>NC_069126.1:54047882-54687049 GCF_026914265.1 Mya arenaria
CTAAATATTCACAATATGAACTGGGATATAATATAGTTACTGATTTTTGGACCATCTGGTGTCCAGCCCTTTCATAAACCATCTAGCTGCCAATGTGAGTTTTAGATACATATTGGACAGTTTCATTGGATTTTATTTAGTATAAAAAAATATGTTTCATGGCTAAAAGCCTAGAACTTACTCAGGGCTTTTTCTATAGAACCCACGGGTTCGACTTTCGGACCAGTTCCCAAAGCAAAATATAAGATGTTTTTCCCAATCTTCAGAAAAAAAATCCCAATCAAAAGTATAAAACAAAAAAAATATTATTTTTTTTAGAAAGTCTTAAAATGTACTGGTTCATTTTCAACATCTTTATAAATTATGTGATGTAAAGGTTTTTTGATAATTGTACTCGGAAATCATTGATTTTCATCACATTCAGATATATCTGTATGAAATATTTACTGTCATGATTGATTTATTGCAATAGATATTTACACCCAAGGATTGATATTTCAGCCATTTTGTTTCTATTAAAGGGAATTAAACTAATATAAAACAATATAAAATCATTTCCTAATTCGCAGGAGACTAGACTGGCTTTTTCTTTTAACAGTTAAATTTCCCAATTTCAGCATTTTCACGAAAAATTGTCCAAAATGTCTAGGGTCTTTTTCCCGAATTGGGCAGAACAAGCCCTGTTACTTAATAATGTTTTAGGAAAAATGTAATTCAAGGGACATTTTCATACACATCTCCCCACTGCTCGTTTAAAATTTGATTTTTTTAAATTATACATGTATTCAATGTTTTATTACAAATCGCCTGATATCAAGAAAAGGGTACCTCACCGACTTCGTTTTTGCGCAGTATCAAATAATCTAACCTGTTTCTTTTTCAATACATAGTGTATTTAAACGTTTAGAATGACGTTAATCGAATTGTTTTTGTTTATTAAATGAAAAGATTAGAAATGTTAGAGTGTCTTATCAGTTTTATGTTAGGGATATTTGTTATTGTTGTTGTACAAAATATCTAATTCCACACAAGACGGGCGCTGAATAACCAGCTTTATAAATCAATGACTTAAATCTGGCGGCTATTTTAATGAGAGGCTTTCTTAATTATTAAGCAATCTCATTTGCCGAATTATAATATTTTGATAATACACATCAATAATCGTTCCAGTCACTATGCTATGAGCTGTGACTATGCTGATTAGTGTTTTGTTTTATATATACAACAATATATATATATATATATCTTTTTATATTTTATATATCTCTTTATATCCAATATTTCTATATCTACAGTAATAACACAACAATAAACGGTTCTGCTACTTTATTAGTTACCAATATCTTTAATAAGTATCAGTAGAGATCTGCAGTTTTAAGGCTCTAAACTAAGCAAAAGCATAGTAAATCCAGTGTGTGACACTCATTTCATACACAAAATATAACTAACAAACCAAAAATATGGTAATCGACAGAAATCTGCATTGTAATAAGCACAAACGGATCCCAGCAGTAGATGGGTAGATGAGGTGCAGCCCCCCCCCCCCCCTTAAAATCCTCCAAGTTTTCTTCTGTATGTCACTATCGGAGAAAAATGTAATAGTATACAGATCTATAAAATACGCGACTATAGAGTTCAGTGTTTTGAATCTAAGTTTGATGTAGTCAATCGGTTATCGTTGAATAACAACATATACAATTAATAAATTCCACTAATATGGGTAACCATAATATTATTATTGACTAAGTTTGGTAGTGAATATAACTCTTGAACATTTTCAACGAGGGTCATTTGTTACGCAAGGGTTTGGGGAGGGGTGGGGGATTGTCTGTTCTTGACGTTAAAAATGATCGGTCATTCTTTGAACAGAAAGAAAATGACTCATGTGGTCAATATATAACGGGGTCAATCGGCGTTAATTTAAAACACACTAAAATTTTAAAGTGAAACTCTTATTCAAAATCAATATTCCACATGTATAACAATCATTTATTTTGACTGATAAGACCTTACTTCTTACTAAGTAATAAACTCATACAAAATATTATTCACTGATTACAAGATTAGATTGTAACTGTTTATTTAATAGTAGAAAGCGCAAAAATGATTCATTTTTTTTGGTGAATGCTAAAGGATTTACTATGGTCTCATATTTCTTTCAAATTAAACTCGGTGTTCTTTATAAGAACCATTGTTTTGGGATATGTATTTATTTTTAAAGGCATATTAATCTAATAGTATTAGTTGTGGTAAATCATATTTGTGTTTAATACTTGTGTTTGCACTGATTGTAAATGATCACATTGAATTGTTTCTATTATCTCATCTTATTAAGGGTTGTTATAGTTCACACAAATGCACTCACATGAACGCACGTATACGCACAAAGCCCCTCGGGGTGTTCAATTGTTGTATGGTCATTACATTTCATGGTCCAGTGCATATAGATGACCAATTACTGCCTCGTTCAGAATTTAATGACCAATTTCTTAGCTGACCAATGTATGCTATAGGAAAACTCGATACTGCTGTATTGATAAGTTACTGACCACTTCCCCAGCTGGCCAATGTAACATATATGAAAACTTGACTCTGATGCATTGTAAAGTTAGTTTCAATTTACATAGTGATTTAACTAATATGTTATTGAAACTTATTTTCAATATAAGTAACTAAATGTCCCGAGAATTGTTACTGAATATGAAAATGGGTACCAAAATATAAAAAAAAGTATCGTTACAGCTGTGCTTGTGCAAGAACTGTAACTTTGGTTTGCCTTATTTATGTCTTCCCGAGTAAGCAAGATACATGTTGATTTAGTGCTGTCTGTCTGTCACAAAACTTTGTCCCCTGTAAAACTTATAGTTGTACTGAAACCTGGAAGAAGTGTTTAATATAAACTGTAGTTGGGCATAGACTAATGTTTTACCAAAATAGGTCTCTTTTAATTCCTTCATAGCCTTGACTCGAGATCAGCCATCACCAACTTCAAAATATTTACATGGTATTTCTGTTTGTGGGCCCGCTGTGATACTTTGTATCACAGTTTTGCTTGTTTTATTTGATTCGCATGAAAGTAACATACATGATACACATGATGTGATGATGGAACAGCTGTATTGATGTCCAATGACACTTTAGATGAGTAATTTAATTTTCATTTCTGTTCAGTATGCAGATTTTGCTTATGAATTTACACCAGTCTACATGTACGTGTATTTCTTTAACAATTAGTTGATAATTAAAAACAGCGCTGTGCAGATTTCTTTTAAAACATTAGTATTCTGGGGTGATACAACATAAGCATGTTATCATTGACGTTTTCGTTTAATTACTTATTTAAACATATTTTAGATAAACCCATGAACACATAGTTTGTTATTGTTCTTAAGCAGTTAAAATATCTTGAAGTTTTAATATGATGTTGGAAATATTTTATTTTTAGTCTTTATAATTGATTGAAAATATTTAAACTTTACATAAGATGCTTCAGTAATACGGGCGCTGTTGTATAATTGTTGAATATACATCATGTGAAATTTGTTTTGAATATCCTAAATATTCATTTTGATAATAAATATCATTAAACTTGTTGTAATTACTTTCAATTTCTTTTATCATATATGCTCCTGTTTTTATTATCTTACTCCTCCCTTATAAACTGGAAGATTACAACTACAATTTCCCCTATTCATCCAAAGCTTATGCCATTCTTGACTCCTAACTACAATCATTAAACCTTAAGTTTATAATTGTTAGTTACATCACCTGGGATTTATTTGCCCCAAAGGGTGGCATAAAGTAATCTAATCGTCTGTCCGTTCGTCCAGTCCCACGGTTTACATTCAATATATGAAGAAAGCTTGTGCCCAGAGACCTGAAACTTGGTAGTACGATCTGTAATGACCAGCAGATGAACCATGACATTTTGAGGTCATTGGATCAAAGGTCAAGTTGGTGATGATCTTAAGCTGAAAATCAGTTTATGATCAATATCTGAAAAATACTACGGCCCAGTGACCTCAAACCTTTGTAGGCAGGTTGGTCATGAATAGCAGATGAACCCTATTGCTTTTGAGGTTAGTGGGCCAAGGGTCAATGTCGTTGTGACCGTAAGCTGAAAATACACAGTTTGCTAAACGATTAGGCATAGATACCTCGAACTTGGTACAGGTGCCTCATACATGACAAGCGCTCTAACTAATTTGACGTCAGGTGAGCTAAGATCAAGGTCCTGGTGACCTTGAGCAAAACATCCGATTTCTTTCAATTCCTCAAGAATGCTTGAATCCAGGTTCCTCAAACTTGGTATGCTAGTAAAAGGCATCTGCTTCATTTTAGTCATGTTTCAACAACATTCGACGTCTTTGATGCTTTGCATTAACATAAGTCTGTTTGATCTCATATTGCCATTCACTGTGATAGCTAGCAACTTGTTGCAAAATTAATTATTATATCGCCATTCCTTCTTTCAATATGACCTGTTTAGTCCTTAAGTGTTGTAGATATAAAAAAACAAAACAATATCAGTCTTTAGTAAAAACAATTTCTTAAAATATTGACATACGTGACCACATAATTTCCAGCTATATATAAAATCGCGAAAATATCGCTTAAATCATTTTCTATGTACACAAATCATATGTTTTTGATTTTGTTTTGATCATTAAAGCCAAATGAGTTAACATAATGATGCATTTTTTACATCAACTTATATTGTGCACGATGTGTGCCATTTGCGTAATGGGCTCAACGTTTTTTGCCATTATTATTCTATAATCTTGGAAAAGTTTCATCGGGAATCATATGGAAGGCCTTAAATCTGTGAAAGTGGTTACTCTCTCGGAAGGCTAGGCTCGCTTACAATTGCAACTTCATTAAGGGACGTAAATAAAAACAGATTTCAGATCGGCGTAGTACGAGTTTTACCCCGTTCAACAATCACGCTGGATGTGTGTACATTATCAAGCACAGATCAGGAAGAAAAAAATGTTACATGATGAAATAGCTGAGATCAACTTTCTTGTTCACTGACCCGAAATGAAATGACATGCTTCATTGTAAACGCCAGTGGAAACCTACTCTTCTGTTTAAAATAGTTGTGTTACACATCGAAACTATGGATTTGTTTGAAAAAAAATCATTTATAATTTCAGTAACACATTTGAACTAACCCCTAGTTTAAAATTTGATTTATGTTGTTTATATTCTTTACTTCCCGATTTAAATTGCAACTCCAATGTTGACACCTCATATAAATGATTTATGATAGTATTGATAGTGCATGCTTGAAAAAGAAGAGGGGGAGTTTTATTAAAGTCATGTTTGTTAAAGCGTCTTAAGATTAAATACAACCAATCATTTGACGAATCCAAATATCCGGATGCAATTTAAATATTTAAGAATCATTGACTCGTTTTCTTAGGTGATATATTTCATGATATAATTGTGTATAAGCACACTGCTTCAGGAAGAAGTTCATTTACTATTACCTGTATAGAAAAACGTTTTTTTGGGGCGGCTTATTTAGAATACAATAGTAATTATATGTAAACACCAAGCGTATATATGCACAGATACACAATGTTTATCAATTTTGGTTATAACATGTTTTTATACAGAACAGGACGCACTTTGATTACACCGCAAAACTGGTGTTTACGTATTGTTATTCATTTCCAAATGTGTTTTGTTTTATGCAATATGATAACATTCCTACTGCTCTTTCTTAGAATAAACGTATATATTTCCAATTGCATTCATATTTCGATGAAACAAGTTATGTCAGTGAAACCGCCGCTGTTTGAACAGCCGAATTTATACTACTTTCAGTTGTCTTGGAAGCGTCTGTTTTAGCGTTTTAGTTGGATTATCCTAGATTAAAGAATGTCATTTATGAAAAAAAACATCACCAAATGTTTGTATACACCAATTCGCCTCAATGTTATAACATTCAATGTGGGTGCGTTTGCATAGCAACTAAATTTAGATATATTTGCTGTCATACTAAAGTTTAACCGTACATGTATGGTTTGGGGGAGTATTACCTATGATGGTGGGAAAATTAAATACGTAATATTAAAGATCAAATAGCCTTTTTCAATACATAGTTGTGTATTTAGTTTACAGTATATTTATAGCTTTACGTACTGGTTAGCGCAATATTAAAAGTCAACGCTGGCATCCTTAATAAAAACTACTACTTTTGAAATGACATGTAAGAAGGGCAGTTTTCTAAGATCCTCCTCTAGATAGTCGAAAGAACACATTATTTTACTTTTATTTTGGTTTTCAAAAACAAGTTCTATGATAAATTCATAGCAAGCCATTGTGTTGTCTAGCGGGTTGTGGTATATGAGTGACAGTGAACAAGGACAAGTTACTTTATATGGCAACACGCTAAAAGGTATCACTTAAAAGCGCACACTAAAGGTTAATGCATAAAGGTTTAGCTTAACCTTCGGAAAAAATGGTCGAGAACAATTTCCTTTGCCGGGAGCGTGATTAAGCTTTCGAATACCCTAGTTTCATACGTTTTTCGTAAAATATCTTTTCTATATGTAAAAGCCTTGCCTTAAGTCGTATTTCTGTACACGATTAAACAAATCTAACGTAAAATACACTACCAGCCCAAAAGCATGAACCCTGTGTCAACAGAAATAACGAAACAAAATTAAGACAGTGTGTTTTTCAAGAAGCAACACCGCAATAAATTTTCGACCACCACAGATTTAAATTTTACGAGCTTAAAAACTGGTTTTTCCCGCAGTGCAACCACATCACTGATTTTTATGGAAGTAACACAACTATAAATATTGTTAAGAATATGTAATGGTCTTGTAATTTGAGTTTTTTATCTTGCTTTTATAATTTCAAAGTTTATTGGCAGATCGGCATAGAATAGCCTTTGGCCATTAACAACATAAATATGGCAAGAACATAAATCAACTATAAAAAGTAACGGAATAATAATAAATATACATCATGTAATTAAATATGAAAATATAAATTGTTAAACACTGGAAAAAGCAGAAATTAACAAAAGTTAACATAAGGAGGATTACTATTGTACAAGGAAAGTATTTCTTAAATTCATGGCTTCTTTAATGTAGATTGCTATCTTAGTTTGTCTTTTGCTTAACATTAGTCGTTTAAACATATTAAAATTTGGCCATGATATATTTCCTAGGTATTTTAAGCGTAAGAGTCTAAATTTACTACAGCATAATGCAAAATGGTATTCATTTTCTATAACATTAGCCTTACAGCATTTGCAAAGTCTGTTTTCTCTTGCAATACCGGTATATCTGCCGACTTCAATTTCTAACTTGTGAGCAGACAATCTCATGGAAGAAAAATGTTTGCGTAAATTATCGTTTTCAATTCTATCAAGATATTGTTCGTATTCAAAATTTGTTTTCAGTGAGCAATATGTTTCTAATTTAGTCATGCTATTTATCGATCCGCGCCAATCTTGGATAAACTGGTCACAGAGTCTAGCTTTTAACAAAGGAAAGTATTCGGCATTTACATCAAAATTATCAGTAAGAAAATTTAATCCTAAATGGTTTATAATAGATTTCATCTTAGTCGCCCAGCAAGGGCCATTAATATTATTACACTGATCGAGATACATATAATTCATCGGAGAGTCACCATTTTTCATAATCTTTAACCAGAATTTGATTGCCCTTTACTTGCAAACGACAGATAATGGTATTTCCCCAAATTCACAGTATACAGCATAGTTAGGAGTCTGTTTTTTGACACAAAGTAAATGCTTTAAAAATCGAACTTGCAGTTTATCAACTTCTTTAAAATTATAAACTCCCCAGACTTCTGACCCGTATACAAGAATAGGCACAATCATAGTATTGAACAACGATAACTTGGTCTTGACATCTAATTTGACTCGATCGAACAAAATCAGGAGATATTATATGCCCTAAGGGCTTGATCATGTAATATCTTAACAGCACTAGACATATTGCCTGAATACATAAAATTAATACGTAAAATTATCAACAACTTCAATAATCTCATTATTTATAAAGAACTCAATATTTCTATATTGCTTCCTTTTTTTCAAATATACAAACTTTTGTTTTGTTAACATTAATTTTCAAACCCCATTTGATAGAGTAATGAAAAATAGAGTTAATCTGAGCTTGGAGACTGGCTGCATCAGTAGTAAAAAGCACAATAACATATCAGCAAATAGTATCATATACATAGATAACAGTTCAAGGTCTTTAGTACAGAGTGAGTTGAAATCAATATTTTCATATATATCATTTATAAATAATATAAATAAAAGGGGAGATAAAGGCTCCCCCTGTTTCAAACCGATTGTAACATCAAACATTTGAGAATAGCTATTGTCTCTAGCTATTTTTATATAGGATTGGATGTCGCTATATATACACTTTATCATGTTGGTCATTTTACAGCTGATACCTGATTTAATCAATTTTACCCATAATGCATCTCTATTAACTGTGTCAAAAGCTCTTTGGTAATCTATGAATGCGCACCACAGTTTGGAACCTTTGTTAAGGACTTTTTGTATAGAAGCGTGAAGAAGGAAAATTGCATCAGCTGTAGAGTGACCATCTCTAAAACCAAATTGACCATCATAATATTTATTGTTATTTTCACACCATTTGTTAATTCGATTTCTTAATATTAGTGAATATATTTTGGCAGTAACATTTACTAGAGTAATGCCTCTATACTTTGCCGGATTAGTATTATCTCCTTTTTAAAAATAGGGACAATTACGCCTTTAGTCCAGCATTTCGGATAAACACAATTATCATATATATAGTTAAACAGAGTACAAAGATAAGGCGAAATAAAATCGTTACTGTCAATGAAAAAATCCGCAACGTTTCTATCAAAATCACAGGCTTTGTGCCGCTTCAGCGACTTTATGGTTTTGACAATTTCTTCTATTGATATTTCGCAGTCGAGAAAATCAATGGAGAGAGTTTCGTCTCTCGATATATTATGGTCTCTAATGTTAAATTGACCCTCAGCTTCATTTGAAATGTTTGAAAAATAATCAAAAAACGAATTTTCAGATACATTAGTGGATGACTTAGCAGAATTGCTGAACTTTTTGATGTATTTCCAAAATTTACGAGGTGCTGTTTTACTTAAAGATGATATCTTTTTCTTTTCTGCCCCATAAAATATTTGTTTAGCTTTGCGTTTTGTTTTAGAAAATTTACTCCTAGCGTTTAAAAACTGTAATTTATTAACATCAGTATGATTATGATCATAAGTGCGTTTCGCTGTCAAGAAATCACGTTTCGCGCTTTTACAGCTTTAATCAAACCAAGACGCTTTTTGGGTATTTCTGTTTCCGGTAGAGTCTTCCCGAAACAATTTAAAGAGATGCCATACATCAGATTTGAAAAGTTTTGCAGACAATCGTCAGTCGAGGATTGATTGGATAATAATTTTGTATTTATATTATCAAACAGCTCAGACTTGTTTGTAAGTGATTGCAAGAAAATGTTTCTTCGGGAAGTATCCCACATAATTTTGTCATATTCATGACAAGTATCATTTATTTCAAGTTCAGTGCAATTTAAAGAAAAATAAACTGGGCAGTGATCCGAGAATTCTGTCAAGTCCATAACATACATTTAATTTATAATTTCATAACTATTGTGATTGCAGATAATATAATCCACAAGACTTGAAGTTGGTTTATTTCGCCACAATCCGTGAAAAGTACAGTTACCTGCCTCTAAACGGCCATTGAGAATACAAAGATCATTCTCTTTACAAAGTGATAAAAGTCGTGTGCCAAATTGATTGCATATTTTATCATTATTACGTCTATGTGGTAGGTTATTTGCATTTTGACTATACTCTGGTAAATCAATATATTGGTCAAGGTGTATTTCAGGTATATAGTCCGGGAGCTCACCCGTGCGTGAATTAAGGTCACCTGTCAAATACACATCGCCGAGACTCGTGTATTTACGAATACATGAGTTAAGCTGATCGAAAAAATCAAATTCAAACAATGTGGAGTTAACATTTCTATAAACAGAAGAATCATGCGGAGGAATGTAACATACACAAAAGTAAGCATAACGAATTGATTTTATCAATTCTTTTTTACATTTAAACCAAATATAACCTTTATCACATAGTTCGATTAGTTCAATGTAATTTGTGTAGCATTCTTTAATATAAACAATAACACCACCACTGTGGCGCTTAGCTTTTGAATTAAATTTAGGTCTTGGGCAGTTAAAGTAATCAAAACCTTCAATAGATACATTAGTTTTTTTAGAGTTCCAAGTCTCAGTAAGTAATAATAAGTCGTAATTAGACACAAAGTTTAAAAAATCTGAATCGTCAAGTTTTGCTTTAATGCCTTGGACATTCCAAACTAAAAAAGATAGTTGTGATTGGCCAAGATCCTAGCTAAAGCCCGAAGTACGGATAGTTTCAACCGTGTACATTTTGTTGTTAATAAAAAGTTTGTCACATGACAGGTGTGCCGTTTTGCCGTCCTGACGGGCCTTGATCATCGCAGGGATGAGGAACTCCGGCGCTCTTGGATTTCTGAAGGAAACTGTTCACTACAGCGGATCCGAGTGGAGTTATCACCGCCGACTGTGGCATTGAAACCATTTTGTGCATCCATGTCACGGAATTTCTGTTTCACAAGGACCTTGTCCGGGAAATGATTGAACATTGCGACAATTGGTCGTTTTTTGGAAGTGTCATATTTACCAATTCGGTGGGCTCGTTCGATTTTGATGTTCTCATGAGCATCGGCAATATGAAGTGTGTCGCGGAAATAATCGAGCAGGAGCTTGACATATTCTTCCGAACGCCTATCATCAGGAGATGCGCGCTCCTGGAAACCAAAGAATAACAGATTGTTCCTCATACAGCGAGATTTGAGGTGGGTAACGTCCTCGTTAACTTGTTTAACTTTAGCAAATTCACGTTCAAGTTTGGAGATTCGATCTTGTTCAGACTTAAGTGACTTGTCGAAATCGGACTGCTTTTTTGTAATGTCGTCGCACAGAGAGGATTCGTATGCACGTGTAGCTTCAATTTCCTTAATAAGCGTTCCTTGATCGCGAGAGCATTTTTCAAGAGACGAAACACGGTTGTCAACTGAGGAAAGTTTTGAAGAGAGATCGGAGAGCTGCTTTTCTATCACATCTAGTTTTGATAGACGTTTGTCGAGAGAGTTAAACCGCTCAAATATCAGTTTGAAATTGTCATTGTCACTGGCTACTGGAGATTGCAGATATGTAGGCTGGCAATGCGGCGGTACCGTGGGTACTGCGGGTAGCTGTTGCATATTGTACTGAGGGGGTGGCGGGGTAAAAAAAGCCGCTGTTTGAGATTGATAAGAGTTCATTGCATTTGAGTTTGACATGTTCAGAGGCTGTACGTAACCTTGTGGCCCAGGGGACGCCATGCTGGAAAACTGGGAGCTGCCCGGAGAGGGGTTATGTGGGACTGTGCGCTTAACCGGGGTGCCGAGGTTGTCCGGGGATGATAGATTCCTCTTCTTTTTGTTTTTTTTTTCTTTGAAGGCATCCCACACTTAAGTTCGTGTTAACATTGTATGTGTCCGAAATTAGTGAAAAGTGGCCGTAACGGAAGATACCATCCAGAATGCACATATAATCCAATTCAATACACAATTTTCAGGCAAACATGTACCGGAAAATAAAGTTAACAGCACCCAGAACTTAGCTACTCAATCACTCAATCACCACCCGCTCTTAGGAGGCTTTATCTGTGGATTTGCGGTTCGCGGGAAAATCCTTTGTGTTCTTTGTTTGATTTGAATAGTAACTGTTTTTGTCTATAAGTCCAGTAAAACACTAAATAATCCGATTTTATTTTTAGTAAAACGTTTCTTAAATCACTTTTCAATCCTTCTATTTGTAAAAAAGTGTTTTTGCTTGGTTTATACTATAACAAATAGGTTTTTATCCGTAAGATTTCAAAAATGTTCGGCATGTCCGCCATATTGCATACGTCACAAAACATACTTCTTTTATTCAATGTCAACGTTTTATTTTGGGTGATTAGCTTGGCCCTGTATTTTGCATATTAAACAATTGTATTGTCAGGGTGGTCCGTGAAAATGTAGTACGAAATACTTTGCAGTTACTCAATGATATTAACAAGTAGTATGCTACAAATTTAAAACACAAAACTAAAACTAAAGAAGAAAACTTTTATTCAAGCACCATTCATACTAATTATATAGATTACACTGCAACGAATTAAATTAAGTACTCAAAAATATACAAGCAAAAACAAACACCTTAATTTATGTATATAGAAATTAAAACACACTTATGATTGCCACCTCTGATTTCAAATTACTCATGTTTGAAGAAACGAATAGCCGATAAGTTCAAGATTAATCAATAAACTAGCTTTATACACATGTGCATGTTATAATTCATCATGTCGCTTTTGATCTGAAAACCAACTATATTGTTAACTAAGATGGCTTTATGTTTGCTTGTCTCTGAGCACCTACTCTCTCAAGGCAATGAATAAACACATAACGTAATGACACCGATTCACGTTTCTATGGTCCGATGACCAGGCATGATAGCACTCGGGAGAATTTTACATGTATAACAGAAAAAATATTATGTTCTGATTAATAAAATCATAACAAACAGGAAAGAAAAAAAGAAGTAAATTTCTCTAAAATGCAGCACATCATATAACCTGTATGTATCATACATTTGTTAGAGACAGTAACAAAACGCACATATATATAAATACTTATTTGATGTCACAACGCACATATATATAAGTACTTATTTGATGTAAGGAGCAAAGAAAAGCTATATGGAAACATGTCTTTTGATAAAGTGCTTAAGCATGCAAAACAGGTACGAAAACGATCATCTCTTTAAATCACTTTTACGGCACTCGCACATTAAACAGAATTCCTAAAATGGTTGAATTTATCACATTGATAGATCTTTTGCATAGGCTCTATTTATCATGGGGAAATCCAGATAATATTCCTACAAGCTATTGAAATTCAAATGTACACAATGAGTGCGACATTTATCTGTTTCTATCCCAAAAAACTAAAACGCGAAAGTGCATTCTGTTTGACTAAGGCACAATTTCACTGGAGGCTAAGGCTGCGATCTAAAAACAAATGATATTTCAATCATATCTGTTTAAACAAGTACGTATGCTATCATATCCACCACACACATTGACACAATAAACAGGGTTAAGCCTACATAATACATGCATACAACAAATCAATATATTCAACATGTGATAATATACAGTACAAAAATGTAAATATGGCATGGATACTTGCAACTCAGAATTTGTATTTAGTGGTCAACTAATATTGTGTCCAATGAGTAGGTGGTTTTATCAAGTGTGCCAATACATTTACGTCCAAATAAGTGATGAAGTTCTAAGCCTACATTAAATATGCTAACAATAAGTTAATATATTTAACAAATGATATTATACAGTATTTAATGTAGAAATATTATGGATAGTTGCAACAAAACATATATTAATATTTAGTGTTCAACATTATATTCTGTCCAATGAAAAGGCGATTATATCAAGTGTTCCAATGCATTTATTTAAGTAAATCAGCATTCAGCCGTAATTGATTTTAATCAGATGAGGCTTTAAATGTAAACAGTAGCTGAAAAATGTACACAGCATTGTTTATAAGTTGTTGATTGGAAACAAAAATTGTAACGACGCCGCCGGACAAAGTAATCCCAATATGTTTGCAATGCTTCAAAGGCGACGTAAAAATCATTGACAGGTTCATAATCAGTTAATCTCCGCCTAATAGCTGATACAGGGAGAGATCGATCCATGAACTATGAAACAAATATCGGTCTTCGGGAAAATATATATGGGATTTTACCGATTTCGTTCGCAACTCTGTCCGCGGCGCAACTGTTATCTTAAAGATTTGTGGATTTTGTTGCAAACAAAATATCGAGCGTTATAACCACTGTTTGAGTTAATTTGTAGAAAAAAGTATTACTGATCGTATTTTCTAGTTCATGTATAATAATGTAACAGTAAATTTAAAGCACTAGTTAATAAATAGTTTATTTTAAATGTTTATACATGTAGTTAGTTAAATTATTTATTGTATGTTAACCTCAATTATATTGTATTTGTAACATATATACGAAACAGTTTCTAATTATATGATTACCTATAATTACTATAATAAGGAAAGCACGCTAAACTCATTTTTTAAGCCTGCACTTTTAATCTAACCTTGAAATTCATGCAACTCTTTTCCTTGTTTGTATTCTCCGGTAAGCGAAAGTTTTCACCTGTTTGTATTATGATGCTTTTTAGAGGTAAGCATGAGGCTCGTATGAAAATAGAGATATAAACGTTCACATGCAAACACAAAAACACAGTATGCATGCGTTCGCATTATCTTACAACCTTTTAATCTAACTATGAAATTTATGCAACCCCTTTCCTTGTTTGTATTATCCCGTAAGCGAAAGTTTTTATCTGTTTGTATTATGTTTCTTTTTAAAGGTAAGGGTTTTAATGAAGCTCGTATGAAAATAGAGATTTAAACGTTCACATGCAAACACAAAACACAGTATGCATACGTATAGAATGGCACAAGTTTGTCCTTGGGTTTCACTTAATTGTACGTAAAGAACTGATGCCGTCATATGTAGGCCCAGTTTGTTCCATTTAAAGCATCGTTTGTACTGGATTTTTTAGCACCGTGTTGTTGTAAACGGGATACTCTGAAATGAAATTTAAATGATAGAAAAAATCAAATAAGATACCAAATTGCTGCGTTTATAATTGTATTAGAAGTCAAGCGTAACGAAGACATGGTGCTTTTTTAATTAATAAAAAAACACAATTGAAAATGAAAAACTCACTGTCGTTTAAAATAGTATATAAAAAACTTTTTTGCCCGACGTTTATGTGGCTATTGCATGAGGCTTATGTCTGCCAATGCATTTTATTTAGTAACCATCAACATACCCATGTTCAGAATTTTCATATTTTAGGTGTTTGGTTTTCATTCTCTTATGTGAATGAAAACAAGCGACCCATATTGCAGGAACTGTACAATACAACCGTATCTAGTTTTTGCTTCACTGCTTTAAACCTTCCAGCTTTTGTTTGGGTCAATTTGCATTGACGTAGAACAAGCAAACAATTATTTATCACATGCTTACCCTTGTTTTCCGTGTAATATACCCATTACGAATATTTTTATCTTACACATGTGTAAGATAACATATCAGACATTTCGATTGGTCAGACTAATCACACGCAACCTAGATATCCCTCCGCATTGTATGTAAACAAAATGGTTTAAATGCCAACAAATACTTACCGTAATATAATGAAGCTGTAAGACTTTCGGGAGAGAAATGGCTAACGAATCATAGTGCCAGAAAGCATCTTTTACACAAACTTTCTGATAACAATGTTCCGCCAACCAGATAATGCAGATTACTAGTCACAGAAATATCCAGTCAGTCAACAAATACAGCCACAATAGTGACAAACACCACAAGAACATTTCAAACATCTCCATCTTGACCAACACAAGCAATATGCAATCAATGCCATTTGCTTGCCAATTTAATCAGCTGTCGGTTACCGAAAACACAAATACGAATTCCGCAGCACAGACATCTCCTTACACATCCCATGGCGGCTAGAACATCATGTTCTTTGGAAACATTCCTGGTGGAAATTAACTTTTTCAACAGCAACATCCTTGCAGTACAGAGTAAGGCTTCGCCGTTATCATCTGCATGTTGTGAAACACCATGTACACCAAGAAAACGCTGCAAAATCATCGTAGAAAGCGACAGCGAATAACTTTTAAATCCGTGCACACAGAAAACTTGACAGACCGATGTAGGTCACATAAACCGCGTAAATGCATGTACTCTGAGTGTGACGTCATCAAATTGTGTACTTATTGGGGTTTTTTGATTAAATTCGTTCGTTATTCATGTTGTTGGATATTTTACTACACACTTTTGTATGTGTGACTTGTTAAGCGCTTTGTCAGCTTTTAAAACTTGATAACTGCTAGTTACTTTTGTCATTTTAATTTGGAACTATTTATATGGCGCATCGTTGACATTCTACTCTGAGTACTTTGGCTGTCAAACAATCGGTTCAGAAAGTGGAACTTAATTGGTAATAAAAACACCGTTTTAAGCATGTGATAAAAAAGATCTGACACTCGTTGTCATTTAATTCAAGAATTTTATTAAACTCGTCCATGAAAGTTGTTAGTAAGCTCGCCAGAGGCTCGCTTACTAACAAATTTCATGAACTCGTTTAATAAAATCTTGTATTAAATGACAACTCGTGTCAGATCCTATATATCATATATAGTTAGGACATTTTAAAGAAAGAATATTTTGAGAACGTTTTTAATGATATATTGATGGTTCACTAACCTGGGGGAGAAATTGAAATACACCAAGTTCTGTGGAAGTTAAATAATCGTTTAATATACGTTAAATTAGAACAACTGTCATACCGTTCATCGTATTTTCGTAGAATGCGCTCGACTTTAAAGTAGACTCATCCAACGGAGTGTACACATGCGAACTGTAGGGATTGAAAAAAATCACACACATTGTTTTACCACTTTTTTGTATAGAAACAAATCCAAATATTTAAACTTTAAATGACCATGTTGCTGACACCATGTCAATCCTTTAATAAATGGAAATATTATATATCTAACACTATGCGAAACGTCAATTATCTTCAAAATGTCAAGTTCAATCATCAGAATCTACAGTCGGTCACAAATTCAACATAGACACCTTGAGAATTATGCCCTTCAAAACACACATACACACATTAAAACGTCTAAAGGTTTCAGTTTATTGTTTTCGTTAGCTTCACCTACCTGCTGTCCCCATCTTCTGTAAAAAATACAGTAAGAAAATTATAAACATTACGATTGTTACCAGTGTAAAAAATACAATATTTATTTTGCAATGTCAAGATAAACAATGATTTACAATTGTAAGCAACATATTCTTTATGATGAATATCAAGGTATCATATACAACTGGTAAAACATCTTGGACATAATAATTCCAATTTCACACAATTATACTCTGCATATAAGTATACAATTAATATGCTAACATTAAATGTACGTAATTTGTAAATTTACGATATCAATTACACGATATTTTCATGTGAAACTTACTAAGAGCGTCGTAAACTGATGTTTCATTTGTCATGGAAACCTCCTCGTACGTCTGAGCTGCGCTATATCCAGGATTGTTTCTACCGGATCTAAAAGAGTCGGAAAACGGCAGTATCGTTTCTGTTTTTAATAAGCCCTTGTAGTTGTGTAGTATCTTAAATTAATAAATTGTTAATGAGGGAGTAACATCACAGTGCTTTTCAATTAAACCTACTCAATTAGTGACATGCGGAACAAATTAGTGCGCTATAGGAACATGCATTACCTTCCTTGATTCAATTTATAAAAAGGTTTATGTTCGTTATTTTTGAAAGAGTGTTTATATTCGTGGTTAACACGACGAGTTTAAAGATACAAACTTTCAGAGAATTTAGTAGAAGAAAAGTACAACTATCATTATTTACTGTAAAGACAATCCTCAAAAAAGAAAGAAATTAAACACGACAACTTTGATGTTTATTATATGGCCGACAACTCCGTGACTGTTGTATTCTATATTTTGCCCTGAGACACAAACCCAGGGTCGAGCAAACAAACAAGCCCTCTCGGCGTGTTTTCACAAACCTTTGGTCATAACATTGCAAATACTTACTCGGGTTCTTCGTCAGGAATACCTGCAATACAGAGTTTGGTAAAGTGACAGGGACACATGTACACTCAAGGCAAATATAAATAGTACATGAACAACAACATAGAGGTATTTTGGGGCTATTAAAAGGCAAATATCTTGCTTGTAATGTAATTCTTCAACAAAGTGTTTTTGGGTTCCAATTAATTTTGAAACAGTGTCCGGTTTTGCGATAAGTGTTTGTTCATTCATTTAATAATGCCAATGCTGTGTTATGTTTTAACGAAGTTTATTCACATATTGTACAACTTAAAATTTTCTCTGTATCACTAATACGCTTAAACTTGTTTAAATCTATCTAAGCCAACTATTTGAATGGTCAACGCAACCTGCTGTTTTCTTATCCGGTACATTGTGGTAAAATGAAAACATAACAAATAAGCTTTCAAGTTATTCTCACTGGATAAAATATACAACATTTTAACAAATCTACGAAAACGGAAAAGAATTCTGAATTGAAAAATATTAGCACATGCTCTCATATCACAGAATATTTCATTATACTACCTGCAAGTAATCATCCTTCATAAATGGCAATGGTGCAAAACCAGAATGACAGTATGTTGTAGTGCCTAATCTCAATGCTAGTGGAACGAAGTATTGCATTATAATTGAAATGTATATAAACTTCAATGTTTACCTACTCGTTGACGTTTATCAGGGATGTTTCTTTGTTAAGCCTGACTTTTCGAATACTCTTTAATGTGTGACCTTTGCAAACGGTAAAAAATAATTTTCAAAAAATAAGTTAACAATTGATATCTATTAAATATTTGACTGGCGGTTTGGCTTTAAAAACGCCAGTTATTTGATATTTGAGGAGTTTTAGGGATACTTGTAGAACGCTTTTGTTCAAGAGTTTTGATATCTGGATGTGACTGGAAATTGCAATAACCTTAAATTCAGGTTACTTATGGCATTTAAATACACTTTAAGGTAAAATGTCGATATGTCGGGGTCAATTCATACTGCAGGCAATGCGAATGAAAGTTCTTTTTTTGTAGTTATTTTTAAATATTTTGTTCTTGTTTTTAATACAACTTCGGAATGCAGTATATTGATAAAGTTTAAACTGATATATATTTGTAAAAATGTGGGAAATTAGTTTTTCATTTATGTGATAAAATGCAACTGCGTTGTTCGGTAACGAGGCTTGCCTTTTGTCTAGCATACCTTAAATAACCTTTTTTTGTCGAAAAAAGAATAACATAGAAACATGCATATTTATTCATTTAATGACGCGCATTAAGTTGCATTCACTGCGTATGTCAAGAAGTTCCATTAATATAATGTATTTTAAGGGTTATTTTGTTATGTAGCTATGTTTTTGTAAAGTAAATGTTTATGGTAATCATCGACTGAAATATCATCATTATGCTTACATAAAGTGCATAATGAAACTAGAGATTGCTTTTTTAAAAAAAGCCCTTGACTCCCCTATTGTGTGGTCGTAGCTGAGAAAAAATGAATGATGGACATGAAATTTGTAATTTTGGATTGGAGACGAACCAACAATGAAGTTTGGTTTATTCACTCGTATTAAATAGTGAAGAGAAAATAGTGTTGTTGATTAATCTTGGAAAATATAAACGAAGTTTGCATTGTATGATGTTCCTGGGCGCAAGCGTTATTTAATAATTGATCGGAAACCATTTCTCAGCTTAAGAACATTGTGACCTTGACCTTTGATCTACTGATCACAAAATCAATAGGGATCATCTACATGACCAACTTGCATACCAAGTATGAAGTTCCTGGGCACAAGCGTTCTTTAGTAATTAAGCGGAAACCGTTTCTTCACCTCAAGGTCACGGTGACCTTTCTCAAAATCAATAGGAGTCATTAACTAGTCATGACAAACTAGAATACCAAGTAGTAAGTTCCTGGGTACAATCATTCTTAAGTTATTGAGCAGAAACCATTTTTAAGCTTAAGGTCACCGCCAACATATCATTTTTTACTTAAAGGTAACCTTGACCTATGACCTTTTAATCTCAAAATCAATAGGGGTCATCTTCTAGTCATTATCAACTAGCATACGAAGTATGAAGTTCCTGGTCCCAAAGGATCTTTAGTTATTGAGTGGAAACCGTTTCTTCACCTCAAGGTTACGGCGTCCTTGACCTTTGACCTAGTGATCTCAAATCAATACGGGTCATCTACTAGTCATGATCAACTAGCATACCAAGTATAAAGTTCCTCGGTGTGAGCGTTCTTTAGTTATTAGGCGGAAACCGTTTCTTCATCTCATGGTCATGGTGACCTTGAGCTTTGACCTACTGATCTCAAAATCAATAGAATTCATTTACTAGTCATGACAAACTAGCATACTAAGTATGAATTTCCTGGACCCAAAGGATCTTTAGTTTTTGAGCAGAAACTATTTTTAAGCTTAAGGTTACTGCCAACATATCGTTTTTTCACCTGAAGGTAACCTTGACCTTTGACCTTTTGATCTCAAAATCAATAGGGATCATTTACTTGTCATGCGCAACTAACATACCAAGTATGAAGTTTCTGGACCCAAGGAATCTTTAGTAATTAAGCGGAAACCGTTTTTTCACCTCGAGGTCACGGCGACCTTAACCTTTGACCTAGTGACCCCATAATCAGTAAAGGTCATTAACTAGTCATGATCAACTTGCATACCAAGTATGATGTTTCTCGGTCTAAGCATTCTATAGTTATTGAGCTGAAAAGAAGTGTGACGTACAGACTGACTAACGGACAGAGAAAAACAACATGTCTCCCCATGACTATTACGATTTGTTGTTTGAATATTTCGAAAAAGTATCCTGTTTCATGAACATAACGAAATGATATTAGGTAGTTTATTCGTGAACAAATTTGTCCTTTTGTCCTCCGATGATCCATGTTGTATTAAGCATTGGTAAAAAATATCGCATTCACCATATATTCCGTATGTGTTTTAATAAGACTTGCCCTATTTTTGATTGAATAATCAAGATTAGACAATTCGTGAAATATCGTTTTATCAAATAAACACGCAAACACGCTTTATTCTTAAATATTGGCAACTTGTTTCCAGGTTTCTTTGTTGCAATTTCATGGAAAATACGTTAGAGTTTTAACTTTTTATGGCACTTACCCTGCGAATCTTGATTAACCAATAAGGTATTTGTTGTTCAAGTATTTTAAGGCATTATTGGTATACCTCTCTTTCTTGAAATGATGCAATTCATTGTGTAATTTCGTCTAAGAATAAACACGACCACAGCTATGACCACGACCGCTCCAATACTTCCGCCAACAGCACCGCCAATAACAGCACCATCAATGCTACTTTGTTCTATACGAAGTCATATTTTAAAATTAAATGTGTAACTCTCATTAAAACTATCTATGCTCTCTCAAACTTATTTGCTCAGTAGTTTAAATTTGAAATGTGAGTTGATTTATTTAAAAGTATTTAATGTGATCCATATGTGCATATTTATTGTACAATAAGAATAACAAAGCAACCTTAAAAGTACTGGTTAAGTATGGTGGCATATTACTGCCATAAAATAACCCGATATTGCAAATTACACTTAATAAGTAACATAAAAACTGGTTAACTAGATAAGATTCGTGTTACCAGTTATCTATAAATATATTTATACAACTTGTTATTTACTTATGATTCGCGAATTCCACTTGGTAAGTGGAAACACGAATCTTATCTAGTTAACAGTTAGTATATTACCTACTAAGTTGAATTCGCAAACCATAACTAGATAACCTTATAGTGCCTGAATCTGGTATGCTTATTTCGTGTTTTTATACTATATGAACGTTAGGCTGGGAAAGATTGCGAATAGATGAAATGTAACAAAAAAGGGTTAATAAAAATAACATTGTTATGAATATGCCTCTATTTATAGATAGTACCTGCATCGGTCAAAGTAGTCACTTTAATCAAGCTTGATTCGTGAGATCGCCCAAGATCATTTTCAGCATACAACCTCAACTCATACGTAGTGCCTGGTGTAAGGTTCCTGAGAGTATAATTGTATCGATCATTTGCTGCTTTGTCTTCCATCCATTTGGAGTGTAGAACTTCCCTGTATTGAACAAAAAATGTCTGCGGAAGGCCGCCGTCAAACCCCGGAGTCCAGACAATGGTGAAGGATGACTTTGTTACGCTATCCGAAACATGTAAACTATGTGGAATGTTTGGAACCTCTGGAATATAGTAAGATTAACAAATTCCAATGCAATATTACGATGCTTGTGACATGTACTTGGTATACTTATATGTTAAAGTCAATGAGCTGTAGCTCTGATGTTATAAAATATAAAATCAATGTATCGTTTTAATGAAAAAAACAACATCTCAACATTCTAAGTCTGCAGTCGATGATCAAATGATTAAATACACCACGTTTGAAAACATATGTTTGGAAAATATCTGCCAAAAGTCCATCGAAAATTGTTGTCAAATGGTATATTTATGTTTTATTGGTTAGATTAGCTCTCTTTCGAACTCAAAATTCTTTCTGGTCGACAAGTTTCGCTATCAGACAGAACATTATTCTACTGCATTCAATAGACGTACGGTAACCAGTAATATCGTTCTTTACACATTAATTTCAACATATGCACAAAACAGAGAGCGAGGATTTATTTAGCATTCATCAAGACTGTTTAAGTGAGATAGTATTAGGTTTTCAACCAATGGCTGAGACCAGATATTTCTTCCAAATAATGCTGGAAACGTTTCCTGTATGATTGCTTCGGACACCATCTTTGAGGCATATTGAATGTTCCTCGGACATAACACTACAGGATGTAATATTTCTTACGAAAAGTATAAATCCAGCCGTCTTTAATTTAAATCAATTAGGTTTTTTTTCAACATTTGATGTTGAAAAGTTTATACATGCATTTGGTGGAGAGGATCTGCTGCGTTTTAGTGCAAATGGATTTCCATTTCCATGCAAATTAAGTAAATTACTCCTTTATTTTTTCAAAACATTTGGTTTCAATAAATTGAACATAATTTAAAGTAATTTGAAACTTGGATATCGTTGGAATTGGGTTATGCTCATGACAGGGTTCAATTTCTGAAAGGAAAGCGCAATTTAGAAAATATGTATCACAATGACCCCTGCCAATATTAATTTATCGCTGTTAAGGTCATCATTTCTTTCCTTAACTACTAAGTGGTCAAATTGCCATAGTTTTTATTTTCATTGGAGCTTCATTACCGTTATCGGCAGGTGTCGATTAGATGTTCTGAGAAAAGATGGAACAGTTTATCGCTTTAGCATATGCTAAGAATGGCCCTAAGACTTGAATAATAATAATCAAAGGATCAACCTTTTGCTAAACTCGTACGTTACTTGGTACCATCGAAGATTAATCGGCTTAGGCTAAGATCAACCGCCAATGGCTATTTAAAGTACTGTCCAGAAATAAGTTTAATTACCTTGTTTACTAAAATCCTATTAAAGGGGTTTGGTCTAGTTAATTTTGACATCACTGAAACTATTGATTGACAAGCTCCTTGTTGTGGCGATAGCCAGTGAACTACTTTGGTAATTGTCAACTATAATTGGGGCCAATTAGGGAGTAAAAAACCTTAGTTTGGGAGTTCGAGAAGTAGTCTGCTTCTGGTTAGGATTCTGATAGTCAAAAATTGCGTTTAAATCTTCAGGTATACGGACCCAGTTTAGGCAGTCTGCCAGGTTAAGATCTGAGAGTCAGCTTTGCTTTCGTTTAATAGAACAAATTAATTGACAACTAAGAAATAAATAATTGCTAACAATAAAACTTGTATCATCGGACGTGGTTGTTTTGACTTTGTAAATATACAATTGAACGGCTTAGCGTATAGGTTGCGGTTTAGGCGTGAGGGTATTACAAATATTACTATTCAATTTCTGGATTTAATCAATTAGGGTTAAGGAGTTGGTTTAAGACAGTAGGTCGATATTAAACACTTAAGTTCAATGTTGAGAGGATTTTTTTCACGATATTATGAAATTATTAATACCATTTGCGAAAGAGAAAAGCAGGCTCAAATTATTTGCAAGAGAATTAAAAAATGTACAAGAAGAGGTTTAATACGGCATATCCCCACCGAAATAAATACAGAAATATAGAAAAAAATAAGGGAATTATTTAATTTTTCATTAGGCGTATAAAATAAACAAATGTGATAATTGTTAAGATACTAAAGACAGAGTTATGGTTCTTGTGCATTTCGCTTTATGATAAATTTCTTAGTATCATTTTTGAAGTCCCTTCATTCAATACCTCTGGGGGTAGACTCCGGACAAAAGTAATTCCAAATAGTAACAATCACTTATTCTAAGAATACCAAAGACAGGGTCATGGTTTGTGTGCATTGCACTTCTCATTACTTAGATGTTACTGTATATTATAAGAATTTTGATGTCAATGCCAAAAATTAACAAAGGGCAATTACTCTCAAAATAACAAAAAGACTAAGTGCGTGGCGGACGGACGGAATGGCGAAGCAGTGACTTTATGCTTTCCTTTAGAGGTACATAAACAAGTTGAAAAGCTTGGATTATAACCTTAGCATATATTTACTTCCCAATTTACGCATACGTTCATGTATATAAATCGGATAGATTACTGATACCCAAATAAGATAAAATGGTAAATTGTATATCTGTATATATGTTTATAATGATACATATTTAACGATTTCGATAAACCAAATTCAATGTCTGCCTTTTTGACAATGGATATGACAGCAAAGGTGACTTTAATAAATGCATTATCTAAATAGACTTCTTACGGACATAAAAATATCCATTCAATCAGTCTGTAAAAATAATTTAGTACTTTAGGGTTATTGTCGCCCTAGCAAGCCAAAAGTGATCGGCCAGGATTATTTAAGTTTCTGCATAAAATATATAGAGGATATTTGTTTATATCAGTGAAAGATCATATTTTATTTCACGATTATCACAAAAAAAACATATTTTCAGTGAAAATATAGTCTTTCTATGATCACGAGTGGAATAAAATACGATCTTACACTGAAACAATCAAATTGTCTGTTTCTTTTATGCTTAGTTTTATAGATTTTTAATTTATTTTCTTAATTACCCCCTTTTTTGAAAAGGATATTATTTTCCAAATATATCTTTATTTTATAAGTAAGATTTCTTTAAATTTCAAATAATTTATTTACAAACATTTTCTGTTTCAAAAATGAAGTGTTCTGTTTTGATCAAGAGGAAGTAACTACAATGGATTTCTGAAAGTTGATATTTTCACTCCTTATTTTGCAGTGAAAATATCAATCTGATATTTTCACTGTTGTTATTTCATTGATAAAACTCCATATTTAATCGAAAAGCATAAAAGAAAAAAAACAGTTCTATCAGTTATATACAAAACGAACCTTGTGCTTGAAGATGAAATATATGTGAAGTACGTCCGAGTTCATTGCTCACGTTAACTCTATAATAACCAAAGTCTTCGGTCTGTAATCTTGTGAAATTTATGCTTGTTTGTAGCCTGTCCAATGAAACAACTATTTTCACATTATGCGTGCTTTGCATGAGTGTCCACCCATTCATCGACACGCTTCCCTTCTCCCACAGGAAGTCTGTTATATTAGGGCGGGGATAGGCTGCAAAGCTAAATGTCAAAGTGGCGGGAACGCCAGAAGAGCTGGTAAAATTCATATTTGGTGGCGCTGCTGTCGATGCCTGCGGTGAGCCTACAAAAAAGCAATGCAAACATGCGTTATGGGACATATATCGCTTGGCACATCTCTTTAGAGTAATTAAATCATGATTTGAACAATATTTGCCCTAAACAAATTCTTAATATTGAACAAACTTACGGAGCGCATTCAAAAATGTAAAACGGCCTTTTTCGTACAACGTAAAAATATAAAGATGTATATTATAGCGTTTTTGTTCATTATCTGTAAAGCATTATCGTTTATTTGGCCATACGTCGATTTTTTGCGAACATGAGTAAGAGGCATAAATTATGCAAATGTGAATTCAAACAAACAATAAGTATTAAGGAATATATTGCTTAAAATAGGTAAATTGTATGCCATTTATTTGTAGTAAAAGATATTTGCAATATCTGTCCTCTTTTATTTTTCAATCATCAAATCACGTATGCATGCCATCCGTGCCATATTCCCCGGGAAAATCCCAAAATATGTCATTATATCCTACGGCCCACCGGTTGGGAATTAATAGGCCATGTAATTACAAAGTAAATGCATATTAAAGTCGAACATACACCAAAATGCTCACAACGGAGCGATTAATCAATAACAATGAATGTCCCATGGCAAGGTTAAAAAATCACCTTGGTGTCTGGGCAAAACCCTAGGAAACATTAGAAAATACAGCACGTATGATTTAGTGTTAAATGTTCGACTTTAGGGCTTCTCCCTGCAGTTTGCGGTGTATTAAGCATAATATAGCGTGTAATTGCGTTGCACACTTAAATCTACTGGTAAATGAGGTATTAAATAATACTCATAGCCGACATATATTTTTAGGCGAAATGTAGCGACACAACTTTAATTACGACCATTATGTAAGTGACTCAATCAATAAGTGCAACGAACAAAACTTCAATGCGAAATTATACTTCTAATAAATCTGTGCAAACATACTACTAATATGTTAAGCAGGTTCAAGTATAAATGATAGATGATGCTTAATATGAACAACTAATAACATTGAGAGTTTAGGGTAAGATTGTCTGCCTTTCAGTTCAGTGTTTGAGACAACTTTTTGTCCAGTAACAAATACTAATAACTTGAATACTGAACACTCTGTCTAAGAGAGATTATGGTCATGAACTTGTAAAATGAATACCCATAAAACATATTATATATTGTGTGCATGCTCATGCATTCCCTTGCAACTCCTCTTCATAATTCCATACTGAAACTCATTTAAATCAATATCATGGAGTATCAGTCACTTAAAATACTAATTTAAAAATGTTTCGAGTAATACGCAATTGCTAAATGTTAAAGGTCTCTTTCTTCAACATTCCTCTTAATTCATATCTTGTCCGTATGTTTTGATGTATCTTAATATTGCCATCAAATTATGTCACTAGTTGACAAAATAAACACATTTATATCAGAGCTTGACAAACATTCAACTTGCTCAAAACTCTTAACTGAAATTATTGAGACAAACTGAGAACAAATCACACACTTTCCGTTTCATAAGGCATTATATGTCTATTTCACAAATCGTAGCAGGCCTGTCAACACTTAAAGTGGATGGATATTAATTGCAAAAGTGTACAATATTCATTTAGTAATGGTTAAAGGTTGTTTGTATATACTCACTCAAATAAATGGTTATATACAACACAGTAGCACAAAAAATATTTTGTTTAAGTACATACTAACGATCTTAATAAAAAATATCAGGGAAGATTTAAGGTTATTTTAAAGATAAAAACTATATTGAACAACTAGTTGGAAAACTGATTATCGGAAAAATGAATATTATATTTTTTGGCTTGATACCTTACGCCGACATTTAATATATTCAATGCGATTCATGTTTTTCCGGGTGTTACCGAGTTTTCCGGGGAAAAAATCAAATGACCCAAATTTTATATTTACTGATAATATCTAGATCACCAAACTACAAACACAGAAATATACAAGCATTTATTTTGATTCAGCACGCATTTAATTTGAAAATTTATGCTCGAAATTAAAACAAATGTTTTCTATAATTTTAATTGCGTAGTTAGAACAGCGCAGATTATTCGCGCTTTATTTACCGCACAAAATATTATGAATACTCAGAACAACGCTACTTTTAGTACGCTAATCATGCAGAACACAGCTCTCCGTAGCTATTAAAACAGATTGTTAATGTATATACGATTGTTGGCCACCGCAGTTCTAACAGAGCTGAGGTTAAAACGCCCGTGCACGTATTAATTCGTTATATGCTAAAAATGTGATGTCGATATGCCGATGTTAGATTCCGATTGACGGTTATAAAACCCTGCCGGCCTAGGGATGTATAGCTTGAAAATCTTAAAAAATACCAGTACAATAATTTCGAATAAGTGTCTGAGCTACAAACTATTGACAGTTGGGTGGGAGTATGGATAGATGGGTACAATAATTTATAGATGAAATGTAATGCTAATTTTACTACATCGAAAAAAGCACGTCCAATCACCTTTAAATGGCTTTAAATATCTTACATTATCTAAAATAAAGGTAAAAACGAGTGATCCTTGAAGTTGGATGAAAGTTGTGAAACAACTCTATAAAAGTCCGAATTTTGGATCCCATTTCTTGTGAAAATTCCAGATGCCATGGGGGCTGTAACATATAAGCAATAGAAAAAGCTTATGGGTAATATTTCATAAGATTTACACTCATAAACATACATCTGACAAAAACCGTTAACATCCTCATCACAGGGGCGGTGTTGTGGATGTTACGTCCCGTACACGTGTAGATGCCGTCATCTTCACATTGACTTCTCTCGATGACGAGACCGAGACTTTGTGCATTGTTAGCTTGTTTGAGATCCTGACCATCCTTTAGTATCTCAATATGTGACCCGGGGTTACTATCTACTCCACAATGAAAAAGGATTCGAGAGTCTTTATTCAGTTCCACCACATCCATGCCTTCAAATTCTGTTATTGCAAAGTCTGTGATTGACGTCTCGTCTGAAAAGTGAAACGTATAATGTTAGCCATTTATGAAGATTGCTAAATGTATTCCTCAAAATCATTTATGGACAACATTTTGTTATGTGTATATTTTATATAGTGCAAAGATAATAAAATACTTTTCGGTATTAAAACAGTACAGTATAAATTGTACACAGGGGGATATGTTCAGAAAGCGAATTAATGCAGATAACGAATATTTGCAGCGTATTAGAGCGAAATTTTCATGTATGCAACCAAATGCAATGATTTTGACCATAATTAAAGTATAAGTCATCTAAAATGTCCAGTAGAAATATAAAAATTCGTCCAAAATTGATTTGTTTACAATGTTGATATTTGAGTTTCATATGTCTTAAATAATAGATATTCTCATATAATTGTTTTACCGTAGCCATGTGTCATTCGGATAGAAACAGTTAGTCGCATGCTACTCCATTACAACAGAGGACTTACATAATCCGCAAATATTTTAGAATTTTTTACAAAGTAGGCTTAATAATTGGGTTTCGAGGCGATTAACCGTAGAATATGGCTATTGAATGAACACGTTGTCAAGCAACAGGGGCAGCGATTGTAAACATCATATTTTTACTGTTTCTAAATGTAGAAATAGTTTCCTGATTAAATGTATCATCATCAAATTGTTGATAATAATATATGCTCTTCCAGACCGTTAGTGGATTCACTTTTGGTGGTAGGACATAGGCACAGTCGTTTTACTGCAAAACACAAAATTACTGCGTATGAACTTATGTGGACCAACTTACTGATGGTGATTACAAAATATAAGTCTTATCTTAGTTGGAGTTTGCTACCACCACCACACGCAACAAGCAAGAGGAACCAATAGAAATATTTAAAACACAGAACATTTTATATAACTGTTTTACAAAAATATTTTTGAATGCGTGATGTGAAAATTTATATACCTAGAATGAAACATAATGTCAAACAGATATATTTACTTATCCTTGTATATTCAAATGTCCACATAATTAAATCCATTGAATACTAATTAATTCCGATGAACATTTTCAGAACCCCCACCCCATAAAAGTTGAGATATAATCCTCACATAATTATTGAACAAAAATCAAAGATATTAGCTTTTTTTTAGCACCGGTTAATCTTTTATAACGACATGGAGTTCTGAGTTTGATATGGATGTAGATGTAACAAGTGTCATACCATTTGGCTCCTTGTTATACCTTTGGATGCCTTTAACATTGCTGGTTGCAAAAAAACGATTAGGGGTAGAAAATGAGATATGACTGCAATGTGTTACGTTAATGAGTTCCAGAAAAGCTCTATACGTTCATTTACAAGTTTCCACCGGCAGTGAAATAGAGCTAGTCTAGAGATAGCGTTACTCTAATGAGGATCAAATGCGGAGATGTCATAAATAATGTTTTGCCTGCAACATACGGATACAATGTATAGCTCAACAGTTTTTTACCGACGTTCTGTGATTATTTTACACACACTAGCTCTGCAATTTCTATTGTTGAAGATTGGGCGCCTTTTCTCCTAGTAAAGTTTTAAATTTGTATTTGCAGCTTCCGGTTGGGATGATATGGGCGTATTGTTTCTCGGAACAGTCATAGTTACATATAAATATCATTTCTGTAAGTTTTGGGTAAGTTTGCTCTAAATTTCAAATTATAACTATAGCCCCATCATAATTTTGATGGGTATTTTACTATTTGGCCACTAGACCGGCCCAATATTAGTTTCTTTGCATCATATTGTTTGTAAATGCTAAAACAAATAATGTTTGTGCTAATTTAACACCAATTTGACGAATTTCTTCAAATACCATTTGAGGTTTCTCAACGTGGCCCTTAGCTTCTTTCGAGAAGTGTATTTTCTCTAGTAAAATGAGAACAAGTATCTACAATAAAGGTAAACTAGAATTGAAAAGGAAATATCAAAGCTGAAAGCAACATTTTAACATCATCGTGTTATGTAAATTGTGCTCTAGAAAATGTCTACTTTGGACAGTTATTGATTCATGTGTGGAGGAAAAATCGAGTGCCAAAGAAAGTCGATGATTAGGAACTTGAACGTACCAGGTACACGAGTACTTAGATATTTAAAAGTACCATTTCTATAACAGATGTAATTAAACAGCTTATAGCAAAAGCCCAATGTATAAAACGTACGATTACGGTATATATGGTAGAGGCGTATTTGCTAATAAAATGCACCAAAACCAACGGGTAATAGACGGAAGAGTTCAGTTGAAATTGGAATGCACGGGTCCTCTGTAGTAGTGGTTTAAAATTGATTTATTTAATTGTTTCAATGAATTTAAAAGCCTTTTAGTTGAGAAGGTTTATTGCATAGCACATATGTTGTAATTTTAGGGCACTATCAGACACTTTTACGGCTGTTTTCGTATAGTAAAATTGTCAATTTAACAACAAGGCGCCCGGCAGATCACTTATGATAAGAGCTTGTATTCAATGTGCACGCTGATCGCGTCCGCATCCGGCGTCCACATCCAAATTTTAAAAGAAGTTGTTTTATTTGCAAAGTCGCATTTGTTTTTCACATTAGGAGGTACAAATGTTGGATATGCAATCATACTTTATACTATCCATTCAAATATTGGTAGTGACAAATAAAGACCTAATAGCGATATAGAAAACAAAGCTGTTTTCAAAGGGAGGAAATAGTTCCCTCGTCCAACGACCAATTAAGAGTTTGCATATGTGTGCGATATATCGAAAGGACAGGCAGACAAAGAGAAAAAAATGATAAACACTGTATACCTAAAACGAAACGACCTCATTCAAATAAAATAATTTATAATTCTTGTTTGACTATTATTATATTAGGACCGCGATACAACATACCGTTACTTTGATCATAAGATGTTGCTTTTTCGTCGGTTTCAAGTAATATAATTAAATGTTTTGCTTTTTTAACTGAAAAAAAAATCAGTTTTTGAATTTTTAAACGTGATATATATTCGATATACATTTACAATACACCTGTTGTACATGAAATGCATGAGCTCTAAGAAAACAGACTAAACTTCAGTTAAATACATAGCATTTCCGTTCTGTTTATCTATTTTAAACAAGTAATTACAACACTATATTAATCATTCTCGTTGGCACGAAGTTGCGTGAAGGTGTGAACTTGTGTTTTGGATAATACCGGAATACACGCATGGAACCCAGTTGTCCGGGTTGGTGACCACCAAGAAATCTAGCATGGTTATTATTGAATTTTTGTCTTTTAGTACGTTAAACACCTATTGCAGCATAACTTGAACAAAGAAGTGATAGGGCAATCTCAGTTTCTTTATTTAACAGCAGTAAAAACAAATACATAACAATGCAATACACGTGCTGTAGATTTTCTGTTGTTTTTTTTTGCTATAATATTGTCTGTGTTCGGTTTTGTTCTATACTCATTATATGCTGTCATATTTTAAAGGTTTTGATTTTGGTGTATCTGCATGATGGTTATAACTGTTTTCAATTTAATAATATTTTTTGTACACTCTGGTTTACCCCTTGCTTAGATTATTTGCATTTTTGTGTTCATATCGCCTGAAAGCAAGGAGAATTCAATTTACAATCCATGGCCAAACAACTCGTACAAGTATACCAAGTCTCATAAATCCTCTTTAAATGTCAACAACATTTAATTCCCACAATTACATATCTTAACAGAGTAAAACATTGAATGCATGTAAAATAATACCATTGGTACGATCCACAAAAAATGTTTAGGGATATAACGGTTTTTTGACTTCCAGTATCATGTCGAGGTCGGTGTGTAAAAGCATGATAAACGAGCGATGATCCAAAACATGACAGGACTGGTGTACTATAACATTTTCAAGTGTAAACAATATACACGTATAAACCGTTTTACCCGCAATGTATTTCTCTTAACGACCCCTTTTAAAACCATGGTAACGTGCACAAGGTGCAGTGCACTAGGCATACATATATGTAAAGCAAATGTAATGCCTCTAAAACTATACCGCGAATGATAATTAAAAACCGCCAAAACGTCATATTAAGTATTTGTGACATCCTGCGCAAGTTTGACGTCATTTGAACGTTATATCCGAAAACAAACAAGTATCGTTCAATGCCTATAACAACAAAGGACCGACGATTTAAGGTCAGGACATAGTATTTTCAGTGTTTGTAGTGGATACTATCCGCGTCGTGTTATTGTATATTTTAATTATATTATTAAACCATATTTGATAGGAAAACAATCCTGTTTATTTTGCATCATCCCTCGTATGTTATTAGAAAAATGTCCTTTCGTTTGTCGTATGCCTATTTATATCACTAGCGGTTTTAGTTTAAACCAAAGAAACACTGCTTAGATTTTACACTAGATTGCTTGTCATTTCAATTCTGCCAATAACTTCATAGTCACACTATTAGGATGTCCTTGTTTTAGCAAATAACAATTTAATGAATTAAAATTGATTTGTTATTTGTTACGATTTCTTTTTCCGAGTCATAAAATAAAACAATACAGTATGATTATATAGGTGAATATCCAAAACTATGTGATAATTACCTTAAGGTCAGGTCAATATCATATAAGCCTGGTTCCTTTATCGGGATATAATCATACAATATGTTTTGAAAAGAGTTATTAATGGTAAAACCTTTAGTCAAACATCGACTTTTAGTATAGACATATACAAGAATTCTACTGTACAGCATTGTAGTTTATGTTTATTTTATGGGTGTAAACGAATATTCACATAATCGAATATTCGATCAAACGATTGGTATACGAAAGTCAAAATAAATATACGAATATTCCTTTTTGTTGTTGTAAATAAAATAAAGTAATAACATTGTGCTTGCAGCTGTGTTGTTATGTATACAATTATCTTGAAATGTTTTTACAACGACTGGAACCTTATCAACGTGAGAGGCGTAAACGTGATGACAATACACTGTACGCGCGTAATAAAATACCTAATATTCGCATATTAATAGTTTCATTCGTTTGCATCCCCAGTTTATTCTACACCCTCGAATTTCGTTTGTGTTCCGGTTTTTCCTTAGGTAAAACAATAATCGTTGGTAACTTGGTATTTAAAGATAGAATAAACATACGCCATAGCATGTCCTATGTGTAAGCTTCGTGGTCTTTTTGTATCATTACTTTATTAAATATTGAACTCCAAACATATCTTATATTGTGTAAACAGACATGGTTAAATAATATGATAATGCATATGACTATCGACTTACACTGTACATCTACGAATAACTCAGAGTGACTGCTCCCAACTGTCGTGTTACATCCAGTAGGCTCCATAACGTTTAAAGCAGTACACCTGTACAAATCGGCTTGTGATCGCTTTATTACACTCAAGAAGAGAGTCTGTGATGTACTGATGACATGTTCATCGTAAGATCTTGTCCATTTGATCTGCGTCTCCGTCGGATATCCAGGTACGAATTGACATTTCGCAGATGTATCTAGGCCCTCCAGAACCGTGATGTTGTATAATGTGGAAACCGCAGGAGGGTCTGAAAATAATCATGTATAGGGTAGGTAGATTGTGATGTTAATATTAGTTTTAGTAAAATTGAGTTTGACCACCACTGAATACAGTCGACATTTTTTCTTTGTATGTTTACAACATACGAAAACCGATTGAGACATATTGCTCAAAGGTCATTATTCACGTCACACTTTAACTCTGGCAAGTGGGTGATAAACAGGCTCCATAAGACGCCAACAAGACCAAATTCTAAAACGTACATATTTATATCAAGTACAAAACGCCTTTAACGTTAAAACCAGACCGACAAGCAGCATGCCACTGTCTCTACGTATTGATTACAAACTCCCTTTAACGCACACTTTCTGGCTCTCGCCCTTTCTTTGTCTATCCCCCCTCTTCTCACCAACAATATTCTCATAATTTTATATATTTTTTTAAACAAAACGGGGGAAAATCCACATTCTTTTGCGGACAGCTTTGTTTTTATCAAAATCGATTCAGAAGAGAGACTCTCAAAATCTAATCATACCATTAACTTCTTGCTGTAGAACTTATAATTGTGTTGGCATAACTTTGATGACATTTTTCAAATATATATTATTTATTTCGCTATTGTCAATTTTAATGCCCATGCTTTATGTTTTACTATTTAAATTACTATACCGGGGATAGCCGGGGAAATGGGCCGTGTTTTTTACCTTCCAGATTGCCCCTCAGTACCGGGTGAATGCGGTGGATTTACCCAGGGTTGGCTGGACCGAAAGTCAAAGTCCCCGCTATTCCCTTGGAAGGCCGTGGTTACAATTGACTAGTGCAATACACATGTACAGTATAAAAGTTACATCAATAATATCAGAAAATAAAACCTTATATAAGTGAAATGACTGTTTTAATTTTCTCAGTTCTTTGTTCTTATCCACTTGTTTTCTTTGATCGATTTGTAGTAAAGTGCCCTGTTATTAAAGTGGCCTGTTTCTTACGGGCATTGACGCTATGGAGGCCGTCATGATATTCTTTTTCAAGGCAAGGGCCTATAAACCATAGGTTCGTGGTAAAGGCGAGATCTTAAAACGGAATGTTTTCTCTGTTATTTACATTTTCGATTTTCTGCAATGTCAAAGTCACTACAATTTTATCATGTGCTTGAAGTGGTTCAAATTTAGACCTGACCAAATATTTGGAAATGCTCAAATGATGAATTACTCTTACAAGTCTAAAATGTTTTTATGATAGTAAGTACGGAATGAATACAATAGTTTTCTTTTTGGTCTTCGAATAATGTAACGTTACTATGAGGAATGTTGCCTTTACAATATATCCACGTTTAAATTGAAGTTGATAGTAAAGCACTGGATCTTATTGCCATTTGTTAAATATTGAGACAGATTTTCATGTGATACAATCAAAACCTTTTCTTTTATAACTGAAAACCCATGTTTGCAATTAAAAAGCATTTCTTGACATAATTGTAAGATAAATTTGGTAAGAAATTAACTTCTTCTTTTTTTAATTTTTCGCTTTGCGCTCGCCTCTGAATTGCCTTAAATTTAATAAAGTTTTTATTTCGCTCGCTCGCTCCTACATTTTTTTTTGGCAAAATCCGTAGGACGAATGATCAATTTGTTGTGGCATTATCTCATTGTCTATTAACATCAATAATAACCATTGCTATTAATTGTAGCATTGTACTGGAACAAGAGCATTCGTATAACAATAATCCTGAATGCCAACTGGTCTTAATACTCCAGAAAGACTTTAAATATGTTAAACAGATAAACTTTATGTTGCATATATGGTATTAAATTCAAAATAAACACATTATATGTAAGTTTACAAAACAAATATAAATTCACTCACTTGCTCAAATTTCTTTTCAGAGGAAATCCGATCTCGAAAACATCGCATTAATTCTTGGAAAAGATTTACATTAAGGTCGTCCCGAACGTCACTTGAACTGTGCTTTAAGAGCACTTGTGAAAGAACTTTCGTTATATATATATATTTATTGTTTTACTATAGACTTACATAACAACATCATGGTAAAAGACGTAGCTGTAATTCCATTTACAGCATCAGTAAAATTCGGCTCCATCTTGTTCTGTACAGTTAGACTATAGACGTTATTTTCTGATGGTTGTATTCTTGTTATGGACAGCTGCCTGTTGTTGACTACTTGACCTGATGGAAATGTCCACCGGAAGATATCAGGCATCGGGTTTCCCGTGCTCGAGCACAATAGAGAGACGTTACTGTCCTGGATGACTTTTATGATCCCATATGATACATTCGCCCTTCCAATGGTGCACTGAGGAGAAGTTGGAGGTACTGGCATTGAAAATAAATTAGATACTTTTATCACTTTAACAGTGCATATATGGTATTAACAACTATAATGCAAATCGTTTTAAGTTCAAAGCTAACGTAACAAAAAATGTTGCAAAGGTCGAATGTGAACGATGAAACAGTTATAATGTTATCTGTAATCTTAAACTGACCGATAAAAAAGACCGTAACAGATATCGACACATAAGAACATAATAAATAAAACAAAAATGAAACAATTATCAATCAGTTCATATTAAATCCGAAACGAATAAGACAATTATAGAAGTTAAGTTTTTTACCTCATCAATATTTATGGACATTTAAGATTAAAAAATATTTGTCACTTGTTCTAAGTGTCAGTGGTAAACTATTTAATTTGATATTATTATAACACTTACACAGGACTTTAACGTTCAGAGTACCCGAAGCCGATCTAGGAACATCCTCAAATCCGGTCGGGTCGAGCGTGTTGGAGGCTACACACGTTCTAGAGACGGCCGTGTGTGCGGTGAACGTCCACAGCTGACCGGTTCCGCTCCAGGAGGAGAATGTGGGTACAGGGTTGCCGGTGGAGACGCAGCCTACAGTGGTTGTGTTGCCCGAGATGACGGAGAGGCTGTTTTCGGTGATAATGGAGCCAGTGATTCCACCGAAATGAAACGTTGGGCTGCTTGGAGGGTCTTACGCATGTATGAAAATATACAACTTGTTTAGGAAGCAACATGCAAGAAGGTAGAGAAAACATAACAAGTTAAATTTGTGACGATGAATGATACATACATATATGATGTCATAAATGTCTACTTACAAAGAAGTCGAATGCTGAATGAAGTCCGAACACTTCCTGTTTCAGAACTCCCATTTGAAAACGACATGGAGTTATGTGCGGTGACTTCAAATGGACCTTCAGTCTGAATATTAATAACGGAGAGTTGATGATCATTGGCGTTTCCACCTGGCCATGACCACGAGTATCCGGGGTTGGGTTTACTGCTGGTGGTACAATCAATGGTAAAAGTAGACCCACCGACAACTTTTATGGTTCCAGAATTCAGGGATGCTGCCGACCCAACGGAACATTTGATGGGATCCGGAGGATCTGGAGGAAGGATATTAATAATAATATAATGACATATTAGGTGCAGTGTTGGAGTTCGTTCCACGAATTGTGCATTTAATATTTTAGGCTCTGTCGTCATGAGTAAAAAACAAAAAGAAATCAAACGATGATTTGTTGACAAAATCCTATTATGTCAAACACTCACAATATACAGTGACCGTTACATTGATAGTATTCGTCATCGACTCTGCGGTGAGTCCCGTAGGCTGTAAAATATTGCTGGCACTTATGGTAAACACGCCGTCGTTGTTCCTGCTAATGCCGTCCAGAGTCAAAGAGTTGAAGGATGCCATACCGGGAGGAATCCAATTAATGTTCGGAGAAGGGTTTCCGGAGCTGGAGCAGTTAAGTGTAAACACCTGACCCTCGCGGAGAAACAATTGCCCTTTCACCATCGTTCCCGCGTAGATGCATTTCGGCACTGTGGGTCCATCTAAGGATAATACTAGTAAGAGTTATATCGACCATGGGAAAAAAGATGTACCTAAGATAACATTATTTACTTATGCATTGTTAGTGCTAAATTAATTTCTTGTACATCGATTATTTTTGAATTTTCGTATACTGGGCCTCTCCCTGGAATTTTCATTATATTATTGTACACATCTGATCATCTCGGAAACGAAATGGACCTAGTATCTCCACTTCCGCTTATATGCATGTCGGAACCTTATATCTATCTGTGGAAAGAGTGTTTTCAGCATTATTAAAACAATAAAACTAATATAAATATATTAAAAGTATCATGCAATTCAAAAGACTAAAGCTACGAGTTACAGATGTTGGAGACATCTGATCCTCGCACACACACGATCACCCGCTATTTCAGTCCCGAGTCTTTGCGTGTTGTTGAACCAGCTTGGAAAAACAAAATACCAAATGCGTTGTTTTTACATCCAACCTGTTACACTGATTGATAATTTTATCATTTAAAAAAGGATATTGGACATTACTTCATAACATTTATCTAAAATTAATATTATTCGACAGAACAAATTTTACTTACACAGCACATTCAAAGTTGACCTTGCCGATGTCCTTACATCTCCCCCGTTATCTGCTGTACAGAAGAGAGCATTGCTTTGATCTGTGGTTCTAGGAGTTAATTGTAACACGCTTGTGGTGATGCCGTTTAAGGTTGAGACCGTGGCTTGCGAAGAAATGTCTGTTCCTCCCTTAAACCAACGTACAGTGGCTGCGGGACGTCCAACGTCAGTCTCACATTTTATTTGACGGGGTCGGTTCTCTATCACAAAGAGTGGGTTGTTGGTTGGTGTCAGAGTTATGCGGGTTATTTGCACTGTAAATATATACATATTTATTAGTGTGAATTTCTATAAACGAATGCACAATTAAAGCAGACGTCTGTCTGACTCTTAAAGCAACATGTCATGTGACAGTGACATTGAAAACTTACACAAACCTAACAGATAATTATGAGCAGTATTTTTTGTTTTGAAGGACATCTCCATCTTACATCGACAAATTAAGGACTGCCAATTTCAGCAATGCCCCACCAGCTGTATGCGATAGAAAGGTTTTCGGAAACGCCATGTATTTATTTGCATATATTTGCATATATTTGATTTTCTAAATGCCTGTTGCTTTGAAAATATTCAATTATCTTAATATAATTAAACCGTTAAGTTATAGGTTGCCTTGGATTTCAGAAAACGTACAGTTCATAGGCACAATTTGTAAATCGGTGACAGACAACACATTTATATTTTGCAAAGTGTAAGAACAAACACCAGGGTGGTTGTTACCTTCTAAATTTGAATAAGGTAAATAATTTGGTCCAATGTCACCGAGTGCATTGTTATGTTTTCAATTGTCACTAAAATGGCTTAACCCATTTTAAAGAGATTAAAATAAAGGGCTTTAAATAAAGTTTAAAATTGGAAGTATAAAAAGTTTTTCTCTAAAAAATGGAAGTTAAAGCCTCTCAAACGCAAAGAATGTTTCGCCAGTGGTACAACTATTTGGAAAAAAAATAAAATGTGAAATAAATAGCTGCTAAGTATTCCAACCAGACAAACTTGTATCCAATCAATTAATTTGTTTCAAATTTAAAGAAAATATGGCATTAGATGTTACATTTACACAAGGTTTTGGTATTTTCAAATTGCATGCATTTAATTTTGAAGTGCTTTCTTAAATTGTTTTTGTTCTCCCAAAGACTTAATTTTGAAAAGTTTATCCCATTTCTAGAAATTAGTATATATTCAAGCCTTCTTAATTGAGACCCTTGGTTAAGATTTAGTTTAATCTACAATCCGAGTTTGCCAATTTTGGACACAAATTTCCCCAAATATACACACTTTTAAAATATAAATAATATAATGGTATATTTTAAAAAAGAAAATGTAGGACAACTTTTTACTCATTTAACCAAATTAGTTGCAGCAAATAGGAAGAGCTATTTACTATGTGGAAATATAAGCGCAGTTTTAAAAGTAGTAAGCGGTCTAATCAGATGAACTGCTGTTTTAGCTTCAGTACCAGCCATATAGTTGTAGTAGCAGTTGCTGATGCCATTCCCGCAGAAATGACCGTTATGTTAGAAAAACACACATTGAAGGAAAAAGCATTACTTAAAGCTCAAAATAGAAATTTCAAACAACTTAATTCTTACACACAAAATACCAGGATGTCATTGCAACAGAATATTAACGGACACGAACAAAAAATCTGTTTTAAATTGAATTTTAAAACTTCAAAAACAAGCTAATTACGTTGTGCCACTTGAAATATATATAACACGATATACACTAAATGGGTATGGAGAACATAAATACTATGCTTAAATAATATATAAGCATTAATATAGATGGGAAAAATAGTAAAACACATTACTTTGATTATGTCTGTAGCTTTGATTAAAGAAAATATCAAAGGTTTCAACTTTTTGAGCGCCGATGAGAAAAATAAAGAAATAAAACATATACTGGGAAAAAACAGACTATAAGGAATATGGAGGGAAAAGTATTGCATCACAAGATAGTTAAGTTCTTATTTTTTAGATTTTATAAATTAATTTCTTAGGAAAAGAAGATGTAGGTCGATACCAGTCGTTGCAACTGAAAGAAAAAATGAAGCCAACACGAAAGAATAAAGAAGTATGTATGCTGCTGGCACATATCTGAATATAGAGCCAGGATTTATTAAATTACAAACAGAGTAAAAAGTGCCTTTTCTTAAAATGATAGAGCAAGATGGAGATCTGTGTACCTAAAAGCGTGAATATTTTGTTCTTTTTTCAATATAAAAGGATGATATGACCAGAACCAATTTAGACAAGCTATGCATGATGGTATTAACACCGAAGTATCTAAGGATATTAAAATGCTGAATATGAAGCTAATATATTAAGTAAACACGGTTTTAAAATATAGCTCGAATTAATTGTAAAGCCGCTTTCTATTGTTCTTGATAGTAAAATAAAGCACCGGCGGCATGGAATAAAATCAAATATAGCACTAAAATCACATTTATAAAACCAATCAAGATAAGCAACAAGTTTGTTTCTTTCAATCAAAGGGTAAACGGTTTATTTATGGAAACAATAAAGTTGAAACATTAAATGATATAAACAATGAACTTCAGATTGGATTTCAAAAGGATCTGGTTGGACAATTAAAAGTGTTGATAAACATATCCTATCCACTGTTAAGTATAAGCCTTTAAAAGGTTTCTCATATCTACCATTACCAGAAGTCGTGTTTAAAAACAGACTAGGAATAATTAATAATAAGAATAAATTGACAGTGAATGTTTCTGCTGGTGTCACAAAATCACCCACAAAGAATAACTAAATAAAAGAAACACACAGAACAACTTAACTATGAAGGTATTCAGTTTCCAGTAAAGATAAAAGATATCCCAAAAATAGAAAGATCTAATGAAATAAGATCTTATAAATATATATAGAGTTAATTGTACCAATTAAAGTATCCCAAATTTATCCATTATGTATTTCAAAGACTATAAATCCCCAAAATGGGACGATTGATCCTTTATTCATAGAGCACAATAAAGCATCCCGTTATGTATACATACAATATAACACATTAATGAATACACAGTCATAATCGAAAGTTCTTTTGTAAATATTTCATCCAGTACTTCACAGAGGAAAAAATACTCATAGCTCATACAGATGTTTGTTTAGTTATAAATTGTGCGCAAAAGATAAAATAACGAATTCCGGTAAAGAATAAACTAAGGTTTGAAAATTATCACAAACAATTAATTGCTCCATTTGTTATTTTTGGTGATTTTGATGCGATAGTTAAACCAGCTTATACACCATCAGGAAAATCAACCACTGCTTATCAAAATCATACTGCTTGCGGATATGGATATAAGGTAGTTCAAAGGTGTATCGTGGTCTTAGTTTAATATATCGTTTGATACAGAACACCTTAAAAAAGAAAAGTATTGTGCCAAAATAATTAAGGAACATTTTAATAAAGAACTTATAACAAATAAGCAAAAGTAATTTAGTGTTTATTGAAAGTATACATTTTCTTCATTAATCTCTTGCAAATCTGGTTAATAATCTACCTTCCCAGGCATTTACTTTCACACGGCAGTGCTTTCATGATGACGTTGAATTAATGAAAAGAACATGAGTTTACCCATACGATTATATGAATGAATGTGTGGAGATAAACTAGTTGAAAGACAATGGGAGATTATCATGATCTTTCCCTACAAACAGGTGTTATTTCATTAGCAGATGTAAACACCAAAGACATATAACACAAAAACAAAAACTCACAAACAAGAAACACGAAAAAACATCACATAACTCCACAAACAACATATTTAAGGTACACAGTGCTATGTACCGCCTTGGAATGGTCAGTAAAATGTAAATTTACTGGGGGTTTAAACCAGTTTGCGTGCAAAACCTCACTCTTATCCAAAAATACTTGTATGGGGTACTACAATTTAGATCCTTGTCACTACTTTTGTTTTCCTTGTCTTGCTTGGGATGAAAGTCTAAAATGACAAATTTGCAACTAGATTTGTTACTGATATTACATTTAATGATTGAAAAGGACTATGCGGCGGCATAAGTTACATCTCTAACAGATATTAGAAATCAAATAATAAGTACATTAGTAATTATAATAAGAATGCATATGATAAGTTCATAATGTACCTAGATGCAATTAATTTATACGTATAGGCTTTGAGTCAACCACTTCCAACAGGTAACTTCAGATGGGCGGACCCAAAACACTTTAATGATCTAAAAGATTATTGTAGTATTGATTGTGATCTTAAATGACCTAAGAAGATACATGATCTAAACTCCGACTTTTCATGAGCACCTGAAAAGTTGGTGAAAAAATAATGGTAATCTCCCTACTGCCAAAACCTTAAAAGCAATTTCAACTTAACATGTGATAAAAAAAACAAAACTAATTTCAACACTCTTGAACAAAGAAAAGTAAGTATGTACTTCACAAACTAAAGTGCACAGGATATTACAATTTGATGAAAAGGCATACTTAGAATAATATATTGACTTTAATACACAAAATGGAACTAACGTCAACAATTGGATTTAAGAAACACTTCTTTAAATTGATAAATAACTCAATATTTGGAAACACAATGGAAAACAATCTTCGTAAAAGCGTATGTCCCACTCTTACACACGATAAAAATATACTTGAAAAGCATGCGGCTAGGGAAACATTTGTTTTTGCCACATGGTTAACGACGATTTATTTGTAATTTATTAAATTAAACAACAGTTACTTCTTATTCGACCCTGTCATGTTGTAATGTCCATTACTAAGTAAGTACCGTAAGTATGATTACAATAACATTTTTAAGAAAGGGTAAAGAGAATGTAATCCTATTTTTACAGACACTGACTCTCTTTGTTATGAAATAATAAATACACAAGATGCATATCAGGATTTACATGCTTATAAACATATTTTTGAAAACAGAGATTACGTAAATAACACTTTAATGGCAATAAGAAAGTTATTGGTAAAATTTAGGACAAGGCAGCAGGCTGAATTCGTTGGGCTCCGATCAAAATGTTTTCATATACATTAAATAACAAAGCGTCAAAATGTTACAGAATAACCAAAGGAGTTGTAAAACAAAAAATAGTATTTAACGATTACAAAGAAACACTCTTTAAGACATTAACAATGAAACAAAAGTTGAACACCATCAGATTAAGCAAACACAATTTAAAAGCTACACCATCACAAAGACTAGTTTATCTTGTTTTGATAATAAGAGATTTATTTTTGGCGACAGTACGCAGTAAAACACAGTACCATATGAACACTAGTAAACACTGTTCAATCAAATCCTGAAAGGGTACCCAATAATTAAGTTATCTGAATAACCTAACCATTTAACAAGAGCTATTTTTCTTGTAATCCTATCTAATACGGGCTCTAAACCGAGCGAAGCTCGGCAGAGCCCTATTACGGTCACACATAGCACTACTTTCATTCAAAAATTGCACATACTATCAGCCTGAAAAAAAGAAGTAAAGGGGATGGAACCAGTATTTTTTCTGTTCATAAATTTTATTGAGCGCGTGTATGCCGGAAACCAGCGAAATAGCGCCCTACTAGTTATTAAAATAATTCAAGATATGCTTAGATATTCTTATAAACAATTACTATGAATACTTTGGGTAAACTCAAAAAGACGAATAAAACATATTTCTATAGATTGTCTGAGATATATATATATATACTTAGTTTTCACTTGTTTGCTAAAGATATTCATACGCATTGTTTACCATTCTATACGAAGTCGAAGGTCACACTTGACAGTTAGTAGTTGTCATTTTAGGCTTTACAATATCGATACTATTTAGATGTTTGACAGTTGTTGATCGGATAGAAATTGCGAAGAATTAATTCCTGTTGGATTACCGATTTAATTACGACCATGGATTATACCGGTACACATAGCAGAGCTTGTCACGTCAGCAAGGTACAGTATGATTATTTTCATTTTTGTAAAAACACTTTTCAGTAAATCATACAATGAAGATATCAATTTCATAAACTTATGACATGCGGTTGACCAGTTCAGAAATCGCTATGGCTGAGCGAGATATTGTCCCTGAAAAGATGGATGGGGTGTACCGTCTGTGATTAACCTCAACAATGGATGAGTGAGATGTTTTGACTGAGATCAAAGGATGGGAACACCTTTCAATTACCAACACACTGGTTGAGGGATTGAAACTAAAAAGATATACAGGAATTGTGTGACAGGTGAACTCTTGTGCCATGCAACACCACTTTTGTGTACATTAAAAAGTTGGGCGGGGAGGGTGCGGGAGGGGTATCCCCTCCTGCTAAGTGAAACCATGGCGGAGCGCAAGATTATGACTGAAAAGATCAATGGACGGTTGCGGTCTGACACCATGTGAATGATAAAGATTGTAATATGTAATATTAAAATTTTTAATATGTAAAAATATACGACCAAAAGTGGATTATTATTTTATTATATGTATCATAGAGTACACAGTGACAAACACATTTTTTATAATTCTCAGACCACGAGATCACCCAAGGGACCGAATCGCCCTAATCAGATAGCTCGACTGGCCACAACTGCAGTCCAAATACCAGGTAACTGAAATGCAACACCATTTTTTTGTGACAGATGTTATTAAATTATGAAGTTGGAAGGGGAGGGTGCGGGAGGGGTTTCCCCTCCTGCCAAAAAAACCCATGGCGGAACGCAAGATTATGACTGAAAAGATAAATAGACAGTTGCGGTCCAACACCATGGCTTTGTGAGCTATTGTGACTGCAAATATGAATGGTTTTGCTTTGATCCACATATTGTGTGAAAGATTGTAAATAAATAGTGCCGAGTGACCCCTCGTGCCAAGCAACACTATGGGAGATGAGAGATTGTGACTGAATATGTTGAGAGGAAGGCTGACAGCATAAGAGTGCAAGATTGTGATTGAAAGACAAATCGGCTAATGCGGGCTGATGGTTTTGCTGTGGGCCACAGATCGCGTGAAATATTGTAACTATATAGTCAGTCCAGGGTGTGAAGAAGGCGAACCATCCTGCCAAACAACCTCCATGACTGAGTGAGAGTTGCCGTACCCTTTCCATGAAACAACATGGCTTTGTGAGAGAATCATCAATGTTACTAAAATACACTTACTTTACAGGTGCACTTGTATGTTATTAAGCTGTGCAATTCTTTATTCATACGTTCTGTTGTATATGTATTTTAAAACTGAGGTGCACCTCTTACATAAATACAACTGCACCTCTATATTTAAGATGTAGGTGCACATCTTTAATATACAACTGCACCTCTATATTTAGACCGTCATGCCTTTTCTTAGACCTGCACCTTAAAAAATTAGGTGCAACTTCATTTTTTCAATTTACATCGCCGTTCAGTAATTTTCACCCAAATGGTAAGTCAAACTGTACTGGCTTGCTCACACTCAATCTCATGGTCAAGTTTGTTATAAAATTGCCATTGTGTCAAAATTTCTGCTTGTTAATTAGTAAAAAAGTCTAAATGAAATGCCTAAAGAAGTTTGTGTTGTTGACAGTTAATACTGTAAACACCTTCTGCGATTCACTCAAATCTGTATGCGATAATGCACCAGTCAATTGTAACCACGCCCCCCCCCCCAGGTCCGGGGAATAGTGGGGACTTTGATATTTGGTCCAGCCAAACCCGGCTAAAATCCCCACCCTGTGGGGACGAACAGATGGTAAAATCCCCGCCAAATGCCCCTGCACCCCAGGGACCCTAGGTAAGGCCCATTCCCCGCTATATTTAGAGCGAAGACAAAATCTCTGCATTCACCCGGCACTGCTGGCCACCTGAAAAATAAACACACGGCCCATTTCCCTGTCTATCCCCTGTATACCCCCGGACCTGGGGGGAGCCGTGGTTACAATTGACTGGTGCATAAGACCCCAGCTTCTCAATAAATCTCAAGTGAACGGACTTAAAAAGCTTGAACCTGTAATAAAATATTTCCATTAATTGGGGCAAAGAAACATGACATACAAAATAAAAAGTCATGTACATACAGTGTACTAATGCTCAATAGCAATATGTTTGGTCATAAAGAAGTTGATTTACTATAGTATAGGACAATTAGATTTCAGTGTAAATCACTTGTAAATGGGATATGTCAGATTTGCACAAATTACAAACTTTTTTTTGTATTTTAGAATGCATCCATGCCACCTGGGTTTTGACAAAACAGCTGTGGACTGATTTTCAGCAATGCAGGTATTGCCATGTTAGAATTGCCATGTAATGTATTACTGGAGGCAATAAGTTTGAAAATAAACCGAACTTTTGTCAAGGTTTCCCTGAAATAAATTGTCATTATGTCACTTGCTCTAAGCTCTTTGATATTAACATTTGCTTGTTATGACATCATGATCAGTGTTTATTTCAATATTGTGCTCCGATTGGATTAGAGCTACACCATTAACTATTGATATGGCGGTTCCAAATATCAGCTTTTCTTGATTGTATAAGCTCATTGATATACTGTTTGTTTCTTTCCTAATTATATTTCTTTCTTTGGTCTGTATTGTGCATCTATTCCCACATTTTGTTTGCTCTTTTAAGCAAATATACATAATTGCAAACAAGTATCAAAACTTACTACACATACATGTATGATGCAGAATGATGTTTCATTTTAAATAGTGTGCATATGATTTTCAGCTAATCAAAAAGAAAAACATCCACTTAAACAATCACAGCAACACAATGAGATCCCTATCTGAAGAAATACTGCTTCTTTTCATTAATTCATACTATCAAACATTCATGAATATATTTATTTATTTGAAGTTTATACATTGAAAAATTGACATTTCTGAAGGCAAAAGAAAAAAGGTGATCCGGTCTCATTGAGATTAGAACCTTTTCCCTTTATGCATTAAGAAAACACCTAAATACACTCAAAATGCCTTAAAGGGACTGAACACCAGATTGGCACCAAAAATCTTTTTAATGTATTGAATCTCAGGACAATCATTTAATAAAATGCTGTCAAAACGTTCAATCTGTGAGAGTGCAGCTTTAAAACACTTATTTATTGTTTATTTCTATAGCCAGCCTGGTTGCTGAAGCCACATAAGTATTTTCAAGGACAAGAACCAATGCTGATCAAAACGTGGTCTTGTGATGGAATTCCATACCTGTTCTTGGCAATGATTTCCGAGAAAGGAATATCCTCTCCAAGTAAGAAATAATTCTAAGTATGTATGGTTTCAACGCTTTCAAAATGCATCAAGGTACTCAATTAGTTGAGATTAACCTTTGAGTTGTTAAAAACTGATTGCAAAATGTCCAAAAGAATATATATATATATATATATATATATATATATATATATATATATATATATATTTAAAAAAACTGTCATGAAAATCTTTGAATTAATGAACTTAAATAAATGCCTACGTAAAAGGTTGTGTATGCCTCAAATGAGTGTTTACAGGCATTTTTCATACTTTAACAGTATAAGCAGACACTTTTATCCTGTGTCAAACACTGATTTTGTGTATTGCTTGTTATTGTTGTCCCAATAAGCTCCAGTTACATGTAGCTGCGGATTTTCGCCCTTGGCATCCAGGAGAAGCAGCTCTGAATCCAATAGTTCAGAAGAATAAAGTAAGTCAACTCTATAGTACTTGTTTGTGTGTAAATGATTCCAAAGAGTGAGATTTATAGCAAAGCAGGTGTAAATAAGCAACTTATAGACAATGGTAAAGTGCTGTACTCTTGATTTTAAGCCAAATCTAGTCTTCAAAACAGATACTTAATGCATTTTTTTTTAAACTAGGGCATATTTATGCTATCGCTGCATTTTCTACATCATGTAGCCACCATATACATGAAAACACTAGCAGTTGTCATGAATCTTTCAGTTTTGGTGTTTTTTTTTGCCATTTTTTTGTTGCGCCATTTGTCCCGGAAGCAATCAATGTGGCATATAGTGGTGATTAGAATGTCTATAAACACATTATCACTTAATTATTTTTGTTAAACTGAACATATCTGTTACCTTTGTATAAAACTGGACCAGAAAAGCATAAATTTGACAAGTTGAGGGATTTCAGTTTGGCACCATGTCATTTTTTATATAAAACGCTAAGCCGATAAAGTGAAAAAATCTTATAAGAGTAGGCAGGCAATTTTTGTGGTGCTGTTTTATAGACACCATTGAAAGTTACAAGGAGAACTTTACTTGGTCAGATTATTCCAATGCATGAGGAAACAATGGCTCTTAAAAAGTTTGCGGCTAACCATTTGATGGAAATGGCTATTTCTGCCTTTTAAGAAAACACCACAGGTGCTAATACTCATTCTTTAAGTGTTTAAGATATCATTGCCAAACTTGCAGTATGTGTTGCATACAGCCTGAAATTAAACTATAGGGATTTTGAAGTCTGTTTAAATTGCAAAAACATGATATGCAACGACAGTTTTGAAGAGAAAAGCCAGGTGAGTGTTTATATGAAACATATACTAAAAACAATTGTGGTCTTGGGCCATATTTACATACTTTTAACAAAGGTGACTTCATTTGTTAGTGTGATAGCCTCTTCATCTGTGTCAATGTGAACAAATTGACCCTTGTGTATTACTTCAATTGGTTTTAATCTGTTTCAGATCGGGATCCATCACTTCAGTACCATATTCACAAGTAACGCAGGATACCAGATTGGCATCTGGGTTTGAACTCTTCAGTACTGTATTCACCAGTAACGTTTTATCCAGGATACCAGAGTGGCATCTGGGATTGATCTCTTCAGTACTGTATTCACCAGTAACGTTTTATCCAGGATACCAGAGTGGCATCAGGGATTGATCTCTTCAGTACTGTATTCACCAGTAACGTTTAATCAAGGATACCAGAGTGGCATCAGGAATTGATCTCTTCAGTACCGTATTCACAAGTAACGTTTTATCCAGGATACCAGAGTGGCATCAGGGATTGATCTCTTCAGTACCATATTCACAAGTAACGTTTTATCCAGGATACCAGAGTTGGCATATGGGGCCGATCACTTCAGTACCCTAGTATACCAGAGTGCATATTGGATCTGGGATTGATGACTTCAGTACCGTCATCAAAAACATTTAAACTAAGAGACAATAATTGCATATGCATCTCAAAGTGTTCTCAAAAGAGCATCATAAACTCTAATAAATACCTTTTAATTTTGATTTACAAGTGAAAGTGGTTAAATTTTATGAAAAACCTCACTTAAACACTAGTGTTGTTTTTTTGAAAGTGTTTGTAGAACATCTTTATTTTTTTAAAAACATCTTTCTTATCATGTTATAAATTATTGAAATTGTTTTAAACATCTTGCAGAAATGTTATTTGTCAGTATTGTAGAATTAACTTTCATGTTTTTGTACCATATGATGGCATATCTTCTTTAGCTAAAAACCAGGCCCTGATTCCATTATATATTTCCGATTTTCATAGATATATGTTAATTTTGTATATTAGCACAAAAACACAAGTTATTGGATGTTCATTTTTGAGTCGTATACAGTAATGTGAAAGCGCTCAATATAATGCTGGAACTAACTTTGTTAGCCCAGGCACAGATTCAGCCCTGGGCTTAAGGGCTGAAGCCCCCCCCCCCCCAGCTGGTCTCAAAGATATGCTTAGGGGAGGGCTGGTCTTTTTTTTCTTTATTTGTTGACAAATGCAAGGCTGATTTGTCCATTTTCTTGCAGAGTATTCCCTTATCACTAGATCAATACATCATGGTTTATTTCAGTCATCTGGTCAGTAGGCCACTAATCCCTTGCCAGGGGTGGGGGCAATTAACTTTGTCTAGAATACCGTGCGTTGTTAAAATTAAAACTAAGCCTAGTACGTTCTGAACAATGAAGTGTATTTGCAAAGGATATAGTTTTAAACTGAATGAGCTAATGAATGAGCTAATGTAAGCATAATTATAGTACATTCTTGTTCTGATTATGTTGTGAACTGTTAAATTGCTGTATTGTGAATTTATTACAAGTTTACAACATATATATATATATGTGACGCGTCATGAGACTTTTGGCCCGAAACCGATAGCCTCGATTTCGAGAAAAACGTGCGCAAAGTTGAAGCGTAAAAAATAAGAAAGTAACGAAGTTTTTATCGTTAAAACAACCATTAAACAATTGGTCACCCTAGATTGTTCAATCAAATATAGTCTTTAAAATGTAATGTTCATAGAAATAGTGTTTTTTAACCACTTTCTTTCGTATTGTTTATTACTTTTGGTGTTATCTCCCGTAGTAGTTGTCATGAGCTATTTTTTAACCCAAATTTGAGGATGTAGGTCAAGCTGAACCAAAGGCAATTTTCATCAAATTAGGAATTTGTTGGTAAGTAGAATTATTTTCATTGTTTAAGCATATAATTTAACAAATGTGTATATCTTTAATGTAATGCAATATATCCTAAATTCGGTCAAATGGATGGAAATTGATCGCAGGAAAAGAAAGCGGAAGTGAAATTTGACAGTCTGACATTGAAAATGTAAACAGATCAAAATCTAGCAGATATTCTCTTTTTGCATACTTATGATGACTGAAAAAGGACATAATCAATTTTTCATCATCTTACCGCGGCCAACTATCAATACAAGTATTGATGGATTTTACGAATTATTTTTAATTTAGTTTAACTGTCTTTTTAGCTATGTTGATGAATTTAAAGTTGTAGATGAACTTTTTTTTGCAATGTTGATTTATGTGCATAACAAACCATCTCATGAGGTTCAGGTACATTGAAAAAAAATTATGTTATGATGAAGATGATCATGATGTTTATGAAAATAAAAGACTAATGCAGATGGGGGAAATGTTTATCTAGAATTAGAGCACAATACTCTAAAAGCCAGGACCAATATTAAGGACTGTAGCTGCAAGCTGCTTTTTGAGTATGCATGACATTCAGACTAACAGGAAATTTCTTTGGCATGCATTTTTGTGTACATGTTGATCTGCCGGGGCATCACCCCAACTATAAACAGTTAATGATTTGTATTTCTCTAAATACATATCTTTAGAACATTATGATCAAATGTGAATTTCAGGTCAAGCACCTGCTGTACATAGAACAACAATCCATTACAGCTTTGACTATGCCAAGCAGGTCTTCTACCCATATTAGGCACAGCAAGAGTGCCCTGCTTTGAAGTGTTCTGTAAATCACATGGTAAATTTTATTTACAAATTGAGTGGTTAATACAGTTTTGCCATTTGACTAAATTATTATTGGGGAAATGGAAAACCTTTATATTTTGTAAATTCACTGAAAAAACAGAGAAGCGCTCACATTTGCTCTGCGGCGCTCTTGTTTAAATATTTTATATCACCTTTATTCAAAGTTCTTACTTGAACATAAAATTAAAGTGTAAATAAATATATATATATATACACATCTTTTCTATTTCAAAGTGTGTTTTTTTCAGGTTCACAGATATCTCAGTGATGGAGGGTTTAGTTGTTATGTGGCCATTGGTGTGGTACCTCATTTTCAACATCATCCATATAGAGAAGACTCTGCATACCTGCACATTGACAACTGTGTTGGGTGGAATAAAAACAATGCAGTCATTGGGTATGATTGACAAAAGCAGTGTTGAAGTACATCACTTATGCACTGCATATTGACACATGAGAACATTAGAATAACAAAACAATGTAACATTTATTATTTTTTCAATACAAGTAATCAGAAATCTCAAAATATTAATTAGTCTTATAAAAATAGTTGGGCTTAAATCTGTTCTCTTACTTCTCTAAATGTCATGGATTGAAGGCAATCAGTTCAATAAATTGTATGTAATTCTATGTTTAAGGGTCTGATGTATTCTGAAGGGAGAGAAACAGCATTTACTTAAATGAATGCAGGTGACATAAAGTTCAGTGCTGTGTGAGATTTGGTCTGTGGAAGGTAAGTTGTAAGAATGTTGTTTTTTTGTTTTGTTTTTAATTTTGGTGCTTTAAATGTTGATTTAAAGCCAAATTAAAGGATTTTGTTTATACAAATATTGACTTTTGGTACTTTATTTAAACACTGAAGTTGGTTATAATACCTTATTATATAAAAGAAAGCTTGTGTTAAAACAATAGGTATTATATCATGATATAAACAACATGTTTATTTATTCAGACCAAATGGAGGCAGCACACATCCTTTGTGGATTGATGACCTTGGCAAACTGGTTATATTCTTTGACTGGTTGGAGTACACCAAGTGACCCCTGAAGTCCATTCCAAACTTGAGGAAATATCATCACTTCAGGTATAACAAAAGTATTATAGACAGTATCACTGCCTGTGTATGTATATCTATGAACATAAGTCAAAAACAATTTTAGATATTTTTTGTCCATTTTATTCAGATGTGAGTTTTGATGTTCAAATAAATTAGCATAATTTATTCCAAACACTAAGTAATGTACATATATGAACATTATTTTGCAGAACTTCAGCTGACCACCCAGTGAGTGAATTCATGAGAGAGCATGCCAAGGACAGTGAGATTGAAGTTAAGATTGACAAGCCCACAACAATGGCTTTTCCATTGAGAGTACCCTGAACGCATCCAACTAAAAGGACTTAATGCAAAAAGGCTCTGATCCCTTAAATAAGTGAAAAAACTAATATACTGATATGTGATCTTTATAAACTAAATATAAGATTTGAGAATGAGCCTGTTACTGAGCTGATGAAAACGTGTATCATTTTTTATTGACAATTATTTATTCAATAGGAACATGTTCATATGAAATGAAGCTACCAGTGATTTTGAGTGAAAAACTGTGGTTTTAGCAAATGAGTGATAGAAGGGTGCTACACCCTGTCCTTTGTTGGTAGAGCCCCTCTGCCATAATGGAGACCACTATATGATTATTATTAATACAAACTTAAACCAATCTGGCAGTTGAAGCCTATAAATGCTTGAATTGAAGACATTTATAATATTGTTTGTCAATATTAATTACTCACAGCCTGATAAAATGTACCTTAACAACCTTTCAGTTTTCTTCAATATCTTTATAAAACCTTCCTGAATCCTATAAACATTTTCAGCTTTAACTTTTACCTATGAATAAGCATTGAAAATATAATTTGTCAGGTACTATGTGACCAATTGCATACCTCTTGAAACTACATAATGACGTGTACATGCTTAGTAGTTAGCGTGTTAAATAAATTGTTTTCATTTTTGTAAAATGTAAATGTGCCCATTTATTAACTGATCTAATTTTACAATAGTGTAAATTGTGTAGGATTGTTATGTTTATTTAATTAAGAGTATATTTACTACCATTTCATGTTTTATGAGCAATGAATGACTACACAAAAAATCACATTTGAGGTAAAGTTAGTGTGATTATAATCATGTTTGTGGCCTGTTGCCATGATAACCAGGATAAAAAACAAACCCTTAAATATCATTCAAATAAGATAAATTATAGTAAATTACAGTGGTAACATACTTTAACTTCTAGATATTCATTGGTTTGTATTAGGTGCAAGTTCCAACCTAATGTCAATTTATTGTGAAAAATTGCCAATAAACTACGGTACTTGGCAAAGAGTTTTTATTTATTTTGATTTTTTTTTAATGTCAAATACATACACCATGTACAGTAAGGTTTGAGGATATCAATTAACAAATCAATTATTATTGAATGCTTCATATGGCATTTATTGTATATTTAAATGCAAATATAACCCCAAAACGCCTTTTTCAATAATGGTTGCCATGGTAACAAATTAATTTTCATTTATTTTCTCAATAATAATTGAGAATGGTTTTGAAAATATATTGTTGTCGTTATAATGTGGGAATTGTGTATATTGTGATGAATATTTATTGCATCTGTGAATACAAATGTTTCAATCAATTCTTGAACTTTACCGAATTTCTAGCTGTGTCTTAACCAAGTGCCCTTCTAGTTTTTGTCATAATTTCGTTAAAAATAGGAATTTTTGAATTTTCTTTTCAGTATTTTTATCCTAAAGAATAGTACAGTCAGAAATAACTCATATCTCATTTTCGCCCAAAAAGTGGTTTCGGGCCAAAAATCCCATGACTGGTCACATATGTTGTAAACTTGTAATATATTCACATATATATAATTTATATATTATATATTAATAGCAATAACTCATGTTTTGTTGAATAATCTATGTGCTTGTTTTTTTAAAATGTTACAGATGTATTGTTGTTGAATGTTTATTATTCAGTTTAAAGTCTTATATTTCAAATAATTAAATATGTTCATACTTTCTGCATACATTGTTATATTCAATGATGAAATGGTGCTAACAACATCAACTACAGGGAATTTATATTCATTTCAAACTGCTGAGGGGGTCAAACCATTTTTTGGGGTAATTTGCAGAACCTTAAACATCTAAAATATACACAATGCTGTTTTACATATTAAAATAGTAAAGTAAAGGTTGATTGTCAGATAACTGTGATCATTAATTTTAAGTTAAGGTTTGTTTACCTTGTTATGTTCAAAGTAGGAATCATTATTTTGTTCTCTAACTGCTTGTATGATATTCAGTATAAGGTAAATAAGAATATTTATTTTGTTTGTAATTATGTGTTTTCTCAATCATTAAAATATTAAATTTGCTTTACATTGCCTTAACCTTACTTGTGATGCACCTAAATGATCTAAGTGCTATGTGCAGTAAAATATTTCCTCATTACCTTTTTGAATGTTCAATTAAAGCATTCAATAACAACGGCCTTTCATTCATTAAATATGTGATAAATACGAATATTATGTTTGGAAAGTCATTGTTTAAAAACACTATTATAGAAGTCCTTTCCCTCATCTACCAAGAGTTTTACTGGTTTTCTGTTTGACTTAGTAACTATACTATCAAAGGTATTCATAACAGAAGTACCTGTTTCATGTTTTAATGGCATAACCCACGCATATTTACTAAAAACATCATAATAATTAATAACATAATTTTAATATATATTTGTAAATTTGATTCAATTTAGAAAAGGCCTGCATGTCAAACAGATCTACTTACCATATCGCATCAATACAACCAGCCAACCACTTGGACTCCATCTACAATAATATGTACAACACAATAACTTTGCACACTGATATTCCCGTCAGTCAATTTAAATCCTCGTTGTTGATTTACCTCATTAAACCAGGGTCAGTTGATTTCATATGTGAGGTAAATAGGTACCAATGATGTTTTTAACTTTAGAATCAGCATCAAGTAATATATTATTAAAGATCCCCATGTCCTATAAAATGATGATTTATAATGTGTTCATTTTTGGATGGGTCAAACGGGTTCTAGCTCTTTGTATGTCATAGAAAGAATGACCCTTCTGTATCTTCTTAATTAAAATAAACAATAGTCACCACAAATTACACTTGACCTTTCTTGATATTGAATATTGTTGTATTTTAGGGGTAGCACATTCACATCATTTAGTGGGGGAAACTTAAATTGATCAAAATGAAGTGAAGAATTATGCAGCACCAGAGTGTTCCATTGCCAGTTTTATCGTCAAGATTTAAGATCAGGCACTCATTTTTTTGTAGTATTTGTAATAGATCACAGAGCCAAATTATGGAAAAACTTTGTTAACACTCCAGAGGTTACAAATTCAGCCCAAATATCCTGGAAATTTGTCAGAAAGGTTGTTTTGTTGATTTCTAGCTCAAGTTAAAATATGGGTCATCTGGGGTCAAAAACTAGGTCACAGAGCCCACATATGGAAAAACCTTGTTACCACTCTAGAGGTAACATTTTCAGTCCAAATATCCTGTATTTGTCAGAAAGGATGTTTTGATATTTTTTAGGTCAAGTTCGAATATGGGTCATCTAGGGTCAAACACTAGGTCACAGAGCCCAAATATGGAAAAACCTTGTTAACTTTCTAGTTTGTAAGGTTTACTCTTGAAGCAGGGCTTTTTAGGGTTTCTATTTTTAGCAACAAGGGATTATATGTTATATATTATTAATTCTTCAAGTTAGTCACTGCTTAGGTAAAAATTGTTCTTTTTATAGGTTTATAGGTTAGGAAATATTATATCTGTTTATTTTTTAGAATAATTTCATCTTTACCAAATCATGAATTTAATAATCGGACTTTTCCATTGAACTATATGTAGACTATTGTAATTTACAATCTTATCTTTTATGTGGTTAGTGAATACACCTTATATATAAATAAGACTTTAAATCTTATGCATAGTTGGTTTTGCGTCACGGCGGGGTCAAGCCATAATGCAGCCAATGGGTGCGGGCAGACCTTGATAAACTCGAATAAACAAACAAAACATTATGCATAGTTGGAAAGCCATGATGTGTTGGAAGGAAATTGCGACAAGTTACTTTAGGCTGGTCATAATGTAGTTTTATCAAATCCTTAAACTTTATAGCAGTTATATATTTCATTGGATGGTGCGCTGTCCCTCGTTTGTGTGTCTTACACTATTGCTTGTGAAAATCAAATTTAGCCTCTGGGGTCAAAAATCGCTATGCCATAAGCTTTCCTGTGGACTTATCGAAAATCTTCTCGATTGAGACCGCTAGGCCCAGACCTTCAATAATTTGTTATAAGCATCATATAGTGGTCCTCTACCAAAATTGTGCAAATTAGGCCCCTTCGGTCAAAATCAAAACCATGTTCACAATTCTGTAAACAAATAACAATGTTGTGGCTGGATGACCTGGACTGTAACCTGTGAGCCTACTTTCTTATTTTAGAAGCTGCAGCAATGAAATTTGGGCCATGTGTAGAAAACAACCTCATTATACTGTACTGTTCCGTAAAAGTTTCTTTTAACTGACTTTTTTGATTTGTCTAAATAAATAAAATCAATAGGTGCCTTAAATGCAGAATTGAAATGAAATTTATCAATATTTTGCTCAGTATATATACTGATTGTCTCTCTTTGCGATGGAGATTCAAAGAATATGTAATGGAAACAATTTTATCATATGTCTTTTGGTGTTTTGTAATATGATTGAGAGAGATAACAAACACAACAATTTTTATGCCTACCCTGAATAAGTAATCAATTATGTCGGTTTGAATTTTGTCGCAAACATAACTATTAAACGTTACTACATTCTCATGATCACAATTCATTTCTGTAACAGGTAACATTTCATCGCTTTATTTGTGTAATATGTCTTCTAACAATATTTCATTTTTTCATTATGCCTCAAATCTTTGCAAACAAAAAAATCTTATCATATTAATAACTGGTTTTAATAGCATATAAAAATACGTATAAGTCTTCACAGAACCACTATCTACTAAAACAAGATTGTGGCATGTAGTCTTGAATAACCTTAAATGGGTCTGTTTTTTGTTGAGCATCGTAATTCGGAATTTCTATTATACTAATTTGTTTATTAAAAAATGGGATTAAAACTTTATCATGCTTTTTTATTCGACAAATATAAAGGTAGTCAAACCTGCTTTTCAGTGGGTCCAAAAAAGCTTACTGTAAAAGGGTTAGCACCGTAGAAACGTAACTGTAAAAGGGATAACACATTAAATAAAACGTAGTTGTAAGTAATATGTTCGTCGTTGGTGAGTTGATTTATTTTGAATTTACTTCTGTTGAGCGTTTGCGATTTATAAAGCATTACATGGTTAGGTACAAGTATAATTGAACAAGTCAGTGCATAGCAGACTCATTCAAAACCTACTATCTCGCTACGCGCATTTCTAGTAATGTCCATATTAGTCAAAAGTGGACCATGACGAACATAATACATACTACTGATTGTTCACAGTTCAAGAATAATTTAATAAATGTGTATACCCAATATTCTTAGTTCCATTTGCTATGACTCCCCATATCAAAATCTATCTTACCTTTTCAATTGGAATTCCCTCAAATAAGAAATGATCATTTTTGTCCAAACGGATTCTCCCATTCACTAAATTTTCAAATTGGATTACTCCAATGTTTATAATAGTCCCATCTTGTATGTGGGAATTATCAAATTGGATAAATGCACAAACAGGAAGTCTTCGCCACAAAATGCATTAAATTAGTATATCGGTTCTTCAGTTTTACTTATTTTATTATTTTCCATGTATAAGTATTTTATATTTAAATAGATAATATATCTGTATCTTCTTTCTCCCACACTGTATATAGTCTAAATTCTCCCACCGGAAAAGCCGAATTCCTATTGGAGGGCGATTATCTTATTGGAAACCCACGGGAAAAGTATACTTTTAATGAACATTTCCGGAAATATGTTATTATTGTTAAACCGAATCAATTTTCATGGTAAAATATATATACAACTCCGGGTTGAAAACTAGGAAAATCAGGTTGCAAAAATTCAGGATTTGAAAATTACATCCGGATAGTGTTCATCTGTGCTTTCAGTCAGTATATACGTTTAATCAAATTCATACACAAGCCCTTTAGTTTAAATATATTTAATTTTACAACGATTGTGAAACAAGCTATTGCAACTTATATTAATCACTCTCGTTGCCACGTTGTTGCGCGAGAGTTCGGTCTTGTGTTGTTTGGGAAACCGGAGTACCCGGAGAAAACCCACTTGTCCGGCTTGGTGACCACTTAACAAACTCACATGCGCCCAGGCCGAGAATCGAACCCGGATCGCCTTGGTGAGAAGCGAGTGCGCTAACCACTGCGCTAACCGGACAACCCTTTTATAATCATAGGTTCCGTCTTTACATTTAATTGTGAAAATAATCATCCAACGCACAAATAATCAATATTTGTTTTTCTTTACAAGGATATATTTTATCGCAGCAAATATTATAAGACTGTAAAATTTTGATACGTTATAAGACTCTTCATGTTACATACAAACTAATGCTCAGTATGTTATGATGAACTGTATATGACGTCTACGGTCCATGCCTTTTGACCTATTGTAAGCTAGTTGTTCTGAGAATATCATGAAACAGTCTGGTGTTATTCGTCTTTAAGAGTGCAATGAAATGATGTCAAAAGGAAGGTGAATAAAAGGATTATCAATTTCTATAGTCAGAACATTATTTCATACATTTGCATAACTTTTCCCTGTTGGTTTAAACTGATGTTGCCGAAAAAATCAGTATGGATTCCAAAGCACCGTCACCGATTAACTTCAGAAGAAACCCAAACTAAGCGGAAACCTTCAGAAGATGAGAGCGAAAATCCAACTAACGATAAGACGGAAACGCCACAACAATCCAAGTCGCAGTTCTTCTAACATGCCAAGGCATTGAAATTTTCAATAATTTTCAGTATGGAGAAGAAGAAAGAAACGAAAATCTAGAAAATCTAGAGCGTATTGTGAGCCAAAAAAAGATACCTTAATTGAGAGACATAACTTTTGGACAATTCAACAGAATGCAAGAATGATAGACGAGTTCGTTACTGAACTGAAAACAAATGCAAAAAAGATGTGAGTTCGGCGACCAGAAAGTCTTAATGATCAAGGACAGGTTGATTTTTGGGATCGGTGATAGTCGGCTGAAAGAACGATTATTACGTGAAGGTGAAAATCATGATTTGGACAGAGTCACCCTCAGCTGCAAAAAGAGCATAGGCCGTCATTTCATACAAGGACAGTAGTTGACTGCATATATGATGTATCTTAAATAAAGAATAAAAATAAAAGAGCAAATTGCTTTGAAAAACGAAGTACGAAGCCAACAACAAAAAGTGGGAAATACTGAAACTAACATACATCATTAAAAGACACAAATAGCCATAACGATTATATTTTTATTTTTTTAATGTATGTATTTTTCTAATTATTTAACAAATATCAAATATCTATTGTAGCTTTTCTTGTACGAATATCTAAGTGTAGGGGACATCATTGTCGTGTGCGTGTGTATGTGTATGTTTTTGTGTGTGTGTGGGTGTGTGCTAGCGTGCGTGCGCGTGTGTGTGTGTGTGTGCGTGTGTATGTAAGTGTGAGCTTAACCATACTGATAAAAAAATGCATAGAAGGTTATATTATTTAAAGATGACCATGAATGTGTTATTGGTACTCTATGAAAATAAATGAGAAAAAAATATAGTTGACTGCAAGAACGCGGACGGAAGCACAAGGCTAATACGTGCCCTGTATATGGATTTAAATGCAAAACGTGCAAGAGGCTGAATGACTTCACGTCTGAATGATTCTACGACAAAAGTCTGTGAATGACGAGAGCCAGGAAAATGATGTGTTTGCCGGAGAAATCACAATTATATCGGTAATTAACAGCAAAATGGTTCGAAAATATGACACTTGATGATGACACAACCTTTCCATTCAAACTTGACTACTGTGCCAAAGGAAACGTTATTCCGCAAAGTCTCTTCTACAAATTACCTGGACTTAAACTACGTTAGACAAACATTACAATTCGAACATTTTCCAATCAATCTATCACCCCAATGGATAAAATATAAGTGCCAATCAAACATTGGTGAAGTGAAAACATTTGATTTTCATTTGGTCAAATTCAATGCAAGACATATTTTGGTTATAAACTCATGCACGGTCTTTAATCTTTTTCGGAAATTTGATGCAATAAACTAAAACTCGCCGCTGACAAGCGAATCAGTAAAAAGAGACTATGGTAGCATACTCACAGGTTTAGGGAAATTTGACGGGAAAATCATATTGTAATAGACAAAACCGTACCTCCTTTGATAAATACACACAGAAACGCACCGTACATATTCATGCCAAGACTCCAAGAAACATAAGATAATTTGGAAGAAAAAGTTGTAATAAAGCCTGTACATGAGGCGACCGACTGGGCCAACAACCTAGTAATCGTCCCTACGTCTTTGTCTCGACACGAGACACCTTTACATAGCCAAAAAAAGACATAACTTCAAAATACCTACACGTACGGATGTCACGGCTGAACTAAGTGGCAAGAACATTTTCACAATTCTTTATGAAATAGATGGATACTATCAAGAGGAGCTAGATCAAAAAAGCTCATACCTATGCACAGTCCAAACGCCAGTCCTGAGATATCGTTGGTCACGCGTAGCTTTTGGATTGCAAAGTATAAGCGAAATATTTGCCATGAAAAATTTGCAGACATTTGGGGGCATCAAAATGTCTATAGGATTGCAGATGACATGATCACGCTGGAAAAGATGAAGTCGAACATGATGAAGCGCTATGGCAAGTGCTCAGACGAGCTGAAGGAAAAAAGGTCAGATTAAATATGGCCGAAATAACAGCGCCATTACGCATATTATTTAAAAAAAATGCAGCGTTTGAATAAAACCATGAACAAAAAGCCGCCATTAAAACAAGAAATACTAAATTGACATGATGACCAGTGTTGATATTCTATAATGTAAACAAAAATGTCACGGTACAGATGTACAGTTTGCAGCACGGACTTGGTTGTTGTCTTATGAATATGGCTCAAGATCACTGACCGCAGCCGAAATAAACCAAACAAACATCGAAAGAGGAATGACAGCAACTTTATACGCTGTCCATGTAAAGTTCCATCAGCACTTGTACGGAAAAAACGTAATCGTGCAGTCTGATCACCGCCCGGTTGAGATGATTTTCAGCAAACCATTGATTAAAGCTCCATCAAGACTGCAATGTTGAGACTTCAAAGATACTCCATAACCAAAAGATACGTACCTGGGAAAATAAATGTACGAAGCCGACACTCTAAGCAGAGCACACCTCAACGACAGTATCTCAGATGATACCGAAATTGAGGACGATATTTATATAAATATACTTTCGCTCGTATCCCAACATATGATGGACGACAAACATGTGCTAGTCATAAAAAACAAAACTTAAAATGATAATGAATTGCAGTAAATCGAGGCTGGCCAAATCACATAAAAAGAATCCATGCTTGTCTTAAACCGTATTGGAACATTAAAGACAAAATTCACATAAGTGATGAAATGTTATTCTTCAACGAGAGAATTATTATACCGCTTGAAATGAGGAGAGATATTCGCATAAAATTACATGAAAGCCACCTGCAAATATCAAAGACAAAAGCTAGAGCTTCTGGGTTTGTGTACTGGCCACGGACAAAATCGGTCATTGAAGAAAAGTGCTCCAAATGTACAATCTGTAACATGTACAAAAGAAGGAAGACCAAAGAAGCGTTACCACAAGACAAGCTCACACTGAGACCTTGGCAAACGTAAGGAATCGACCTAATTCGATTACGTGATTGTCGTTGACTATTTCTCATAATTCGTTGAACTACGGCTACTAAATGGCAAAACTGCACCTGCGGTAGAGAGACATCTAATGGCTACATTTGCAGTGCACGGATTGCAGAAATTGTAGCCGATAACATGCTGTTTAACAGCGAACTTTTTAAAACATTCTGTGAAAAACTTTCAATCAAACTGACAACGACATCACCAACATACAGTCAAAGTAAATGGCAAGTTTATTAAAATGGACAAGACGAAACCGTAACCTTGCTTGAATATCGGAACACGCAACCGACTGGAAACGATTATTCTAACGCACAAATTTTCATGAGTAAGCGATTACGAGTTAAAGTACCAACGAAATCAGATCGTTTGAAACCGAAAGTGTGTGCAATGCCCGCGAACAGTTGTTGAAATGCCAGGAAATTCAAAAATGGTTTTGTCATGTGTAGAAAGAACGATCGCTGTCACCTTATTTACACGAGATACCAAAACAACGCTTACAGGGTAACATACGCACACATATCCCGTCATGCAGCCGAAATCCTTGTACAACAGCAGCGACTAAGACGGTTAATAAGTAAACCAGCTACATTGAATAAAGTGTTTAATGGGTTATAAGTTATTGTGTTAAACGAAAAAGAAATGCAAAAAGGGATAACGTGCAAGAACCTTTTTTCCCTCCATTACAAATGCTTACAGCATTACTTCAATAAGCAAAGATAAATAACAGAGAGTTAAACAAAAAACATAACAGTTTTAATTCTTAAAACTAATAAGAAAAGTCAAAACAGTTACTGCGAATTAAAGTATTTGGAACATGTTCAATGCCGTCATGGCGTGACGAGATAATTTTGACAGTTCATGTTTTATAAACCGCGTTTCGGCCAACGTATACACTGACAGAACCCGATTACATTATAAATGCGGGAATCAAATCCCCTTCTGGCTACAATTTGACGCCAAAATAAGCGAAACACTTATCAGTTGCGAAACCTTTAAACAATATGCCTACCTGGTTTGTCGAGAGAAATTGACTGTTTCTCCATTGTAACGGGGTCTCTGCAATCGTATTGCCCGATGTCAGCGTTTGAAAATTGTAAAACTGTAAGATGTAGCACATAGCTTGAGACACTTATTGTTTTATTGACGCCATATTTCGAGGGAAAGTTGTTCGTTATTTGGGAGAAGAAAGCGTCATAAGTGCAAAGAATTTTGTTGTTGAAAATGATTTGCATTGGATTGTCTTTTGCATTGTTCGCACAGTTCAGTGTCACACTGTCATCTATATTAACCAGGCTCTTGTCAGAGTCGAACACAAGGCGTCCTGAAAATACATTAAAACATGTAAATGTTTATGATAACTAGTGAAAGTTAAAATCAGTTAACATTGTAATATTTTGATGTCCAAAACGTTGCCTAGACACAACATTGAAATTGTTATTTAAGTTAAGAATGTACCATTTTATACTACAAATATCAACGATGTTCTTGAGGAATACGCCTCGAAACGCCAAACCACAATTTAAACAGCTATATTCTTTTCTGGTCCAAAGATGTCCCCCCTTTAATGGTAATTTCTTGGATCTGCCATTACTTAAGTACACATTCCTTACCGTAAGCAAGTGAAATGATAAGCAGCAGTGAACATCGCAATGTCTTCATTTCTATCGTATCCCTAAAATTGTAAAAACAAATCGTGAGAGATGCTATAGCAAATTAAAGTTTAAACTTGTATTTTCGATGCCAAACAATTCCACAGATGAGTATTCAAAAGGTGAGTGTTGATACTGGTGTAGGATATTTCGTTCTCTTTCAATCCGTTGATGTTTGTGTAAGTGGTTGAATAATTTTCCCTTTCCGTAATATACATATATATGAGAGAGCGTTCGACTCGTTTTATTTATTTCATGAATTTATAAGCACTTAAATGACATTTCGCTATTTTTTCATTAACTGCAACTTTATTGAAGTGAAAAAAAAAATGAATTTAAAGCTAAATATAATAAAATTCTCGCTTGTGACGTTTAAAACAAACATTTTATAAACCATTACAACTGTACGTATTCTTTATATAAACCGAATACTAATTATAAGTCCTCAAAAATAACTAAAGTAAAATCGATGGACAGAACATGTACATTTTTTTTTGTGTGTGTGTGGGTGGGTGTGTGCGTGCGTACGTGCCTGTGTGCGTGTGCGTGTGCGTGTTTGTCCATGCGTGTGTGTCCATGCGTGCATGCGTGCTTGTTTGTTTGCGTGCTTGCTTGTTTTTTCCCAATGTGGTGTGTGTGCCATTTCTAAATAAAAGCATTTTCATAATTCCTATTAAGTCAAATTGATCCGTTTTATCCTAATACCGTGTAAGACATTATTGAATTCGTGATGACGTTTCACTTCTTGCATACTCATGATGTAGTAAGTGCTTCGCTTTTCAGCCTGTTTTATCAGGTTATCCCCTCAGTTTTGAATAGAAATGATTTATCTATGTTAACCTAAGGCAAATGCACTGTCGTTATTATCAAAATCGAAATTATCAATTATGTATTACAAAATTGTTACATTTTAGTCTTATAATACTGTTTTTGGTGCCTTAAGTAGAACAAAAATGATACCTTTCCAAGGCTTGGTCGTTACACATTTAGAAGGAAATATACTAAATCATTTAGGAAATTTACGAACAGAGCCCTCTTTACTTAACCTCTTTCTACGTCCGACGAATAATAATGGTATAGTATCATTTTTCGTCAGAATAACAAGTTTAAGTATGAGTATACAAAGTGTACATTGTACAATCAAACTATTCTGATATGTTACAGCCAAACTATTTTCTCCACAAATGAACTATCGCAATATTGCAGAAGAACTAAAAAAGCTGTAACTGCAAAGTTTTGTTGTTGTTTTTTTAGCTTAGCTCGTAACATATAATTCAGCCAAAAATAACAGTTAAATGGCGGATACGATTGTCGAATGATGGAATTTAAATGGACAGAATCAGTTTGTTTTTTGGACACGTAGTTTTGTTCGCTCTAGCATCTAAATCTTAACTACAGTACTGTTAAGACCAAACTTTACACTCTTGATCACTAGGAGTGCACTAGTAGTGAACAATTTGTGCACTAAGGATAAACTAATGTAGTCTGTAGTTTATTAGATAAGCCAGTATAGATTTTCCTGGTCCACTCAGATTGGCCTTACTATATTGATTTAATTTAACTGATAAGATCATTTCCTCTAGCAGATTAACTTGTGATAAAACATTTTAGTATATTGCATTTATTGATGACTTTATGATGATCATCATTTAATGGGCCAGTAACTAAAGACAAGGGGTTTCTACCCAGCATTTACTGGTCATATTTGTCAACTTTTTAATTCTAATGTAGGTGAAATAAGAATAAAACATTTCTTAAATAAATCCAATAAATATTCTTTGTAAGCCAATATTTGAAAATAGGAAAATTTCTTCAGAAACAGATTTTTCATATATGCATTACATTATAACTTCATCAAAAAGTTTATAAATACAAATCTAGATGATATTGCAATTGTCTGTAACTTTCCTGTATAGATGTTCTGTAACTATATTCACGATTAATTTCATTTCTTTTCATAAATAAACATCTTAAAATCCTAGTTTGAGCATTTGATACTGAATGTATCTATTTATCTTTATCTATAAAAAGAGCACTAACGGGAATTATCCTACCAAATGGCCCACTAACCAGGCATTAAATTTGAATTTTTAGAAAATGATAAAATGCTTATTCATACTTTTGTAATGAGATTACCCATTGTAACAATGTTAGCCCCAATAGGTCGAGGCAATAAACAATACACAGGAAGTATCAGGGACCCTGCTGTGATAACTTAAAAATGACAAAAAAGGGAATTATCCTATGCATCCAACCATTAACCAGGCATTACAATGAATATGAGTTCTATTAAACTTACTATTTGATGTTAAAATACATGATATGCTGATGGTTAAAATTAAATATCTCTACTCTTAACAATTTGATTAACAAATGATGAAAAGTGTCCTAAACTAATAGGTTTTTTTTAATTTATAATGCAATTGCAAAATATAATTAATAAATATAAACTATTTTCCATCTTTTATAAAAACATATTTGTTAACATCTCTTCTCTAAAACCAAATTTGTAAGAAAATATTGAGTTGCCTAGTTTTAAGAAGATTGTCATGTTAATTCTCTGCTGTGTATCCCTTGTTTATTGCACTAGTGTCATTGCAGGGGCCAATTTCCTGTGTATTTGTTTATTGGCTCGGGGCCATTTGGAGGTGACACCATTTAGAGTAGAAAATAGCATTGTCCTATTAATACACAACCAATTCTTGCATAAACAATATGTGCATAGCCAATGTATTAATTTGACTGATGAGAAGCAAATAATAAACAAATAAAGTAACATTACATTTATGTTGTAGGATATAAATCATATAAATGGGATATTATTAATACTATCTAACATTACTCTTATTCTTACTCTAAAGCATTGTTATAATGCTTTTAATATGATTTAAAAAGTTATCAAAATGAAACGGTAAGTCAAACACTGACAGATCTGAGATTTAAAAGACAGCAGGAGGCAATAAAGATAAAGATCAATACACAGAATTGTGTACTATGGGGGTGGGGTGCTTAAAGAAGGCTTAGTGTAGCCTTAAATGGATAGTATTTCATTTAATTATGAAGCAGCAGAACCAATTATACAAAACTTCTAAAATATATGTTTATCTATTATGTGTTTCAAATTAGAAATGCAATCAATAAATCTGGGTACAATTTAGAAAATGTAATAATAATATATGTTGTACTTATTTGATAATGATTGCTGTTAGGCTGTCACCTTAAATCACAATACATTTGTTAAACAAAAATAAACATAAAATTATAAGTTTTAGAATAGATGGAAGAAAATCTTGTTTTATATAACCTTTGAATGAATCAACAAGGGCACAACAATTCCACAGTTTGAGCTTGGAACAATAAGGTATGAACCTTGATGATTACCTTGTTATTGTTAAAATAAAGGCTTATGAATTCATTTCATCATTATGTTCAATAAGTGTTTGAAGATGAAACCCTTTAACCCAGAACCAAAGTTATATCATTATACCTATCAATTAATATCAAAATAATGCAATGCATATTAATAAAGAAAAAAAAAACATTTAAATATCTTTGTTTGACAATTTCTTTTTTACAAAACATCAGTTTTTTTAATTTAATAAATCTATATCATTTACATGAAAGATCCAAATGGATTATAAGTATTCCCTATAAATTAATTAACATTAAAACATCTGTTTAAACTACACCCATCATTCTAAGTTTCACTGTAAAGATAGCCTTTATTATAGACTGAATAAACCTTATCTGGTCAGCCCCTTGTCTGCATTTAGTCTGTCCTTAATCTTCCCCTTGTCTTACCCTAGTGCACTACGAAGTGCACTGATGGTGAACTGATAGTGAACAAGAAGTTCACTAACTGTCAAGTTTGGTCTTAACAGTACCGTACATGATAAAACTACAACCTATTCCGTCGCGATTTGCCTCATCATAAAATAAGTTTCCCCACTGTGGTTTTATCAACCGAGTGTTTTGGTCACGCATTTAGTATTTTATAACCAATAAATCTGGCTGAACAATAATTGCGATAATTTGCTATGATGATTTACCAAATTTTAATAAAGGGCATTTGAAAGTAGAGCATTATCATTAACATATAATATATCGAAACAAGCTGAAACACTGTGGAACTGGTTAAATATTTATTTATATAATAATAAGTGTATAGCCTACTAGCCTTGATATAGCTACGCTTATTATAAACGCTCCGAGGATATGATACATTTTAAATCCTATTTTACCAACCTGGGTTTATCCTAAGTCCTCAAAGAATCAGAAATATCACACTTAAAATGACTATTATATTGTAATCAAGTCTTAATCCTTTTAAATACACATGTGAAAATGTACATGCATAAACCTACAAATGCTTATTCAGGAAGTTTAAAAGTAAAATAAGTTAACAAGACATAGGTAAGGTAGTCGATTTAACCTGCGATAACGCATACCGTTTTGTAGATATAGTTATTATACTGACACTACTTCATCTTCATAAATGTAAATTTAGTGTCCACGCATGCACGGCGGACAATCCAATGGTTATGCAGGTCACCCGGTGTTCCTTTCTAACGCATTCCTTAAATCTTAGAAACAAAGTATAAGTAGCGCTTTTTGCCTATTTGTTTCAAGTCGAATTTTTGATTCGAAACTGTTAGTCTCAAGTGAAGAGTGAATGCAGTGATAGTTGATGTGTTGTTCCTGTTTATTAGACTGATGTTAGAGGATGTGTATTGATAATTGGCATATTTTAAAAAGTTTACTTTCATTTGAATCGTTACGGTTAACAGTAAATATAATCAAAGTTTTCATTGCTTGATTTTTTGATTGGCTATTCTCTTGGTCTGATGATTTTCTTTGGAGCGTGTTTCCATACGAAGTATGTTTGATAAGTTTGTGTGTAGAAGAAAACCAACGGAGGGAATTAGTTGGAAGTTTTGGGGCTCTCCCAGATTTACGATTATTTTTTTTCATGCGATTAATGCGGCATGGCGAACAAAATGTCATATACTATAAACTGTTGCATTCAGTGGGGACGACGGATAGTTCGATGGATGTTATTCCAGAGCAGGCCCTGGGGTCGACACCAGGCCTTATTCCCCTTTTATCCTATCTGGGAAAATACATATAATGTCGTTTATCAAGGGCGGGGGGGGGACGGACGAAGACCGAGACGGATTTTGAGGGTGATAAAGGTATGGCGGGTTGGGATGGAGAAGTAAAGACGTTGATGGAGCAGCGAGAGCAGTTGGGTCGGGAGGAAAGAGGGCTTAGAAGGCAGTGAGAGAAGAACAAACAGATGCGTATATTTGAGGTTTAACATAGTCTGCTGAACAACTGGATGATGCGACAAATATTGAAGTTTGTCGGCAAAAACATTAAGAAGCTTGGTTTGATATCCAAAACAGTTTCAGACAGTAAGATGGTTTCGGACAATTCATCTGTTTCTGATGGTGTAAACAGTGCATCAAGGTCAAAAGCTAGAGCAAAGAAACACAAGAGTTTACATATTAAGGGGGCATACAAAGATATATCCCTATCACAGCTGATATATGATATATCATATTTGATATATGATTTATAATATAGATATGTACTTGATTGTGTAATGCGAACTGATTTCTTATATAACAATAACATCTGATGAAACATAAGAACCCTGAGAAATAAACCCACATTTTCGGCTTGGTGACCATCAACAAAACTCATATGAGCCTAGGCGGAGAATCAAACCTTGGTCACCTATTAAAGAATTTTATTATCATCTCTAAAAAGACTAACTTATAATTTGTGTAATAAGGTGCTAGTTGGGCTCATAGTTTTGTCTTAAGGGAATTCCCTGTTTGAGGTAGCCGATCCGCACGGCCTTTCGAAGCAGACAGGTGCTGCATGAGTTTTTTGTTATGCTATTTGTGTATATAACCACCAACCTTTCTTCGTCTATTTTTGATTTTGTCTATTGTGGTATACCTTGGATCACGAAGAGCGCTATATATTCCAAATGCAAAAATGCAATGTGGATGGACCTGAAACATTAGAGAATATTTGACAGAGTTCTATATTTCACAATTATTGATTAACATAGTTGTTAAAATAGCTTTCAGGTTAATAGAAGTAATAGTACACATTCTTTTGCCAGACTTCCAAGAAAGTGACTTCCATTGTCAATTTTAGAGTATTGATTTGTAACCGGAAGAAACCAATGCCTTGAACGTTATATATGAAACTGGTTTCGATCATTTCCATATCACAATTCAAACTTAACCTTGCTTCAATGTCAAATAAGTGTCTGAACTACTTAAATGAAAATCGCCGACCTGTTTACTCCCAAGAGCATAGAGCTCAGCAACTGCACAGTATAGGCTCAGGGACGCATTCTTGACGATTAATTCCCGTTGTATGTTTAATTCAAGACTATGTTCCTGAAACAATAAACCCCACCTTAGCAAGCTGGATTATATTTTACAATTTGTGTTAGAAACTGCAGGGTTGTGATCACTGAAGACAAGAATAGGTGAAAGTGAAACAACTAAATAGATTGCAACATTTTCAAGAGAAAAAAGCAGGACACTTTTTCAATTGTAATGTAATTCTCTGATGTTCTTTAAACATATTTCTAAAAAGAAACAAAATGGGTGTTCAATCTATTTATTGTCCTCTACTATCACTCTAGCATATTCACAAATTTCACTGGATCTAAATCCCATTTAAAATATACATGTATATGTAAAAATATGGAGCCAAAGTTTCTGTTGTTTTGACTCAAAGCCTATTAAAAACTGTATACCAAGAAATTTCATCTGTTGTCGTTTACATGTAAGCACATAAATTTCAGAGGAAGCGTTGACGCTTCCAACGCTAGAATGTCTAACGGTGCTTCTGATGCAACATGACACATCGGCGCTCGTGTGTTTTTCTGTGGACGCTTGTCAAACTCACCAACGTCATAAGAACCGACGTAAAGCTTGACATCTTCATTGGCCATTTACCAATAAATACTTTCCAAAAGCTTTGCTTTCGTGACCATAACCCCAATATTACCTCCGGTCAATCCATTGTGAACAACGCGCAGCACTTCTTTTTTGAGGTCATATTGTACAACGAGACGCGATTTCTTCTCGTCCTAAAACGTCTGATTTCTGGGCACTTGTCACTTCGCATCTGACTGAAGTCGGTGTATCCCAGTTCATAAGCTCCGCAGGTCTTTTTTTCTTATATTGTGGACTGTATTATATTGGTTCGTCTGTGTTACCTGCGTCGCACATGCAGTCGCTTGGCACGGAGCTCCTTTTCGGTGGCGCAACAATTGCGCTCCTCCTTGTTCAAACCACGACTTGCAAACCCTATGACGCGTCCACGACAATCTTGCAGTTTCGCCAAGACCACATCCATGCCGGTTTCGGATTCTTCAACATCTGGGATGAACTGGCTGGCATCATTACGAGGGTAACCTATAATATCATGAGTTATATGATATTGCGTCAATAATAATGTCGAAAGCTAATTCACATTCGTCACCCCATACAAAAGGTTTGTCGTTTTTTTGTCAGCTAGGTCAGCGAGTGTGCTTTCCTCACGAAGTCTCGCAAAGAACGGCAGAAATTAGACCAAATGGCTACATTATGTTTAACTTGTTAAGCGTTGACGGCAAAAGAAATGTTTTGACACATGGTCGGATAAGGACGCAAACCCTCGGCAGAAGACACGCGTCCGAGAAATTTTATTTGCTCTGTATTAGATGGCACTTCTCATGCTTAAACTTCAGACCAGGAGCTACACTACGGTGTAAAAGCACTGCTGCTATTGCCATATTCTCCTCAAAACTGCGACCAAAGACGATGATGTCATCTATGTGTAAAAGACATGGTACCCACTGATGGCCTGGCAGTGTGAGTTGCATAACGTCCCGCTAACGTTGTTAAGCTCGATTGGCACAACACCGTCTCGTAGTGTCCTTATTTAAAACAGAATGCAGTTTTAGGAATGTTCTCTTTAGATGGTATCTGGAGATACCCGCTTGTTCAGTCAAAACCACTTAATTTGGTTGATACAGCCACTGCAAAGAGAAAGTCGTGTATTCTAGGCAAAGAGACGTGGTCTGATTTCACCAGCTCATTGATTTTTCTGTAATCTACACATGGCCGCATGTCAACCGATTACCTATTAACAAGGACAATTGGTAAGGCAAATGGTGATTTGCTCTTGCGTATTAACTTTTTGAAGTAAGTCATCTACCGCTTATTTCAGTTCATATTTATGCGCAATCGGAACTGCTCCAGACCGTTGTTTTACTGGCGGGGCCTCGCCTGTGTTAATTATCTGCTCTGCTTATTCAGTGAGTCCCAGGTCCCAATTAAGCTTGGAAAATGCGCTTTTATTATTCACCAAAATAAACGTCAATACCCTTTGTTCGCGCTGGTCTTACCTGTCGCAAACTGCTCAAACAAACTGCAAATACTAAGGAACCTGCCGATCCGCATTACTTTCTTTTAGGTCAATATGCATCATCCGTTTAGCTACAACTATCTTTGTTTAAGAGTTGTTGCACTTAGAAACGGGTTGAGTATTGTCACCTTGCATGCCGTAGAGCCGTCGATGTCAACGAGGGTAGAGGCCATTAACAGTAGGTAACGAGCCTTAAACGACTGTGTGGCTTCCACAATTTAGTTTGCGCTATTATCCAGGTCATCTGTTAATAAATGCACTCATACTTAAATATTCATTGACAGACAATCAAACGACATCACTATAAATTAAACATATACATATGTTAAGGAACATGTAAAGTAACTTATCATTCACACAATAAATAAAGCTTATAATTACCTTTGAACGTTTTAAGGGTTTTCAAGGTACGTATATGTAAAGGAATGTCATTCGATATATTTTTGCTATAATTTGTAAAATTTAATGATGTTTCCATGTATTTAGTACGAGGTGTTATCTGAAGACAAGATCCTTGTTTGATCTTAAATGATCTTAACTGTTTTATTGTCAGAGAACGTTACAATATCTGCCAAATATGAAGGGGCCTTGTTTTTCATTATTTTATATACCAGGACAGCACAGTGGTATTTGCATCGGTCTGAAAAACTCAGCCATTTTATTTCTTGGAATAGCCCTGCCGATGGTGTTCGCATCGGTTTATTAAGTATTATTTTTGCAACTCGTTTCTGTAGTGTATTTATCTTATTCACATAGTAACTTGTTCCTTTGCCCCAGACCGTACAACAGTAGTAAAATGTGGGCAATATTTATGCGTTAAAATCATGACTTTTTCAGGTGTGAGGTAGTATATTATGTTCTTTAACAGGGCAATTTTGTTATTTACAAACATAGTCAATTTGATTGTGCCAGTTTAGTTTAACCTTTAACCATGCATCTATTAATCTTATAAGGACGGTATTACAAGAGTAAAGAAAACCTCAGAAACCAGTCCTAGCATCCATTGGCCCTTGGAAGTGTAGATTTAACGACTTAAGCTACTTCTTCTACTTCGAAGTCTCGTATATCTTGCCGCCATTTCTTTCGACCCACAAGCACTGTTCATATTGTAAGTGAAGCATATGGTGCAGTGGTGTATGCAAGTCAATTCGAACAAATTGAAAGCAATATATATACGAATGTAGCAGCCAAAAGTCGAGTTGCACCCTTGAAAAGTATCCATATATCTAGAATAGAGCTAACGGGTGCAATGTAGGGACTACAGTTAATACAAACAGTTTGCAAACCCCTTTATATAGATATGAGTTACGTAATATTCTGTTCAGATAACATAAATGTTTTATGGTGGATAAATGGAGCCAGTAGACACTAGAAATCTTTTGTTGTCAACCGTATAAGTTTCATACATGAAACAACCACAGCACACTAGTGTTGTCTAATCTAATCACAAGAGGAATAAATGTGACAAACTTCAGCTCAAACAAGTTATGGTGGAGTGGCCAGGTTTTTTGACAGAGGAAGAAACCAACTGTCCAAAAAGCATATTTGAACCAGATGACAATGCAAACGTTGAAGTGAAAAACAAATGTTCAACAGTTGATGTTTAAACATAAATTTCCTTTTTGGATAAATACAAGGAAATTCGGCTGTCACAAGAACTGACAGTGCAAGAAATATAGCAGACAGAAAACAGACGAAATAATCGGTGTCAGATTAAAATATTTAGAGTTGAATATGACAATTTATCGAAAGGAGCAGAATAACCAAAGAGGATTTAACTTTTGCCATTAAACCCATTGCTAGATTCAGAGAGAGTCGCTTTGACTTCGCAGACTTTCTTCCTGTAAACACAACGTTCCCAAACGTACTACCAAAATACATCCAATCACAAGACTTATTGTCAAACATTATCTTGAGAAAACAAACCACTTTGGTACAAACCATACACTGTCAGAATGTACAAATACTGGATACTTTCAGCTAGAGAAGAGAATCGTGATTGGGAAGGTTCATATGCTGAATGTAAACTGAGGAAAGCAAAGCCAAAAATCAAATTATGGGAGCATTACCTGTGCATAGATTAGAGAATAGTACTAGAGCAGTTTTGCTGGACCATTCCTTACAAAGCAAGGTAGAGGCAGGATCAAGGAAAGCGATATTTGTACGTGTTCACGTGTATGAAGTGAAGAGAAGTGCATTTTGAAATAGCGTTTGGATTGGACACGGACACTTTTTTAACGTCTTTTTCAGATGTGTTATGTCGAAGAGGATTACCTAAAACATTTTTTTCTGGCAATAGGTTAAACTTTGCTGGGTCTGTTCATGCACTCAAGGACTGATACAATCAGTTAGACAAACAGAAGATTACCAGAAAAAATAGCAAATCAGAAAGGGACATGGTATTTCTTACCACCACATGCGCCACATTTTGGTGGAATTCATGAATTGAAGGAAACAATTTTCCATATACTTGTGAAAGCCGAAGTTACAGACGAAATACTAATGTTAGCGTTTGTTGGGGCTGAGGATATTGGTAACAGTCGTCCGTTAACACACCAAAGTTCAAACCTTGCAGATGATACAAAGTTCACACCCAAATACTTCTTGCATGGGCAAGCTGGTGGAAAGGTTGCACCAGATGGTGTGGACAGTACACGTTTTGATATCAGGAGAAAATGGCGATACATACAATAACTTATGAGACAGTTTTTGGTAAGATGAATCAAGGAGTATTTGCCAGTGCTTGTGGGTCGAAAGAAATGGCGGCAAGAGATACGAGACTTCGGAGTAGAAGAAGTAGCTTAAGTCGTTGAAGTTACTCTTCTAAGGGCCAATGGATGCTAGGACGGGTTTCTGAGGTTTTATTTACTATTGTAATACTGCCCTTATAAGATTAATTGATGCATGGTTAAAAAATATTGAGAGAGGTAAATTGGTGGGAACAATATTTTTAGATTTAATTTAGCTTTTGATCTTGTAGATCACGAATTACTTCTTCACAAGTTAAAGTTGTACCATTTTTCAAGTTGTATATTAAAATTGTTTAAATCATATCTTGAAAACAGGACAAAAAATGTTAAAGTTGGAAAATTACAATCTGAGATACTCCCCGTCACATCTTGGGAGCCCCAGGGGTCCATATTAGGTCCATTGCTTTTTATTCTTTATATAAATGATATTTCGTTCAAGTATCCTGATCTAAAGATGGATTTGTATGCAGATGACTCAACCTTATATGAATCGGGTAATTATATTTCAACAATTCAAAATAAACTTCAGAATTGTCTTGACTATGTTAATCAATGATATCAATTAAATAATATGGCATTGCATCAAACAAAAACTAAATGTATGCTAATTGGGTCTGCTTATGAATTAAAATCCGCTCGTATTCTTCAACTATTTATGAATGACATACGTCTGGAAAACGTTACTTGTCATAAGTTATTTAGAGTGTATGTTGAAATTAAACTAAACTGGCACAATCAAATTGACTATGTTTGTAAATAACAAAATTGCCCTGTTAAAGAACATAATATACTACCTCACGCCTGAAAAAGTCATGATTTTAACGCATAAATATTGCCCACATTTTACTACTGTTGTACGGTCTGGGGCAAAGGAACAAGTTACTATGTGAATAAGATAAATACGCTACAGAAACGAGTTGCAAAAATAACACTTAATAAACCGATGCGAACACCATCGGCAGAGCTATTACAAGAATTAAAATTGCTGATTTTTTTCAGACCGATGCAAATACCACTGTGCTGTCCTGGTATATACAATAATGACATGGCCCCTTCATATTTGGCAGATATTGTAACGTTCTCTGACAATAAAACATACCAGTTAAGATCATATTCAAACAAGGATCTTGTCTTACAGATAACACATCGTACTAAATACATGGAAACATCATTTACAAATTATAGCAAAATTATATCGAATGACATTCCTTTACATATGCGTACCTTGAAAACCCTTAAAACGTTCAAAGGTAATTGTAAGCTTTATTTATTGTGTGAATTATAAGTTACTTTACATGTTCCTTAACATATGTATATGTTTAATTTATAGTGATGTCGTTTGATTGTCTGTCAATGAATATTTAAGTATGAATGCATTTATTAACAGATGACCTGGATAATAGCGCAAACTAAATTGTGGAAGCCACACAGTCGTTTAAGGCTCGTTACCTACTGTTAATGGCCTCTACCCTCGTTGACATCGACGGCTCTATGGCATGCAAGGTGACAATACTCAACCCGTTTCTAAGTGCGACAACTCTTAAACAAAGATAGTTGTAGCTAAACGGATGATACGTATTGCCCTAAGAGAGAGTAATGCGGACCGGCAGGTTCCTTAGTATTTACAGTTTGTTTGAGCAGTTTGCGACAGGTAAGACCAGTTAAGAACAAAGGGTATTGGTGTTTATTTTGGTGAATAATAAAAGCGCATTTTCCAAGCTTAATTGGGACCTGGGACTCACTGAATAAGCAGAGCAGACAATTAACACAGGCGAGGCCCCGCCAGTAAAACAACGGTCCGGATAAGTTCCGGTAGCGCATAAAGATGAACAGAAATAAGCGGTAGATGACTTACTTCAAAAAGTTAATACGCAAGAGCAAATCACCATTTGCCTTACCAATTGTCCTTGTCAATAGGTAATCGGTTGACATGCGGCCATGTGTAGATTACAGAAAAATCAATGAGCTGGTGAAATCAGACCACGTCTCTTTGCCTAGAATACACGACTTTCCCTTTGCAGTGGCTGTATCAACCAAATTAAGTGGTTTAACTGAAAAAAGCTGGTATCTCCAGATACCATCTAAGGAGAACATTCCGAAAACTGCATTCTGTTGTAAATAAGGACATTACGAGACGGTGTTGTGCCAATCGAGCTTAACAACGTTAGCGGGACGTTATGCAACTCTCACTGCCAGGCCATCAGTGGGTACCATGTCTTGTATACATAGATGACATCATCGTCTTTGGTCGCAGTTTTGAGGAGAATATGGCAATAGCAGCAGTGCTTTTACACCGTAGTGTAGCTCCTGGTCTAAAGTTTAAGCATGAGAGGTGCCATCTAATGCAGAGCAAATAGAATTTCTCGGACGCGTGTTTTCTGCCGAGGGTATGCGTCCTTGTCCGACCATGTGTCAAAACATTCCTTTTGCCGTCAACGCTTAACAAGATAAACATTATGTAGCCATTTGGTCTAATTTCTGCCGTTCTTTGCGAGACTTCGTGAGGAAAGCACACTCGCTGACCTAGCTGACATTATTATTGACGCAATATCATATAACTCATGAAATTATAGGTTACCCTCGTAATGATGCCAGCCAGTTCATCCCAGATGTTGAAGCATCCGAAACCGGCATGGATGAGGTCTTGGCGAAACTGCAAGATGGTCGTGGACGAGCCATAGGGTTTGCAAGTCGTGGTTTGAACAAGGAGAAGCGCAATTGTTGCGCTACCGAAAAGGAGCCCCGTGCCAAGCGACTGCATGTGCGACGCAGTTAACACAAACGAGCCAATATAATACAGTCCACAATATAAGAAAAAAAGACCTGCGGAGCTTATGAACTGGGAGACACCGACTTCAGTCAGATGCGAAGTGACCGGTGCCCAGAAATCAGACGTTTTAGGACGAGAAGAAATCGCGTCTCGTTGTACAATATGACCTCAAAAAAGAAGTGCTGCGGGATTGACCGGAGGTAATATTGGGGTTATGGCCACGAAAGCAAAGCGCTTGGAAAGTATTTATTGGTAAATGGTCAATGAAGATGTCAAGCTTTACGTTAGTTTGACAAGCGTCCACAGAAAAACACACGAGCGCCGATGTGTCATGTTGCATCAGAAGCACCGTTAGACATTCTAGCGTTGGAAGCGTCAACGCTACCTCTGAAATTTATGTGCTTACATGTAAACGACAACAGATGAAATTTCTTGGTATACAGTTTTTAATAGGCTTTGAGTCAAAACAACAGAAACTTTGGCTCCATATTTTTACATATACATGTATATTTTAAATGGGTTTAACATCCAGTGAAATTTGTGAATATGCTAGAGTGATAGTAGAGGACAATAAATAGATTGAACACCCATTTTGTTTCTTTTTAGAAATATGTTTAAAGAACATCAGAGAATTACATTACAATGGAAAAAGTGTCCTGCTTTTTTCTCTTGAAAATGTTGCAATCTATTTAGTTGTTTCAATCTCACCTATTCTTGTCTTCAGTGATCACAACCCTGTAGTTTCTTACACAAATTGTAAAATATAATCCAGCTTGCTAAGATGGGGTTTATTGTTTCAGGAATATAGTCTTGAATTAAACATACAACGGGAATTAATCGTCAAGAATGCGTCCCTGAGCCTATGTTGTGAAGTTGCTGAGCTCTATGCTCTTGATAGTAAAAAGGTCGGCCTTAAGGTGTCTTCGATTTTCATTTAAGTAGTTCAGACACTTATTTGACATTGGAGCAAGATTAATAACTTCATACGAACGTCTTGTAGTTTGACCACTATGCAACCCCTGAAAAAAAGCCAATTGCCACAAAAAATCAATTTCGCGGTTAAAATGTGAAGTAGCTTTTTCTAAAATAAAGTAATTCCGTTCTGAAAACACGCGGAACGCAACATCAATTTGTTGTAGCCTGGCAAAATAACTCAACATCGATTAGGCGTATGATTGTTAAATTGTGCTTGTGCTCCTGTTAGCACTTGTTTAAAACGAAAGCAGCGTGATACTTTACAACGATTTAATACCGATTTTAGAAATGAAGCATTCTCGTTTCCTAAAACATTGCAGAGGATGTACGAAGATGTTTTAGAACTGTACTTTAGGCACATTTGTTAAGAATTGTATTTTTGTTAAAATGGACGTATTGCTCTGACTCCATAAAACACAACACTTATCCATAACTTATAATATACAGGAGCTGGACTAGAGTTGTTTCAAATCCTTTATTAGAAATTTATTTACTGTTTTGAGGTCAGTGTTTTGAGTTTAATTTATTTCCTAATTCTTAATTACATTATGACGAATGAAGTTCCTAACGATATTCTGATTTTCAACTTGCTCTACGCGAGCTCTATGTTTTGTATCTTAATTAGTTCTTTAATCTATTGGAAGTGCCGCTTACCATGTATTTTGACTTTTCTGAGTAAATTGACATACTTTGGCCAGGTGTTACAGGCAGCTTGTAACTAGACGGTTTCTTTCACTCAACCAGTAAACCGTTGAACTGAACACGACGGAATATTTTCTTAGTGATGTTGATAAAATATTCAAATGAAGCAATACAGAAGCTGGGTGTAGTGATCGTTTTTCTTTGTATTTTTATGTTTGATACTTATGCCATGATTTGTAAAGGTTATGAAATATAGCATCGAATTCCAGAACATTTTAATTTCAGACCATAATTGTGCACATGCGTATTTGTCTTAAAAATAATTATCATATCCCTATAAAGTCCCCTTTCCATATCAAACAGTGAATATACAGTGCACTGTATCGAACAATCCACATCATATCACATTACTGTACATTAACTGAGCCCGTATCATGATAGTGACGTGTGTTCAGCCTTTAGAAAACTAGCCCCAATTTCTCGAAACTTCTTCAGCTAAATAGGCTTAATAAGGTAATTTCAATTAGCCAAGATTCAAACTTGATAAATGAAAAAGGTTTATTGTGATTATCATAAGGATAATTTCTATATAAAGTTTGAAATCACTTGAAGAAGTAAATACTACACAAAATATTGAAAACGACAACAGTGAGCTTAGCTTATTCCTGTTGTAAGCGACTTTGAGAGTAATTGGGGCCTGATGTTTAAGGTTTTACGATATTTACCACTGAGTCAATAACATTTTTTTCAGGAACGTTATGTATTACATAAAGGGACTATTCCGAAATAATTCAACAGCTGATTTGTATTGATATCATAAACATGCACCTAATCTTTTATGCAAATGTGTTATGACGTAATGTCTGGAATACAGGGTAAGGGTAAGTGTAGACGCGTTGGTTTAAATACGAACAGTGCAATAACATATGAAATTAAGCAAGGGAGGCATAACATTAAACACATACTAAGAGAATAACGTCCAATCATATTTTATATCTATAATTCGATTAAACTACGTTACATTTCATTTAAGTCACAATTATTGTCCACTACTCCCTGCCATATTTTGTAATGCAATGCATTGGAAAGTTATGTAAATATAAATGTTGGTCGCGAAAGTCCAAAGTTTCATACCATGTCTGTAACATTGATTTTTATGGATTTTCAATACCAATTAGAAATAACTTGTTTACCTTAATAAGTTATACTTTCCACGCAATTTGAGTAACTCTCATGTGAAGGTTACACTTAGGTAAAAGTTTATGAGGTTTACTGACCGTTCAAAATCGGTACCTAACAATTCTTGATAAACATACCTATTTTTTTATATATAGTATGTATGCACTGTGCTGTTTGTGGAGTTTTGTGCTATTCTTCTATGTTCCTTGTTTGTGATGTTATGTTCTTTGTCTTTGGTGTTTACCCAGTGCCACTAAACCGGGTTTATGTTAATTTTTTTGCTACTGAGCTTGTTTCTATAGCTTTTTGCATAAATATTAAGGTATATGGTCATATATAGTGTTTTTGGCCTACATCTTCATTGGAAATTAGAGAGTTTATAGGCACAAATAAATTACAATATCAAAGCGACATGTCATGCTCAACAAACACTAAGCTTAAAGGTCAATGTCAAAATTATGACTCAGTCACATAGCCCGGCCGATGAGGTTCCGATGAGCCAGCGATGCGATTTTCACCGAACACCGGCCGGACACCGGCCTGACATCCGTGGCGTTTGTTGCTTAAAACCGCATCGGTGGTAGCTCGGTGAAATTTAAACTTCGGAGCTAAATTTCACCGGGCTCTCACCGAGCTCCCTCATCGCAGCCCCATCGTAACCACATCGGAAAACACGTCGGCCGGTGCACGGCCGAGTATCGGCCGGTGTCCCGTGCATCTGAGACAACCAGAGGACGATGTTTTTTTAACGGACACCGGCCGAGCTCCGACCGAGCTCCGGCCGATGTGGGACAGAGCCTTGGAAAGTATAGTACCGGTGGCTGACCGATGTAAGGGACACCGGCCGATGCTCGGCCGGAACTCGACCGGAACTCGGCCGTAACCCGGCAGGATATCTCTGCTAGTATATATACTGTTCGCTCCTGTCTGTGTACAGCATTCAGCAAGTTGCAGGATGCCAAAATTAGTCAAGGAAAGTGATGGAGATGAGAAGAATTGCGGCAAGAAGAGGCAGCAGCCAGTTAGCAGCAAGGGAAAGCGCCAGAAGAAGCAGAAGACGCTAGCAGTGAAGACCAGAAAATCTCAAAAGTTATAGCCAATATTAAAGTTTGGTGACAAACAGACAACCAGACAGATCAAAAACAAAATGCCTCCCTGATCTACAAGCGGTGGCATAAAATATAAAGACAATGTTTTAAGAATACCCAATAACAGTTTTAATTTTGCAAACAACATACTGAATAATGGACTGTAATATACGACAATGTACTAAGTCCTGAGAACTGTCTATGGTTGCATCCAGTACATGCATATTGTTACACAGAATACAGACGTTACTGTTGGTTTATTGCCATATCTTGCCATGGCACACTCCCGGCAGGACTGCAAAAGTAATTCTTGAGGTATGCGCGCAGTTCTTTGCCTGGTCCGGTCAATCTTGGTCCGTTCCCTGCTGCTTGCACATCTTCGAGCACGGCTTGGTCTCGCCATGCACCCGCGATGAACTGGCCCTGCTCATCTTCCCGGTCGAGATCGGCATTCTGGATGTTGGGGTAACGAGTCCTCATGAGGTTGTGTAGGGTCATGCAGGCCATGACGGTCTTAGTAACTGTCGACGGTCTCATTCCCAGGGTTGTTAGAAGACATCTGAAGCGATTGGCAAGTATACCAAACGCATTTTCAACCACACGGCGTGCACTGGAACACCGGTAATTGAAGATCCGCTCGTCCCGTGCCAGGTGACGATGAGGGTAGGGCTTTAACATGTATTACCGAAGGGGGAAGGCGTCGTCTCCTACCATGTAGTAGGGTGTGTCCCGGTCGTCATTAGGCAGGGAATCCGGTTGGGGGAGTCCGATCGTTCCCTCACGAAGACCTGGCTCTAGCCGCGACCGGTTAAAGATGCCGGCATCGGAACACGACCCTGGTGACCCCACATCCACCCAGATGAACTTGTAGTTCGAGTCTACCAGCGCAAGCATGACGATAGAAAAGAAGCCTTTATAGTTGTAGTAGAGTGAGCCACTCTTGGGGGGCTTCTTGATTGCGACGTGCTTCCCATCGATCGCGCCACAACAGTGGGTTAAGTTCCACCTGTCTCCGAATCCCTCGGCCACCGGGCGCCATTCATCTTCTGTCTGGGGAGTGGCCCACATCTCATCCTCGTATACGTCGTAGATGGCCTGAAACACCTCGGGGATGAAAAGGGCGATGGTGTTGTGTGGGACACGAAACGCAAACGCAAGATCGTTGTTCCTGCTTCCGGTCGCCAAAAACCTCAAGGTGATTGCCAGCTTCAGCCCAGGGTCCAAGGGGGTTCGATGCCTGCAACAGAAGAGGATGAAATATGATTAAACCTTAGCAAGAATATAATGTTTGGAGGGAATTTTGTTTGCAAAATACGGATTAACTTACGTTGTACTCTTGGTAATGCGGGGGCCAACTCGGTTAAGCAACTCATAGTACATCTGTGGCTCCATGCGGAGGAAGGCTTTGAAGTCGGCAGCGTGCTCGGCCTCGAGTTCCTTCATGAGAGTCTCGTACTGGCCGAAAAGGGGTCTGCGTAGGATCCACTCTCGCACCCACCAGCGTCTTTCTCTTCTGCGGGCCCTCTGTCGCTCCCTCTCGGCGGCTTCTAGTATTGCCGCCAGGACCAGGTTGTACTGGAACCTTGCTTGAGCCAGTTCGTGTTCAAGCAGTGCCATTCGAAGTCTCCTCGGTGCAGCCATAGTGATGAACTGACAATGTCAGGTAGGAAGAACGGAATAGCTCGGCACCCAAGTCCGTGTTACATCGGACGAGCATCGGCCGGTCATTGTTCAAAGCCCGTTAACAACCCGGCCGGCGATCGCACGGTGTCCTGTTACCTGCTCGGGTACTGGCCGTATTCCTTCCGATGTCCGGCCGACCTCCGTCCGGTAGTTGCTGCCACATCGGCAGAAAAAAACTCCCATTTTGAGACAGACTCCGTACGGTCACCGGCCGGTGTTCGGTCGGTCGCCTGAAGATGTCCGGACGAACATTCAAAAACGGAATAACGGTGATGTTTCGTATAATATAAACACAAATAATTGTCAAATCGTGTCAATCTTTGAATTTTCTTAAAAACTGAAATGCTCATGACACAGACAAGCCCATATAATGCAGTCCATAATACAAGAAAAAAGACATGCGGAGCTTATGAACTTCGATTCACCGACTTCAGTCAGATGTGAAGTGACCGGTGCCCAGAAATCAGACGTTTCATAACGAGAAGAAATCGCATCTCGTTGTACAAAATGACCTCAAAAATGACGACGCATTTTAATATCCACGAACATGAATATTTTCTAATAACCACAAAATTTCGTACCGACAAATATATATGATCTCACATGCAACTCTTCTTCTCTTGTCAAATTCAAACAAGAAGATAAAGGCCGGTTGGAGTTAACTTTCAGTTGAGGGTTGGTCAGTTACATGTTTGATAAGGGGCCAGTTTAGACCAAGCAGAAAGACTTCCCACGTCAAAAAATGGTCTCTATTCTCAAAGGTGATAATTTAGTTAAAATTCAAATATAATCTAAGTAATAAACAGTTGCCTTTATCTAATACTTTTAGAGCGAGATGATCAAAAACACTTTTGCAATGATCCACATGGATAAGACAGTAAGTGTCGAAAAAGCTGTATCAAAAGTAATTGGATTTTTTATATAAAAAGATAAGTATTAATCTGAATGAATTTGAGTAAAACTTGCGACATTGAAATTCGTTTTAACGGCATAGGACAAGTTCATATATTTGAAATAAAATAAAGAATGACCGTCGCGCACGCGCCTAATTTAGCAACGCTATTTTCAAAATGAGTAAAACACCAATGCGTTCTTTAGCAGTCCATGATACAGAGTATGACAGAAAAACACTTTTCTTAATTGGCACAGGCATCATTTCTACATTGTTGAAATTATGTAAAGACAACCACGGAGAACAATATCTACAGAAAGGAAACATACATAGGATTGGTTCCTTGCTTGTAGGCGCATGTATACAGATGAAATAAGGTTAAAAGGAAGACGATATAAACCATGATAATTAAATCAGTTGAATTGAAAGAATATATTCCTCCAAACTAATCTTTATGTTCCGTGTTCTCCTGTTTTGTATCAATTTCATGGATTTGCGACTCTTAGTTTATTCTTTACACTTATTGACAAAAGTAATGCACGGTTTGTTTTAGATCAATGTTTATAACCAATCATGCTTATGAAGAAAACCTTTTCTGTTGAACAATGCTCAAACGGTGAAAATATCTGTGTAACGGCAATAATTGAAAAACATTTCAGACAACATAACCACGATAGACACGTAAGGTTGTGTATGTGGACATCAAGGTCCCTGGGGCTTGTTCAGCTTTTACCTCCGCTAATAACTGTCTTATTGCCACACACGTTAGTTTTACATTATATACACGTTTACGAAGAAATGGAATTATACAAATAACGACGTCCCTTATGTGAATCCAAAGTGGGGTTACCGGACAAACTTGGGGATGGCCTATGGTCAATCCTCCATTATTAATATGTATTGTTTAAAACAATCTGGTTCAAAATATTTTCTAGCACAAACAATATTTTGTCCTTATGTATATATATTGAACTGGCTGCAATTGATGAAATGATTAGATAATAAATAATATTATAGGTCAACTAGTAATTATTTGAGGCTATACCGCGACAATCGTTGTACTAATAATTAACAATTGACGGCGATAAATGCCAAGACTTGCCCTATATCGGCCAAAGTCGGCGATTATTTTAATACGAGTTTCTGTCGTTTTGATTGGCTACTCAAATTGCCTAATACGGAATTAAAGAATTGTACCATTTTGATTGCCTGTCGAAACTTGCCTTAACATGAGAATGCTGTAAACTATTTTAAAAGTCAATCATTTTGTTTTCCGTTTTACCGACTGTTTTGAAAATTGTGTTCTTCATTGAAACACAATTGGAATACTTCAACCACTTTGTACGGTTTGATGTTACAGTAGTATTCAACCTGTTGGTTGATTTTATTACAATATTGTATTGCTTTCGGAAGTCGACAAAATGGACGACGAAGGTGAACACAATTTGAACCTTTGGCAAACGATTAACGAAATTATCATGAAAAGATATGCTTCCTTAAACTGTACAGTACAATCGGTTTATTCATAAGTCTATGCAATATCACTTTAAGAGATGTATGTCGAAATCAGCAAAGTCCTGTTTAGAAAATCAGAATTAATGAATGAAAAAGGTATATAAGCTCAAATAATAAGTTATGGTAAGGAATTGGAATGTTTTTAACCAAAATGTCGTAACATACATAATAGTCTATTAAGAAAATACTCAATAGTTAGATGATTTCATATTGGCCGAGTTTTTTTGCCCTACAGTCAGCAATATTAGCCTTCGTCCTTCGGGCTAAGGTCAATACAGCTGACCTCGAAGAAATGACTGGGCCATTATGAAATCGTCTTATTAATAACATTTTTCACCAAAATATTCAATCATAAATCGGCTTATCATAAAATGACATAAACAAATCAAAGTATAAATAATCATTAGCGTATTGCGATAAAGTAGCAGATATACTGCATACTATGCATGTATCAACGCAATGTCCTTATTTCATCATTCATAATTCTTTTTTCCTAATAAGCCTTTTATTTATACCAAGGCTATGAATACATCAATTATGAAAAGGTTTTTGTAATAAACATTTATAAGGTGAATATTACAAGTGTTATATTCTTAATGAGTATTTTCAGACCTGTAAATGCATTATTTTAAGTTATACGTCCATGGACATTAAACTATCAAAAGGTTTGTTTTGTTAGATTAATCTTACAATTAAGTATGCATATAAGAACATGTTACATATTTCATACATTTCATTAATTTTCTGAATATTACTCTTTATAAAACGAAAAAGTCACAAAAGTATATAATAGTGAAACGGAGATAATTTCTCGTATGAGCTAGAGCTTTTTTACTGCTTAAAGCACTGTCTGCACTGGGTTTTTCAGCACCGTGTTTTTGTATACGGCATCATCTGCAAACAAAAATAAAGGATTAAGAAAACAAGACAAATTTTAAAACAAAAAGATGATTAATCCCAGATGATTTCAAGTGTAGTTAAGACACGATGTATGTATTCACAAAAGTTGTCAAAGGGCAAAGAAAATTGTTGTAAATTATGATATTAAAATATTGTAATGAAGTAATATATATTCAATGTGATAGTGTGCATTAATTGTCTATTGTATGGATTTTATCTCGAAAAATACACGTGAACATGTTAAGTATGACAATTCAATGTAATCTATAATTACATCAATCTAAATTGCCATTTTAAATGTTTGATATAATTTATGCTTCCGAAGGATCTCAGTCCCAGAATACGTATTTGAGTGTCAAGAATGTTGTTGTTGATTAAGCAAGTAAACTGAGTAGATATATACTAGTATTTGGCATTCGTACCTCGCTCAACATTCTCATAATAAACATGAGGATTTGAATCCTCTAACGGCATGTACACTTGCGAATTCTCGGGTCTGAAAAAGTTTTTAAAACGTAAATTACATGATACCTAAATGGAATATTGTCAATGCATATCCTTGTTTTTTTATTACATAAGCTTTAAATAAGCTATAAATGAAGTCAGTAGTGATAAAGCTAAATGTCTACTTAAATGAGAACTTTAAATCATGTACACTTTTTTTTTAAATTTCTTACCCATCGTTTCCAACATCTGAAACAAATACACACTGATTTAATCTCAAATGTTCCTGCTCATATTATAATAAACTATAAATCTACGTTATACTATCACGATGTTGGGCTTTGCAATCAACACGATATTTAGTAACTATGTCTTTGTCCATAACCCTACCGACCTAAAATGCAATCCAGAGATTGGTGCCACTTAATGTGTTCCACTACAATTCCTCATTACCAACCAAGTTTTACTAATGTGCAAGCTCCTTATTTTTTACAATATTTAGTAAACGTGATATAAAGTTTAGAAACTCCATATGAAGTTAAATGGAAAACATCTTCTTTTTCAATTAAAGTTGACAGAACGACCAAACTGCAATACTACGCTACGTCTTCAACATAGTTTGCAACTGATTTAAATCGGTATAAATAATTCCAAACTAAAATAAGTCAGGAGGAACTAACCAACGTCCTCATTTTAATTAAACTGTATTGGGAAGTGAGTTGTGCCTTTGCCCTATTGAAATTTAACAAATTAGGGCCACAGAAATGAGAACATTACATCCTAAGATTATAAATCAAACAAGAATTGAAAACTTGCCATTACATAACATGGAAGTGTTTACCTACTTAAAGCATCGTAGACGGGCGTCTCCTTTGTTGCTGACACTACTTCGTACGTTACGGCAGCGTTATATCCCTGATTCTCATCACCGTGGCTTAAAATATAGTTTTGATAATAATACACGTTTGAACCGCGTAACACTCCTTATTTTCTAATTTGACACAATAAATACTGATAAACAAACTAATATTAAAACCGATCAACAGCAAACAGTTTTTACGTTAACGGTATAAGTATCAAAAACCTTGTGAAAATGCTCTACACCTCGGAACAAAAAGTCGATAAATACGCCAGTCCTAATTTTTGAACACCAACTTTTGTGATAATTGGTGTACATTTGCAACCTTAAAAATGGACACTTTCAATACACATTTTACCAAATTAAAGAAGCATGACTCTAAACCATTCGAGACTGTCCATCTAGATACCAAACTAGTCCATTCAAGGGCCATAACAACTGAGTAACTGAGATTTTACAGCTAGTTATCGAACTTGTCTGATATATTTATGCATTGAATATTGTCACCATGTTTTATGATGATTGATCGATTCTTATCATTTTTACCGACTAACAAAGTGTGTACAACGAACATAATTGATGCAAACGTACATGTGCAATTACAAGTCTTTAATTCATAAAAATCCCTACGAATACATAATATATGAACAGGTATGTGTAATAAGAAATTACAAGGTGAATGCTAAAGCTGTTGTTATCTAAATAAGGAATTCCAGACCGGTAAACGTCCACAACTAATTGGCTTAATTTACCTCATACGTCAACGAACATTAAAATGACAAACGGTTGGTTGTAAGATCTGTCAAAACTGACTGCCTGTTCCAGTTAAGAATGAATATTAGTACATATTAGTTATTTTATATATTTAATTCATTTTCAGAATTTAACTTTTAAATTAAGATACGTGAAAATATATCTATATTATCGTTAAAAGAAGAGCTAGCGTTTTTTTAAATAAATAAAACTGACGAAATCGGACCTTGTAGTAATCACTTTATGTTTTTAACAATGCTAAAATGTGGTATATTTTGTCACACAACTAATAAAACTTACCCATTTCGACCCGAATGTTCATCTAAAAATGAAAACGATGTACAAACACATATGATACTATAAATGGTGCAATGTTTGATACTTTAATGTAGTACAAGAACTTCGTTAACCTCACATTATTAGTAGACTGGTTTTGTTTGTACAATGTTTTTTTTTCGTTTAAGTGTATGTTAGGCTTTAGCAATGTGCCTCGTTATATGTTAGATTACTTGATTTGCCCCTGTAGTTTCCATTGTATTTTAATTATGGTTAAAATTCTCAGGGCTCAATTAAAAGTCATTCTAACGAAAAGTAACATGAACTATCTTAATATCAGAATACTTTGAAGACAGCTATACATAAAAAACCTTTTAAGATTAAACTATATATGGATCGGCTGGTAGCAGAAGGACGCCATTTTAAGCTATTTACAATTAATTGTTCATTCTGGTTGGTAAATAAATAAATGGCATATTAATGATACAGATTAATTACATAACAGATAAAATAGAAAAACGTTTGTAAAGAATCTATTTAAAAGAGACCCTCATGACCCCTGAAGTTTGAATCAGCGAACATGCATTAAAACAGTGAATTTAAATTTCCCTGTTGTAAATGAAACACAGGTCTCGCGTATTGCGATTGTTGTCGCTGGTTGATTCTAAATCCAACAAAGAGATATTACAAGTTACACATGTTGTACCTTCTTTCGTAGATAGGGACATGTTACAGGAACAGTGCAGTGTGTACTTTCGTCTCAGAATAAGCACTAATACGACTGCAGCAAAAATTGCCCCGAGACTTCCGCCAACTGCACCACCAACAACCGGAGCATGATTCGGAGGTATGTCTTCTTAAATAGAATTAAGTTTAAAGCTTCTAAAGTAGACTTAAACTCGCTGAAAGTAAATAGCCTCAGAATAACCTGAATTACACTTTATAGTAAATATGTGTATTTTGTTAATTCCACCCAAGGGCCTTCGCGCAGTACAAAAGCAGGACAACCAAACGGTGCAGCATATTTGCTGCAGTTGACTATTCATTTTATTCACAAACATTTACGATAATATTGTACACATTAAACTGCATTAGAAGAGAATGTAACAAACAGAAAATAACTACACTTTAAATAGTACATAACAATAATGATTGTACAGAAAACAAGAGTGCTTGTACTTTTACTAGAACTAAATAGACAATAATCCGTTTAAATACTGATGGTAAATCATGGTTTAACATTTACTCAATTACAAATAATGATAAAATATTAAAGGAATTATTGATAGTACATGCTCAATGAACTTTATGTAGCCATGTAACTATGGCATTACACCTGCAAAACATCTCACTGACATAACCATAACCCCAGACCAGTTTAAAACTTTGCAAAATGTTAAATTAAAACAAATGTGTTGTACAGGTGTAAATGGAAAAACAAATACTGCTTTCATTAAGACCAATACAGCACAAGGATCTAAACAATGATTTCTATTTTTTTTTAAATACCTTTAATTATTTTAAATGATAAAAGTTTTTGACGAACATTATGTTAACGCTTTTATAATAAAAACTTAATTTCAATTCATTATTATTTTATCCAGTTTTGTTAATTTCAGGTATAAACAGAGTTCTCTTTTAGACATTCTACATTGAAATATACATGTACACACTTATTCTTTTCAAATTTTCAACAACTAGAGTGACCCAATTGTCTTGCCTTTGAACAAAAAGTTATTTTTTACATCTGGTTGGAAACAAAACTGTATGAATAAGTTCATACTTGAAGTTCAGGCTTTTAAAGGCATATGACCAAATGACTTCTCTTAACCTTTTTGACATTTTTTAAACCCCAGTATGCATATATAACAAACATGCAACACAGCTGAAAGTAATTTTTAATTTATTTAATTTAGCAAGGAAAAAACAAAATTTGGAAATTATTTGACTTTCTTAAAAGCCCAGTATGTTTAGTAGTCTTATCAACGAGTATTTATATAGAAATGTCTTCTCTTATACCTCTAAAAGTATTTTAACCGCGGGATTATAAATAATAAAATATATTTATTACAATCACAATTAACGTTCAACAGAATCAAAAACATACTCGAAACTTATACACATATATATTTACATACATAAAACATATTAAACACTGTAAAATTCTAAACATTTGCTTTCAAATGCTAGATTTAGCACAACTTTAAGAAATCAGCATTTGTAAATGTCTATATGTAGCTGAATTATAACACATTTGCTGTAAATGTCACACGTTTGAATACTTTACACACAAACAATTGCAATGTGGCTGACTAACATCTTCATTCTCTTGAACTATTGAATTCAGTACCGCATCTCCCGGTCTCAGATGATCTATGGCGAAACCATGCTTCAGCATTTTGGCACATCAAAATCTGCAAATAACATAAAAGCAATAGTTTTCACAAGCTTAAACTACCATCTTCTACTGTGAAAGTATGCAAAATGCCTGAAAACATTCATTTGAGGCATTCACAACTAAATAACTATGTAGAAATAAATTTGATAAATAGTGTAGAAATTCAGAAATACAATGATATTGAAGATCAAGGTTATGGAGATACATTATCTTTTGGATATTTTGCAATGAGTTTTTAACAACTCAAAGTTCAAACTGCACTTATTGACTACAAAGAAGCATTTTGGTGAGTCTATACCACACATGCTTTGAATCACTTCTTAGTTATATAAGACCTGTCCCTACTCCTGTCCCTAGAGGTGGTATGAAATTTCGAACAGGACAATTCTTTGACCAGCACAGCTTCTTGTCATTGATAGTTCCTCTAGAGCATAAACATCCTGGCTGCCTTTAAAAAACACACAATACCTTTACAGGAATTTTGAGTGTATTTATGTGTATGTCGGGAAAAAGCAATAATCTTAATGTAACCGGATAATTTAACCCAATTTGCCTTTAAAAATTCACGTAATTTAATACACTGAATGTATGAATGATCGAAAAGAAAGGTTTTCTATTCCAAAAAGGACTATCAATGTGTTTTTGGCTGTGATTGTTGATGTTTTTCTTGTCCATAAGCTTAAAATCAAATTTGCACTATATAAATCAACATTCTTCTTTTAATATGTAGAACGTTTTGTTAAACTAATTATAGAATTTGCATTCCATGAAATGCTCGCATAATACTTTCAAAAGCAAAAACGAAAAGAATAAATTCAAAATACAGACCAATGATAGATATTAGAAAAAAAATGAAATAATCACAAAGCCCCGGCCACAAAATCATATATGAATAAATCTAACAGGATAAATATACAAGAACCAAACAACAGTTTTGATACATTTCCATAATGCGATTGTGAAATACTAAAATATTACCATAGGATGTTGTTCACCGGTCCGTCATCATCCCCCCCCCCCGGCCTGTTCAAACAAAAACAAAGTGTTAGTTTAAGGAATTGGAATATTCAGGATTGGAATAATAAATATATCAACATTAATTACCACAAAATAAAATTATTGAAACCAAGATATACAATACGCCAGTCGGTTTAACGAGTTAGTATGACGTTTTAACGAGAAACTGAAGTCGTTTTAACGAGGTTTATAATTCGTTTTAAACGATACAAAAACAATATGTACCGGTTTGGGAGAGGGCCGTAACTGATGTTGGTATAACTCGTGGCCCGATCCCTTTGCATGTCAGATAATCACTCATTTGTTTTAAATAAGGTATATATATATGATTTATTTGTATTGCTTTATTGTCAACATACATGCAATAAACTATTATTAAAATTAAACCGGTTTAACTCAGCCTATTCCACCGTATCTCAAATTTTAAAGAAACCAGCCAGCGACTTCTTATTCTTACTTCATATTATTGCATAAAATGTGTGTTTTCGGTCCGTTATCGCGGTGCGGTAAAACGCAAAAATCCGGGTGTTATCGGTAAAAAACGTACATTATTCAGTAAATTTACAAAAACAAATTTCAGCATATATAGCTATATACAAATATCAACAAATTAAATAAACCGCATCTAACTTACATATTTTCTTCTGAGTTGTCTTTTCCTGGCAAGCTGATGTGTGTTTACTAGATAGTACTTTCTGAAGTTGTTTAGACTATTTGTTTGCTTTAAAGCTGCACTCACATAGATATACCATTTTTACCACTTTTTTACTTTTTTGTCTTGGACAGAGCAAATTTTTGCGTAATTATAACCGATGATATAAGATTGCTGGCAAAAATCAGATCGTAGATTTTCATATTTACGTTCGAAAATTAATGATTTTTGGCTTAAACCGTTTAAGAAAAATGCATAAAACATCAATTTTTGAACATAAATATAAACATCTGTTATCTTATTTTTTGTCTGCAGTCTTATATAACTGGTTGCCATGGATTCCCACGAAAAAAGCTTGGCTCCAAGACAAAAAATAAAAAAGTTGTCAAAACGTTCAATGTGTGAGAGTGCACCTTTAAAAGCACTAAATTAAGTCTAAAACGTTCAAGTCCTCCGAACTTTAGTTATTTCTGTCGATTTTATTCAGAACAAACGACTTATATGGACATGATTCCATTACGTGGTATGCAATGAACAAATAAATTTCAAATATTTTTTTTCTCTGATGCTGAAGATGCCGTACAAATTATCAAGAACATGTTTACAAAATATTCAGGCCTAAATTAGTTGTCAAAACAAATAATGGTTAAAGTAGGACTATATCGGTAATTAATCGATTACCCAATAGGTATTGTGTGTAAAAAATCCCAGTAATCCAGTCAATTTCCAAAAAACAACACTTTCCAAACGAATGAACACTGCCAAAAAAGGCGTCGAAACAAAAATACAACTGCCGAGTTATGTTGCGGCCCGAATCGAGCTTAATATTAAACTTTCTCAATGACATCACTCATAACGTTACACAAGCACCTGATATTGAGGTTATTTTGAACTAAACTGTTTTTGCATTTTCGTGACATTTAACAGCCTTTTTAAACACAAACGTTTCTCATGGTGTGTAATTTATGCAATAATAGCGATAATACACCTTTTTCGGTCGTTACCATTTGCAAAGGCCCTTAAAATAGTTTACAACCCTTGTGCTACGCACTCGGGCTGTTAACCATTTTGCGGGCCTTTGCAGATTGTAACGACCCCAAAAAGGTGTATTAACCCTATATTCATCTATTTTTCCTACTTCTAACCGGCCTTATTGTCATTTGACACGTCAATATTTTCCGGCATCCTGTTCTTAGTGAGAACACTGTATTATAGTGCATTTACGGGACTAGACCCCAGACGGTCCCAAAATAGGCAAATACAGAATTGCCTAAAAAAGCCAATGCATGCTAATATGAGGAAGTAGATCAGTTTACATGATCAAAAATATTAACGCATCATTCATATCGCTGTCTCGGCCGAGTTTTCCCATTTAACAATTGCGCTTAATGGTTTCCCAGTTAAAAAAATCGTGGACTAGATATCCGAACACCTTGCAAGTCATGTGATCGTTTCACAAACTTAATTGTCAATAAGCGTTTTAGTGACTCTCTGTCATTTTCAGTACAACTAGCCTATTTCAAAAGTTTCCAATGATCAATTTCATGACCGAACTTGATCTGTCAACTGTGCTTACGCTGTTTCGCAGCAATGTTTCGCTTCCTTGCATTGTCCGTTTTTTCCGGGAAGCCATACAGTGTGTACATTTAGGATGTGAAAGTCACTGAATAAGTACATTCAAGGATTCAATGCATTCATTCTCCAGTTAATGATGTATGATCGCAGTCGGGCACGCGAAAACAAATCCACGAAGCACGAAAGAACTTCTTGTTCTTTTGCTCGTTTCCACTATATTTACTTTTTACATTTTAAATAGTTATTCATTCCTATTTAAAATACGTTTGTATAAAAGAATAGCTGATATTTGTTACGTAGTATATCATTGGTAAAATGACGTCACGCCACTCTTATCGGAGTGCAAAATTGAAACAAACAATGACGTCATAACTTCTTGCGTATAATACAATATTTACGTCAAGTTTCATATATACAAAAGACTATGCAAATGAAAATATATAAGTATACAGACATATTTCTTAAAGTTACTGGGAATGACGTGATAGATAGTAAGTAAGATTCAATGCGACGTACAGTGTAGTTTTTTTTAAATTTTCCTTTTTCTTGCAATTGAATCATCTTGTGTTCCTTAAACTATGCAACTGTCCATGCTGAAAATATCTTAATCCTTTAATGAATGAAACTGTACAGTACAGGCCTGCGACTGTACATACCAAGTACTGTAATATTTTTTGTGTTATGGGTCATAATGTGGATTGTTCAGAATATTCAAAATGGCGACATTCGGCATCACAAAAACGTTTTTTTCATCGAATAAATTAATAAGCATTTTTATCATCTTATTAATAAAAAAAATCCGGAGAAAATTGATGTTAAAACGTTTGAACTAATAATATTAAACATCAAATGATCAATATATTTAAGTATATTGTGTTTTACCTCAAAGTTAAAGTTTGTTAACACTGTGCCAGTCGCCGTAGCCTACCTTGAGATTCACAGTAGGAAAATAAGGATCGATAAGACATGAAGTCGCATGTGTTCAATTATGAATCATTTATTTAAAAGTCAAATGTATTCATCTAACTCAACTTAAAAATAAAAATCTGACTTGTTTTAATAGCCGACTTAATCAAGTTCATAACATCAAAAAATGGCGTTCAATGGTAACTCGAAGATTCATTTAAATCTCATTCTAAAAATACCTTGTTTCAGCGATATGTTTAATGTACAATTTGCTTGCCGGCCTGTACGCGCTTTAAATGAGCAATGACTGACAAGCTTTTCTGGTTCCCATTTAATGCTTCAGTGGTACCCATTCTTTAGACTCATCACTCTGGTAAAGAAAGGAAGTAGTCCCTTGCACACATAAAACCTATGAGGGTTTGTTAAGCCGAACGCAAGCGTACGGCTTCAATCCCGTATCAACCAAGAGAAAGTGAAAATACATTTTGTAAAACACCCATGACATTAAATTAGCCGTCATTGACCCGCTTTCAGACTATTTGCAGATCGAAGCAATCCAAATTGTTTACGGCAACAACTTATCGTACCGCGAAGTTAGATGTAATGGGACAGCTATTGGCCCTGACATTAGGACAACACAAGTTTGAACCTATAAAACGATCAGGACATCAGATAGGAGACGTAGATGGATTCTACAAGTATTATTATTAAATGATATACTAGTAGATGATACGTCAATAATAGAGATCAAATGCAATAAAGCGAAGGCTGTTAGGTCATGTCTATGACAACCATACGATTTTTTTTTTTTTTTTTTAAATTTGGATTTATTTAACAATATGCATTTTACATAACATAGTATGACATTACATAATACCAATTTACAAGAATGCAGTTATGTTATTTACGAATAATAATTGAGATACTATGAATGTAAAACCAATCTAAACCGAAAAAAAAAGACTGGGAAAAAAATGAAGGAAAATAAAAAAAATCACAAAACATGCATGTTAATGATCTACTTGTTCATTTCGATATATTGTTTTATTCTTTTGTACAAACAACTTTTGAAAAAGTGTAGTTACAAAAACAAATTTCTTACAATTGCCCAATTACTTTTAAATTTATCTGAGATATTTGTATTTTTATAAATGTTCCATGCTAACTGAAGGCTATTTCTGAAACCAATTACTGTTGGAACACACTTTTTTCTTTTACACAAAAAAATAAATTTCTTATATTCTAATAAAAGTATATCAAATTTAAAGTTATTATTCCCAGAACCTAACTATACAAACATACTGTTTCTGACAATACTTGAGTCATTTGTATTCAACTTTTGTAGCATATCCTGCAATACCGGCTGTATTTTATTGCAATCCCAAAAGAGATGTAAAAGAGTTTCTTTACAGCATTCACAAAAGGAGCAATTATCATTTTCAACTAACTTCATTTTATATAATAATGAGTTTGTTGGTAATATTCTATGAAGAACTCTTAATTGTAACCATTGGATGTAAGAATCCTTTGTACACTTAAATACACAGCTATAGACATTTTTCCAATTAATACAGACATTTTCATATTGTAACAGCCATTTGTGTTGACTTATAGGAATTTCATTATCATCAATAAAGATTTTGTAAAGAAATCTGTTAACATTTTCTTTTGTCAAAATTGGGTTAATAAAAGTGTTCATACATGGGTTACTACATTCTAAAAAGTTAAAGACATTGAACACAAGATTACAATGCCTTATATAGGCCTTAATTGCAGAAGTCAATCCATTATAGTGTAAAAAGTTGATTTTCTTATCAATTATTGCTTCAATTTCCAATAGGCTATACAGATTTCCATTGGCATCAAAAACATCTTTCACACAACGAAATCCCTTATTGTATAGGGTATGAATAAATACATAGTTTCCATTAACAAAATTGTGGTTAAAAAAAATGGCATATGCATAAATTGATTAACAAAACCTATCTATATATAACTTATATGCATTTATTACATCTTTCCAGAATGTGTTTGACATCTTTTGACAAATAATTTCACAAAATTTCTTACCACAATTCAACATTTTATTTACATCAAATAATACAGATATTAATTTGAAACATTTACTACTACCATTCAATATACAATTTCTTATCCATTTTAATTTTAAGCTATAAATATAACTTGTAATATCAATCATATTAATACCACCTTCTGGAAAATCTTTTTTGAAAATGTTACTCTTAATTTTTGCTTTTCCATTCCACACAAACTCAAAAAATAAATCGTTTAGCTCTTTAACAAAATCATGTGTTGGATTAGGTAAACTAATGAAAAGGTGTGTGAATAATGGTAGTAAAAGTGACTTATCTACCGTAAGCCTGCCAATTGGTGTTTCCTCTTTTTCCAATATGAGATACTGTTTTTAACTTTTAACATTTTTTCATGAAAATTTATCTTACCCATTTGATTTAAATCTACATCAAAATGTAACCCAAGCAATTTGAATCTAGTATCGCCCCATGATAATTTAAATTTTGTTTTTATGGACCGTGATGAGTATTTCAGTGGTCCTATCCAAACTAATTTGGTCTTATCATAATTAACTTTGAGCCCTGATAATTGGGAAAAATGATACAACAAATCTACAACCTTTTTCACTGTATCCTCAGTACCATCTAACAGAAGAGATGTATCATCAGCAAATTGTGAGATCTTATACTCCTCACCATCAATTACAATACCCTTTACAGTTTGATTGTTTCTTGTCATAACTGCCATAATTTCTGAACATAAAATAAACAAGTATGGAGAAATAGGGTCCCCTTGTCTACACCCTCTTCCTATCTTAAAAAACTCATAAAGGTGTCCATTTAATTGGATCGCCACTTCAGTATTATACATAAAAATTCTTATCCATTTTTAAAACATATCACCAAATTTGAACAGAGACAAAGTTTTTTCAATGAAAATAAAAGATATGGAATCAAACGCTTTTTCAAAATCAATCAGCATCACTAGGCCAGGAATTTTCTTATCATCACATGTTTTCATAATATCATACAACAATCTTGTGTTTTCACTTATATTTCGACCTTTTATGAATCCTGTTTGATCTTTTGAAACTAAGGTATCTAAAACATTTTTCAATCTGTTGGCTATACTTCCTGAAGCTATTTTGTAAATAACATTTAAAAGAGTAATAGGTCTCCAATTCTTCAAAAACTGTTTAGGCTTACCGTCTTTTGGTATACATACAATTGTTCCCAATTTGATATTCTAGAAAATGAATTAGACAAAAAGGCATGATTAATTGCTCTTAAAATAAATTTTACAATATCTTTCCAAAACATTTTATAAAAGTTTACTGTAAAACCATCACAGCCTGGACTTTTATCATTTTTCATTTGTTTGACAGTATCTGCAACCTCTTCATATGTTAAAAGACCCTCTAGAGAGTTTGACTGCTGATCGTTAAGTAAATTATAGTTACAATTATTAAGTTCAGTTTGTAAATCAAAGTCACATGACAAGTTTTCCTTATATAGATTATTATAAAAATTAGGATTCTTTCAAAATTTCCTCTTGTTCCAAAATATGAGAACCATCATCTTTTTCAATAAATGGTATATGCTTATCAGCAATAGTTCTTTTTTCTAAATTGCAAAAAAAAGTAGTAGCCTTTTCTCCATTTTCTACCCAATTTGCCCTAGACCTTATTACATATCCCTTCAGTTTATTGTTTCTTAATTCACTAAGCTCTGTCTCTAAAATAAGTAGTTGATCTTTATTAGTTTCTGAACGATTTTTTTGTAATTCTAAAATATCATGTAGCAACTTTTCCTCTAGTCTATTCTTCTTCTTTGATTTATAACTAGCATAGAATATCGTTTTACCTCTAATTTCCATTAACATAGTTTCTAGAAATTATTCATCATTTATTACAAATTGAATTTCTGATCCGTCCATTTCTAATACAGCATTACAATCATATACTGGAACACAATATTGTAAAATAATCTCATCAATTTTTCTTTTAACACCTTCTAAATAATCAATTTGAGATAAAAGTGAGTTATTAAATTTCCAAAGGCCCTTGCCATATTTAGCTTTTGAAAAACATAATTCTATAACAACAATTGAATGATCAGATTTGTAGCAAATATCTGTATCACACTTTCTAACATAATTCATTATATTATTTGTAATCAAAAATAAATCAAGCCTTCCCTGTTGACACGTGTTTAATCTTCTCCATGTAAATGTTTTTGTCGCCCCATGTAATTCTCTATAAGGATCTAACAACCCTCTATCAGCGATAATGTTTAACATGGTTTTTCGAGCTTTAGTATTGTTGTTTACCGATCTATAATTTGTGTAGTCTAATTCTGGATTAAGCACAAGATTATAATCTCCACAAATCATATACTTATCAATGTTATTAAATGTATATAATTTATTAAATATCATATTAAAAAAATCAGGACAGTCTTTATTTGGTGCATATATATTGGCTAACAGGAAGGGCACGTCATCGTACAATAATTCAAGGAGAAGAAAGTTTCCACAGTTATCTTTCAATACATTTATTATTTTTACATTTAAGTTTATCAAGGCGTTTTTTAGTATTGTTTAGCCCACGGCAGTTGTAGGAACACAATGATAAATTAGACATAAGTAAAGGTTGTGTCTAAGTAGCTAATCAGTAATCTATAATAGTTGTAACTACACTTATATAATAATATAATCTTGACAAACATCATTATGTACAAAACACTAACTATACAATGCATGTTTAAATATTCAATCAAAGGAAGTATAAAGCCAAAACAATAAAAAGCAAAAATGAAAAACTAGTTTTCACTTTATACATGGAAAGTACAAATTCATGGTTACTCTAATTTCTACAATATTCAAAACTATCTATTTACATAAAGTAGTAACACTTCAATTTATATGGTTAGAATATATGACAAATATTCTCTCAATACCTGTCAATAACAGTAAAAGGGATCAAATATTTGATCTATCTAGTAACCTAGTGTATAATAAGGATCAATTATTTGACTATAATATGGCTGTCACAGACTGATAACATTGTCTTTACATGTTAGGGTTGAGTTATATTAAGTTATTTTTTTATTTTTTATCAAGAAAAAAAAAGCGAAAAAAGAAGAAAAAAAACAAATAATTATATATATAAATACCAACATGCTATGAACAAATCTGGAATTGATGTTACTTTTACCATTGGTCTAACATATGTGACAAGTTAGTGCAAAATCAAGCGACACAGAAAACGACTTCTTACATAAGAGCAACCCCAACTGTCCTATAACAACAACCATGACATTTAAAGATCATTGTTTTCATTGTTGATTAACATAACACTTATATATATAGATCAAGAAGACTACACCAAATTTTAGAATGAAATATAAGTATTATAGGTTTAATATAGTGGGTCCTTTATCGATCCATACAATTTTATATGTTTTTAGAGATGAAAAGATATGAATAAAATCAAGACAATATGGCTTCGAAATCAAATAACAAATATAAGTACAACCATACGATTTAGTGATGAGAGAGGTAGTCTTAAAGAAAAGCGGACGAATTTGAGTTGCAGAAAATACACATCAAGAACATGTTGCAGGAATTGAACGATCATGTTGCAAAACTCGGGAAGTGCTAAGCGGTATTATTTGCCGAAGTAGAGAAAAGAAGTGCACAAGAATGCTATAGACTTGTATAGACTTTTTGACACTTGGAACGTCTAAAGGTTGATTCATTAAATCAATTTGTATCAGTAATCACCGAACATTTCATGTTTAATATCATTCGCACTACCTGTAGAAACAAGACAACGTGAATAAATGCAGACACGCTACAACTTTAACTTTAAAAAATTAATTCCGATTACACTTTATTTGAAATGCATACTTAGGGAAGGAAATCATAAAAGGGCAATGCAGACGTACCAACAGCAAGTCAAACTACTCCCTGTCATGCAAGGATGAATACTGGCTAACTTAGGAAATCCCGAGCCAGCCCAGCAGTGGACTGAAGAGGCTTGTGGCACTTCTTGTCTATGCGTGGAATCATACTCCGCATGCGACAACACATATTTACCCGTTCGATGTCAATCCCAACATCGAAGATAACAGTTGACACGGTAAGTGTGAAAGACGGCGGGACCCCCCCCCCCCCCCCACACACACACACCAAAAAAGAAAAGAAAAACAGGGTCAGTCACCGTAGAGAGTACGCCAGAGACATTAAAGAAATTATTAGACCAACATTACTTTTTAGAAACAAAACGGAGCAATTTTGCGAAGAAAGAAAAGACAGAAGCAGGTATTATAGTTTATATTTGACGGCAAGTGAAATAAAAACACATTTGAAAAACAAATGTACATTAGTATAAAACAGCCAATAAAATATAGTTCAGTATAAAAAGTCAAAAGTCAGAAGTAATAAGGCAATGAAAAAAGGTAAACGTTTTTCAATATATCAAGATGAGTGGCGTCACATAAAATGAAAACTGAGATTTAGATGTTGATACAGGATTTTGTTACGTTGTCACTATGTTTAGAAATGGGGACGCCCTTAGATTATAACGTTATTTTAAGAAGAAATACAGAGTAATCCGATATAAACACACAACTATTCACTAGAAATATGACCATTCTAGTATGCTTACATATGGTAGGTATGTTTTATAAATATATGTTCTTGTTCATGTAATTTTTGCTATGCGGGGCCTTGTTCAGGTAAGATACATTTTCGTTTTCTGAACTTGTGCATATTGTTTTTTAAACACATTTCCAGCTATCCTAACAACTAACAAACATATACAAGTTTAAAATGCTAAATTCTTCTGGTTAAGATATGTACGTACATGTATTTAATGTAAATAAAGTGCTTTCGGAAATGCCAAATAAACGTGTACGTCGATATCAATAAACACATAAACATACCATCATCGTACGTTGATACAAATTAATACACACATTTAAACTGTTTGTATTAAAAAAAATCACGATGAATTAGGCACTAATTCAGAAGTTGGTAGCAAGTTACTTTTTATACTGTCTATTCGCTTTTTTCGTCATTAAAAATCATAATAAGTTACCAATATATATTTCATGATTTAGTGCCGTACGATCGGTGAACTATTTCATAAATCAGTTTGTAAATCCATATGATATTTGTATAAAAAAACAAAGGTTGAAGTTCAAAATATTTCATTTACGAATGTTTATTAAGGTGTTCGTTTCCCGAACGTTTTCCATGTAACACTGATCTCGATAAAATTCCGAATATGATTTAGAAAGCAGTACTCACCCGTTTCCGGCCTTTTCAATGTGGTAACTTCTATAGCGTTCGACACGTTTGATCTACCAATGTCATTTGTTGAATAGACTCTTATTTCGTATATTGTATTTGGACTTAATCCAACAATGACATGGCTGATCTTTCCAGTGTTAACCATGTCATTCCTCCAGACAGATGTTTCAACATCTCTGTATTCTACGTGAAACGTTTGGGGCAGACCTCCATCAAACCCTGGTGTCCATTCAATGTGTACCGTGTCAATTGTGCCATTTTTAAGGTGTTGTAGATTGAAGGGAGTATGTGGACGCTCTAACAATAAATGTTAAATATTTTATAATCCAGTGATAATGTTCTACTTATTTAACCCGTATTAACTTAATATAGCCATCACGTATTTGTATTACACATATGTTATATAACATTCCTCTATTTCTTTTGGTTAGGAAAAAGGTCACTCTGCATGTTTGTAAACAAACTAATTGGAAAAAATCATGCTTTATTGGCATAATTCTATTAAGTCATTCATTTCTAATTTTTATTGGTGATATTTGTATATACAGTAGTACATTTCCCATCTGTATCTTACGAGAAAGGCGTGTTGTTTGTCTAAATTTTGTGAACAGAAAACATTGCTTAAGACTTTCGATACTTAATGGCCTTTAACAGGATTTGACGTCTTTAACATATACCAAATTATGACGTAATCTTACCGGATATGGTTTAACAATTCAAAATAAAGCAAATTTCGTTAAAAGTATAGCGTTTTCTTGTAATTAGTTTTTTTAATTCGGCTTATTAAAGAACAGGTGAATTACGACGGTATTTTTTGCAAATTCTACCTGAAAAGCATGATATAAAATAATCTGACACTCGTCGTCTAAAAGTACATCTTTCTGAACTCCTTCAACAAAAATGTGTATTATTTGACGACTCATGGCAGATCCTATATATTAAATATAAGCATAAATTTGACATCATTTTCAAAGGACTCAATTGTACAAAGATGTTTAGAATGTAGGAATAGTAACAAACTAAGAGAAATGTCAGCCATATGTTAAGCCGCTGTTTGGTAAATCGAAAATTAGAATATTGATCTAAATTACACGACAGTGTTTGCACGTGTTCTGGGGCAGAGTTAAACATAGTTCAGCTTCTTAAAGTAAATTAACTTCGTTAATTACCTTGCGCCAGCAGTCTAAAAGTTTCGGAATAAGTTCCAAGTTCGTTGTTGACATGTACAATGTAACTCCCGAAATCTTTTTCCTCTACGGACCTGAAGAATAATTCAGTTTGAAGTCCGTCTTCTGATATAATTATGTCGATGTATGTGTCATCAGCAACGATATGCCACGTATTAGTAGCTAAATCTTTCTTCTCCCACAAAAAGTCTTTAACACTTGGTCGCGGAAAGGCTACTAACTTTAGAGTTAATACTGCTGGCACTCCAGTAGCACTTCTGACGTTATGGTTTATTGGGGCTAATGTCGTTGCCCGAGGAGCACCTGAAAATGAAAGAAAATGAAAATTGCCTTGTGTAAAATATATTTATTTTAAAGAATACAATGAAATATACAGGAAAAAGCCCGGACATCAAATTATAAACTCCGTTTGGAGTAAACGGTCAAAATGACTCAAAACGCGGAAAACAAAACATACAATATCACCGACTACATGGACATTGCATAAACCATCAATACATTATAAAATGACCCCCATGGAATGCACTGTGAAACACGTGTTCATTGGAGTACTAGTTAACTAAGGGCATAAACCAGTTGGTATGCTTGTTATATCACAGCTATCCAAACATTTATCATTAATAAGTACACAACTAAAAGTATTAGCCTCATCGTAGCCAGAATCAACTTTGAAATGTCAATAATGTGTATAAAGCAAAGATTATGATATAGACTGATACTTTAAATTACTCAACGACTGGATACAGACAACACCTGCAAACGAATCCAGTTAGAGAAACATTGGTACGATGTTGTTATTCCTAGGCAGCCTTAGCATATCCAAGGTTAAAAACTAAAAAGCCTCATAACAATTGCATCGTTGTACAAGCGCGGAGGTAATAAAAGTAAAAATAGATTAATACAACAATAGCAAAAACATATTGTCGAATATTCTTCGAGACTATTTTTAACCGTACTAACAGTTACTTATATATGAGGCGTCACCGTTTTGGATATTTGGTGACAAAATTATTTCCGTCAAATGAACTGCACTCTAGTAATGGTACTTCTAACTTTTATAACGGCCCATAACATATATTACAAAAGATGAAAGACAAAACTCCGACTTTAAGGGTCTATTTTTTCTGATCGTTTTCAAACTTTCTTTTTCTATACAATTTTTGTCTGTCATACGTCACCCCTTTTTGTCGGTAGATAATGGGCGCAGTTGCTGATAATGAGTTTTGTTTTTAATGTAAGTTATCTTATCATAATGAATCAAATGCAGTACTGATCAGTCATGAATAACCATTAAGCGCCCATCTGGCCTATCATGCGTATAATTCAATTGAATGGTTGTCGGTGTTTGACACTAAGTCAGTTACAATATATTATTTGAATAATCAAAGGAATGCGTTAACTTCAATAGAATCGTTAATATGTTATAAGCAGTCGGGCGAACGTATATCTACGGTCGATAAGGCTATAAACTATGTGTACAAAGTAATAAATAAATGTGCGTACATAGAAAGGCTGAAACAATGGCAATTTATTATGAAAAGTCAACGTACTCACATCTAACAAACAGCGTCAAGGACCTGACATCAGCTTGAGTATTGTGTGTGTTTTGTGCTGTACACTGGTAAGTGCCATCGTCCTCACAAACACTTTCGCTGATCGTGAATTCCAAATCGTTTGTGTTAGTGGCAGATTTTAAATATTGACTTTGTTTCAACAACGATATATTTGGTAATGGATTACTTTTTGCTTGACAATAAAATATGACTTTCGTGTTTTCATTTACTTCAAAGTTTTGCCCATGATTCGAATTCGATAATGTAAAATTCGTCACTTCTGCCTCATCTGAAATACAATACATATGCATTTAATTATTATTTTTCAGAATTGCTGTTAATTATTGCTGATGTGTATGCTATTTTTGTCAAAATAGCTTTTATGTTAGGTATTGTGTGTGTTTTGTGCTGTACACTGGTAAGTACCTTCACCCACACAAACACTTCTGCTGATCGTGAATGCCAAATCGTTTGTGTTACTTGCGGTCTTCAAATGTTGACTTTGTTTAGATAACGCTATATTTGTTAAAGGATTACTTTCCACTTGGCAATAAAAAATGACGTGTGTGTTTTCATTTATATCAAGTGTTTGACCGTGATAAATATTCGATAATGTAAAAGTCATCACCTTTGCCTCATCTGAAATACAAAATAAATATATCCGAACTTTATTGTTTTAGTATTTCTGTATATTTATAGGCGAGTTCAACAAAAGAGATTTATATATATATGTATATAAAATATACAACTCTTTTACAAAAATGATATATACAAAAAAGTATTTGTCAATTTGTTTGTACTTTATACAGGTTTTAAATCAGTTAAATCAGTTTTCTTAAACAAATGTCAAATAACGAGTATGCCGTTTGGATACACAATCCGAAAATGGCATCTTCTATTATTTAATATAAAAATTTCAGTACTGCTAGTTTTATATACTCCTACCTTTTTCTTAGGCTCGTATATTTCATCTCTACACGATATATTTAAAATGCATTTGACATAACCTTCCAATCAGAATAGATTGATTGAAAGTATATTAAATTATGTTTGGATGGCGCTCTTGTGTTTTAAATGTATTTGTGAATTAACCTTACAACAACGATGATATAAAACATAACAAGAAAAATCATTTTCAAACTCATTTTTTCAATTAGATTATTGTGTTGTCTGGTACCGCATTAATATGATTTATAAAAGGACAGTCAACGCTATTTGTTCATTCAAGGATATCGCAGCAGATTTATCAGTGTGACAATTTTAGCCGTAGTTTTACGTTTAATATAATAAGTTTTCCAAATTAAAGTTCTAAGAAAAAAAGATCCGCACATAAGATGTCAGACTTAACAACATTAAAAAAATATTATTAATTGACAAAGCTGTTGTAATTAGTGAATATTTGGCTTAAACAATTATAGGACAGGAATCGATCTTTACTTCGCATTAAAAACACTTTACCACTAAGGGTCGTGTAAATCCTTTCTAAGTTTTATAAATAGTTTTAAAAAAAAAATCTGGTAGAAAATTTATCATACTATATTGCAGATGTAAATTGTTTTCCCCTTTGTGTAATGTGAGCACAAGACCTGTCTTGAAGTTCGCAAGATAATTTGATTTAACAAATTAGCCAGTTTAACAGGACTTGAGCATCCCCGTTCTTTAAATGCCAAATTTTAGATTGTGTTGTGTCCTTTTATTCATATAATACAGATAATATTCCTGACTGTTTTGAGTAATACTAATTAGTTCTTAAAGACACCTTTATTAAGAATGTTGTATGTTTGTTTTTTTGTAAATGCCAAATAACCCCTTGTTAAGGTCAATATATGCATAAAATCCGTCATAAATTGCATAAGATACTAAACAAAAAATGAAAATTATTTCGGCGATGCACCTAAGGAGTACTTCCATTTTGACCACTGAAGTTAAAGATAGCATTTATGATTGCGCCGGTTATGTCCTTCAGTCTATATATGCCCGCTCTACTAAATACGGAACGAGCAAATGGATCGATGAAAAAACAACAACAAAAACAGCAAACACATATATGCTATTAGAGAAGCTCAAAGTCAAAGGATACCTTGCAAAAGTGTTACTTTAATGTCTTTTTAAGTTTAATACAGTGACGTATTTGTTCATTCAGTTGTTTTATCATTATGCCAGGTGTGTAGAGATATTTCGTATTATGATGATGCAAGTGTAAAAATGAATATTAAAAGTAGTACAGATATATTCAAATAATATTTGTGTTTTCATTTCTCAATGCCAAATTTAGATAACCTTTTTTTGTTATTACATAAATAAAACTGTTTTGAATATCAAAACAGCAAACTCTACCTTTCACAGCAGTCCTAACTCTCCGCTTATAAAAAAGGAACATTTCAATCAAAATATTATATATAATTACATTGCACATCAATGTAGACTGTATTGCTACTGTTGCCAAAGGTTGCGTCATATCCTGTAGGTTCCATGAGGTTTGAAGCTGTACATCTGTAGTAACCACTCTGGGTTCGACCTATGTTTATGATTCCAAGTGTCTGCTCCATGGAAACTTGGATCATATCAAATATTCTCTCCCATTTAAAGTCGGTATTATTGGGAACACCGGCAGTAATCTGACAAGCCACAGAAATATTGCCTCGTTCGAGAGCAACGACGTTCGCCAGCGGCTTTACCACGGGAGGAACTGAAAAATATCATATCTTCATTTCATACACTAAGATATAATGTGTATTAACGGCAAACGCATACAACGCTGAAAACTAAAAGTATATATACGCGAATGCATTAAGAACCCTATTACACATTATTCTTGATGATGACCCAAAAAGGATTTCTCTCCCATTTAAATTATGTCTTGTATGGACACCAGAAGTAACCTGACAAGCCACAGATGTATTGCCTCGTTCGAGTGCAACGACGTTCGCCAGCGGCTTTACCATGGGAGGAACTGAAAAATATCATATCTTCATTTCATACACTAAGATATAATGTGTATTAACGGCAAACGCATACAACGCTGAAAACTAAAAGTATATATACGCGAATGCATTAAGAACCCTATTACACATTATTCTTGATGATGACCCAAAAGGGATGTCTCTCCCATTTAAAGTCGGTCTTGTTTGGAACACCGGCAGTAACCTGACAAGCCACAGAAATATTGCCTCGATCGCCGGCGGTTTTATCACAGGAGAAACTGAAGATGAGCTTATTCTCATAACAGACACTAAATAAAGATACAATTTTATTTTTCTTATGGTTTTAAAGAAGACAACGCTTTCAGTAATCTAATATATACGCGCATGCATCACCACTACCATTTAACGTTATTCTGGATGATAACACAAACATGATTTTACGACATGCATTTTTTTTCATAAAATATTAAATTTAATCTATGGGCTTGAAGTACTTTTGCTGGAAACGTTATAGTTATAGTTATGCATATATGATAATGCAACTTGGAAGTATTTCAGCCAGTTGTAGATGACAAGCAGTTCTGCTGCTGTTGAACATTTATTTTATACATCTACATAAACATTAAGAAGAATATTGTATACATTATATATTAAACAATATTCTATTTATAAAAAATGAGTTGTCCTACTTATTTCAACAAAAAAAGAGCTATCATGTATTTGAGATAAATTACACAAACGCATTAGAATATTACGCAACAAACAGAAAACAAATAAAAATTATCACATAACAATCATTATTAAACGGAATAAGATTACAATCGGAATTAATTTTATTCTAACTAGAATTGAATGAGAACACATCGATTTAAATTGATGGTAAATTATGGCCAAACATTTACTCAATTAATAGTAATAATGAAAGAAAAAGATACATTACCAAAACAATAGAAGAAATCATTGATAATGTATATGAACAAGTTGAGCCAAGCAAAACTATATTATTTTTTGTTTGCTACACAAATAACATAACCCCATAAGGTTAATACAATTGTTGCAAAATATAAAAAAAAATGTAATGTTTAGATGTAAATGGAGCATACAAATACTGCTTAAAACTTCGACAAATGATATTTTGCTAGTTGCAAAGTATCAACGAGACTCTAATAAAACAATGCCACTTCACTACTATCGAGCATTGTAAGATATCTTAAGAAATTATGTAATTTCGCTTGAAGGAGCAAGAGTTAATGTCATTACGCTACCAATGAGCTTCCTATGATAACTATGAAAGTTTGATGGACCAATGTCATAATGATACAACTGACAATGGACCAATGTCATCATGTTACAAGTGACGTTGTAATATACCAATGAGACCAATGAAGCCATATCAGTACGCTACGAGTGAAATGAGAAATAATGTCAATTATTTTTGCTAAAAGCGTATTGCTATGACTCAGGGTGTACATGGACCAATGCCATAATATAATAATAATAGCTTTACTAAGAAATAAATGCTATAACAGCAACTAAAGCCTTGCTCTTACTCTCAATTTTCAGCCCAAATGTCTTCAAAATTGTCGTAGAGGCATTACGTAATAATTTATACACACAGACATTTTCAATGGAAACATAACCAAGCATGACACTTAATGTTGTAAGTGTTTTGCAAATGAGAAGTGGCAATGATTAAGAGAGTGCCAAGATATAAATCAAAGACGTCGGGTTGCAAGGATGGAGTACATTCACGTGTGTACACAAAACAAATTAAAACTAGCTAGACAAACACAAAAACTTTGCATACTGTACCATCATGAGACGGTTGTAAAGTGTACATAATTAGAAATATACATGTAAAAAATAATTCCATTAAAACACAAAAGCATACATACGTAATGTTATATGAACTTATACTTTTCAGAGAATGGCATGATATAATAAGTACAAAAACATTTTGATTATTTTATATTCATACAAACATTCATGAAGATGTCAAAAACAAATAGTAGTTATGCATGTATTTGATAAACTAAACAAGGACACCTTGGTTTTTTAAAACAGGCCACATGACTGGTTTATAGGCAAATTAAAATAAAACGGTTTCAATTCATGCAATTTTAGAACAAAAGGGAGCGACATGCAGACATACAGAAGCAATGCATGATTCTGAAACTGACTAAAATGTAATAAACAGTGAGTATAGTTTTACAGACCAGTGTCATATCGGTACCACAGAGCTTTGCTCTAGGGACAAATGCCAATTATAATATATTATATTTATGTTAATATAAAAAAGATCACTGAAAAGGCTGCAAATATAGATTATTCACAACTTCAATATGTACATGTACATGGCATGTTGCAAAAGTGGTCCATTCATCAAGAGAAAACATAACTTGAAGAAAGTCTTCAACAAATTATGAGTAATCATACATATGGAAAATACTATTTATAACACCATGTAATAAAATAAACAAACCAAGCTTAAATACATTTTAGCAAAATTGAAGAAATCCAAATTTTGTAAAGTTCCACTTATCGAAATCAACTGGAAATAGAAAATAACATTTGCCAAAATAGACTGACTCAACTTCTTGTACAAAACATAAGATTAGAATATTCATCAATATTTCAGTATGTACAATGGCACCATAATCATTAAAGAGTAATATGCTGCGGGAGCAATACACCAGTATGACATTGCCCAAATTGACTGAGCTGACTTCCTGAGCAGAACATAGAGTTAGACTATTTAAGGATATTTCTCCATGTACACTAACTACAATAATTCAGCATATAAGTATATGATAACCGTTCATAATGGGCTGGGAATGTTTGCGTTTCGACAAAGAAGTTTATATAAAAAGTGTAATTGAACCAGTATTTCGTAATATGGTAAGAAAGAAACGTTAATAATGCCAGAATACATGAATACAGAAATGTGCATGATTACAAGAAACATATGAAAATAAATAATATCGTGCATATTCAAAGCTGCAATGGAAAGACAATTGAAATTATAAAACCAAAATAAAGAACATCTATGAGTTTATCCATAAACTATGAAATTAAATTGTTTGGCACACGCTAAAAGACCATGAATGCAAGCTCTACCGAATTTCAATCGGAGCAATTTCTCGTAATTAGAAATTTTCCATACACTCAAAAAGGTAGTAAAATCAGAACTTTGTGTGCTTATCAAATATTGCTCTTTTCTGTGCCAATTTATGACCACTGTGCTCAAGAGAGCATAGCCAAAAATAAAAGCGCCCAGTTATTGTTTTATTTTAGCGCAATTACGACCGACACGCGCTCGGGTAATAATGGTTCGCCACGGTGCCAGGGAGATAATTCGCCTTGGGAAGGCCCTAAATTAATATTATGTAACATCAGGTATAGTTATGCGATACAACTTGATATCATACAGGATTGTTAACGAAAAGTAAATAAACAATTATCATCTAAAACAAATATAAATGATTTGATTGTAGGAAATGTATAGTACTGAAAGATTAGCCATACATCTCTTAAACTGTTAATAAATGTAAATAAAATAACAGAGATAATTAATTAAACTTCTGCATGTATTCTCATATGTACTAAATGTACTATTATATCCGACAATCAATTAAGATTGCATCTTACAAGGATACATATGCGCATGGGTTAAGATAAGTCATTGGAACATTATGCTATTACATGAATTAAAAGCACACAAGCACTAAGTACATATTAAGTCCACTAGTGGCACAACATCTAGTCAACGATGAAAACTGGATACACAACGAATATCAAGGTCATAAACTCAGTCGGCGCATCTGATAAAGGCCCCACGCAGATTGTGGTTCAAACCTGGGAGTAGGATTTTTTATTGGTCCAAGATCAAACGCAGTATGCCCTGATCGTTCAAGTGTACTCAATCCGACGAGTATTCCCTTCGCGGCTTGAAGAAATATCACTACATTCAGAAATAAATGTTATTGTACTTGGCACAGAATAGCTTCATCATGCGGTTGAAAACTGTAACATATCTATAATAGACATTAGTAGATGTGTACACAACCGTGGCATCAGCTGTGGCAGTTAGATAGCAACAAATGGAATCGGGTCAACCAGAAAGACGCCAAAGTCTGAAAAAACTTGCTAGCTCCTCAACAATGCCCGTAACAATGTAACTCTGTTTAACTTTGACGTTGAAGATGGTGCACAGGTCCTTTAATAATAAAGTATGCAGGCTGAAGCCATTTTTCCCAGTATTTTGTTTAAAACGGCGTCATGATGCAAATGAGAATTTCGTAACAAAGAACATAATTCACTGTAAAGTTTATAAGTAAATTCAAAAGTATATGTAAAACGTATTAAATATTTTCAGACGATATATTTCTAATACCTAGCTAAATCCGAGACTTTTAGCTCTATTTTCAATAAACAAAGATACCTTCGTCACTCAAGCTTAGAAAGATTTTTTTGCACGGTGATGATATTAACCGTTCGTTAAATAAGCAAATTTATGGCTACAGTTTATGAGTCCCTCTGATATATCGAATTGTAAACTGCGTAGTCCGTTACTTAGAGTATGATTCACCGGAGAAGCATATTCTTTTCTTAATTAGTATTTGAAATGAAAAATGAATTTTAAAAACATCACGTTAATAGTTTAACAATTAAAATGAACTAAATTCCAATTCATTAATATGTTACACAGTCTTGCTATAGTCAGGTATATACTACTAATAGAGATCTGTTTTAAACATTTTACAGTTAAATATTCATATTCACAAGTATTATTTACAATTTAGAGCAACCAAAGAGACTCTTTCGTCTTGCCTTCCAGTAAAAAGGTTTAGTTTTTGCATTTGCAGCCAATTGTTTAACTAAGTTTACCCATGGTTATAATATATCGAAAGTTTCGATTGTTTCATAAATAATGTATGTAAATATTTCTAGTGAAACCTGAAACAAAATAAGCACGCTTTTAAAGGTACGCATGATTCCTAAAGTCTTTAAGTATTTATTAAATATAACTTTTCAATTCGACACATATTTTCTGTCTGTATTGTTACTAGACTGAAAATTAACACAATGTTTTCATGTACAATGATTCTCTGAAGTATGTTACCTTAACAATATTTAACTAATCTTACCAGATTCAGATACGACTATTACAAAAGTAAATTTTAAAGTTTTAGTGTTTTCCCTTAGGCTCCCTATAGTTTCGTTTTGAATAGATTGTCCGATATAGGGAGTTACAGATACTTGCAAACATAACTCTCATCATAGAACAACTATCGTATATATGTAATGTATACCCTTTATTTTTACTTATCTGTGAATATACATATAACGTTTTTGACATGTTTATTAAATTAATAGATTGCATTTTAAAATACTTTGATTTACTGAACTAATGAAGTTAATGTATTTGCGTATATTTTTATTTTTGGTTGTTTAGTTTTGTAATTTGTATGCATGGACTCACCTGAAAACACAATATTGTATACTAATTTGTCCACATGGGCAATGGCCTTCTGGATATTCTGTAAATAAATCTTTACCTTCTGTATTTTTCTGGTAAATTCGCGGAAAGCCTTTATATAAAACAAAATTTTGATTTTACTGGGCTATTTACAGCGGTGACTCTCCTCCAAGAGGTTGGTAAATGAACTCACCGTCTCAGTTAACGGAATCAAGATAGCCTATCATACACAAGCAAACGCTTGATTCACAACATATTTCGTCGATTTTAAAAACAACGTGAAACTACGTGAATAGAAAACTGTTTCATGACATCAATTTCCATAAAAGACAGAAATACAGAGGTAAGAAAACGCCGATAACGACCCTGTGTGACCAAATTCATGTATTAAAATGTTCCATTGGAACCAATTCCATGTACAAAAACAGTAACACAAAAGAAATTGCAGTTGAAGAAACTATTTACCTTGTTTCGCTTTAAAATAATTCCAAAATCTTTAAAAATTCAATGCACTTGTTCGAGACCAACACTTGATTGCAGATCTTGAATATCTCTGTACAAATATATCCGACCTATTTTGAGTATTTTGCACATAATTACAATCAAATTTAACCGCCTGTAAACATTGAACAATAGATGACAGCAATGACGTCATTTTCAATGAAAGAATCCTCAGTCGATAGTCTACTTGTACAGTTTTCTTTTTATAATTTATATAAGAGCACCCATTGGGATGATTGCTAACCAGATACTGTACAATATCTTGATGATATGAAAGTATATATTTACTAAATACAACAACTATGGTATGACATAAGAACTAAAAAAAGACTATCCAGCAATTAATGTAATGAAGTTAAATAACACTTTCAGATTACACGTTTAAAAATCCCCGATCTATTGTAACATTGTAAGTACCACAGCTTGGCAAAGGGGACATTAGGTTTTTCGAACCTATATAATCACACTCTGATATCTAGTATTTATAGGCTTGAAACAATACAAGCAGTTTGCTTATTCCTATATTGTAAGTACAATACTGCAGTTTGTGTTTAAACGTTTGATGTAAACATTTTTTTGAGAAAAAAAACAACATACCTCAGTAAGGTTTTTGTGTGTTCTATATACCTACTGTTATATTACATAATATACACTTCTTTGATTAATATATAATATTACATATTCAGTTCTGTGATTAACATGTCATGTTTATGTGTAATTGTCCACAACCATTTCATAATTGTGACAATAAATATAAATTCTCAGTTAACTAGGCTATTCACCAGCGAAAGTCAGCAGGGCCAGTGTTACGTTAGAACATATTCCTGGCACCAGGTTAAATACACCAAGAGCGGTAAGGTAATTATAAGGTTGATTTTTATTTTTTAATAAATTATTTGTGCAATACAAATCTTAAATGTAAATAGTCAACAAAGAAGTATACTGTCATTTGAGTGAATCAAAACTATTTATATTTGGTTTGTTTATCGTGAAACCCATTTCGCTGATCGGTTCTCTTATTTGCTTACATCTTACATTTTAAATTTATAGAAACAATGGCCCTTTTGAAACACCGTCATTCCACCCCCCTCAAAAATCTTCAATTTGCCTATTTTGATATCTTCGCCCAATATCCATTATTCAGACTTTTAAGATATGACATTTAGCTGAAATTTAGCTGAGGTGATAACTTATCAGTGTTTAACCCAGGGTGTAAACAGATTGTTTATTAAGTAAATATCGAACTTTTTTCAAAGGTCTAGACACCCCCACACATGATACTGATCATTAAACATTTAAAGTTGGTATTAGCATATTTTTTCTTGTCTATGAAATAGCACGTGTTATATACTTCATATTTATCACATGTGTTAGCTATTTGATAACTTGCCATGTTATCTTAATAATTATTTAGCTGAACTTATTATTATTCATCATATTACCGGTGTCTTTAAATCATTATTTCTCTATGATAATGCAATATTTTCTTTACACTCAGTAGATTTATGAGAACGCCTAGTGTTCTACCTATTAATTCCTTTATTGATTTATTTATCTTTACTCTTTCTTCTCCTATGTCTGACTCATTGTTTTCCATAGTCAGTCCAATATATATTAGTCTGGGTATTCAGTTATATGTGGTCACTTCGCTGGATGCTTCGCTATTTCTTTACATATCTAATTATTCTGAATACTACCATGTAAAAAAATGGGTATTGAACAAGACCAATGGCGAGTATCCATCGGATAGCACTACGCTAAAATAAATGGGGTAATTAGGTCAAACACATTTGGTCACGAACTGCTATTGTCTTAGATTTTATCCTTACTTTAAAGCGGAGGGTTGTGTGTATTGTTGATCAATATTTATGCAAAAAGCTAAAAAAACAAGCTCAGTAGCAAAAAAGTTTAAACATAAACCCGGTTTAGTGGCACTAGGTAAACGCCAAAGACATATAACATAAAATCACAAACAAGAAACATAGAAGAACAGCACAAAACTCCACAAAGCGCACAGTGCATACATACTATATATATATATATATATATATATATATATATATATATATATATATATATATATATATATATATATATATATATATATATATATATATATATATATATATATGTATATATATATATATATATATATATATATATATAAATAGGTATGTTTATCAAGAATTGTTAGGTACCGCCTTGGAACCTTCAGTAAAATGTAAATTTACTGGGGGTTAAAACCAGTTAATGTGCACAAACCTTAATCTTAGCCCAACAATCCTTAATAAAGATAAAACGCAAAAGGTAAATCTTATCAAAGTATGCATTAACTTGAGGAAACTTATCAATAAAACAAATAATAATAAACGTATATGTAAACCCCAACTTGTTTTGTTTTCAGAGTTTTTTTCTAAATATGTGTTTCATACAAATGTCTAGGGACTTATGTCTTATAGAAACGTATTCTAGTATGATACATACTAATTGTTAGGCAGTACTTTGTCGATATTAGGTATACATATGTATATGTACATCACTATATTATTAATCGTTCTATCTAACGACGTTGAACAGAAACCCGGTCCGATTACTGAAGAAAGGTTTAATTCGCTATCAATCATTTATCTGAATATTCGCAGTATAAGAAATAAATTATCATACATAAACGAACAAATATCAGATTTTAATATATTATGTTTTACTGAAACCCACATTTCAAATGAAGTTTCTGACTCAATTGAAAAACTAAATAACTTTAACACTGTTTATCGTAAAGATGTAAATAATTTCTCCGGTGGGATTCTAGTATACGTCATGATAATGATTAAGTATCAAAACGTGTCACCGAGCTTGAGAATGCTCTTTCTAAATCAATTCGTATTGAATTAAATGACGTTGTTAACAGATATTTATTATGTACACTATATAGGCGTGCAAATACTAGAGTTGAATTTTGGGACGGATTTGAAACTAGCCTAGAAAGAGCCTTTAAAATTTCCTCACGAGTAATAATAGTAGGTGATTTGAATGAAAATCTCTTAAATAGAAATAATAAACTCACCCCGACACTGATGGCGTTTGATCTCAAAAATATTATAACGCAACCAACAAGAGTCACTCAAATCACACAGACATTACTTGATATAATTATAATATATATGAATATATATGTTTAAGATAGCAGTATAATAAAAACTCCATAGAACATAAGTTACCATTTTAGTACTTACGTATACATTAACTTTAAATCTCTAAGAAATAATTGTTACAAGAGAGAAGTTTGGTTTTATAAGAATGGAAATTACGATCGCTGGAATAATTAATGAGTACAATTGGTCATTTATAGTTAAAAATTCTGTGGATGATGAATGCTGTGCTTTAACAAAAGCTTTTATTGAGATAGCTGAATAATATATTCCACGAAAAGAAGTAACTATTAGGCCAAATGATAAACCGTGGTACGACTCTGTAATACGGAACTTTTCTCGACATACAGACCGACAAAAACGTTAAGCTATAAGAACAAAGTTACCTAGCGAAAGGAATAAATATACTTGGAACTTGGAAACAAGATTAATAACTTGAAAAAACATGGAAAAGAATCTTTGTATGAAACTTTTGAGAATTCTTTAAATGATTTGTCAAAAAATAATTCTAGAAAATACTGGAAAACAATAAAAACACTTGTAAAGAAATTAAGGACTGTGAAAAAATACCACCTTTATCATTAGATGACAATAATCATATATTTACTGATATAGATAAGGCAGACGCACTTAATGATTATTTTGCATCTATTTTTACAATTGACAATAATGGAGTGGAGTTACCTCCGTTCGCCTTAATTCCGCTGAAACTATTAGTAAATTTGAAATAACAGAATTAGATATGACCGATATAATTAGTAATGTAGACGTAAAAAAGCCACTGGACCAGATGAATTAAGCTACTTCTTACTAAGAAATACTTCGAGTTCAATCTGCAAACCATTATGTCAACGTTTTAATTAATCACTGTCAAATAGTCAGTTCCCAAGCAAATGGAAATTAGCAAATATTATTCCACTATATAAAAAGGAGACACATCGAAGGCATCTAATTATAGACCAACATCATTAATAAGCTGCTTGTGAAAGGTTTTGGAAAGTATAGTATTTAAGTATATTTATAACCATTTAGTAAGAAACGAACTTATATTTAAAAATCAATCGGGATTTCCTCCAGGGCATTCTACCGTGTATCAACTCATATACATATATCATCAAATTTGTTATGCAGCTGACAATTCCGTATTATTTCTAAAGCATTTGAAAGCGTTTGGCACGCTGGTCTAGTATTTATATTGCGGCAATGTGGTATGACAAAAACCCTTTTAATGTGGTTAGAAAATTATCTAAGTCATAGAAAACTACAAGTTAAAGTTATAAATACCGCCTTGTCATTATTGCGAACAAATGGTGTACCTCAAGGGTCAGTAATGGGTCCCTTATTATTTTTGATATATGTAAATGATATTGCTGAATATATTGGAAGCTTAACACGTCTATTTGCGAACGATAGATCACTATCAGTTACGTTTACTAATTTATTTAAAATAAAATGGAACGTCTCTTAAGCAATGATATGGAAGTAATAACATATTGGTCTAAACAATAGCTTGTACATTTAAATGCTAGTACAACTGAAGGAATGATATTTTCCAACCGTTTTCCAAGATTACCAAATATGCAATTCAACAAAGTCGAAATAAATTTTGTTTAGCACCACAAATTACAAAATCAGCATCAAAGGTATTGACTTCAATGAGGATGATCAAATTCAGAGTTAGCAGAAAAACTCTTAACAATCTATATATATTTCATATATGCGACCTCTTTTAGAATAAAATGCTGTGGTATGGGATGGATGCACTGTGTACGAAAAAAAGAAAACTTAGAAAAACTTTAATATGTAGCCGCGCGTATAGTCACAGGCTTAACACGATCTGTATCGATTGATACTCTAATAAAAGAAATAGGTTGGGTTTCGCTTGCAGACAGACAAAAGATACAAAAGTTAACTCCCGTGTATCAAGCTAAAATGGCACACTACCATGTTGTTTGCAAGAAATAATACCACCTGTGATTTTTACAACAACAAATCATAATCTCCAAAATAATAGCAATTTCGTTACTATTCCTCGAGTTATTTTCAAAGTCTTTTATTCCACCAGCAATCTTAATTTCGACCTCTATAATAACCATTTGCTTAATAGCACTATATGGCAGTGTGGTTACCCAGTTGAAGATGCAGAGCATTATTTCTTGAGGTGTCATCTTTAAACTCAGGAATTTATATCCATGTTGTGTGAAACACGTGCGTTTCACCCACTTAGCGTTACGTCGTTATTATTTGGAAAATCCTCACTCTCCGACGATGAAAATATTGTATTATTCCATTATGTACACTTATTTATAAAACACTCTAAACGGTTTAAGGATAAGCCCCTTCTTTAATTATAACTGAACCAGGTTGTATTATTGAACAGTTTACCACATATCACCTGTGTAGCAGTGAGCCAGAATTCTTCTTCTTTTCTTTTTACTTCCTGTCTTTTTTCTAGCATTTCTTTCACTTATCCATTTCCTTACCTTTTTCTTATTTATATTTATCGCCAATTATTTATCAAGTGTATGTGCTCATGGGGAAGACGTTACTAATGTTGTAAGAACTTGTGTCCAACCCATTGCTTTTTGAATACTCTATATTATTGTTGTAATACCGATCATGTTGAAAGAAGAAAGGCAATAAAATATGTTTAAATCAAATCAGTGTGTATGCAATTAAACAAAGTTGTATAAAAAAGTTCATGTTAAAATATTCAAGACATTTAAAGGCCCACTATATTTTAGTAATGTAAACTTATCGAAGTGTATGTATATCCAAATGACCTCTCTTAACCTCTTTGACCTATTTTAAATCCCAGTTTGAAAACAATGAATTTATTATTAAATCGTATTGATTTTGCAATTTTCATTTTACTTCCAATGTAAACAAACATGGCGTCTGGCGAGCGTTTTGCAAAAACAGCGAATTAAATAAATAATGATGCTGCGGATACCAAACGGGGAACCAAAACTGCCGTAGCATGCTTTAAAGAATCATTGCGTAGAAAAATACAAAATACAAAAAGTCAACACTCATAGCGTATAGGCACGGATTACAGCGTCATCTAGATGTACACAGAACAGACAATAAGAAGGACATTTTAAAAGGAGAATACCTTAAAACCTTAAAAATGTGTTTAAATCCGTGGCTAAAGAGCTCAAGAGAAGGGCATGTCAGTCGTAGAGCACCACCAAGCAATCGCAAACGACGACTTACAGCGGGTGTATGAGTTTGCTACAAGCCAAGATTCGGCTAAACATTTGCCGTATAAAGTACTTGTTTGTTTTTCACATTGTGTATATGACAACAAGATGACAATACATGTAGTGATTAAATGTATGGAAGTTTCATAAAAAAACAAAATTACAAGACGCATTCTTGTGCAAAGCTAATAGTCAGGAGAATTGTATTCCCTATTAACCACTACCATAATATTTTGATTTCTTAGGAAATCAAAATATCAGAAGTGTTCTATGCATTGCACTTCATGTCGACTAGCAATTCGCTACAGTCATTTTTTTTAATCTTATTGAAGTGGTGCCTGGAAATTATGCTTTACTTTGGAAGAATGAGAATATTGCGGGGTAGAGACGGAAGGGTATGGCAGTGACCAGAGATGATAATGTAATCATGTATGTTTACATGACAAGAGACTTCTAGACGAAAAACCGCCAAGACGACAACCAAAAATCATCTAATGGGCGCATGTTTGAAGTAAAAGGTATTCTTGATGCTCTAATTTTAAAACTAGATAAAAATGATACTCTTAAATGCCAGATATTATTTGTTTTTGCTTCATCAATTTTATATCAGCAAATCACAATTTATATAATTGTGAATGTCGAAGCGTTTCGGAAAATCTCAGTTCCACGAGTTAAAATGCATTCTGTCTGTCTGTATTATTCTAACTTGTTTGTTCAAAACATGTTTTAATAACTTTCAGGCAATGACAGATGTGCATTGATGGCATTCGTCAAATACATTAGCCGTCTCATCCCAACATGTCAAGCATTATTTCAAGTTCACAACAAGTAAGAGTGTGTTTGTAATAAAAATGGACAATTTTATATGTCCAGTATCATAACGTAAAGGCTTGTTTACGTTATAGCCTTCTGGCGTGTCTGTTGTTTTACCATGTTATTCCAAATTTAAATTTACGACTAAAGAAATAATGATTGGCATTAGATTAATAAATAAAAATAAATTTTGAATGAATTGATTATCTGTTATGATATCTTGTAATTTTCACAATGCTACATGCCACAAATATTTATGAATTATATTCGAGACTGGGACACTTTATGGGAACTATAAATGAGGATGCAGGACTGTTCAAAATCAACACCTACCACTGGTTTCGTGCTACAACGTTTCACGTCTTAGATGAAGCCCAGATTCCATCTAGACCTACTCCGGTAAAACAAGCACAGAAACAATGAAACGCATGTCGATGGAAAAAAGTGCAAAAACATTAGTGAGCCCTTGGTCGATATCCCTTTATCAGGTCGATAAATCACCATATCGACCCCTTTAAAGTGCAATAAGTGCATAGTATCGCAATAACAAACATGCAACAAAACTGAAAGTATATTTTGAATTAAGTTAAAACCAAATTTCCATTGCACGTGACTTTCGTTTCAATATGTTTAAGAAGTTTAAACTGATCAAAATGTTTTTATATACAAATGTTTTATCGTAACCCTCTCAAAATATTTTAACCCACAGGATGATAAAAGAAATGGATCAATGGCAATTACAATTAGTATTCAACACTAACTATAGTATATCCTAAATTAAGCCCCTATATAGCATTTACAATTGAGTGGTTGAGTCAGTGATACTGTTAGACAACTTCATTCCTTTCTATACATTTCTGTTTAATAAAGTATTTTGTGGAAATTGGGGTTTTATCAAACATAATCTAAGACTTTATCATTGTCTTATATGCACATTTATTTTTTCTCTAAATGATTAAACCCTTAAACATTCTGGGCGTTTCAAGTATGAACCTGATTTCTTATCGAATAAGAGTCGATTCAAAACTGGCAGCTGAGCTAATTAAGGCTTTTAGGTTTATGAGCTTGTCCTTTGTCTTTCCTGTCTTGTCATTGTATTTATTGAGATAAGTCTAGTAGGCAATAGAAGGGTATTGTGACAATACATATCATATATATATAATGATCTAATCCTAAATATATATCTAAGAGCAGAACGTATAACATTTTCACTAGAATGGCAATGCATGGTGGTCATCTTAGACGCCGTCTTGGATTGCTCGTTCCGCACACAAACACGCACGCGCATGCACGCACGGGTCTGCACGTACACGCACACACACACACACACACACACACACACACACACACACACACACACACACAGAACATACATAGATCGCAGTATGACATTTTCTTCTTTTGATATATATGCAAGCATACTAAATTAAGCATGCGTTCAATTATTACCTGATATAGGACAAGTGTTAAACAAACAGAGGCAAGACACAGCTTATTTGACTTACAGAAGGACTATTTTCGGTAAGCATTTATGCAGTACACAAACTTAAGTCTGTTCAGCATTTAACACTTATAAACCAATCATAAAGCTACTTACAAAGAACATTGACCTCAAAGGTAGATTCTCGTCTTCCTTGTTCAGTACTTCCGTTTGTAAACTGCATGGTGTTTTCTAGGGTTAGAGTTACTGTAGTCCTGTCCTGAATTGGCAACTGAATATATTGTCCTGATGTTGACGAAGATACCCCAGTCATAGACCACGAATAGTTTGGCGCAGGATTGCTATTGCAAGAACAATTCATAGAAATAGTCTTTCCTCTTACAGCATATATGGTACTCGATGTAATAGTTGATGATCCGACGCGGCAGCTTGGGGCATCTGGAGGATCTAAATGTATAAACAAGCTTACGGTAATGGTTCTGTTGAAAGGGTTTGCATTTTACAAAATTAATCCACATACATGAATAATTCGTACACATAAGAGAGTACCTATCCTCGAAATAACACGACATTTTAGACGATTTCAAAGTCTTAAGTCTAAGTGATGATCAATTTTGAAATACTTTTTTCCAATGATTTTAATTAAAAATCACATAATTTATATTCAAAACACGAATGCAATGTTATATACTTAGTATTTGATAACGGAAATTTAAAAAAAAAATCGATTTGAGTTAGGCAATGACTATCATTATTGTTGTATAAATGCTTATATACTCATACTAAACTTGTGTTATATAGTTCTTAAGTACTAAGCAGTACTAATATTGATTTACAAAGTACAGCAGTTTACACACGCGTGCCTTAAAAGTGTATATACATTGCATTAAAACACGACCAACTAGCAAATGACTCTCGTTGTATTGTTACGGATACTCGTACAAAGACGCACCAAATTCTTATCATTGTTCCTAAAAACATAACAAAATTCATCATATAACAGCCGTACTAAATGGGATGTCAACCAGAATTGATTTCGACAGAAATGGTCACGGATGGCCGAGTAGTTTCCATTGTTAAATATTCGACATTATGATAGATGCTCGAGAATGTTGGATCTCGCTCCAGTTATTGTCAGTTTGCACGAGTCTATAGTTGTGTATGATTATGTAAACGAGTTTGTACGATATGGTTTTGAATTTTCCGACACACGTATAGTATTAGTACCACTTCGTACGACTGATGGCAAATTACCTACGAGTTTAATTGCTCGTTTTTTTCACAAAGCAAATGCTAAAATGATACAAAAAGATGGCTTTAATTGATATTATAGCGATTTATCTGTTTAAATTCACAAAAATGCAGCACCGAAACAACTCATACAATATCGCACGGCTATCGAATGCAATCGAATAAATGTCGTAGTGAATATAACATCACTTGAAGTATTATGTCGCAACAAGTCGTTAAGAATTGTTCCATTAATTTGGCAATACTGACGATTGTTCTATAAGTTTCTTGATGATTGAAATTTAAAGGTTCAAATCTTCCTGTTTACACTTTCCGACAATATGCGAAAAATGACGATAAATGTACTACTTTAAACGACAATTGGAGACAATTCTTTCACACAACAGCTATAAACTTGCCGCAACTCGTAGCAAGTCTTGACATTATGGGTATTTCAGCCTTCGAACTTTCCTGAATGCTTTAAGGCAGTTTATATCATCATTTGTCACCAAAAAATATAGAAGGCGTCTCAACATAATGCACTAGATACTCAAACTATTTGTGTTCTATTTACATCTGTCACCACGATTTAAATCATGAATTTTAAACAAAATCTCATAAAAATAACTTTAACAGCTGTGTTTATCTTCAGCACATATAGCATACCCGAAAAACAAGGAAATAGTAATACTCACATAACACTTGGACAGTTGTTTTGACGGAACTAGACAGATTCGCAGTCTGTTGAAATGAAGGGACTAAGTAGCTTCTTGCACTGATGTTGAAGATTCCGTCATGTGTCCGTTTAAAGTTACTCAAAACAAGAGGACTGGAGAGACCGCCCCCAGGATGTGACCATGAAAGTGTTGGGGACGGGTTTCCGTCACTATTGCATTCAAGTCGAACCTCCCAACCTTCCCTTACTTTGATCAAAGAGGGCATTGCAGACCCATCGTAGGTACACGCCGGAACACTTGGCCCATCTAAAATAAACGACTTCACTATTCAAGTCATCAGTTATCGTTTTTGAGACAAGGTACTGTAAAAGCCGGTGTGCATATAGGATAAATACCCGATAAAATCGAAAATATAGACGAGTGGTCGTATTGTGTAGAATAAAAAGTGTTCATTCTAAAATCTTATTCAGGAAGTTTATAAGTAACAATCGAGACTAATTTTGATCCGCCTTGATTAATATTGTAGCTTACACTTATTAGGTTAAGTTATAGATATCTTTACTTCTGCTTAGAAATAAAAAGCCAGTTTATATATTAACGAGGATGCATCGATACGATAACATTTGTCTATGAATATTTGCAAATATAGAGTAAAATATCTAATAAAAACAACAACACGATAGTTCGCAATTAAAATCTGATTGGTATATTGCAATTTTTATGCGTTTATAAGAAAAGAGAGAACTAGGACACTTTTTCTTAATACAGAGAAAACACCTGGAAGTCGATGAAATTATTTGTTACTGAAACAAAGACTGTAAAGACTGATCACATGTGGTCACATGTGACGCGTTCCACTGATGTTGATTTTTTTTAAATGAAACCAGAGTGTTTTGCGACGAAAACTCTAGTGTTTTAATAGAACCCACTTATCTTTGGTCTTTAAATTCTGAAATGATAAATTGTTTTCATGAAATTGCACAGAATTCACAATATTTTATTGTTGTGTGTTTGTCTTAAATAATATGTGATAAAAATGATTGTTTGACTGATATTACTTTAAATAATGACACAAATTAATCCACTTCGGTACAATAATCTCGTTCATCGCATTTCGGCGCATTTTGGCGGGTAAAGCTACTGACGGTGACGATCTTTTACAAATACACGGTTTTCTATAATTTAATCATGAATGTCTAAGAAAGCAGGTGCAAGAAGATGAATAAATCAAGTTCGAGTGAATTTTACTGCCTGGATTGACATACCCAATAAGCCTAATTGTGTGCAATATATGGACTTTTAAATGACTGTTTTTCAACATTTTAGATATTGCTAGAAAACGAAAACAATTTAGAACCAGTTAATAGTTACTTTGTTGCCATTGTTAGAAATATTTGCAAAGATTCTTACACATCAAAATGTTGACCTCCATTCCGCTTTGTTCTTGATGATAAGTTGATTTAATAATTGCATGCAGTTACATGAGTTCTATTTCTAAATTTCTCGTTTTAAATTAAAAAAAACAACAATATACACGGAACGATATGAGATGGGATTGGTCCCCTACCCAGACACCATTTCTTTTTATAGTGTAGGTAAAGCGCATTTGTGACGCGAAGCAGAAAATTGATATTGTTTGGTAAGCTTCATGTGGTTGTATCTCACAATTGATATTGCAATGACACATCCCCTTAATTGACCTCCAAAAGGAAAAAAAAATCTTTTGGTACGACATATTGAACTCGCCAACGAGCCATATTTCCGCAGTACATTTGATTGACGTGTCTGGCAGAGGAATCGGGGAGGCATTGAGAATTTAAGGTTGCCATACTCGGTCTCGATTCCTAAAAATTTTCATTATCACTGATTGCCTTCATTCAGTTAAAAATAACAACGTAAATTGCTACAATGATGGGTACTTCTCTTACGCATATTAAGCGGAGGTTAGGTAGGAGAATTTGGAGTTGCTCGCTTTTTTAAGCTCACACAATGCCCGTTCTTTTTCTGATTACTGTATTGTAGTTTTGCTGATGCTCGCAATAATAAAATGTTCTTGTGTTCGTTTGTTCTTTCAGTTACGAAGAGCATGGACTATTTTCTGCTCATTTGGTCAGGTTTCATCGGCATGCTGCAAATTTCAATCTTAATTGCTGCACTGATGACTGCCAATATCTCTCAAAGAGATTATATGGATATAAAATGCACATTCTGCGCCAGCACAGAAAAATAAATTTTGACGAGCAAGTGGAAATAGAAAATAATCGTTATGAGTCAGATGGTGAACTGGATGATTTGAAAATACAGAAAATGCAGACGGTATTAGTGAGCAAACATGCATTGATCAAATTTTATATTGGCTTTGCGTGTTGACATCATGTTTCAGAGAGTGGTTAACATACTGTTGTAAATAGCTCTCAGGATCTTGTGTCTAGTCACCTTTTTATCATTTAGAAAACGGTTGAATATGTGCTAAAAGAACGTGGACATTGTCACCATGTATATTTTAATTGAACGTAACTGGGAAAAAACGACTAGTTTTCTTGTTTCGACGTTTCTTGTTTATTTTTCAACTCATGCTATTTCATGATTCGATTGATTGACATTTTTCAACATCAATAAACCGATTTGAATGGAAACGGTTACATACAACTCTACCTGTAACTATATTTCTTCAGCACAGACATGATGCTGATTTTGTAAAAGACTTGTCTATCACAGATGATATTCTTAACACATCATAAATTTCTAGAAGACCAATGTGGCTTGATAAGCAGCGTACCTGTCCTAATGGGGGGGAGTTGCATGAAGTAGGAGGTAATGTTCGAATAGTCAAAAGTTTTGGATACATTGTACCATTTCAGAAAAACTTGAAGAAACTTATATCCGGTCGAGTACTTGCTGACAAGAGCAATGATGGCATCATGTGTGACTTTTGTGACGCATCTGATATGAAAGACTTGGTCAGAAATGGAGTTGCTAATATCATTCATTTATGTACTGACCCAAATGACTGTCATTGGTGCTATATATTGCTATAAGATGTTGGGAATTAATGGCAAGAGTCCATTACTTGATATTAATTGTGTTCACTTGGCAACATATCGTGTGCAGGATCCTACGCACGTATTGACAGAAGGTCTACTTTGAAAAGAAGTTTGCCTAATACTGTACAATTTCAAAACAGTTGTAAATAATTCACGTTAACTTTGTCGAAGAATGAATTAGTTGCATTTAGTTTCTCTTATCTAGAAGAGAAAAACAAACCAGAGAAGCTTAGAACTGATTATCTCATCAATGTTAAGGTGTAGCAGGCATTCGCCTCTTTGCTGATATTCTGCTGTTTTTTACCATCAGGGGCGTAGCTTGGCAAAAATCAATGTGTAGGCTCCGTTGTTCTAGCGGGGTTTGGAAATAATTTTTGAATTCCTATATCGCCGCAGCTGTATTTTGGGGCATTTTTGAAGGAAAAATAAATTTTATAATTTTGAGTTTTTGTCAGGCTGAAAAGTATATTCCATACTTGTTCTAAAGCACTATAAATTTTCAACAAAAATAAATTAATGATTATTGAAAAACTCTCCGTACTGTATTCAGAATATATAAATGACATGAATATATAACCATATACCATGTCAATAAAAGTAATCAGACTAAGAAACCGGAACTAGATAGTAATCGTACAAATCAAACACTTTCTGTAGCAAAGGCCGGCCACACTTGTTTCAGAAAAAGTTAAGCTTTCTGCACTTCCTTGAAGCGAATGTAATTATAACATTATTAATATCGACGTCCATGTCCTTGTGAATATGCAGTAATTCCAACGATGACATCCTGTCTGTGCTCATGGTCGACCGCAAATAGTTCTTGATTCGCTTCATAGCACTAAACGATCGTTCGCATGATGCTGATGTCGGTGGCATTGTCAACAGTACTCCGAGAATGCCATAAATACACGGTTCAAATCTATGCTCGTCTGTCGGAGCGTATCTTGGAGCCGAGGCGGTCTACTTTCCGCGATATTCCACCGAACTCTCCACCTCGCAACTTCGTACCGAAAGCTTCAAACGAATGCTGGAGATCTGGAGCATATGCGGCATATATGGACGGAAGCATTTCATCTTGTAGACCTGGCAATCGATTTGGCAGAAGATACTGTGCCGCGAAGCGGTCTTCATTGCTTAAAATGCTGGTCTCCATTTCCTGTATCAAATGATCAAGGAATACATTTAACATTGTTATTCTCCAATAGTCGGAAACTGTATTTACATCCGGGTTAGCGCGCTGATTTTGCCTACCAGCCCTTCTTGTCTCGACGCGATTAGATCAAATTCCGCGGCAACATTTGTAGCCATTTCAAAGAGAGCGCCCCACACGTCTGGGTCGTTTCGCTCATTGTTCATAGCTGAATGACGACCTTCACCAATTGCATGCAATAGATCGTTATCTTCTTTTTGCAATAGGTTTGTTAATGCAACCGTGGAACTAAGCACATGTTCAGCCACTTTCAATGCTATAATGAATTCAAAGCAAAGTATCCCTGCCAGATACTGCCCTGCTTTGTTATCCCCGTCGTCATTTAGTGTTTCAAGCGTATGAACTACAACGGGAAATGCGCTTTGCAGTGTACGTAGTTAGCATGCGGTGTTCTTTTACGAACAAGAGCCTGAACTCCTCGATATTTCCCCGATATGTTTGATGGTCCATTGGTTATAGGAAAGAAGGTACCGACAGACAACAGCAAATGGACAAACTTTCTAAGTATAGTTTAACGTTGTAGTCAACTAGTACGCATGGATCTGAGCATACTGTAGCAGATCTGGAGCAGCTCAACTAAACAAACCATTGTGATTTCAAGAATGAGTATCTCAAATCGCCATTGACTCCATCATTTCATTACTTGGTACACATTCCTATCTGGCCGCGATCATTGAATTTTGCGGTTCGATGGTAGCATTTGTTCTTTATAAAAATCATTGATCGCTTTTTGTCTTGCATTAATGCTGTATGAACGCAGTAGGACAAGCCAGCAAACACCATGTAGCGAGCTGGCGCCTCTTGGTCATTTACTCGTATTCGCTCCTGCTTTTATACAGCATAAACGAAATGGAATATTGTATTGGAAAATTAAGATTACATATTAGCAGTATCTTCTGCAATTGAGTAATTGCTCTTTTAGAAATGTAACCTACATATACGTTTGTATGAGAGAATGGCTGATTTTGAAACGTCGTATATCATTGGTTAAATGGCATCGCGCTAATCCAATTGGAGCGCTATATTGAAATTAACAATGGCATCATAACTCATTGCAAGTTATATAGTATGAGTTTTATCTATACTAAGGACTAGCCAAATGTATATATATTGAACATAAATAAATAAAAAAATGATGATTTTCGTAAAAATGGGTTTATTAAAACACTATTGGCTAGACTATTTATGCAGTCAAAATAAGTCAAGATGAAAGCCATGGTTGCCGTAGAAACATGAGTAAACATATGATTGTAAATCGTCGTGAAAATGATGCGCTAATGACAATCCTTTCAATGGAAGAAGCTTGTAAGAAAATGATACACATAACAAAAAATTGTTTTTAACCTTATTCATTATTGACTATCGATTGTAATAATTATGCTTGAAGGCCTAAAATCGCGCGATGCGGTTCAATTGATGTTTCGATATTCAAGTGAGGCCAGGCGGATAAAATGTTTAAGAGTTTTATCTGGTATAAGGTATCAGGCCATTTTTCTGTAGTTCCCACGAGTCCGACCATCGGACACATTCCAAACGCCAAATTAACCTTTTTTCTGTACGAAAAACATCCCGATGAATCAAATGCTCCAAAAACTTGTCTAGATAAGACAATACCCCTACCGGGAATCCGAGAAAATTAATAAACAATAAATAACTACATTTGGAGCTATCGGATGCAATATGTTACCAAGTACTATGCGATAACATGTATGAAGTCGTTGTTGTACATGACCACAACGTGATCCTCGTATGTTGGGGCGTTGCAAGGGCATTGCCATTTAATAAAAAAAAGTGTTTAAAAATGTATGCAGACACCAAAGTAATATGTCATCCTACAGTAGATTTTTTGTCAATGATAACTAGTACTAGTACTAGTGGCCACATAGCCACAACGTGATCCTGGTATGTTGGGCCGTTGCAAGGGCATTGCCAGTTAATAAAATAATGTATGCAGACACAAAAAAAATTGTCACCCTACAGTAAATATTTCTATCAAGAAGACTAGTACAAAATGTGTTACTGGGACTTAAATGATCTATGTATAGCTGCATTATAAGCTGAAGTGATTATTCTTTTGAATAGTTGTCTTTTTGTGTTTTTTTTGTTATCTTTTAAAAATCCAAAATTTTAATGTGGCAAATTTATTTTGGCCCTAAATTGACATTTTTTTCGACCCAGATTGTCCAAGGTCTTTTCCTCAAAATGGCAGAAAGGGCCTGGTTATAGTTCACTACTGCTGATGTGAATAGGATTTACCAAGCGCCCGTTATGCACAATACGCCACATGTTTATAACGTTGTTTGGAATACTAAAAATTACTTAAATTATATGCTACTAAATATGTTAAAAATGCACCATTTTTTTTCCAAAAAATAAAACCCACGAGCAAGTGGACACTCCCTCCTAAGCTGCACTTTGAACCGAATATGTAAATTGGATACAAATAAAAATAAAGTATGCTACTTGGTCGTTACGAAAATTACTTAGCATTGTTAAATACCCTGATGTTTCTCCCTATGTCTGTAAAAGGGGTGTTTCCTAAAATGACCAAAAAGTCCATACTATTAGTCAAACGTAATGATCATGAAACTTTTGGAGTTTGGTAACAGTGGCAACAAATTGTGATTTTTTTATCAGTTATATAGTTAAATATTGATTTCCTGATTTTTGCTGCCGAAATTTTAATCATATTGTATATGTAGAAGTCTCTTGTTTGACAATATTTTTACAAGTGTTTTCATTGTTGCAATCTTATGCCATATGTCTCAATCAGCACTTGATGATACATACTTGATCATATGTTCAATGCACGCTGTCCATTGGAGATTGTTGTTGAGAACAAAAGGGTGTATCTGATGGTGGTAATAGTTTTGTATTCGACCTCTTGCCCACAGAGACTCGATCAGTTCAAAATATATTTTAATTGCAAAATTTAACACCTAACCTCTACATGTTGATAAAGAAGGCATAGGGGTATTGCGTTGCACTTTGTGTTGTCTGAATTGAATGTCTGTGCTCTTCCTGTACTGATTTTTAAAACCCAATTGCTAATAAAAAGGCAACCAAAATTTATTTTGATTATTAATTAACGCACAAGGCATCGGGTTCTTTGTTGTCATAACTTTAAGTAAATACTGTGTATATGTGGACTTAGGTGAGATGTCAGCTAGACTACATTAAATATGGAAATGCGCAAAGGAAATGAAGACAATTGTTGAGGCATAGTCATTGGAAGAGCTGCTGCAAAAAGTAAGATAACTTTATTTTGCAGGATGTACATTGCAGTTATTGAAATAAGCCTCAAGACAGTGGCCAGTACCATTAGCTTTGGGCTTGCAATTTCCCAACGTCTGATTGGCCTGTGCATTTTGAATAACCGGTAATATGTTTTGCAAAATATGTTATAAAACATGTAAATGCACTGAAAATGTGTTGTCTTGTCAACCATTGATGTACCATAATTCCCAGCACAACAGCTGACAATTTCCTTTCAAAGGTGCCAATAAATTTTATATATATATATATATATATATATATATATATATATATATATATATATATATGCATAAACTTACCAAATAAAGTCAATTAAAGATTAAACATACTTATCAACACTACTTACAGACACAGATGTGCATAAGAACGTTTTTCAAAATTTTGTCATTATTATGCATGGGCCTGAAAAATATTGTTCTGGTCTTCAACATTATTCCCTTGACGGGCCAAAAAGAGGTTGTTCTCATGAATTTTTCATAAAAACTGACTTTGTATGTAGACAATTGACTAAAAACCTAGCAACATGTAGTGTGTTTGAACCGATAAAATATACATGTGCAGATAGTGTTTGTTGTAGATCCTGTCTTCACTATATTCTGGTTTTTGATATATTTCAGTTTGTTTTTAAATTAATGTTTAATCTTTTATTAAGTTGCAGTTAAAAAGGTTCCGACGGGCCAAGCAATGACTGTGTTAGAAGCCGACGGGACAGAAATTGAAGATGATGATGTTCTTGCCTACCTCATCAAAGATGAGATGGAGGTAGAGGGTAAGTTTCTAGGCTGTCTTGTTTATTTTCAGAAAAGTTATATTGCCAAAGATTTCAACATTTTCCAGGAGTGCGGATATATTAGCATTTCAGGCTATATTTTTCATATGCTGAAAAAATATATATGCATTTTGCAAAAGTAAAAGTGAAAATGTAAAGAAAATCAGTATACTTTCCGTTTCAAAGCTCACAGTGCAAAAAATACTTCAGAACTAATAAAAAATTGCAAAGACACTATCTGGTTCATCTGCCGCTTTATTTCGGACAATTTATTTGTCAAATGCGAAACAAAACATGGAACAGAGTTAGAATTAATCAAACATGTTTTAAGAGACAAACATAAAAAGATTTTTTTTTTCGAAACAAACCTTAACTAATATAAAGTTGGCACCTGAACTTTATTTTATCAAAGAAAGTCAATTTCTTGTCAAATGTGAAGATGTTAAAAGCTTCTTAATAAAAAAAGTTCACACTTTCTAGTGAAATTGATCCTACTATTTCAAAAATGGAGAACGTTTTGGAGACCTCTTCGACACAGGCCCCAGTGGATTATTCAATGTCTGCAACTGAGATCTCTTCTCTCGCACCAAGCTATCCAACATTGAATTCGCCATGTTTCACTGCAACTAAAGTTGTCACAGACGGTGGGAAGCAAAATCCTTCCGAACCAAAATGGATTAACAAATATTCAAAAACAACTGATGGAATTGAAACATCAAATGGATTTAATAACATATCAAAATTCAAAGATATCAGAATCGTTCACTGAATTAAAGTCAGTTATGTTGAGCCAGCACAAAGGTACAATGAAGATTCAGAAACAGTTGGTGGGGTTTCAACAAATTTCACACCAAAACATGAAAACGTCATTTATCAAAATTACTAATAAAGTCAAAGAATAATTTTCAAACTAAGGTGAATAAGGTGAATAAAATGATGCTGAGACAGTCTTGACAGCCATCGCAACGAATGACAAAGATGAAAGACGCAGCGATAACTGTAAGCCGTCACGAAGTCTGTGACGCCAAAAGCGTTGTTAGCCGTCTATTCTTTGCATTTTTTTTTAAACATTTAATGTTGCAGAAACAAGTTTAGTATTATTATTATCATAACTTCTATTTGTGGAGTTCAATAATTTGAAAACATTCACTGGATTTAAAGTGATCATAAACAGGATTCAAAGAAAATAGTTCAATAATCGGATGTTACGTGCTTACTAAGTGGATTTTTCATCTTCGTCAAATGGATTTAACATGTTCTGTCTGACTAACTGGATTTAACATCTTCGTTCATGGATTTAACGTATTCTGTCTGACTAACTGGATTTTACATATTTGTTCATGGATTTAACGTGTTCTGTCTGAACTACTGGATTAATAGTTTCGTTCAATGGATTACTGATTTCATTATAGTAATGTTCAGCTTAACTTAATAGTATATGTCATTTCGTTATGAAAAAATAATTGATTGTCACTGAATTTTGAAATTATGTGTGTACTAACTTGTAGTATAGGCAATATATTCTTTTATTAACTACGTCGAATAATACCTAATCAAATACAAGTTTATGTTGATATGATTAGTTGTCTTGTGTATTGTGTTATATTACTGTTTCGCATAAATAAGTTTCTAACCATTTTCGTTTTTTAATATATACATATATATGCATGTATATTGCCAATTATGTTGTTGTTGACACCAGGAGGTGTCAAGAACTGGGAGGGGGATAGTGTGGCAATTTTAAAATACTGCATATCAATAAAAACACAGTTAATTACTCAAATTAAATTTTTGCTTTACTTGTTGGTATTCTTTGCACAGATGGTGTCATCTTTATGAGATCTGTATAATCAAAATAAGCTCCTAAGTATAATAGCTGAAATGTTTACTTAACTTCTTGCCACTCTTATCCTTCCCAGTTCTGTAGAAATAGAATGACTATTTGTCAATAAGTATGAATGCACTCAGTGACCAAAGGTACTCAAAAACACTATTATACAAGAGTCACCCTAACTATTATGCAAGGACCACAACAATTATGTTAGTTACCCCAACTATTAAGTAGGTTACCCCAACTAGTATGTAAGCTACTCCAAGAAACTCTTGAGAGACCAAAACGTTTTGATCAGCTGACTCTTGGTCTGTTATGCAACTGGTAATATATAAAGGAGTAGGCAAAGTAGCTCAGCATTTTTTGGCTTTATCTTTTTTTAGGAACTTTAAGTCTTTGGTCACTAAAAAATCTAAAATTCTAAGACGCTCTAAAATAAATATAAATTCTAAAATAAACGCTTTGTGTGTGTTTGTGAAAATAAAGTGTTAGAAACGATTAAATTCTTCAATATTGCTCCAGGTACTATCTTGGATGGTGGCAGCGATTGATTAAGTAATTAATATAAAGGAAACCCAATCCCGATAAAGCTCAATTTGTTTGTTTTACAGTTGTTTTGTCATTTATTTGTAACGTGTTACGTGTTTCAATGGCAGCTGTATTGGAATTAAATTTGTCTGGAATAAAGTTGAAACATGTGACATATTTATCTATATAGAATTTTAGGTGTTCCCAAAACAACGCACTTTATTTTCTAACATGTCACGGTTTCAGTTTGAAACTCTAAACGTGTTTACATTAGGTGTTCGCGTGTTTTTAAAGTGTCACAGAAGAGGTGTTCTCCTTTGAAACGCGTCGCGTGTTTCATTTTGATACACCTGGAAGTATTTCAATTTGGAACTCTAGTGTTTCCCACGAAAACGGGGTGTGTTTCAAAAAAGAGAACATTTGACGTGTTTCGTTTTGAACATATTTTAGGTGTTCTAGGACAAGTGTTAAAAACCGAAACATCCGTTTTAACAGTGTACATGCTCCACTCTGTTTACTATTAAACCAGATTGCATCAGAAATACATTCAGGCCAATCAACGATAAATATCGTGTTTACATAGACAGAAACCTTACAGTCTTCAGCGGTTTGGTTTACTTAAACATTCTCTGCTATTGTGACCCTGCTGCTTTCTTCTCAAGCGGGAACTTTTAAGAAAATTCTCATATTTTGTAAAATGGAAAGATGTTCGCCGGTCCGTATTGGAGTTTTACAAACAGTTAGAAATAGTAAATCTATTTACTAAGAGAGAGCAAGCATCATTCATGAAATTTAGAAAAAATGTTGAATTTGCTAACTGTGAACTGCTTATAGTTTAGTTTCACAACGACAGTGAAACAAATTTTAACGACACTATAATTATCACTCCCGTTAGCACGATGTTTCGCGAGAGAATGGTAGTGTGTTGTTGGGGAAACCGGAGTACCCGGAGGAAACCCGCATGTCCGACCTGGTGACCACAATCCAAACTCACATGTCCCAAGACAGAAATTGAATCTAGGTCGCCACGGTGTGGAGCGAGTGCGCTCACCCCTGCGCTTACCGTACAACCGAACTAAAATGCGTTTAACCCGCAGCTGACATTATTATCAATAAAACCGATACTCTTGGATAACAATATTGCTGGTGTTCGCTCTAAATTTCAAATAGCTATTAAATATTATATGTTGGCCTACATCAATTATAATCAGAGAAGACATCAGAAAAGCATCTTTCTCTTTCATTTGCTTAACGTTATTTTAACATTCCGTTTTTGTTATTGGAAGACATGACATTCTCTTTGCATTCATTTCTTCAAAATAGCATAACTTAACACAGGTCTAACGACTTCGTACATAAACGTTTATGTCAGCAACGTTAACATAAACGTCCTTGAACTCGTTGTATTTAAATTGGTTGTTTAATTAGCCAGAAAATCCATATATTTTATTACAAAACTCGAAATGCCTAATATCAGGCTATCAAATTGTGGGGGAAAAAAGGAAGTGCCAGGCATTTGACGAAGTTATTTTCACTTTATTACCAGTCGGTGGACGTAAATATTCGTGCACAATTATCTATACACACGCAGCTTTTTTCCGCACATTAAAGATTTGACACATTCTTTTTTGAAAATGAATATTTTAATAGTTATATAACTGTAATGAAGCTTCTTTTAAACTATATCGATTTCAACATAACTTTATAATGAAAAACAGCAGTCGAGTGACGCATAATGTAGAAAACATATTATTATCATGGATAACGTGGTATGGTGTTAGATAGCATCTTTTTGCACTGACCGACGAGGCTGACATAAGTTATTTTAGAAAAAAATGAGGAAAAATTACCTGACAAATGTTTCTGACCAATTTTCAAAGAAATCAAAGAAGATATTTTATTTTGAATGTCAAATTTGACGGAACAACGTATCGCACCACCTTAAGTATCCCAGTTTAAAAATATAAAAATAATTTGTGCTAATATTTTAGGGTTCCTTTACACAGACTTTTACTAGATATAAATGCAATAGAGCTGTAAGTAAAGCGTCGTTGACAGCACGTGGTACCCACAAGTAGTGTCGTCTTAAACGCTTGGCTTACGTAGCAAATAAATTCAAACTTGTCTTAAATGTAAATGTGTACTTACAAAGAATGTTTAGTGTTGGTTTATTAGTAGAGATCAGGTCCTGTCCACCATTACTTCCTTGACAACTAATTCCCCTGTCGTGATGTATCCTCTCAGGTGTGTATGTAAGAGTACTCGTGGTAACATCTTGCGACGTTGCCGTGAAAATTCCGGAAGTTACTTGTTTATCATCTAGGTACCACTTTACGACAGCTGCTGGACGACTGACAGAAGTAACGCACGTAAATTGCTGCTGAACGTTCTCAATGACGGAAATAGGATCCGTGTTTGGCGTCAGTGTAACCGATGTTATACCCACTGTTAAAAGGAAGGGAAATAAGTTTGAATCTAAATAGGATTCTAACTTCAATTAACAAGATATGCCTTGTTCAGACGTTTTTGTGTGCAACAAGAGTTTTGAACTGAATGTTTTTGAAATATCTACTAACCGGTTTTGTGAAATTAATTAGCTACTGTGCTCAAAAGTTAATCATGTTAATTGCAAATAACTTAAACAATTGAAAGAGGTATACCAATCGGTGTTTAGCACAAAGAAACTTCCCATTTCGAGGTAACTTTAAGCTCATTGTAATTTAGACGAATTATAGAGGTTATTAAGATGATAACATTTGCTTAAACCAAGCATAATACATGCTTTTTTCCTGATAGCGCGAAGAGTGAGAGTACAGAAGAGAACCATCACAAATCTGCTAGCAAAGTACAGAAGAACCGGAAAAATGAATATTTTATCGATGCAGTCGCGTGGAAGGCGACGACACGAGTTCAAGATCGGTTGTAGATAATTTCACATCTCACGAAAGACAACGTACAGCGGAAGCATCCTTACGCAATATGATTGGCATACATTGACGCAGCAGAAAACGTCCAAAATCGACTGCGTAGTAAACAAGAAAAGCTACCTATGTGTTTAACCTAAGTTCGATTTCACTGATATTATTTTTCGTGCCAACAGTAGCCATATGAGATATTGAAACAAAAATAATATTCACTGCATGCTATCATGTGAATGTTTTTTAGTTATAAACAGTCTAAGTAAAGCGTAATTTTTATGTTTTTAATTTTAAAATGGTTCTTTTAAATGAATTTCATTTCAGTTTTGTCTTATTACTTTGTTTCAACGTCCATCAAAGAAAAATGATTTTTCAGTGTTTATATGCGACATGTAGCTATATACTAGCTTTAATTCGATTTTGAAAAACAGTCATAAAAACTACTTGGTAATAACTTAAACCAATACAATGTTGTGTAAACTGAATTTTAATCTTAAGAAAATTATGCAACCAATTCGTTTCGTATCACGATGTTGAAATAAACTTCATTCTTTTTCTTTTTGTAATATAGGTAGAATATAGTCTTGTGAAACATTGTTTCGTCTGACTGTCCATTACTTTACAAAACACTGTCCATTAATAAATTTATATACGGTTTGTAGTAATAACGTACGTTACACAGTCCAATATGCTGTAACAGAGGTTAACGTAACATACATGTTTTAAGAATTAAGAATGTTACTGTTTATGAGAGTTTCGCCTGTTCTACACTGGGAAACGAATGTACGTCAAAACTCGTTGGCTCGATATCGCTTGGCTCGATATCTTTGTTGGGTGGATCTGGATCAAAAGGACCAAATTCTTCAAACTATATGTTCATATAAAATTCGACGGATGACCGATTTCTCGAGGGTAGATTTTTTGCCACAATTCAAGTCATTTTCGCGTTCCATGGTAAAATTTACACCATGATTAGTTTGCTTGGCTCGATTTTGCACAAGGAGCTATTCGATTAAATTTGCTTGATTCGAATCATAATTATTATCAATGGAACTTGCTTAACAGCATCTGAGTAGGGTTATCAGTTTTCAGATGCAAACCTATCATCGGAAACCACGATAGTTTCTGCATAACCCCTGAATTCCAAAGCGCAAAGTACATGCATAATTGACACAAATTCAATCATTTAAACTTCAAAGTTAAGAATTATGGTAGAAGCCCGACAGATAGATATCGGTAATAAAATTGATCGATGAAAACTTTTGAAAAAATGACAAATGCTGAAGATGACAACGAGTTGGCTTAAACGCTTTTTGGCATGTTAGTTCGCTTGTGAAACGATCACGTGACTTGCATAGTTTTCGGAAAAAAAATATTGCGCGCTACTTTTTAACGCTGAAACATTCCGCGTATTTTTGAAAGGGGAATACTCAGCTGAGATTAAGAGTGGGGCGACAAGATTGTACTTTAAGTTACATGTATTTGGCATAAATCCACACACTTATACGCGAATCCTGATAAGAGCAAGATGACAAGATCACGGGTAATTTTATGTCAATTGCCATGTGTACACTATGCCATCGTTTATTGCCTTGAACAAATAGCGAAATTTCAGATAAAAAACATGAGAGAGACATGTTATGGCCCCATTGCTGTTGATTGCCTGGATATTAGGACCATTACCGCGGCTCCTCTGGCCCTAGCTCCTTCGCAACTGTAGTTAAATGTGCGGGCAGTGTAGGAGTTATAAGGCAAATATGTATTTGTTTTTTGGACGTTGTAAAATATTTGTTCCCCTCAGACTGCAGCAGTATTCTCAATACTAATAATATTTCACCTGCTCATGTTTTAAGCTTATTGAGAAAATTGTATTATATAGAAATAATTATGTGACCTAAGCTATGCATATATTTTCGGATATAATTGTAGTAGTCCAAATTGGCAAATATATAGAAAAAAAACATTACATAAAGCTAACGGTAAGAATTAAAATTAATGCTATAACCTATCAATCAAATTTTAACCCTGAGAAAAAAGATCGTCAGCGTATTTTATCTGTAATACGCCTTTTCCATTCAGAATGAATTACCTGCGTAAGTAATGTACTTTGATCCAGAGTTTCTATTGGCTGCTACTTCACAGTGATAGTCGTCGCTGTCAGTTTCTCTGAAGTCTTTGATCGTGAGGTAAAACAAATCGTACCCACTTGGCTCACTGTTCTTGGATGTACTGTATTTCACCGCGTTTGATGTTTGGCAGCCAAATATATCGCAGGAACCAAGCTGAGTGCGCTGGGTGCTGCCTCTTTTGAAGTTTACATCTTGAACGCCGTCCATATCAACATTGCAAGTTAGCGTTATTTGACCATTTAAAGGCGCGTACTGTTGGTCAGATGTCACGAGCACCGTTCCTGAAATAAGTACATAGTCATGTCTGTCTTTATAACATGTTATAACAAATGCATGGCAGCTAGTTCTTTAGTATTGTGTAACTGAATATTTTTTTATAACTAAACTATGCAACGTCACTGTTACAGGATAAATATAAAATAAAACTTCAACTTTTATTGTCACAAATTGGTATTTTGTACGGGAATATTTCGTTTTAATCTATAGCATCTGCAACACCTTTAATAGACTGTTAACATATTTAAATTTTAATCACATGTTTGTAATTGTAAACATGTTTTATACTTCAAATTGCACGATTCTAAATATTGACATGCTGTTTATTTCCGTAAGTTATGTCAGTGACAGGCTACTCAACGTTTAAAATATCATTTTGTGTTGCAGTTATTCAGTATAAACCTACTAGAATAAATATTCACCCACCTTTACATTTGGTAACCATGGTAAAAGAGATCACTGCAAGCGCTCTAATAAACATATTTTCCATAATAAATCCCAGTGAAGTCACCTCGATTTAAAATGCTTTTTATAAGTTCGTTTAAAACTACTCATGAGGAAGTTTTAAAACAGATGGAATAAGGAAGTAAAAAAAGCATGAAATATTTATCAGGTTACTAAAAGTCAATAAGCACGCCTATCGCTATCGCTATAAGTGATGTATTTTATGTTTTCTACTTCATTATATTCCATGCCAAACATAAATAATTTATTATTTACCTTAAGGATAATAAAATAAAATGAACACATGTGTAGGTGTGCTACAGACGGGATACTTTAATCAAAGATACACTCACATACAAAGCAAATGGTTCCAAAAAAAAAACTTCCAGTAAATTATTACTACTGGCTTCACAGTTCTTATACATATTTCATAATGAAAAACACGCTGCTAAAAGCAGTCGTAAAGTGTCCGGAACCACTGCTGCACCCACTCTCAGACTCAACAATACTCGCATTGCCATGGTAACAGAAAAATACCAATCTGAAAATATAAATATATTTTAAACAAGGTTCAAAAAAATGTTTAACATATATTATTATATGTATCTGAATACATTCATAGATAATGAAAATTTGACAATTTTGCCATGTTTTCTCTATCCCGTCTGAGCGTCGAATAACCAATTCAGTTCAGTAAATACACGAGGAAAACTCCTGATTTACCCACGAGTAACCAGACCTATACCTAATAGTACTTTAATAATCCTATACCGCAATAATAATAAATACATTTATGTTTTCTATTTCATTATATTCCATGCCAAACATAAATAATTTATTATTTACCTTAAGGATAATAAAATAAAATGAACACATGTGTAGGTGTGCTACAGACGGGATACTTTAATCGAAAGAAAAAGAACGGGGAATCTTTTACTATATGTTTTTTAAAACAAAACAAAACAAATTATACATTTGCTCCAGTTAAAATAAAGATCTACAGAACATCGCAAGTGACTAAGAAAAAGAATTCTTTTTACATAAACATACGAATACTTCGTATAACATTATTCGTTTTACAATACACTAAATACCATTCTCGTCATATTTGTAAACAAACCATCCGAAACATGCTTGCAAAAGAAATGAAATAATTTCAATACTTGTCAAATACAAAGAAAAAATGAATAATCTAAATTCCTAGATTTTTCGATACACTCATTTTGACTTGTACCGAATCTCTAACATATCTGTCCTTAGCACTGTCGGACTTCCAACGTCCATGCTTTTTAAGCAATCTCTCTGATACCCCATTTGCAACCGCTGCTGTGGCCCCACCCGAACGAAACGAATGTAAACCATATTGTTTACTATCAATACCGACAGCTTTTAGACTTGTTATCAAAATTTCCCTGGCTCTATTGTAAGAAATAGGTTTTTCCGGGCAAAGAATATGCTTATTCAATTTACGAGAATATCTGATATTACAAAAAAATGTAATCACATGATTTATCATTAATTTCAACTTCAAACAGAAATTTCTCAAGGAAAGAAACTGGACAAGAACATTTTCCTGTTCTAGAAATGATCACCTTTTCGCCAGCTTTGCACTGATCTGTTTTACTAGAAGAAATAAAAAATTCTGCACAATCAGAAAAAATCTTAAGATCAGACCTTTTAATATGTGAAAGCTCACTAAATCTCAAAAAAAACTGCAAAACTTACTAAACACATGCAAATGAATCTTAAATCCAAGATATTGGTTGTATTTCCGAAATGAGCAATAAGTTGAAGCAAATCTTCTTTAGAAATTTCAGTTTTTGCTGAATCGGCCTGCCAGAATCTCGCAACAGACCATTTTTGGTAAAACTTACTAGATTTGTATTACAAGGGTCAGAAAACCCTGAAACTTTATGAGCCCACGAAATACTATAAGTAATGGCGTTCACTTTTGACGCTGACGGTGAAGAATCTTTCATGGATGAAAGAAAAAGTGCAACATGATAATAGGAAGCTGGAAGCGGTTTAAATTCATATTTTTTGCACCACTGGCAAAACGATTTAAAATAACAATTGTATTGTTTGTAAGTGTTATCTGATTTTGACAGTTTCACCAGCGTTTGTAAATTATCATGATGTTTTTTGAGATCATCGGGCAGACATTCTTTGTGAAAATTCCTCCAATGTCCAACCTTGAATGCATCTGTCAAATGTATAATATAATAACATAATAACACCTTTTTGTGTATAATTATTAACTTTTCTTTTCACATACACATATACCATTCAAAACATATTTCTTATAATCTTCGTGTACAGTACACGACTTCATTTGTACCAGGTACAAATGGGCACTTCGGCTTGACAGGCCGAGTAAACGAAATTAATGCCGATAACGTAGGAGAAACAACCCACACACACTCATATCATGTATTTTCACAATTATCTTTCTTATACTCTTCATAGTCCTTTATGCCAAAATAGATATTAAGATCATGATCTTTATAAACGGTGCTTTTTAAACATCAAGGTATATATACAGAAAACGCTGTTTTACAATTAGCAAATACAAATTTAAAATATTTTTCGCTTCCTTCATGAGCATTAAACGCTTACAATATTAAGCATAACCAGTGTAAACAACTCCAACTCAATGCTGAGTCATGTATAGTCATTACTATCTTTGATATACTTTTCCTCGAAAAGTTATACATTTCCTCTCCATAATTCATAATCGTGTGCATCACACAAGCTAAACAAAACACAACTAAGCACAATTTACTTCTTACTTCTGCAGTCTAGTATACATTAAAGACGAATAGCTAGAACTTTGCTAGAGAAACGTCTAGAACTAAATACGCTATCACTCCTGCTATCAAATATTGATTGCCATTTATCAAACTCCAAAACCTCCAATACAAAATCTCTCTTCTGGCAGTTTGCTTCAAACAAAGTTGGCCAAAATGCTGCGCTAGGCCATTTAGGAACAACTAAAGTTCCATGTGCAGAACAAGCAATTAAATGAAATACAGCTCTATTTACTAGATAAATAGGCGGGACTAACCAATTGTTTTCACTGGCCCAATTCTGTGTGAATGCATAGACTGCCTCAGTTTCAAAATCATGAAACTTAGAATTGAATCTATGTATTTTCCTATTACTATAATAACAAATATGTCCATTGTAAACGGTCCCCATATCCTATTCATATACCCGAAAAACTGAGGTGTAACCTCCCATTCATCAGTATTCCTATATTTACTGATATCATCAGCAATCTGGTTCAAATCCCTAGGGACCCATTGGATATCGAGATCAATCTTGTTTTGTAAACAAAGTCTAAACACATTCAGAGCTAATTCCTGTAACTCTAAAATGGGGCTGCCAACCTTGATAACATGAACACAAACTTGAGAATCTGAGAACCATTTCACCTTATGATTTGCTAAAGAATGTCCATACGCTCACAGTGCCAAAAATACAGCCTTCATTTCTCGGAAAGTTGAACTTTTATCCTTGTCATCTTCTGACCACATGTCGTGAAATACAAAACCTGGCAAATTGACAATATGCGCTCCACATGCGAAACTACTAGCATCAGAATACACTTCTAGCGTATCTACAGCAGTGCATTTACCCAATTTTCTGTAATTTAAATTGTCTACATGTTCGAGCCAGAATCTAATCTTAGAAATACACGGACAGTCTATTTCTAAACTGAATGGGAAATCCCAACTAGTCCTTGAACAAATTTGAATGTACATAAATCTAGTCATAAGCCGTGCAATATTGCCAATAACCGGCATCATAGAAATTACTTTCCCGGTGCACTTCGCTAAACTCCTAGCAGAAACAATAGGAAGAGAATTTAAAAATTCCAAAAGCAACATTTTAAAATCTTCAATTCTACGTGCTGGAATGCTAATAGAGTAGTCAATGCTATTCCACAACAAACCAATCCACTCTAGATTTTGAACCGGTAACCAGACTGACTTTTCATCATTTATAATAAGCCCTGCCTGATTGAGGCTATCTTTCACAAATATTGCATCGCGTGTAGCTAAATCACAACTCTTGTTTGTCCCCCACCCATCATCAAGAAACATAACAATTTTGATACCGTTGAATCTCCAGAACTTAACCATTTCGCGCAATGCCTTACTGAAAATAAAAGGAGCGCTCGACAAATCGAAAGCAACCACAGAGTAGCAGTAGTATTTTCCTTCTAAACTGAAACCCAGAAATGTTTTATGTTCTGGGAATATATCGATATGATAATAACCTTTAGACATATCAAATTTGTAACAATACGAGTCTTTTTCAAAATATTCGACTCCTACTTTCCAATCTTCAAATGTCATCTTTTCCTTCCAAATATATTTACTATTCTGAGATCTAAAATAAGTCGTTTCTTACCCGATTTGTTTACAGAAACACTTAAAGGACTGACTACATGAGGTGGAAAATCTGTTTGTTCTATAAAACCGTTTTTCAACATGTCATCAATAGATTCTTTAACAAATTCAATATTTGAAAGAGCTGACTGATTATTTTTTGAAAACGATGTTTCCGGCATTGAAATGAAAGGAATTTTATAGCCGTTTTCAATAACATCTATTATATCAGGGTTTGTGCCAATAGTCTTCCAATAGTGTACATTGTTTTTAAGGCTGCCTTTAACCAAAGATGTTTTGATGGGAGAATCAGATTCAAACTCAAAACAATGATCTTGATTACAAATATATAAACTCATCATTTAGTGGCTGAGTTTGCTCCTGTGGGCTTGACATCACGGTTGGCTGACTGGTTAAATCTGGATAGCCACTCGCACTCGCGCCGGAAGTGACCCCGCTTTCCACATGCGAAGCAGATGACTTTATCTGGCGTTCTAGAATAAGGTTGCTGGGGTTGATACTGGTCCTGATAGGGACTGTAGGTCCGAAAAAGATCCCGCATGCCCGTAGCCATGGGCCGTGAGGGGAAGATGGGCCCCGCACCGGAAGAACGTCCCGGGTATCCAAAGGTTGCCGCTGGTGCTGGCCTCCGCTCCATACGATCAGGGAAAAAAGAAAGAGAATCAGCATTTGTAGGATTACCCTTTTTAAGTTTTCTGACAGCCTTGGCTTCAGCCCTTTTGATTTTACACTCGTCATCGCTATCAGAGCCCAATTCTGGGGTTTCATATTCTTTGACTGTGGCCCAGCCCCCAGGGGAATTGTCCGCCAAACGAATAAGTTTGTTTCTATGTTTAATTTTCCTTAGCGCTTCTTTAGCTTTTTCTTTATTTGAATCAAGGCTGTCAGAATCCACGATAAAGTGTAACAAGTTTGAAATGTCAGTATTGAACTGAAATTTGCAGGAGGTATTCTTGAAATAAGGAATGTTATCTTTTTCCTTTTGTTTGCAACTTGTACTCGTTAGCTCTTGTTTTAATGTTGAAAGTTTCGTGTCAAAATAAGATCTGAATAAATCAAAAGCTCCAAACAAATCTCCTTCTCTATCCCCCGAGGGCCCAGGCCTACCTTTATCTCCGCTGTAACTTGCTCCAGGGTCTCTATCATTCAAGGTCCCGAGTCCCTGCCACGAGATGTGCAAACCGGCTCCTTGCCACGTTGTACTTCCGGTCTCCTGCTACGGTCTTCCGGCTGGATAGACTGGCCCAAGGAAATAGACGAAAGCTGCCTATGGCTAAACTCAAGCTGATCTTGGTCATTTATTCCCGCAGAGTCAAATGACATCTTCCCGAAGTGAATACCAAAGATTAAAAAAAACTCGAGATTTGACAATTTTGCAATGTTTCCTCTATCCCGTTTGAGCGTCGAATAACCAATTCAGTTCAGTAAATGCACGAGGAAAACTCCTGATTTACGCACGAGTAACCAGACCTATACCTTATAGTACTTTAATAATCCTATACCGCAATAATAATAAATACATGTATACTGGCGAAGTTTATGAAAACGTAAGGAGAGTAGTTTACTGTAATCCGGTTCTTATGTTACGCAGTTAAAGTTAATATTAGCCTAATATAGAAACATCAACATGATATCGACTTAATCTTTAATATCAATTATTCTTTTAAATAAATGTCGATTTTATCAGTTTATATCGTACGTCCTTGGTGTTTACAAGTCAAGTCAAGTCAAATGTTTAATTTGTAATAAAAGACCACCGAACCGAAAGACAACGTACGTCATGAACCAAATATCTGAAAGATTGTGTCAGGGGAATGTATCGGTACAACAATATCATAGATATTTAAATATGAAAAAAGGCACTGCATTAAACGGGCTCTTACTGGTACTTCCTCATTTGTATTTATTTTTAAGGGGCCCAGTATACAATATGTTGATGCAAAAAACACGCAATAATTAAAATGCATTATATTTTACTTATTTAAATGAATGATCCAAACATAACAAAAATATGATCTGTGTACAGACACAATTAGCCTTAATGATCAATTATTAGCTACGTGGCCACGAATTCCCCAGTTAAAAAAAGCTCCAAAAGTCGCTAAAAAAAAAAATTAAATTGTGATTGAACAAACTGTATTAAACGAGCTTCATTTTGTATAGTTTCATATTAATCACATGTTAAAAGAAATACATGCGGGTCTGCAATAATGTCATTGTGTGCTATTTGTTTCATACTTTCAACACCGTAAGTCAAAAACATTTAGTAAGGACTTGATTCATTAACGGCCGGAAAACAGTTCTCAGTCATTATCATTTTATGAGCCTTGCCAATATGTGGGTGTTGTCACAGGTAACATATTAACCTTTGTCTTTGTTATATCTTTAACATATCTGTTCTATCTGCAGTATAGTGAAAGCAACAGTTCTTGCATAACTCCTCATCAATTATGTCCATTTTTATGATCCCAGTTTCACATGAGAGTAACTGTCACCGATAAACACAGCAAACGGTTGACACACTTTGCAGCATCGACATTCTTACTCAATCGGGGCAATGCAGCAAAACCATAACGAACTTTCGTTTAACAAACATGTTTATAACAATGTGAAAGTCATAATCCCATACTGACGAGTATAGAGCAGACAGAGAAGTACACTTAACAAAACTCCTTACCGGCCACCTAAGTAATCTTCTAATATTCTTTTCCCTGTGAAATAAGCCTAATTGCAAATTAGTTTTAAGAAAAGACCATTAGCTCGTACACATGCTGTGAAAACTTGGTTCACATGTTTCGCTTTGTCAAAAAGATACAGTGTCTCAAATGACAACACTCTCAATCATAAAAGTCACAAAATATAACACAGCGTGTAAAGGAAGAAAAATAAAAAATACCACCCTTAATCACTTTAAAATGATATTACATCATATGTGAGACTGAAACACAGTCATCAACGGCTTAATTAGTTCAAATGAATGTTCAACTTTAACATTACCATCTATGTGAAACAAAGCCAGAGTCAAAAGATTGCTAAAAATACAAATACAATGAAAATTTTGATTCCCTATGGAATTTGCATTGTCATTTCTTTTCCTTGTGACTTTTGGATTTGGGAGAAACCGCATATGAACTGTGTTTTCTCTGCCGTTTATGCTTCGATATAGCTGAAATTTTTAAAGACTATTGCCACGAGATAGCGGATATCGAATACTGAACTGTATATTGATTATACTTAATGCACTTTTCAGGAAGGTTACTTTACTAAGTGGCCGGTTAGGAATTATGTTTAGTGTATTTGACAATGAAAATATACAAGTGTAACAATGTTTATTATATTGTTATTAATAACTTTCAAGTTGTATTTAAATTCAATTTACTTATTTATAAACTAGAAATTAGTAACACAGAATGTAACTCAATAATTCAAACATAGTTACTGACATGATCGTAGCGTGGACGCTAATGTTTAAATAAAAAAACTTTTTATATATAATTTCAATAATTTTAGAACGTTTCCAGTTTTAGTTGTGACGACAATATGCAATTTTAAAGGGGATCGCTCACGTTTTATACGGGATTGAAGTCGGCGAAGCTGACTGACTCAAGTCCTTGCACGTTTTCCATGAATTGACTACTTCTTATCCTTGCTGAAGTTAAAGCTATATATTTGGGGCACCACTAAACCATAAAATGGGAACAGAAAATATTGTCATTTATTGCTCATATATGGCGCGTGCAGGCCGGAAAGTAAATAGTACATGTTTTGGGCGGATCCGTTTACCAATGAAAGTCAAGACGGAAATACCCGAGGTACATGTCAATATTTAGATCAGCACTTTACTTATATGGATGTGTGTTTTTTATTATGCGTTCAAAACAATTGTTTATTTGATAGGATCATATGTGTCATTACTGTGCAATTCAGTATGTAGTTTGCCATTTAAACTTTTATTGCTAATGATTCATTCACAAAATATGGCTGAAATTGATTGTATCCCGCTTTTTACGCTACAAGAAGCTCGATGAAGTCTGAAGCAAACATATTGTTTATTTGAAAGCAGAGCAAATCAGTATGATTAATTCTTGTAAAGTTGAGTCTCACTGGGATGCATGTGCAATTCATATAAAAACACAATTAACTAGCAACTGCATCGTTTATCGATCTTCGCGTTCCAACCGAGAATCTGAAACTGTAGTAAGGTATGGGTTTTCCCCGATATTCGCAGACATTTCTTTAAGAAAACACATTATAATTCAATAGATTGATCGTTTGATGTTTGATATCATCATTTCAAACGGTTTAGTAGCAATTTACTACGTCTGTTTTGAATATATAGCTGTTGAAAATGTTTTATCTAATCATCAGTAGTTGAATTCATTGTTGATGTGATGTCGATAGGCGCTGCCATTTACAATATTCTGTATTTTGACCCATAACACACTAAAACAACTTGGGCCAGTTGTTAACTTTAATAGCATAGACGGTATCTCGTTAAAATGTATGACGTATTTCGTTAAACTGTCTTACCGATCTCATCAAAACAAATCACTAACTCGTTTATAGGGTTTAATGATTTAATTCAAGGTATTGTTCGGTTGGTGGAATGATCGAAAGCACTCCCCCTGCCCCTCCACAATCACCAATATCTTCAACACACACACTATTCAGTACAATAAATATTTGTTAGACCCACTTTCCATTCCCTCAACCAATTTTCGTCATCGCGGCAAAAACAATGAGTTTAAAGATCCTGCTTTCCGAAGAGTTCTTATTTAAGGTCCTCTGAGAGTAAACACTCGACCGAATAATTACAAACACGCTTTCCTTGGAGGGGTTAACTCTGCGAAACTCCGCAGATACTTGATAAGATTCTACACTTAATCTTATATTGTTTGAATACAAAATTCTATTGCTAAGATGGCTTTAGTAATTTGCGGCTTTTGTTTTTTGAGATCCACTTCCGAGAAAATATTAGTTAATTTAAAAACATTATATTTTAAATGTACAGTCAAACCTGGTTGAACGGTCACCTGCTTTAAATGGCCACCTGCCTTAACGGGCCACTCCAAATTCCCCCCGTACGTTTTTACTATATAATGTACGTGTATTAAGCGGCCAACTGTCTAACGCGGCCACGGCCACTAATTTTTGTCCCCATGAAGCCATATAAACACTAATTAGCGGCCACTAATCCCTTGTCACTGACACTTCCGCGTATAATTTTTTCTAATACACAGCTTTAATTGCGTATAGAAGTTTACGGAAAAGAACGACGGCCTCGGGTATCTCCGTCATCCAATGAAAATAAATATTGCATCACACGATTGCCATGCGTGTTTACTCATCGAGAAATCATGTTTATTTCACGTCGGTGAATGTTTTGATCAGAATTGACACAATTAATGACACAATTAATAGATAATTAAATAATTACGAAGTTAATTATTAAATACCGACAAAAACACCGGTTATTATGAATTCACAGCTTGCATTCTCATTCGAAGGCGTGAAACTAGTTACGATTTTTATTCACTTCAATATTATTTGCACGGATTTAAATTTCTATGAACGGATATTTACACAATGCAATGTTCCTGATGTTGTTTTTTTTTAACTTTGATTATGGCTGAAAATAATACTAATCGAAAGTGTTTGACTCTAAAAGAACGTGTCGAGTGTATAAACTTTATAAAGTTATAAGAAAACGGCCGTAGTGCAAGACGTGTGGCCAAGATTTTAACTGTGGAAGGACTCAAATAAATTTCTTACTTTTCTTAATTGTGGAGGAATATGAAACCAATAGAAATCCAAACGCAAAAAGACAGAGGAAAATGACAGGACATGAGGAACTGAATTAACTAAAATGTGTATGTACATGTAGTTGTGTAAATGTGTAGACTGATATATGTGGTGTGTTTTGTTTATGCTATGCATCAACATTTATCTAATGTACGGACTTCTTTAAAAAGTGAACTCAAAAATGTGAATGTACATGTAGTTGTGTAAATGTGTAGACTGATTTGAGGTGTGTTTTGTTTATGCCTTGTATCAACATTTATCTAATTAATGTATTTTATTTATAAATTTAAAATAAAGTTATTTTATCTATACAAATGTATTTGTTTTCAACCTTCTTCAATAATATTGACTGATTGTGGTGTGATGTGGTGGTTAAGAAACATACTCCATCTCTGAATAAAGCTAAAGAGGCGAAAATGTCAAACCTGGATTAAGTGGCCACCTGTCTTAAGCAGCCACTTTGATCATTTCCCAAGGGTGGCCACTTAATACAGGTTTGACTGTACTCTTAAACATATCATCAACCCCAGCACAATTTGAATGTTAGCTCATGAATATCAGAATGACTTCCATCTGGTACTCTAAACAAAGCATTAACCCCAGCACAATTTCCATCATCTTGGCTCATGATTATCAAAATGCCTTTCATCTCCTCTCATTAAGTCATTAACCCTATTATGATTTACATCTACTCTAAACAAATTATTAACGTTAGCATGATTTCATATACTTGACTCATGAATATCAGAATAACTTCCATCTACTCTCAAACAAATTATTAACCCCCAGCACATTTTCATTCTACCTGGCTCACGAATATCAAAATTTCTTCTATCTTCTCGAAAAAAATCATTAACCCAGGCATGATTTCCATCTACTTGGCTCATAAATATCAGAATACTTTCCATCTATTTTAAACAAAAAAAAATAACCGCTGAATATTTTCCATCTACTTGGCTCATGAATATAAGAATAATTATCATCTACTTTTAATAAACAAATCATTAACCCCAGCATGTTTTCCATCTACTTGGCTCATGAATATCAGAATAATTTCCATCTACTAGGCTCAGGAATATCAAAATGTCTTCTATCTACGCTTAAACCAATCATGAACCCCAGCATGATTTCCAACTACTAGGCTCATGAATATCAGATTACTTTTCATCTACTCTTAAACAAATCATGAACACCAGCATGATTTCCATCTACTTGGCGTATGAATATCAGAATACTTTTCATCTACTCTTAAACAAATCATCAACCTCAGCACACAATTTCCATCTATTTGGCTTATGAATATCAGAATACTTTCCATCTACTATAAACAAAAAAATTACACCAGCATGATTTCCATTTACTTAGCTTATGAATATCAGAATGATTTCCATCTTATCTGATTTCTATCTATTTCTTATCCAGTAGTTACTTGTAGTAGTGTCAAGTTGTAACCAGCATAACAATGATGACACCATCTGCTTCTTGCGACTATTCACACTGCTAAGCCAGTCAAAAACGGCGCAGTATGAAATGCATACAACAAAGAAATAGAGTAATGCATACAACATAGGCAAAGAAGGGTTTTCACATTTGCATACAACATACACAAAGAAGGATGTTGAGAAACGCATACAATATAGAATAAGAACAAAAATATTGACATTGAAATATTATTGTTTAAATCAATAAATTATGTTTATGAGGTTAGTCAAGTGAGAAATAGTTTATTAACTTTATATTTGAATTTTGCTTTTAAAACTAAAACATAATTGATTTGTTTTTCAAACTTTTTGTTTTGTTTGAATAGGGAAAAGATCCTTATATGAAATCATTAAAATTGGTTTAATAGCTTGAAGGAAACAAAAAGTTTATGAAAACTTTGCAATTGGATAAAATAAAGATTGCATTCATTGTGTATACTACAAGTATATAAGTACATTTAGGAAACAGAATCATATCATGTCACACTGATTACAATACATCAGAAACTTGTAAAATAAATCTATATAAATAATTTCTCATAAGTTTAGTAAAGCACCTGGTACTTGATAAAAGACATACATGTATTTTTAAGAATTATTGTAAATTATATGTAACAATTATAAACTGTATCCGAAATGAACAACACATTTGCATAAATATATTATATAAAAAATAATGAATACAACAGAGAAGCATGTGGGATGTAAAGAGTTTACACATGATAAATGTACATTCATTTGTTTACTTTAATGAGTAATTTTTTACTTAAATATTGCATGAAAAACACAGAAATTCCTCAGTGGTTGTTGAATTATCTGAAGGTGTGTTAACACAATATTTGTTGGTCTTAACGGGTGTGGTGAATTTGACATGCAGGCGAAATTGTTGGGTCTATTTTAAAATTATATTTCCACCGTTCTTCATCCTCATCGAAAAGTGGGAGACATTATATAGTATTACGTACTAAGTAAATGTGTTCTATACAAAATATGTGCTGCTTCCATATGTTTCAAAGAAAGCCTTTTGTTAAGTTTTTGTCATTAACAGTCAAATTAAGGTTGACCAGTAAGAAACATTTCTGAAACTAGTTCATTATAATTTCTTATGTTTTCAAGATATACAAAGCTTTCACATTTTTCTTTTTCTGGTAATGGTTCTATTTTAGGGATTTTATGAATTCAATTTGCCTCAAACTTTAATTTAAAAAAATCTTTTTTTCCTGCTTTGGAGTCCTTGATGTTTAATTAGTAATTTTGGCGTTAATGCAGAGTAAAAATAGTGTTTTTTGCTTTCCCGGGATTTTGTGTTTTCTTTGGCGTTAAACTTAATGTGTTGTCTAGATTTACAAAATAATCAAATTCAATAAAGATTAAGATCAATACACAGAAACTGTGTACTATATACAGATTGGTAGGGGTCACTTATCCAATAAAATTAAGGGTCACTTGTCCAGTAAAATACCAGTTATTGGAGATTACTTATGTGTATTGTCTGCCATAAGGTGTCCAAATGACATAATTATGATTCATTAATGACATAATCATGATTCATTATATATTTTTCATTTGTCACCTACACCTATCTTTATGGCATCCCTTAAATTAACGATGTGTGAATACAGAACAAACAAACGATTGCATAGCACCTGCTATCATGGATAATTGGAGTATTGTCTCAGAATTTTGGGGAGTTTATAATAAGGAAGTCAATAAATGAAATCAAAGGATTGTTATTTCTCAACTCATTTTATTGGAAAGAAAACACTATAACACGATTTATCCAAGCACTCTGACAAATATTTTGTCTGACTATGTCCTATCACTAAAGCCATTGTTTATAAAAAAAAAATGATAAATTTATTCCAATCACAAATATTGCAATCAATATAATATGCACATGTAATAACTACAAATTTAATCTAACAGAATAACCAAATTTACTACACGAAATATATATACCTACCCTTTTTACTCATTTTTCTTTTCAATTTATAATTTCAAAAGGATCATTTTATATATTTGGGATTGTTTGTTCTGATGAATGTATTGGATACGGAAAGATCAAATGTTGTTTTTTTGCATTAAAAGTTAAACTATTAAACAAATTTAACATCTGAGGTTTATCCCTTTACAAAATATATTAATAATTATCTATATTTCTCATTTTGCAATAATGGTAAGAACTTATAAATCCTATTTTCACCTATTACAATACAAATCATCAATTCAGACATTTTTACAACTACCAAAAAATGGTTTAGTTTTTCATCTTATGATGAAATGAAAGTTATTAAAAGTAATTCTGTGTTTGGTTTTATAATCCTAATGCTTCTTCAGGTAATCTTAAAATTTATATTTTGTTATTGTTGTTCCGTTTCTTTGCTTTCCCCGATTTCAAAGTTTTCATAAAAGAAATAATAAATTGTTTCTTTATAAATCTAGATATAAAACCATTAAACCAATTTTAATGATTTGAAATAAGGTTCTTTTCCCTATTCAAACAAAACAAAAAGTTTACAAACAATCAATTAGGTTTTAATTCTAAAAGCAAAATTCAAAAATAAAGTGAATTAACTATTTTTCACTTGACTAAACTTCATAAACATAATAATTTATTGATTTTAACAATAAAATTTCACTGTCAATATTTTTGTTCTTATTCTATATTGTATGCGTTTCTCAACATCCTTCTTTGTGTATGTTGTATGCAAATGTGAAAACCCTTCTTTGCCTATGTTGTATGCGTTACACTATTTCTTTGTTGTATGCATTTCATACCGACCCGTCAAAAACACCAGCATGGCTTAACTGACATAGCTTATGAATACCAAAATGACTTAAATTGAGTTACTTCTTCGCTAGTCATAAACACACCAGCATGATTTCAAACTGTATAGCTTATGAATATCAGAATGACTTTACATACATGTAGCTACTTCTCAGAAAGTTATAAACATCAGCATGAACTACAGAGTTCATGAAAATCCAAATGATCAATAGACCTACTTCTTCCTAGTCAAAATCATCAGCATGACTTCAAACACCAGAGTTGTCGAATATCAAAATGACTTCACTAGATCTTCACTAGTCATAAACACCACAATGGCTTGAAACTATATAGCTCATGAACATCAGAATTTCATCCATGATATTTAGTTCACATCAGCACGAATTCAAACTTCAGAACTCAGGAATGTCGAAATGATTTCAATAGATATACTTTTTTGCTATTGAAGATCATTCAACCAAGCGAAAGCTCATGAATAGCACATGAACAAAAAGAAAAAAAGAAAGAAGGAATTTATTTTTGACTAGGAGAGTGTCAAGAAATGTAATAAATCGGTTGCTAAGTTTTTAATAGCTTCCATTGGATAAAGTTTTCCGCTGGAAATAAGCGTGTTATAGTTTACGAAATATTCAGTTAAAGTATATAACATTTTTCCTGAAATAGTACGGGAATTAATTTGTGTTTTCACCATTCATGACGTACCTATATAATAATCATTACATCAATTGCCTTTGTTTTTCATAAGTTTATAAAAGTTATGATTCTGTATACAAAACATGTCAGTATTGCCAAAATATGAAATTTCAACATGCAAATTAATTTTACCATAAAATGCCTATGAAATATAAATAAATTATAAATATTAACAGATAAAAACTACGAAGAGAAACACTATTCTTGTAAAAACACACATTCTTTTCCTGTTTTAAAATCATGTCCGAACTTTACACGGAAAACTATATTCTTAGAAGGGATATTTAATTTTGAAGTTAAACTTAAATTCACTTTCCTAATCACATTTTTCAATTCTTTTCCTAAATATATGGCTTTTTTTAACTTATGGACAGTATATCATACAAATTATTAATATTGATGAGTAAATAGGAGTAAAGGAATAAATTATCAGATACTGTTCGTCATAGAGATGTTTAAACATGCATTTTTTTCATTTTATTGGAAGTTTATTTTAAAAACAAATCATTTTTCATCAATTTGAGTGTCTCGTCTCAAAAGCAATGTTAAATAATCATGATGTCATCAATGATGTTATCATGATATTGGAGTTACATCCCATCTTATTGACTCAAAGATTTCTGTGCAAAACAGTTGTAAGTGCAGTTACAACCGTTTTGCACAAAAATAAAGTGCCATTTTCAGATACAACCTTTTGACAAATATTATATACATTTATCCTAAGATTACAGAGCTAATTTTTTGGGATATTATGGAAGCTTGTAAAATAGGTTAAAAAATATGAAAATATCACTTTTGCAAAAAATATCAGTTACAACCGTTTTGCGCTAAGCCCGCGAAATGTACCGCTGTCAATGTGCGTTAAAGTTCCATAGAGTGCTATTGATAACTTCATGACATGTGTCGGAAAACGCGAAAGGCACAACTGAGAGTAAAGGAATAGCGGAAGCATGCACATCTGTTTTGGTCTTGATTAAGAAATATGGAACCTTATCGGGTCTAAAGGAAAATATAGGCATGTGCTTCATGACATATATGTATATATTTTGTGGGGTACCGCTATTGTTCCTCCATTTTTATCTATGACTTTACCTCAACAATAACAAAGGCATGACCAGGGGTGTTTTGCTACATTTTCGTTCAATTCGGTTCAAAAGTATGTACCAGAAGTCAAAATTAGAATTCATAAATCATGACATGGCACGAACATCGTTTTTGCTCTTGCCTGTAAAACCGTATCGCAACGAAATATATGCACGGGATTCAATTGAAAAGTTTAAATTTATCACAAATGAAATAATTTTGATGAATGCTTTGTGCCGTGACTGTTATGCTCCTATGACCATGTTCCCGTTACAATAAAGATTGTGAGGCTTAACATAGTAAATTTCCTGACGTATCTTCGCTTTTGACGAAATTTGCTTTTGTATTGAAATATCGTATGGACATTTATCGCATAGATTCTGCTTGTAGCCTGAGCCATCTGAAGAAACGTAAGCTTTACGGCAAAGATATCTGATCGAAACGGGGTCCAAGACATATCTATATGCTTCTTTTTTCTTTCACTTGTAATTCGGCTTCAAAAACTCACCAGCATTCACATGCATTTTTTTTTATCCAGATGGGTTATTTGTGGTGTTTCGTTTTGTATTATGTATGTGCATCTAATTTAGTTGCTCGTTTTGTATTTATTCAGCTTGATTTTTATACTGCATGCATTAATTTTACCATGTATGCTCGCATGATTGCAGTGCTTAATTTGCGCCTATCAATCAAATTGAACACATTTATTCTTCATTTATTCTTTTAAGAAGGAGTTTTTTGTTTAGCTCATGAATTTCATTGTCTTTCCTTATTTTATTTTGATAAAAGAGATGCTGGCTGTCGTAAGCTCTTATTTCTGCCAGCAGCCGTTTTTCCTCTAGCGCAAACAGGCGTTCTTCTGACAGTCCTTTGCGCTTGCGGGAAGTTTTTTTACCTGATAAATGAAAAATATTATCTAAGAATTGTAATTCACATAATAATGTAAATAAAAAATATGTTGTCTTTATTATGTGTGTTGTAACCATTTAATTCAGCTTTTAAATGAAGAAAAACACATTGGTTAAACTGATATGAGCATTAGTATGAGATTTCAATAAATACCAAATGGTTTTATTAAATATAATTAAAAGTCTTATTAATATCACAATACTTCTTTTTTTACAAACAAACAATTTATTGTTGCATAACGAACAAAAGGTTTAAAAGGTATATTTGTTACCTTTCTGGAAGTCTGTTTTTTCGACTGTACTTCCACTTGCACCGTCCATGACAATCTGATACCTGAAATATTTTTACAATTATTACAATTACTAACATAAAATAACAGATACACATACCCTCTTCAACACTTGCCAAAGAATGACTCACTTTCAGTGAAACTCTGCTTCTCTCCCAAAATGAAGTCAAACCAATTAAGCATGCACAGTTAACACAAGCCTACAAGCCCTGCACTGGTAAAATGTCTTCCGGACTTGCTCAAATTCTGAATTTTATATAACAGGGCTTGTTCATAAATATGATTCCATGCAATAGTAAAAGAATCCGGACTTGTTCATCCGAAAGTCTAATTTAAATGACTGAGCATGCAGACAAGATATGATCAGAATCCTTTGTCTCTAAATTTACATTAATAAACATTTAAAGTATACTCAAGATTCAAATGTAACTCACGTGTTATTTGGGGAATCATAGACAAAACTGTTCTCAAGAGCCTCTGCAGGGTCACAGGCTCGACTGGTACCAGGACAAGAAACTGGTGGCTGTGGTTGGTCAGGTGACGCAGTTTCATGTACAGCTGATACAGAGAATACTGCAAGAGAAATTTTGTGGGTGCTATACTTGGTCATTGTGTGCAAAAGTGGAATATTATGTTGTTCATTTGCTGCATATTTTTATGTGTGTACACGTTGTCAGTGAAATATTTATAATTATCTTCAGAAGTAGGTACCGATACAACAAGAGTACAAAATGGCTGATTGTACAGTATAAACAAGCATGCATTATAAGATGTAAAATCAATTTAATGTTAAAATCGATTGTAAATGTTAAAGCATGTTCTGCGTGGATAAGATGTGATAAGGTGTATGTTGAACAAAGGAATAAAGTACAATTTTACCCAATGGCATAACAGTAACATCCTCCGTTGGAGTATAAGGCATGTTAACTTCTGGCACCGATGAAACTGCAATACATGGGGGGGGGGTTGTTTTGTTTTTTAAATACATAGTTGTTTAGTACAAATACATGACTTGTTATGCTAACATATACATTTTGTAAAAAGGAGAAATATTGTATTTCTCATTTAAATCATGAAAAAGGTGATTGAATAGATATAACAGTTTAATTGCTGCAGTTATGGTTGAAGATATGTTCTGCAGCTTAAAATGTTTTATTGAATTATTGTCAAAAAGTAGGGTGTTATATACCTGTAACATACGTATCAACACCCCCAGGGATGCCGTCTATTTGTCGCGGGTTGACATCCCTTAGGTGGTCTGCCAAGACCTCTTCAGCTGGTGAGAGTTTGATAGCACCACTCCCTGTTTTTTTCGCTGCATCTAATTTACCTTTTACTGGAAAAAAGACATAATTATTCATATGGTGCAAACATACAGCGGACTGATTTCAGTTGTTATAACATAATTAATTACATCAGTTTAAATCAGAAGTTGTGTTATGATCTTTCAATCATTCATGATATTTGTTTAAACAAGCGTTTTTTTCAAGACTTTAATGAGACATTATTCAAAGAACTTGACATTAATACATACCAAGAGATTTACTGTTTTTAAACATGCTTTTGATGTCCCCCACAGACCTTCTTTCGACACAAAGTCCTGATCTGAAATTAAAAAACAAACCCAGTTTGATTCATCCTGTTTGCCTTTGGACCAAAAATACATGTTATCGTACCTCGAGATTTAACATACTATTATCCTAAAATTATTGGTCAACTGGATCGAAATATGTAGCATTGGTTGTTTACAAAACAAGAGTTTTAAGCCAATTTCAACATGGAAAAAATAGTCATTAAAAGATGCATGTACGTACGCGTTAAGGCGTTGGCAGATGTTCTCCCACATTCCCTTGAGAGGCCCCACGGAACGATGAGAACAATCCTCTGCCCTCCTCTTCCACAATCAGACCAATAGCCGTTGCCTTTTCCTTGTCCGTCCAGTTTGCACACCTTTTTTTCGCTATTTTATTGCAGGACGCCATCGTTGTAAACCGACGACGACTTGACAGGTTTATGATGTTTGGTCGAGCTTTACCTCTTTTTGAAGAGTATCCATGCTTTTAACCCAAACTACCAAAAAGATAATCGCGTTATACTCGATTAGTTAAACCGGTTGTTAAACGATTTCGTGAAATTCGATTTAACAAAGCGATTTAGTTAAACCGAATAACGGGTTTAAACTCGTTGCTAATCTAAGCAGTTTAAGAAGTTTCGAGAAATCGGGGCCAGTAGTTCTAGCGAAACGGGGAGTGGTCGGTGGTGGTTTTTTTTTTTTTTTTTTTTTTTTTTTTTTTTTTTTGGGGGGGGGGGGTGTACGCCCCCTCGTTTAAAATCAAAAAAGCTTAAAGTTTACATAAGAATGAGAATGTCGTCAATAACGGAGAAATTCGGAGAAAAACTATTTAATATAATACGCAGAAATGAACAGTCTAATAAAACTTACATATAAAACTTATTATGGTTCTAATGGAAGGACACATGCAATAACGTTGTGCACCTAACTTACGCCCAAGTTACCACTTGCTCCCAACGTGAAATCCTATAACCCCCATGCGTTTGATTACTGGGTTTACGGTCATACGTGTTACTAAGATCCATCACAATACTGTACGAATGTCATTGACTGTTATATACAAAATTTAGTTAAACAATACGTTTCTCCAGTCATAATTATATGAAAATACCAAAACGACCAACCATTTAAAAATGATCCCGTGGACGATTACAATGAGTATTCATTTTATCTAGGCACACTGTTATGCAATTGTCATTTGTATAAATCATGTAATTAACAGGACGATTTTTATATATACAATACGTGTGTACTACAAGGGGAAGTCGTTTCGATACGTTCAGAAGCTAAGCAGTCGCGGCCACCTCGAAATCTTGCACTCTATTTTCTAATTTATTTCCTGGTATGTGACCAATACATTATAGGGCATAGGTTTTCGAATTTCCCGCCAAACAAGGTCACACACAACAAACATTTTTCTTTTACAAATGAGATGATAATAACTGGGATGAAAATGAGAGCAAATAAATTGCGCCTGCGCCTTCTTACTATACGATGAATGCGATTCTGCTATAAATTGATATTTCATACAGAATGTATATATGCATGTATGCCTTAATTAGATGCTATAGAGATAACGAATATGTACTTATTTGTACTTTTAGTTTTTTACCCAAAGAGTCGAATGAAATACCACATAAAAATGAGCCGCTGTTTTTTTTTCACATTAACCCCGCAATTGTTTCCCCCTTCTCTCGTTTAAACATGGGAAAGTAACATTGATCTTTACGATTTATTTAAACAATCATACACATCAATGACCTTCCTTTTTCTATAAATTCTTATTTTTGCAGAACTATGTGTAACACAATCGGTTAAACAAACTGAGTGGCCGCCACTTTTGGTCCTGTAAAACTAACGACAAAGTAACTTTTAAAATCACTTATAGTCTCTATATGATAAAACTTTAAAGTTATTAAAAACTAACACATTACTATTAGTAATAATATACAGTACTCTTGTATAGAGCTAGGAAATAACCTTCAGACCGCGTTATAAACATTTTAATCGTGTTACTCGGAACATTATCGAATTTGGAGTGAACTTTTTCTTGTCACGGAAATGACCGAGTAGTTACGTTTAGGTACGGAACGCGCATGGAGCACGTGGAAATGTATACGCGCCATAAATAGAATGTCGCTTGGTGGATCGTGATATAAACGCATGCTATCAAGTTATAATAACATTAATGGTTTAATTAAATACCTTTGTAGTAATCTAAATACAAATCATCAAGGTCTTTCGAAAGTTTTCTTTAATACAAACGCATGTAGTATTATCTCTTTCATATTATAAGCGATTTAGAACATTCGATTACAATTAACGCACGTACTACAACAAGTACGTGCGTGTCGATTTTTTTATTAATCACAACAACACCAACAGCAGTTAATGCACAAGCCGATGGTTAATGGTAAAATATTATATTAATCAATTATTAACTCTAGTTTTGACACGCATTTAATGCGACGTTACAACGTCAACAATAAAACATTAAGCGAAAAGACGTCGACGTCGTCTATTTATTTGACAGATGATTTGACTTGTAATTTAATCATATCTTAAGAAATAATAGTCCGATTCATTAAACAAACACATGCTCCTAATGGGACGGGAATGCACTTTCATCTTGGTAAATATCGTGAAAATCTATGATAAGCCATTTTTTCAAGCTTATTTATTTCATAGCCCTTTATATCAGCAAATACCTCCCTAAAATATCTCATGAGTGTATGACTAATAATTTTGAAGTTATGAGCAACACATTTTAACAAGACCGAAAAAAAACGATTTTTTGCATATTCAAGGGCCATAACTCTGGATATACTATGTGCAGCAAGAAATAAAACCCCAGGTGCACAACTTCATCACCCCATTAACGTTCCCCTAAGGTTGCATGACTCTAGGTAGTTGGAAATACAACTCCAAGTGAACAACTTCATCACCCCCTTTAAATATTCCTCTAAGGTTTCATGACTCTAGGTAATATAGGTTTGGATTTTGATCCACACAAGTCCAGAAATAACAATGTCTGCTAATTCAAGGGCCATTTCTCTGGTTCACTAAGTGCAGCGGGAAACTTAACCACAGGTGCACAACTTTATCACCTCAAAATGTTTATGAGTTTCATGACTCTAGGTGAAACAGTTTTTGAATTTTGATCGACCAAAGTCCCCCAAAAAAAACTTGTGCTGATTGAAGGGCCATAACTCTGGTTTTACTAAGAGCAGTGGGGAACAAAATCCTAGCGCCCTTTTTCAATAAAGATAAAATTTTAGCCTTAAGATAATAAATTTCCAGGCGTTAACCCCGTTCTAGCGCTATATATCTTAGTCGAAAACCTAACGCTGTTTACGAGTGCTCATGTACGTCCGTAAAGTTACGAGCAGAATTTATGAGACAAATGTTCTGAATATAGTTTTATTGAAACGCAGCTTACGACATAAACGGGGTAATGCTAGGAAATGTATGATCTTAGTATAACCATTTATTAAAAAGCCCTGGTGTACACCTTCATTACCCCAACAAGATTCCGCTTAGTTTCAATGACTCTTGGTCATATAGTTTTTTAGAGACACGCGTCCAGAAACGCAATTTTCTGCTAATTCAAGGGCCATTACTCTGGTGCAGTGGGACACAAAACCCCAGGTGCACAACTTCATCACCTAAATAACACTTTAACAAGGTTTCTTGACTCTAGATGAAATAGTTTTGGTGTTTTGAGAGACACAAATCTGGATGGAATCACGCACGAATGGACAAGGGCAAATCTATATGCCCTTTTTTCCACAGTACACAGAAGTTTAAAAGCCTGTTAAAATCAGAATTCCCATTCATAAATTATGACCCAAGAAAGTTTATGCTTTAAGATCACGGCACATTCACTTGAACATAGTGGTAGCAAAGAAGTAAGGGAATTTAGAAAATGTAGTGAATCTTAACATGAAGAAGACATATTTTCAATTTCAACTTTTTAGTGTTCCAGCGGCTGTGGGTTAGAGCCCAACACTGGGCACACTTTTCCTCCCAGGTTACCGAGACACTTAAGCACATTAGGCAAGTGGCAAGATAAGACATTCCAGTCAATAGCAAACTTCCTGATAAACAGTTATTATTTGTAGATACCCTTTTTAGGAATATTGTAAAAGTGCAATCTTATATACATTTGACCTTTAGGACAATATTACTGACGTTAATTGTTGCCAATTCTTTTTTATATGCATATATTTTTCAGATAATTAGATCATCTAATGAATGGAGTCAATGATAAAATATTAAATGATTTTATTTCATCTATAAATGCAGTTAGAAGATTCATATAAAATTTCATAATTCATTCAATAAATCAATAAAAAAAACGCTGCGATCGAGCTAAATTTTATTAACCCAAACATAAGAAGACCAATTTAGGCCTAAACAATACATTTGGTTCGGGTTCCCTGACCCTACCTACAAAAACGGCGCCGACCCTACCGTGTTTATAGTCAGTCTGAAAACAATAAGTGTGTGTTTTAATAAGAAGTTAAAAAACTTTAAAGCTTTATTCAGAATATTACTTTAACACCATTCTGAAAAGATGACAATTATGTTCTTATATAAAGCCTAATAACAATGACTCAATATTAAGTATAATTTATTCATTAATTTAATGCTGCCATTTAGTTTATAGAATTTTATCAGTGAAATAAAAATGATATTTCACAGTTTCACGTTATCTTCATATTTTTTTATGCTAGAGTGAACAGAAGTTTCACATTCAGAGATCAGTATGCATTATCTGTCATGATTTATTGCAATTTTATTTATACTCACACAGTTTGATATTTCAGCTCTTTTGAAAGGGACGCGTACTAATATTTTAATAATTTCCTCATTTGTAGTAGACAGAAAAGTTTGTTCTTTTAACTGTAAAATTTTCAATTGATTTATGTAAAGCAATTATTTTTTTCTCTTTAAAATGGCATATTTCGTGATGCACATTTTTCCCCATAACATGTAAGGTCTGTTTCCAAACATGGGCAGAAAAAGACCTATAACGAATATATTAGGGATGCAAACAAATGGCAAAATTGATATTCGAATATTCGGTAATTCTGTCGATCGAATGTTCGATTACCAAAATGAATATTTAAGAAGTGTAGTAAAATAGTATTAGTTTTCGCTATCGTTATAGCCAGGGCCTTTTAACCCTTCTTTGTCGTAGCCGGTACATGCGACGGTCGCTGATTTTCCCCAAAATTAGCCTCTGAAATTCCCAATTTACACTCAAAATCCAACAAAAAGCAATATATTTTGAACAAACAAATTTCATAATGTACAAGGCGAAGATCGTAAATTCCCGGTTGAATATTGTGATGCATCAACGGAGAGTCGCTCTGTAGGACGAGCAGCCTTTTTCTGGGATTGACCTTTACTAAATATAACTATAGAATAACAAAAAAAAACCTACTCGGGAATTAGTTAAATAATAAAACGAAAATAACCATGAATTTTGAATCATCTATTGTACATCAATGTGCTAAAACGCTATTCTATACAGTAACATTTCAAAGCACGAACGTTAAATCGAAACATGGAAAACAGTTAGAAGCACATAACTACGGAATGCCGTTAGGGCCATCGCCTATGAATGTGTTGATCTGAAACGCGACACTCGATAGTACGATGATGAAAACGCGAAATCACGAAACTACGATGGTGAAAACGCGACAGTACGATGACGAAAACGCGACAGTACGATAACGAAAACGCGATAATACGACAGTACGATAATGATAATGCGATAAACTATCGTGTTTTCACCATCGTACTTTCGCGTTTTCACCATCGTAATATCGTGATTTCGCGTTTTCATCATCGTACTATCGCGTTTTCACCATCGTACTATCGCGTTTTCATCATCGTTCTGTCGTGTTTTCATCATCGTACTATCGCGTTTTCATCATCGTACTATCGCGTTTTCATCATCGTACTGTCGTGTTTTCAACATCGTTCTATCGCGTTTTCATCATCGTACTGTCGTGTTTTCATCATCGTACTATCGCGTTTTCACCATCGCACTATCGCGTTTTCATCATCGTTCTGTCGTGTTTTCATCATCGCACTATCGCGTTTTCATCATCGTACTGTCGTGATTTCTGATCAACTAAAAATGCGTGATAAAATCTTCAGTTGAAGTCATGATTCAATGACTTAATACAAGCACCCCTGAAACCCACATTATTTCTATGCGCATGCGCACCGGAAGGCGATAGTACGATGATGAAAACACGACAGTACGATGATGAAAACGCGATAGTACGATGATGAAAACACGACAGTACGATGATGAAAACACGACAGTACGATGTTGAAAACGCGATAGTACGATGATGAAAACGCGATAGTACGATGATGAAAACGCGATAGTACGATGGTGAAAACGCGATAGTACGATGATGAAAACACGACATTACGATGATGAAAACGCGATAGTACGATGAATAAAACGCGACAGTACGATGATGAAAACGCGAAATCACGATATTACGATGGTGAAAACGCGAAAGTACGATGGTGAAAACACGATAGTTTATCTCATTATCATCATCGTACTGTTGTATTATCGCGTTTTATTTATCGTACTGTCGCGTTTTCATCATCGTACTGTCGCGTTTTCACCATCGTAATATCGTGATTTCGCGTTTTCATCATCGTACTATCGAGTATCGCGTTTCAGATCAACACATTCATAGGCGATGGCCCTAACGGCATTCCGTACATAACAAGCAAATATCATTCATATCATGAAGGCGGTTTGAGCAATATTAGCACAGCTTAATTGGCAGTCATGACACCACTTTGGTGGCCGATTCCGTATATCCTTTATTGGGATTGTCATTAAAAAACCCGAAAACACTGAAACTTGTTTGATGCCACTTGTCTAATAGCCAGTTTTCGTAAAATTACGGGTACGGTTACTAGTCCCCGACGATATGAACCTAATTGACATATAACGCGTGTAAAGTGTCATCACGCTCACGCCTCTGGTATAAGGGGCCAATCGTTGTAAAAACAAGACGAATATATACAACAACACAGTGGTAGGTAAAAGGTTTATTATTTTATTTATCAAACAAAAAACATCGAATATTCAAATACTGACTTTGACATTCGAATATCAAACGTTCGATCGAATATTCGAATATTCGTTTGCATCCCTAGAACACACACAAGCTGATATAGGGAGGGTGTGGGCAATCACCCTCTAAAAAAGTCCAATTTTACTTTTTATTTCAAAATAGGAGAGTAAAAGGAACTAAATACTACCCTGACAACACTTAAACCAAAAATAAATTTAGGTTCTGAGGCAGGGTCGAAAAACAATAGTTGTCACGCCCCTAAGTTAGACCCCTCAGAACCTGGACCCTCCCCTGGTATACATATAATAAAAAATATAAACAAATAATATGTGCACACAGCAAACTTCAAAGTACAGTTAGTTCGCTAGTTCCGACGCAAAAATACAAAAACGAACACATACAATAAATGGTCGTCTATAAGTTGCAATAAATACACCTCTAACTTCTTTAATCCACAAAGTTGCTCAGATATGCAAGTGTTCATTTTATAGTTGTTTTCACATGTCAATCGACTTCACTTATTACTTGGTCGTCGCTACTTCCCAATTTGCCAGTTCAGGTGCACACACAATTTATTGTTTTCGTAAAATCAGTTTTGTGAGGCCCTTCATGGTGCATTAGTAGAAACTTATTAAACATCAAATTATATTAATTGATACGTCTTTTAAAACATAAATTGTCTAATTCTACTATTTGTGAGTAATCAAATTATAGATAAAAGATGCTGCTATTAAAGGTAGTAGCTCATGTATTTTTACCAGAAATAAGTTTTCCCGGTTATGTATTTGAAAATACTTATTTTATCATTATTTTGCTCCAAGATAACGAAATTGCCGAAAATTTCTGAAGGGTTCAAGCTGTCAGTATCTTAGTTTTAACACTGCTAATGATTTGCCACACTTTATTTCGCAATAAAAAGTGCATTTTACAAACCATGAGTCCCTTTTAAAGCTGCACTCTCACAGATTGACCGTTTTGGCAACTTTTTTGTCTGTGAATGAGCCAATTTTGTAATAATGTCTGGAGACCAGTGATATAAGACTTCTGAGCCTGACAAAAGATCATATCGCAGTTTTTTCATATTTACGTTCGAAAATTCATGCTTAATGGCTAAAAGCGTTACATACGCTTTACGAAAAAAGAGTTTTTTGGCAGTTTTCTAAACAATTGAAGTATCTTATATGACTGTATTGAATGCATTAATGCCAAAATCAGCAGAATCTGAGACAAACAATAAAATCAGAGTCAAAACTGTCAATCTGTGAGAGTGCAGCTTTAAAGGGTATAATCTCTTCCAGATCAGGCCCAGAGTACCATTATTTATGTTAACTTAGAATATACCTAAAAATAATAATATTTACGTGTGTGTGTGTGTGTGTGCGTGTGTGTGTGTGTGTGCGTGCGTGCGTGCGTGCGTGTGTGTGCGTTCGTACGTGCTTGCGTGTGTGTGTGTGTGTGTGTATGTGTGTGCGTGTGTGCGTGTGTGTGTGTGTATGATAAACTCATGAAAAACATCTCCTTAAAAAATGAAGTCATTATTCTTAAGTATTTATGTTCCATCCATATATTCTTATTCCTTAATATGATTTAGCATATTAAAGGTAATAAATCTTTTAAAACATGACGTTTATTCGAAGGCCAATCTAAAGCATGCAATTACAATGATATCTTAAATCTTGTAAGCCATGTGTTAACATTTTAATCGGGCAGTTAATATTTAAAGTCACCTTGATACTCACGCATATTCATATTTTAAATAGGGGTTATTTCAAACGTGTCAATCAAAATTTATGTAATCATTTAGTTATACGGTTTACTACGAACTTAGTGGATACAGCAGACAAATTTGACAATGGTTTTAATAATGCACCAAATCATTTCATTAGGAGTAAATGAACGAAACATTTTGCCTCAGCTACTTCGTCGTGGTCGCATGTTACACATTCTTAATCCTGATTTATGCATGATAATGTACACTTATCCAGCGTAATTTTTGAACGGGACAAAACACGAACTTTGTCGATCTGGAAACCTGTTTTTGTTTATGTCCCATAGCAAAATTTGTGCATCATTGTATGTCCTTGCCTTTCCAGTGTTATTGTCCGTTTGTCCTTTTTTGATTCCTTTTTAAATCGCTCTTTGGATTTTGAAAAAACATGGCGAAGCATTCAACACATCAAGTAGACAAAAATCGAAGAGTTTCGAAATGCATGACCATATGCAATATACGACTGTAATTGAAATGTGTCTTCATTCTTGTATAAAAGCACAACTATCGCCAACAATTGAATGATCGCCCACAAATATTCAGTAAGGTGGTTGGATTTAAAAAAGAAAAAAAAAAACAAAGAAAGAATGACAAAAACTGAATCGATTTTATTGTAATTACCGCATCTAGTATTGTTTTAGATATCAATACTATATAATTTGTTGTTACAGAAATAGTCAAACTTTTTAATGTCCTGAAGGTGAACTGGGGATAGATGAAGCAAATACATAAGCTGCACAGGGGTTAGCTTTTAGGTGGCCTGAGGATTGTAACGATGTATTCAGAATAAAGAGACTGAGTAAATGTAAATGGCCTTTTACCTCTACGAAATGTCGGGGAAAACTTTTCGATGTCGTCCATATTGAGGGATGAAATAATAAACAAATGTTGTTGTTTTTATTGGTATCTGAACGCTCTTCATTCTGACCTCTCGGTATACTCTGGTGTCTTTACGTCCGCTGTTCAGCCTTCCAGAGCAATAATGTAACTTCCCTTATTTCCTTATATGCAATACGTAATTCAATGAAATGGATTTTGACACATATTTCTTACCTCTTTGGCCAATCTGTGTAAATATATTTTAGAAAAATCAGTCCAAAATGTCTGTGTGAAGTGAAATTATAAGCATTAGAATATAGAAACAATTAAAAAAACGCAGTTCAACTTAAATCCTTGATGTATCAATTTTCTCATGGAAGCTTTTCAAACGTGCAGAATCAGGTTCAGTTAGTAAACGCGAAACATATCAACCAAGACTGTACAGTTGAAAATAGTTATACACTAAATGGGCATGGTTGTAATACATATCTGCGTATGCTATCAAATCTCAAAACCTACGCGCGCTAATGCTACTAATGATATTTGATGAATGCCCATACCGAGTCAACGTATATTACCCGAGACTGTGCTGTGATTGAGTCTCAAGGCAGTTGCAACTCAAGATTCCACAGAATCCTTTTGTTGTGTTGGCGGCCATGTTTTTTAGTCTACGAATTTCGTACGCCAGCCTAAGAACTTCGTTAAACCTTTCGTAGACCTACGAAAATATTTTACCAAGATAGCAAACATAACATGATGAAGTAGCTTGTGAGAAACTAGCCAGTTAACATTCTATCTTGATCTCCCAAATTGTGCAAATGATGTTTTAATTCTGATTTTTACCGTCTTGAACGTATTTCATTCTTCTTTGTAATACTATCATAAACAATTAAATTGAAGAAACTAACTGTCACTGGTTTATCATTTATATCAGTCATTCGTGTAAACGCTTTTACAAATATGTGTTTATTTTACTAATAGTTGATTTGTTTCCGGTTTTTGTTTAAACAGTTTGACTTTTGTATATACAAAGTACATGAACATTTATAAAGCAATTTTTCAGTTTCGTAAGGAACTCTGAAAATGAAGGGAATTAATAAATGCAACTAAACTGTACTTCTTCATTGCATAAGAGCAAGTATAAAGGTACAAGTAAATTTTAATTGTTAACACGTATCTTATTTTTGTATCAAACAGTAGCCCTTAGGATTCTCTTTTAGCAATCCAAACAAAACAAAATCATTTATGCTAATGAAATAAAGGAAAACTATGGTAGTCGGTTGATCCGCGGGATATTGTATCATTTCTTCTTGCTTGCATACATATAAATCACGCTCGACGTGTAGTCTCGTTCACTATGGAATTAACGCAAGCAATTTCAATGAGCCTCCGATCATTACATCAGTGAATGCATTATGAAAAGTTGTCACAGTCCCAAAAGACGTATTCAAAGTGAATTTGTAGAAACCAAACAACAGGGTTATATTTAATATTAGGGGAAATAATGATACGACGCTTTTCTGGTGACTTGTATCAGGTCGAGACGGAAACATGTTTACTCAACGAACGAGATGTGATGCAGGTCACCAGAAAATCGTTTTATCGTATAATTCAATTTATCACATACCTGCCTATTTAATTATTCCTTTTTATTTTTCGGTTTCAATTTGATTTAAATTTACCGCCATCTGTCAAATGCACGTATGAATTCGAATGTGTTACGTAGTTATGTGTAGTGAAGTCAAGGGAGGGTACTACAGTGAAACGAAGTCAAAATAAGAACAAAATATGTTATGTTTTAGCAAAATTAACAAATTGATAATATAAAACAATTATTAAATGTCACAGCACAAAAAACACACTAAGAATCCGGTACTTATTTTACGGGTATACACTTATCGCGATTTTTAACAAAGTAAATGTTCGTTGGATTTTTTTTACAATAATAATATGCAGAATTAAGGGAAGTTCGTGAGTCAATCGCTATCGATGATGCGAATTCGCCTTTTTTTCTTTGTATTGGCGAGCTGCTCATATTTATGATAATAAACATGGATAATGCAACAATTTATGTTCTTCGAAATGGCAAACAACTAGTTCCCTAAACAAACTGTCTAGATATATTAGAAGTGTTCTCAGCACCGTGCTTATTATCATGGTTCTTTGAAGAACATGATAACCATGTTCCTGAATATTTACATGCTTCTGAAGTGTAAGTAAAGTTAGATTATTTTATGTATTTAAAAATTGACAGGTTTTACCAGTTTTGATGGTCACGCTATTTTAGCAACGCGAAAGTAGTTCCGAGATTACTCACGGTACTCGCATGATACGGAATCAGAAAACGACAGTATCATGATACGGATTTTTCAAAACGGCGTGCTGTATTTTCACAGTTGGATATGGAAAATGAAATTGATAGGCATATGATAAATAAAAATGTCTTCTCTTGTCATTCAGTTAATTATTTCTTGATATACATATTTATATTCCCAATGACAAACCATGATAAAGGGTTGCTCTTGTGCTGTCATTTGGCACCGAACATAATTATTAGGATCCAGATCATTTAATGACTTCAAGAGGATTTTTAGGTTAGAAAAAAACAACATTTAAACAACCGTTATTAGATTGCTGTCGTGTGCAGCTTATTCAAGGATATTTGACCAAAATAGCAAACACAACATAATATAGTAGCTTTTAAAAATATCAGTCAGTAGTAATTTATTCCTGATTGGAGATTGCTGTTGTTGTATTTGCTGATGCAGTATCTTTCATATCAAAAGTGAACCTGTGAAATAAATTGTTTGTTGATAGCTATGATAATGTAATATAAGCACGCTATTAAATGCACTGTAAGTTTGTCATTATGTTACAACACAGTCAGGGCACACAAGACTGCCACTCGTCATTGCAATTTTGACAATTTCCCATATGTGACTAAGCATATTATAGAATGATAGACAGGATAGCCTATACTTGCTGTAAATGCCATGCAGTTTCGAATGAGCCATCAAGCGCCTGGGCGACTTTGAGTATTGGAACCTTTTTTAGTTTAGGTTTGAAATATACTTTTTGCAGTCTTTTAAATTATTCCATTCACCTCAGTTTGTTGAGTGAAAAACAGTTAAAAGCAGCTCAATGGCACTGGGCGACTACTCGTCATGTTATGGAAAACCAATAACAAATGGCGTTTCAATATTCAACAAAAACCTGCCCAACTTCCCCGTTCAACCCCAAACCGGGCAAAGATGAGCTCTATTAAGACAATTCATACCGCTACACTTTTCAGATATGAGCATGACGAAATCGTGGGTTCATGTTACTGTATTGGCATTGATTAGAGAGTTCTTGCCAAATTACACTTTGAACGTATATGGGCTGTTCGTTGTTATCCGATCTTTATTGTTTGCATTGTTGAATTTCTTTAAAACTTGAAATTAACTATTAAAATAGCACCTATGAAAGAACTTGCGCTTCTGATACTAAGTAACAGATAATTATTCCACTAAAGTTTATTAGTCATTCGTGAGCATTTGTAATATATACAAACGCGTGTGAAAGTTCCTGTGTTCGTGTGTTTTTGCTTGCATTCGTGTTTGCGTGTGTGTGTGTGTGTGCGTGTGTGCGTGCGTGCGTGCGTGTGTGCGTATGTACGATCATGTGCGCGTTTTTGTGTGCGTAATGTTTAATCAAAAGTGAATAGTTTCACAGCGTAAATGAATGACCAACACTAAGAGGTCGGCTCATCTGTTCTATTCGATAATGATGAATCTAAAAGCCACGACCAGGAACAACTGATAAACGGCATGAACCAAAGTCATTGAGGAAAGAAACAAACACGACCAATTAACATAAAGAACCAAACTTACCCACTAAATGCTAAAGTTTGAAAACCTTTCCATTGTGTGTTTGAGAAATTCTAATAAATTACTGCATGATGTCGTACACCAATACAAGTTTGGCAGCCCATTCTGTCATCATCTCTGCGGTCGGTAGAAAACAATTTAAACAATCTTATATCAAGGGATCGAATATAAAATAGACGCAAACTAGTGGGTGGATTGAATAACTGTAAATCTTATTTTTATAAATACATACACAACAGTGTTCAAGTGGGGCTGAAGTCTATACATTGTAGATGGAAAGTATTCTGATATTCATAAGCCAAGTAGATGGAAATCTTGCTGGGGTTAATAATTTCTTTTGAGTAGATGGAAGTAATTCTGATATTCATGAGCCATTTAGATGGAAATCATGCTGGGGTTTAACGATTTGTTTAGAGTTGATCATTACAAGTCGTTCTGATATCCATGAGCCATGTCAATGGAAATCATGCTGGTGTTAATGGTTTGTTTAAAGTAGATTGAAGTCACTCTGATTATCATGAGCCAAGTAGATGGAAGTCATGCTGGTGTTAACGGCTTGTTATGTGAAGAACAATAAAAGTCATTATTATACTTATGAGCCAAGTAGATGGAAATCATGCAGGTTAATGATGTTTAGTGAAGATGGAAAGTTTTCTGATATTCATGAGCCAAGTAGATGGAAATCAGGCTGGGGTTAAGGATGTGTTAAGAGTAGATGGAAAGTTTCTGATATTCATGGGTGAAGGAGAAGGAATTTGTGCTTAGTAAAGGAGTACTTGAAGATGGAAGTCTGATATTTATGAGCTTTGGAAATATCTAACCCCTTAAATGATTTCATCGGGATACGATTTTTTGTTACCGAATTTGGTCATTGTCAATTTCAAAATAGCTTTAATTTACTATCTATAATTTTGCTCAATAATTATTTAAATTTCAAGTTCTTGTATATTTTGTACACTATGATGGTCATTATAAGAGCTGATGTCAATAGTATGCTATGGTGATTTGTAGAAATGTTTCTTGACATCATTTTAACTTAAAAACTAGAAATAGGAAATATACATGCATATCTTAATTAATTAGTTAATGAAATTGCTATTCACTTCACCATTGTATTAACAAAATTCTGTTATTCATCATTTACAGTTTGAAATTAAGGCTATTATTAACTTAAAATATAATGTTCAAGATAATTGCAGTATATATTGTTGTTGTTTAAATAAAATAATCATTTAATTGTTTTTGATATATAATAATTCAATTGTTTTTTTCATATAAATGTTATATTAAACTAAAATTGTACACAAACCCCTGTTTGTGTTAAGTATATTTACAAAACTATACATAGAATATATAAGAACAACTCAATTTTCCAAAAAAATATTGAAAAAAATCATGGCTTTTATCATCAGTTGATGTATTTAAGTATGATTTACATTGCAAGTAATAAATGGTGATTAAAAGTCAAATATCTTAAAGCTATCAAAGAAATTTAAAAAAAAAAAAAGATTCAGTTACAACACTTTTGCACGAAATGTATTTAGAAATATCTTCAATTTTTCAGGCAAAACAGTCGTAACTGACTGTTACAACCCTTTTGCGCAAAAATAATTTAGAAAATTCCTCAAATTTTTGTGCAAAATGGTTGTAACTGACTGTTTTACAAATATTACTTTTAGAAATTGACTGCAAGTTGTTATTGTGATTTATTCATGATAAGTACACAAAATTAAAACTATAGTTAAAAAACAAAGGAACTAGGAAAATAAATCAGTTTTTATTTTCTCCTGAACAATTTTCAAAATGTCAGTTACAACCGTTTTGCGCTAAACCCGCGATTTGTACACGAACATGTGAAATGAACAGGCAAAAAGTCGTATTGAAGTCGAAATGTCACAACCATGAACATCAAATGTGTTATGTAATTTTGCAAACTATAGTCCATTCCTGGTTGATAATCAGTATTAATAAATGACGAAGCTCCGACCCGATATGAAACCCGTGATCATATGTATTGACCCAAAGTCCGATACTCAAACCAAATTACCATTTCCGCAGATGAACGTTTGATTTTCATTTGATTTTGCATTTCAATTCCCGGTTTAGTGGAGCAATGCCCTTTATAATACCCATGAGTGTTGTCATTTTAATTCATTATGTGTTGTCATTTAATCCTCTGCATGCTTATAGTGATAAATGATCATTGGCATATGTTTCCCTTTTTTCATGAGTTAATGAGTTTAGCACGCAACGCACCTAATGTATACTCAACCGGCGACATAAGGACTATGGTGATTTTCAGCGTACTTAAAGAAACCAATTTACATAGGTTATTTGGGACAGTAGCCTTTCCTTAAGGTATCTGCATAACTCGTAAATTCGTCTAAGAAAGTGGCTTTTGACTTTCGACTACAGCAAGCATGCTCCTGGACGGAAGCCTCGGTTTCGACTTAGCTCTTCCCAGGTCCTGATTCCCGGTTATCTCCATTGGACTTACCTACAAGCTTGGTAACAGTATTGAATGATATCACACTCTCCCTCGTCCTATTATTAAGGTTGGGGATACGTGACGCTAGCAGACTTGTTTGACCGGGTTGGACACTAAGACTTCAAAGCTTATGACCTACTTTGAAGCCTAAGACAGTTGAACCCAGAAAAGAACCTCTGCGATACTGGTTGGCATGACTAGGACCTTTTAAATGGACTGGACGGACTACTTTGAGGCTTCACATGATACCTCAAAAGTGTACATGTCTAATTCCAGAGAGAACCTCTGTATTAGTTACTAATGAGAATCACTACCAACCACAGCATCTTTGTCTTGGAGAACAATTTGCCAGTTTGAAAATATAATTACATTATAAGCACTATATATATATATATTGGATATATATATTGTATACGTTGAACCCCAGAGAGAACCAGAGAGAACCTCTGAGATACTGGTTGGCATGACTAGGCCCCTTCAAGAAGAAATGGGCGGACTTCTTTGAGGCTTCACACGATACCACAAAGCATACATGTCTAATTACATAGAGAACCTTTGTATTAGTTACTTATGAGCAACACTACTCATCAGCCCACTACCAACCACAGCATCTTGGTCTTGGAGAACAATTTGCGAGTTTGAAAATATAATTACACTATAAGCACCAGATAGAACTAAAACTTCAAAAGACAGAACTTCCCTCTCTGTGTGAATATGTAAAACTGAGTTAAAATACACTCCTACTCTAGAATAAGACAGATCATCTCACAGAGTTGTATTCTGGTATGCAATACTAAACATCTCCTGAAAATACACTCTTAACTCATGGTGGGACAGAATACCTCACCAAGCATGAACTTGGAAATACCAGTTTTATCACAAATGACTCTTTTTATTTTAATATAAAAATTTGAACATTGTGACATACATCACAATAGCCCATTTTGACAAAAGGTAAGTTGCTATATGACCAAAAATGTATTATAAAAGTCCATAATAGAATTTCACTCCAAGACATATGATGCTACAACCACCCCTATAGATCCCATGTTAGAACTTTTCCCTCAAGATACAGCCGATCCGTTTTTCGGTTGTGGATCTGTAGGACAACCCTAAGGGGTAGAATGAAGTCTTCACCAACGCTTTGCGCAGTGACCCCAATGGTGCCGAGAGATGACATCCCGTGCTACATAATTTTTAAGACCAACGACTGAAAATGGAGAGTCCGAGACAACCAGCATCAAAACGTGCATTGTCTCAGTCTTGGCATTCTTAGAGGCCAACACAACTACCATATTGGTAACACAAAGAAGGTCCTGTCAGATGACAGTGGCCACCGGTAGCGAGGGCAGCACATTCTCTCTCTCCTTATGCGTGAGACAGAACATCTCACAAAGTTGAGAGACTTGTTGGGACTCCAGCATAGAAAGAAGATGGGTAACTTGGAACATCTTTAGAGCTTTGGACAGTGCTACCTTAAAGCTAAACATTGTTCTGTCTTGCTTTCTACTGACCTTTAGAACTCCTGTTATGAGCATAGCCTTCTTATGGCTATGGATAATTGTTTATCGCCGCGCCATGTTACCCATGTCTCCTCGGTTTCCCGGGCTTCATTTACCCGTTTTACACAGTGACACGGCTAAAACTAACCGTTCACTTAACATAACAGTGAAACCTGGAGAACCCTTGTTCACACTGTTACTCGGGCAATTGACTACATTTCTGCGTGCATCCCAGTGGACGGCCGTACCCAGGTCCCGAAGTCTTCTCGAACATTCTTGACCATTGTCAGTTACAAACTGTATACACCGGGTTTTTAACGGCACAATGTTGTCCACTTCCTGAATCTTTGCGCAATACTAGCACCTTCCAACGGGTACTTTTGCTACCATACCGTTGCAACCTTGCACTATCTTTATAAGTGTAACCGGAGTCCGGACTCACCCATGCAAACCATAAGCCCAGTTTCTTTATCCAGCATACTCTGACAAACCCTCCTGCTACTTTGGGAATTAAAAAACTTTTCACGCAATAGTCAATGGTCATAGCTCAAGTTCTGCCAGCTCAGTAATACCAAAACGTCCCTCACAAATTGGAGTACAAAATTGGCTTTCAGAACGTAGTAACCAGCTGAGCACACAAACATCTGTCCTACCAGAACCTTCAGCAAAACGAGTGGACTTTAGTCTTTAGTCTTAACACACTCCACTTCATCTGTCCAACCAGAACACTCAGCATAACGAGTGAACTTTAAACTAATTGCACCCCAATTCCCCTCCCAATAAAAAATATGGATTCTGGAAGGGATCTTATTAAGATTTGGTGCCTATTATCACGTAACCGAGCCACAACAGCAGTGACATGAGGGTCGCTGCAACTATGGACAGATTTTTGCACAAATTCTGCCGGAGACATTAACTTAAGCTTTGTTTAACCATTCTGTGGATTGCTATTGACAGGCTTGTAACAATCGGCCTTAAATCAGATTTACCTGGCAATTGTACTTCTTACTGGTGATTTAGACTCATTTTTTAAACAAGTAGTGAAGGTCCAAGCCACTATCAAAGGTGTAAAATAATAACGATGAAACAAAATGGCGGCCCATTCGAAAACAAATTTGCCTTTACCGGCTATCGCAAAACATTGACGAATTGCAATCATACTTGTCAAGTAATTCATTAGAGAAATACTCGTAGACATATTATAATGTCTAGACCTTTATAAGACATATATTATCTTGAGCTTTATTGCATTGAATCTTGGAAAGCAAGCTAACATGAAATGTGACCAAGGCAAAACAGCTGAGTCACAAAGCTTCCGATTGGTCGAAAATTACAACTGTTCTTTTCGACACCCACTGGAGATTTCCAGCTTACTTTAAGAAACCAATTTACAAAGGTTTCGTCACAGTTTTCCCGATTCCCTAGTTTCCGGTTATGTTGACATTGGGTCCTGATCGTGCTTATAGTGATAAATATTAATATTTTTGAGCGATATGAGGACTCAATTAACCAGAAATACAACCAAAGTGCTTGCAGTCTCTATATAAAAATGAGCTTATTTTGCAAAAAGTGGGAAAACTGTAAAGAACGGTAACCCCGCCGGAGAGTTTTTGGGTCCCGCTTATAACCGCATACTAGACATTACGTTTTTTTTCTTTTACGGTGCTCGAGGTTATTTTTCGTTGGGTTAAATAAAATAGAAAAAAAAAACCGGCGGCAAATTCGGACAAAATAAATATATCACTTTTCTTGAGCGGTTTCCCGTTATGCCGCTCTTATCATTTCTTTTCAACATGATCCGGCTTTCAGTGAATTGAGAGGTACCTGTCAGCGACATTGCCATGCCATAGTATAACAAGAAAACCTTGTTGACAACTTCATTCTTGCAACATCGGCGTACTCAAAACTAAATCAAGATTGATACTAATCCTTTGAATCTTACTTTCTTGTGTGCAGCTCGTGGGTTATACCTAAGGTAGTCCATACAACCAGCTGCTTAGTCTTGAATATTTTTTGTTTGTTTTGGCGGCTCTACTACTACTACAACCAATGAATCATTAAACAGTTGAATGTCCAAATGTTATCAAAGTTCCTGTAACGCGCATTTGTGTGGCTACACCAAAGTTGTCTGTCAATATGATTGCATAGTTAATAAAACCCCGTCAAGCCTTCTGGAAAAAATATCTTTTGAGTTCTATTTTGATTCGAGTAGATTCCAGTTCAACTGGGCAGCGGTCCCCTTAAGTAACCTCAGGGTTCCCGCTGGCGATCGCCATTGTCGCCATTTGCGACAAAATCGCAAAAGTGGCGACAACTTTTCAAATTTGGCGAATTTATGGCGACAACGATTTTTTTCTAAAATATTTTCTTAAAATGACGTAAGTGGTGACCATGCGGCCTGCATGATAATCGATTCTGTCACTGTCATAAATCAAGCGCATCTGCTGGTGCTACAACAAAAATTAATCCGATAATTAGGGCAAGCAGTCACGGCCCAGTCAACACCTCGCTAATTATTGCAGAATTTTATTGCTTTCACGGATAAACAATGACATCCTTTAACTGTTATGTCTCATATTAACAAACAATTTTAATATTTAGCTCAACAGCCTTGTTGTTGCGTAATTATTGTGTTAGTTTTAAATATGCAAATCATAGAATTTTATGTTGTCGGAAAGTCACGTGATATGCAAATTTCGTAATGACGTTTACGCGCTAAAAATAGACTTGCTTTCGGTTTTGTCGCAATTTGTAATTGCTATAAATGCAGCATTCTAAGAGTTCAAAAAGATAAACAGAAATCAAATAAATAGGATTAAACCCCATTTGATAAGGCTTCTAATATGTTGGCTGGAGTAAAGAGTAGGTAGACAAATTTCTATTAGGAAAGTTATGGCCCTAGTTTGACAATGTATATTTCTTTGAATTTCCATTTAATTTAAATTTATCTCATAATTTCACAAATGTATTCTTTTATTGTATGCAGGCATTAGACTGAAATCAACATATTGATGTTTATGTCACATTTTTTGCAATATTTTATTTATATACTAGTCCATATACAATGAATTTTGTCAACAGAATAACAATTTGCTATTAATATCTTGTGCTTCATGTACAACAAAATGTTATGATTTGCACGACAATGTGCTAATTAAATGCAATTTAAGGCTCTTAAAATGCTTAAACCCCATGAGCTTCAGGGGGCTTCGCCCCCATGGCCCCCACAAGGGCGCTGCCCTGGACCCGTAAGGGGGCCTATCGCGGCCCCCTTAACCCCCCGCGAAAAAGTGGCGACAACTTTTTAGAACCCAGGGGGAACCCTGAACCTGTTCATAAACAAACTGTGTAGGAATAGGGGCTGCACTCTTTTCTGTCTGTATAGATTTGTGTAACCCATTTATTTTTATTATGGGGACTGCTAATCTTGAAGTGCCCCCTTATATTTATGATATTAGACGAGGTAAACATCAGATCCGAGCTGTAGTCCAAATAATTGTATGTTGACGGAATTTTTTTAAGATTTTTGATATGGCAAATCCTTCACGTACATATTGTTTAGTATCAAAAGTGGGTAGTTGTTCCGATCAGGATTCCGAGTTAAAGCATATAGCGTCTATAAAATATCATAAAAACAAGAAATATTACCAGATAATGTTATTTTATATTAGTTCCGTACACAAAAAAAATAAATATCCAACTTAAAATTATGAGTTTGACGGCTTTTTTCATTTCACAGGGTTCGAATTAAGACTCGCATACTCGCAAAATGCGAGCTACATTTGGAAATTGCGAGTGACTTTTATTCAAGCTCGCAAAATTCTGCGAGTGGCTTTTTCTAGACCACAAAATGTTAAAAGGAAAGTAGAATAAACATGAACTTAATTCCACTATGTAGTCGAGTGTAAACAGCCTATAAGTGGCATGTTTACACTACCGGTATAAAGAAGTCAGTACGGAGTCACGCTCTAGTAGGTTTTCAAAAATAAAACAAATACGGAAAAGGCCGAGTTTTATCTCGAATCTTTCCGGGATGCTCCGAGGCGTGCATAATACCAAGTAAATACGAATGACGTAATCACCTAGCTCAATCATTGGCTAAATTTAGCGCTTTTGCGCACTATATATAAACCCCATCATCCTTTGAATATATTTCCACCCAACTGTCAAAATGAATAGACTTCGTTGATCAATATATTTCATGGTCCAAAGTATCCACGCTACATTTACTGTTGCTTTTTTATTTTAAATTTATTATTTTATTGTTTTTAATACTTATAGACTTAATGAAATCAGTAGCGTGCTTGTCGAATGGGTATTAAATAACCCGATGGCGTGGGTAAATATACAAAGTGAACAATGTCATATTATTGGACAGCTTTGTTATCAAAAAGCTGCCAGCATCAGACGAGTCTTTCCATACCCCCCAAATAGAATAAGCCATCAACAAGTTCTAGTAGTCGAGTCACTCAAGATTGATACTTTTTAATATTCATAATATGTCTTAGGTGTTAATTTCTACTTTAATTAGACAATATTATAAGGGAATAAAGCAAATAATAAAATTGCAAGTTGATTTGTCATTTTGCGAGTTGCCTCAAAATGCACTCGCAAAATTTTGCACTGCTCCTCAAAGTTAAATTCGAACCCTGTTTCATTCTGTCAAAACATAACGATATATACATGAAGGGCACCTGCAAGGCTTTAGGGCACAGTTTTAAATCGCTCGGAACATTTCGGCCATGGCCGAGTTGTTACGATTGTATAACGAGGTCTATCTCAAAGCTGTGTCGGAGGAGGCCGAGCTATTACGATTGTATCGAGTTGTTCCCCTTCGCATAATTGTTGTCTGGGTCAGTCAACTTTCGTTTTATTGGAAAGGTAAACAACTTGTTTTAATGCACTTAATGCTTGTTTAGTGCAAAATAACATTTCACTTACATGGTAAAATATGAATATAACTCGTTATGATCAATTTCAACCATAAAATACTTCACTTAAAACAATTTCAATATTTTTAAAACACCCCCGTTTTTTGCACATTTCCGTTTAGACGTTAGGGATTGGAAGAATCCCGTATAACACGTCTATTATTTTAGACTAATCCGAGCTGCAAATAACTTTTTATGTAAAGTTTATTGTACGCCCTTATGTAATTTCATGATGTAAAGTGTTCATGTTAGTTTCATTCACTTAAGTATAGTTGTTAAGGCTTCCATGACTAAAATTGTCGCTTTTTGTAATTCTGACGTCTCGCACAGAGGTATGAGCGAAAGGAAGTATGTGAGGCAGGGCATGCTACTTAAGTAAACAGAACTGTGTTTAACCATTTTATATTTGTTATAATTTATTTGTAGGTGTAAATGGACATTTATTGTTTGTTACTCATCAGTATTTTTTTCAGCTGTTATTAGCCATTATTTATCTCTATCATACATGTGATAATTTCTTGGGTCGATTCCGGGACACTCGTCGTAATGTCAACGCACACAACGCAATTTTTTTTAAATGTGGAACGTCTGTGGTGCATTCTATAGCATATCTGGGGCTATTTTAGTCGTTTTTAACGTCGGGGAAAATGTACCTATTTTGACTGCCAAGACGTATTTTTTACTTGACATGGTTGTTTTTTTTCTGCATTTTCTTGAAAAAATAAAACCACCAGATATTTTTCCAGGCTTTAAATGAAGTGCTAACCAGGAGGATATGCAGTCTACTTTCGGTTTCATCAAAACAGGAAATAAACAACTATACGGGCACCTGTTTACCCGCGCTTTTGAGAACATGCGTTACAAAATATTTATTTTTTCATCACATTTAAAACGTTTGCAATTTATGACACACAATATTTTCCAGACGATAAAGAAGATTTTCCAGTCGATGAGCTTTTTTCCGTTTGGAGATGCATATAATTTTGATAGAGACGTGTCAACAATCGGCTGTATAAAGCGATCACGTGATTAAAGCACTCTATATAACCACCTGTAAACCCCATATCGCCGGTTTTATTTCGGCGTAAAAATACACACGATAGTTCGGAAAAAAGGTCAAAACAGTAAAATTCCTTATGGACGCGTAAGTTGTTTAAAGTATAACGACGTATCGACTTTGAAATTTGGAAGGAATATGGGATGTTTTCCGTGTTTTAATTTTGTTTTTTTACTCATTTTGTCACTTTCTTTGAACTTACCTTCATGCTCGTTTGTTGGTAAAATGTGTGAAAAATATCAATTCATCAATTAAAAGCTATCATTCATAAGACCAAACAAATCCATATGAAAACAATGAATTTGTATACAAGAACCCTCCCCCACTCGTTAAGCACAACAATAGGCCGATAGATCAATTATCGGGTGATTGACGATGACCTCGACGACACACGTACCAATTAACGGATTAGTGTCAACATGTCCTGTGTTTTACGACCAGTGTCCAGGACAGGCAAAATAGCTGACTTACATTGGTAAAATTAAGATAATCGATTACGATTCCGAGATTATTTTTTTTCGTTTTTTTTTATGACTTTCCGGGACAAACATGCACTCTCCGTGACTCCGTGACAGAGATCCGATTTCCGGGACAATCCCGGACGTCCGGGACGTTATCACATGTATGTCTCTATTCCTAATGCCAAAAAGTATATATATTTTACAATTTGAAGCTTCAGAAAAAAGAAGGTTAACACATAGAGATTTTTTTTTGTATGTTCTATAATAAGTTTGTAGTAAAGCATTATACAGTGCACATACTATATTAGTATTTATAATTGCTTTCAGAACCAAGATGAACAGAGAAAGCAAGCTTATGAGGCAGTTACAAGAATGGACAACACAAGAAATGCACTTCAACCTACAATCCTCCATTTCAGCAGCGTTATATCCTGAGAAGTATAAAGTGTATGTTCCATTTACTGTTATGATTTTGGTAATAATTTCTGTATTGTAATTTCAGTTAACAAAATAAAGATTTTCTTGAACAAAATCTTATACTTAATGTCTAGTTAATACCAGACAACGCGAAAACTTTTTTTCCTTCACAGGACATTGCGACAGGTAAACACTGAAAGTTTACCTGTCGCACCAATTTTTTACCTGTCGCAATGTTACAAACAGTATTCAGTTACATCAGCCTAAACCTTGATTTTAAGCCTCTTATTTAAATAAGTTTTGTAATTCCCCATAATAACAGGTTTAGATCTTCTTGCTTAGATGTGTCCTACTATTATAAATTACAAAAAAGAAGCTTAAGGTAAAAAAATCAATATTTCGGATCTTAAGTAATTAACTTCCTTGCCTCCCCAAAAAACTCATATCCGGTTCGTCAACCCATGGTGCAGCTAGATCTAACTATTTTATTTCATCTTTAAATCAAAGATACAGTATGGTTATAAAATAATATTTATAACCAATTGTACTCAGACACAACATTTATGCAAAAACGAAAGTAGAGTTCTTGTTATTGGCAATGTTAAACAGAGCGGAAAGAGTGTCATCTCGGTATATTCATCATCATATTTAAATTAACACGATTGCTGGGGTCCACTTCGACGAAAACAAATTACATACAGAATTTTGTAATTTTCGAACATTTCCGTAAAATTCTGTCTATATCAAAAAGGATTAGAGTACGAGCTGAAATCGGAACCTTATTTGTTTTTTTGGCTTTTACGGGAACATGTGCAAAATGTGGTTTACAAATAGTGATACACGGATTAACATGCTGAATAATCATGATATAATAGTTAAAAAAACCTCTAAATATTTATTTAGAAACTGAAAGTAAACTTTCCGAAAATTAAACGGTGCTGACTGTAATTTTTCACCGAACATTGTGACCGACCAAAACAAATGTTTCGTTGGTCAAAATGGAAATATACCGGACATGTCGGACTGTCCGATGGACATACGCATTGTCTGTAATACTCAATGTCTATTTAGTAGATGTCCAGGGCTTTTTCTGCCCAATTTGGGAAAAAGACCCTGACATTTTGGGAAATTTTGCGTTGTGAAAATGCCGAAATTGGGGAATTTTCCAGTTAAAAGAAAAAGCTGTCTAGTCTCCTGCGAATTAGGAAATGATTTTATATTAGTTTATTTCCCTTTAAAAGACCCAAAATGGCTGAAATATCAATCCTTGGGTGTAAATATCTATAATAAAGTCCACAATTTGTACAAGAATTATGCTTGATTAATTCTTACGCTTGCCTTATCACAATTTAGGTGATTCTTCGAATTTTTGAATCATTTTACTGACGGAAGCTATTGCTTTACGCCTTGCCTAATCATACTCAAATTTGCTTCCTTAATATTGTGCATTTTTTGTATACTGTTTTGAAAAGATGTAATGATAGCACGGATTGTTTCGACATAGAAATGCAAAAATGAGTAAGAACAGTGATGTATCTGTTTTTTGGATGATTTTGTAAAAATAAAACTGTTGCTTGAAAAACATAGGCTGATTTCAGGAGTGTGCTTTAAATTTCTGGTTTTCAGGTTATGTAAATGGCCAGGAGCTGCAATTTGGCAATGGGTGATGCAGCATGTTAAGTCTACAGAGTAAGTCCTGCAAATTACAAGATATTTCATAACAACACAAAGTCTTACCACTTTGAAGTTTTACCATGATATTTGGAGAAGTTGTCCGATATATATTAGATAGTAAAATATAACTCATGAAGATAATCTGTTTGGCCCTAGAGACCCCTTATTTGTCAACCATGAGGGTAACAGGACCCCCAGGCAGAAAATGGGGATGGGGGGACCATGATACACTAGCATCTGACACACCAATAACTTGACTTTCTCAATAACAATGATACAAGATAAATATGTTTGCAGAAAAAAAAACATTCAAAGAGTCATTTTTGCATGTTACATGTTTTTATTCCTTTTTAGAACAGTGAGGGCAGAAGTACCTGGCATTGTATCCTAAAGGCTACTACCTCTGATAGCAAAGATGTCAACAAAAATGAAAGCTTTGTTCTAAAGTAAGTTTTAAAAAAAACAAAAACAACAGAAATAAATATTCTAATGTTTAACAAATTTTTCAATGTTTACAACATTTGTTCCAGTTTAAATTAATTATGCCACAATTTTTTAATTCAGTTTAAATAATACTTTTTGAAGTCTATCTTTCTATAGTGGTGTAATAATACAGAATCAGACTGCTGATCAAAGTACTCAATTTCTACCGCAAGCATCTTTTTTATCATTACACTTATAAATAGAAGTAATTTCTTGTCTTGATTTTTATCACATTGATCCGTTTTTAATTTTTTTTAGAGAAGTTCTACATTTGGATTTATAAAATAATCCGCAAACGGGCCTATAATAAACTGTTCATATTGAGAAAAGTTAAAGTAACAGTAATATTTATTTTATGTCACCTTCATAAGTGAGTAAGATAAGTTGTAAAGAACTTTTAGCTTTTAAGGTAGAATGCAACTATAACTTTTTTCTTATTTTTATGTCCGAAGCTTGGTAAAGTTTTCTCGTAGCGTAGCATATGCCTAGTGAAGAACTGTTTTATACAGCTGTTCATAGCACAGAACGTATTATAGTTTTACCTGCGGCATACGTCCAGCGGTGGCCAGTATGTTGTCCACTCAATAACTTTAAAAGGCTTTGTCCTATTATCACCAAATATGGTCAGAATGTGTATGGGCATACTATCTTGGACAAGTTTGATAACCAGCCATGTCACTCTAGTCACTCAAGAGTAATTTCCCTTTAAATATAGAAATTACCTAAAATCGGTCTTGACCCATAGAAGCCTTTGTCCAATCAACACCAAATTGGGTCAGAAGGTGTATGGGCATAATCACTTGAACATGTTTTATAACCAGCCATATTGCTTGAGTCACTCGAGAGGAATCAGCCTTTAATTATAGAAATTACCTAAAATCGTTCTTGTCCAATCAATACCTTAAGAATCCATTGTCCAACCATCATCAAATTTGGTCAGAAAGTGTAGGGGCATAATATCTAGGACGAGTTTGATAACCAGCTGTATCCCTTCAATCATTGGAGAGTTATTGCCCTTTAATTATAGGAAATTTCCTAAAATTGGTCGTTTTCAATCAATTGCTAAGAAGCCTTTTTCTAATCATCACCAAATTCAGGTCAGAATGTGCATGGGCAGAATATCTTGGTCAGGTCTGATTTCCAGCCTCAGTCACTCCCAGAGTTATGACCCTTGAATTGGCAAAAAATGTCTTTAAACTGTCCGCTTTCTAAATTTGGCTTAAAATACAACCACTTATCACCAAACTTGGTGTCTTAAAATTAGGACGGGCATATTTTGTGACAGCTGGCGCTCTTGTTTCACATATATATATATATATAATAATTTTATCAAACAATTTGTGTACTATATTTAAAGAAACCAACTTTATCACATTCTTTCATCTTTTCTGTCTTTGATGGCATTTGAACATTTCCTTAACTTCACTAGACATCTGCTCCAGGTTACAAAGTAAACGATGATGTGGGTGCGGAACAGTTTGAAGACACCAAACAAGCCTTACTGGAGCAGAGAGCTGTTTTGACAAGGGAGATAACTATAACATTGAGAGATGTCGGCCATTTTGAGCATGAGGTTGAGAGAATCACCTCAGAAGTGACCCAGACAGGTGAGTGATGACAAAGGAGAAATGTAGTACTGTGGGACTATTTGCACTGCTTTAAGTATGATGGCCTCTAGGTATTTCCACATGGTGGGTGGTTGAAACGGCATACTGGTATGTTAACAGAATCTTGATACGTATTTCTGACATTTTTCAGCCGGCCAATGTCAGGCCAGTACAGCAACCATCAAAGCTGTATTCAATATGTATCTTAGATTGGTTTCATCCTTAGATTGGTCGTTTTGTTCTTAGATTCGTACTCAATTCTACCAGATTCTAAGATTTGGACTTAGTAGTTGCAAGAATCTGAGATTTCAACTTAGATCGTTTGAAGAAGCTAAGGAACTGTTTACCTTCCTTAAATATTTCATTACATAATAAGATCACGGTATTTTATGGGGATTTTGGTTGAATTTAAAAAAAAAATCTGCTCCTGTCGCTCAGCGGTAAGTACCTTTTTTGTTTTAATGGTTTTCTGTAGCCAACTGTACAATAAGGGATTGGGAATGGAAATGTGAAGGTCGAACAAATATCTCAATGGCTATTTTTTATGTAATGTGGATGACCATTTTCTTATGTGGCAATTGATAATTAATTGGATGAAAGATAATATTTTCCCACCTTAGTTAGACACATGTTAATAAACAATTATGTCAATTTATTTGTTTGACTGTGAATTGCTGTGTTCAACTGTCAAATGTCAGTGATAAAATTGTTCATCAGTCAGACATGTTTAGAATTTAAAAGGAGAATGTTACCTCGAATTATAATCATAATTTGCAAAGAAAATAAACATTATCTGGATGTAATAGAGATAGGATACCAATGTGAAGGGGGTGATTTAAAGAGGGTCTTGATTTATGTTGTTATTATCATAATCGAAGTCTTTTCGTATGTTACCCCCTTCAAAATCTTCGGATGCTTCAATGTGAACAGTGTTGAGTATTGTTTTAATTTAGGTGATGGTGAAAACATTCATGCTTTTGATTGGTAAGTGTATTGTCTTAGAAATTGAAAGAGAACTTATCATGTTCACTGCTACACAGTGTAATCTATAGATTATTCTTAATTTGATCTAAAAGTCTCAGCATTGTTCAAAGAAAGGTTGGAACTTACATATTTCAGGCAATCATTTCTGATGGATCGAATTCCAAATCTGGACCAGCTCCTTGAAAGTGAAATCATTGATAGGTATAGGTTTGACTGGAATGGGATCAACTTCTTGGAAGAACTTTTAGGTGCCTATATCCAACCCAAAGCACCACGGAACAAAGCTTTGAGTGTTAAGCAAAATATTTTGATAACATTAAGGTACCTTGCAACTGGACCAATACAGTTGAATGATGGTGACATTCACGGTGTAAGTCAGCCCACTGTTTCACCCATCTTAACAGAAGTTATTGAGGTATTGTCTTCCCCTACATTAGTGAGGCGCTTTATTAAAGGGAATAGAAGAGTGCGAAAGAAATGCTTTGCAATTCCGTGGTATTGCCAGGTTCCGGAAGGTGATCGGTGCCATAGATGGCGCTCATATACATGTTGTGTCACCTCATGAACAAGAAAACATATATATGTAAATAGGAAAGGTGTCCACAGCACAGTGTTCAAGTCATCTTCGATGGATCATACAACATTATAGATGTTGTTGCCCCCTGGCCTGGGTCTGTCCATGACAGTCAAGTTTTGCGAGAAAGCACCATAAACCAGCTTTTCAAAAATAGCCAGATTGCCCATGGGTTTTATCTGCTAGGAGATAGTGGGTATGCAGCCAAAAGATGGCTGTTGACCCCATACCTAATGCCCCAGACCCCATCACAACAAGCATACAATAGGTACTGTACAAATGAAACATGTTTATAACTAGTGCTTCATGGATTAGCAAAATCAATGCTGAGCATGCATACTGCATGAGCGCGCAAAGAAAAGAATCAATCTTTAATTCTTCTGAATGCTAGTGTAATTTTTTGCTGCTTTTAGTGGAAATATTTCCATTAGCTATAAAGTTTTAATATTATCAAATTTTATAATTTAACACACATTTTGTATGACTCAAAACATCTAGTAAACTTTCATTTTCATTTTTTTATTAAAATATTGTTTTGATTCTCATTTAATCAATACATAACAATAAATATCTTTAGCTTTTTAGTACAGCAAATTGATATGGTTCAAAATCAATCATGATAATTATAACGTCTGATTTTCAACTTTCAAAAATTGGAAATGGGGGGAAAAAAGTATTTTGGGTTGAAGGCTTACAGTTTCCTGGGGCTTTTATAGGACTTATTTATTGATAGTTTTTAACTGTTTCAGAAGCCATAAAATCACCAGATCCTTGTTTGAGTGGGGGATAGGACAGCTAAAAAAATGATTTGGAATTTTGCATAGAGAATTTAATCTGCAGCCAGTCAAAGTGTGCAGGTAAACATTTTTAGAATTTCAGACCAACTTGTTATGAAAGTTATAAAATATAATATGTTTCCTTTTCAAAGAGCATTTAATTCGAATACATCATAAATGTAATTCAATCTTGTACAACAATTATGATCATAATATTTTAACAGTTCAACATTTAGTCTAAATGCATGTATGTACAGATAGGATTTCATATCATAAGTGTAAACATTAGGCCACAACAACAGAGGGGCCCAGTTAAAGTGTGCTGGTGAATTATTATACAAGATGGACAGTTTTAATGTAACAGAATTTACTTGACATTTTACTTGAAATGAATTTATAACAATAGTAATATGTTAAAGAATATAAAATACATGTACAATGCAACACCTTGAATTTATACATTACACATGTACAGCAATCACTTAAAAAAACAACAAAGTTATTTTATGAATGTTAATTCAATACACCTGGTAGAATTTGTGATGAGTTGCAGTAAACAATTATGATAATGTTTGTATTTAGATTGAAATGGCCACACAAGAGATATTTTTTGAATGATAATAAAATGCACATTTCAGGATTAAAGTAAGTTCACTTAAAAAAACATTAAGCTAATTCTCAATATTCTTATGTAATTTATATATGATCAAATGTAAATTATATTCAACAGGTGTAATTGCTTGTTGTGTTCTGCACAACATTTGCAAGCAGCGAGCCATTCCCATGGCAGCCGTAGCAGTCAACAATGATGGAGGAAATGGTGATGATGGCAGGCCACAGCCCCAAGCTAACAATCTTGTTGGACTTGGATACAGAGACCACTTTGTTTCATCCTACTTTGGTACACTAAGTTTATTTCAACATTAACATTACCAAGTATGCTAATATTTATAAAATTTATTTATTTGGTAACAGTAATAGCAAATTCAGTATCAATGGTGTTTTCAACGCAAACTACTTTTGAACAAAATACAATATCTGCTCATGAACACTTATATTCTTATTGCTATTCCAGTTAAACATGTAACCCACATGGGGAAATGCAAGTATTTTTTCCAATATATGGGTGGGTGTCTTTTTTAGCTAATTTGGACCCTTAGAGGGTAAATTTGATTCTGTAAGGGAATAGTACAATTGTTAAGTGAATTCCCCTTTGGGGTTTATATGTTTTAAATGGAATATCCATTAAGTAAAATGCGCATGGACTACATGTAATTAAATTGCGAGCCTTTACTCTTGAAACGTGAACTTAAGTATGGGATAAAATACTGCGGCGCAGAACATAAGTTGCATAATTTCTGAAATTCCATCAAGGCACAACAAGGTGTAATACCAAATACCTGCAAGTTTACAGTAGTTTTAATCAAAGAGTCTTACTTTAATGAGAAAAAACTAGTACCTACATACATACATTAATATGTTCTATAATTAAAGTGCTCTAAAAAAATGTGCTGATAATTGGCAACAGACATAAATCGGATATTTAGAATGTAGATAGATCCTTTAATGTGTTTTTTTCCAAATTTAAACGGTTAATGCCAGACAATTTAACTAAATAAATATTTGTATGTATTTTAAATTAAATTTGGCATCAGCATTCTATGTACATATTGATTTTTTTTGTTCTTTTTTTAATTGCTTTGTTAAAATAGCCACTTCTAATTCTAATTTTCTTTTTTGCAGCTGCCTGACTGCTTTACATTCCAGACAGCAACATTGATTACATGATTTCGAGGTTATGAAAGCTTTAGATTTGTGCTAGCCTCAGGTCAGGAAAGGTGAAACGTGGCAGGAACCTCCTCTGCCTCCAACACTGGCTGATAATGTCCTGGAATTACAAACTCTAATACTAAAATGTGCTATCATGTAATTGCTAAATTTTGCAAAAAGTCACTGTGTTGTTCAGAATGTACGAGTCATTATTACATATTTTCCAAACTTAATTATACACAAGAATGTCAGTGATATATTTTGGCATTATTTACACCGCCTGCTACCAAATTGGGATTTTCTCGACTTTGGGAAATATTTATTCACAGAATATCTTATTAATTATTTTAGAAAATATCATTTTATGGGGAAATTGAACACTTTTTCAAAAGGGGGAACAGCCCTAAGTGGGCAGTAAATTGCACCAAAAAATCACTGAATGTGTGCTATGTTTTACTTAAGTCCATAGATATTTACATGTACATGTTGGTATACATCTGAAATCATTTCTGTGTACATGTTTTTTATATCACTGTGCATTGCAGTGTTATCTCTCCCTGTTAAATATAAATGTCTTAGTGATATGATTGTCTGAGTGATATGAATGTCTTAGTGATATGATTGTCTTAGTGATATGATTGTCTGAGTGATATGAATGTCTTAGTGATATGATTGTCTTAGTGATATGATTGTCTTAGTGATATGAATGTCTTAGTGATATGATTGTCTTAGTGATATGATTGTCTGAGTGATATGATTGTCTTAGTGATATGATTGTCTTAGTGATATGAATGTGTTAGTGATATGATTGTCTTAGTGATATGATTGTCTGAGTGATATGATTGTGTTAGTGATATGATTGTCTTAGTGATATGATTGTCTGAGTGATATGAATGTCTTAGTGATATGATTGTCTTAGTGATATGAATGTGTTAGTGATATGATTGTCTGAGTGATATGATTGTCTTAGTGATATGATTGTCTTAGGGATATGAATGTCTGAGTGATATGATTGTCTTAGTGATATGATTGTCTTAGTGATATGATTGTCTTAATGATATGATTGTGTTAGTGATATTATTGTCTGAGTGATATGATTGTCTTAGTGATATGATTGTCTTAGTGATATAATTGTCTTAATGATATGATTGTGTTAGTGATATTATTGACTGAGTGATATGATTGTCTTAGTGATATAATTGTGTTAGTGATGTGGATTTGTTAGTGATGTGAATCTGACAGTGATATGAATGTCTTATTAATATAAATGTCTTAATGATATGAATGTCTCAGTCATGTGAATGTGTAAGTTAATGGTAATGTGTGAACATTTTAATGTTTTAACTGTATTGGTTACATTCAAATGTTATTGATATGAATGTTAAAAAGATATGAATATGCTAGTAATAGTTAAGAACAATTTTTTATAACAAAGATGACATCAACAGCTTGACAGCATATTGAAAATTTTATACAACAAGTGACTGTGTGAGATACTTACGTGTTATCATTTACTAACTGATATACGGGTCCTTCTGAGCTATTGAGTAATATTTTTTTTTTTTTTTAAATGCTTGTAAAATTGCAATTATACTTGGAATATAAATAAATAACATTTGTGTTTCCAAAACTTATATCAAGGATATAGTAAACGATAACTAAAATGTCCTGTTTATTAGGAATAATTTTTAAACTTTAAATATTTGTTAAAAAACGACGATTTTGGGGACGTTATTTGTGACATTTTCGAGTGCTATCATGCAAACTGTAAAAAAAAGTAAATATTGCTTCATAATTACAGCAATTAGAAACAAACAATACAACAATAAAGTATGTATATAAATACGCAAATAGTTTGATTAAATCAGTTTGTTTTCTTGTATTTCTGTCCCGATAAACAAGTGCATTAGGACGTTACTATGTCGGTCCATTTTTTTGCATGAAAACATTGGAATCTCGATACGTCCATGCATATAATGTTGTGTGATGTGAGCGGTATTTTACAAGAAGAAACACTGGTTTCGCGATATTTATGCGTTGCACCTGAATCTGATGATCAGAAACGCCACTATAAACTTTTATTCACAAAGTTTAATGTGTCGGTCCAACCTATAACGTCCGGTTATTTATCATTAAATTCAAAACTACGCAATTTTATAAACATGTTATACTTCGGAAACGCAGTGTTGTGTACTACGTCATCAATTGTGGGCCCCGGTGTACACAACGAAAATTAGCATGGATGCAAAGGAGGTAAGTTGGTGTCGGTCCATCATGTTCTTAAGCGCATAACGGGCGTAGTACAAACCGAAAATGATTGTCATATTGTGTTTCTACTGTATTCATGTATTGGGGTGATTTATTAACCTCAAATGACAATGTGTTGGATTTTCGATGTTTTCACTCGGCATACTGGGGGCCTCCCGATAGTTATCGTCTGTATTGAGCATGCTCGTTACGTTTGGACGATTATTTTGGTTTTCCCGTTACACGTGGACAACGCTATGCATTGAGTCTACACTGCCAACGTAACGTCCACATACTATATTATCATTCTTGCATGGTATTATAGTTTACAATCACCATCTTATTGGTAAAAAACACTTCATGTTTCACATAATGTATCTGTACAGACAGTGTATTGAGAGAATGTCGTTGAAGTACATGAAACACTTGAATATCACAGACGTTATTTTGGACAATGACTTTTTGTTTTTTTGTTACGTCATCCCATAACATCTGTACATACAGATCTATCTACATTCCGAATGTATCTGATAGAATATTGTTTCATTACTTGCAAGATGTGTTTACATTTGATTTGATGATCAAGTAAATGAGACAAACCAGATCCGAAGTAATATTATAGAGGAATAAAACTGTTTTCATGTATGGACGTTACTTCTACACCTAAACTGTATGTCAATGTGTTCTACATAACGTCCAAATAGATTTTGTTTATATCTATAAACAATCTTGTGCTAAAACTTGTATGAATGAATAATACGTATGTTTATTTAAGAAATATGATTGCACATGAAACATTTAAGTTGAATAAAACAGAATTCATATAAATAACAACATTTGTGTACGGACGTTAAATTTGACATGATATTAGTGTCGTAAGCTTATTGACGACTGATCCGTGTTGACATGACGTCGAAAAACGCTGTCTCATATTGTCTCATTCAATTGTCTCAGTCTGTCCATATTATAAATAATTATATATATATACAGGTTGAATTTCAACTTGGGTGGATTCGTGGAAGTTGCCTTGCCATGCAGTAAAAACAGAAAACTGTTTGTAGCAGAGGTATACACTTAAAACAAAGTTGTCTCTTGCTTTGAACGAATTCTTTATTTTGTTCTTGTTAATAGTTATTGTTCACATTATATGTTTGTGTTTGAAACATTGTTATGTTACAGAACTTTCCATTTATTCTTGGATTCACAAACATTGATAGGAAGCGGTAGGTCCTGTGTTCGATCCGGCCGGAGGGCGGGCTCTATTAGTTTCCGAACACCGCTTCATTGGACAGGATGTTATTCATGTTGATTTTCATGATAATCATACTCATCGGCCCTATATGACCTACAATGTCCAGTGTTTTTCCTGCCTATCAACTCCATTCTGAAGTAAATTTTGTTTTAACCCACCAAAACTCTTTTCCAATCATAAGATGAATTTATTGTATAAGATGAATTTATTGTATAAAACACCTAAATCCAGACATAGTCGTATGATGTACATGTAACATACCTTTTATAGTAAATAAAGGGATATATGTAGTTATACTTAGCTCTAACAATCCATGATGATGATGATGATGATGATCTACCTATCCATGGTGATGATGATATCATGGTGACTGCCTTTTTCATTCAGCAATAGTATGATGATGTCAACAAACAAACCAGAATGCTACAAATGCTGTTACAATACTAACAGACAGGTGCATCACCCTTAGTTGAATACCATTTGTTGCTTTTCTGATGCTGATGATAATGATGATGATGATGATGATGATGATGATGATGATGATGATGATGATGATTGGTATAATGTCCAATCAAGGCATGCAGGTGCAACACTCATATCATGAGTGTTGCTTTACAATTGATGATGATGATGAAATCAGAAGTTGATGATGAATGACTGCCTTCTTCCATTCAGCTATTTTATATTGTTGTCAACAAACACCAGAATGCTACAACTGCTGTAACAGTACTAAAAGACATGTGCAGGAGCTGTATTCACACAAAATCTTAAACTTAAGTCAAAATTTCAAATGCAGACTTCTCTATTACTAACTATACGACTTCAATGAAACTTTTTATGACAAGTTTCATTGAAGTATATCTGAAAATGAATTATAAATCTGCATATTTGAAATTTTCACTTACGCCCAATGTCTTTCCTAAATAGCTTTGTGAATACAGCCCCTGCACTCTAGTACCTTTTATTACTTTTACATCTATAGATAATGATGATGATGATAAAAATGAGCATTAAGTACACTATATTACTGATTTGTAATGATTGAATGTGTCAATCTGACTAATTATTCATCCAATGTCTTCATCTGACTTCAGGTTATTGATGTCCAGGAGGATGAAGTGTTGTTTCGTTACATGGAAGCTGCCAGAGGTGGATTTAAATGGCCAACAGTTGAAGATGTCAGCTGGGAGCATCATTCATCAGTTACTCGCCACCTTGATAACCCTGTTCTTGACATCCAGAAGAGTTCAAACCATGTTCAGATTTTTAAGTTAAATTAGACTTTGACTTTATCACAGGGGAGAACCCTGTTCTTGACATCCAGAAGAGTTCAAACCGTGTTCAGATTTTTAAGTTAAATTAGACTTTGACTTTATCACAGGGGAGTACCCTGTTCTTGACATCCAGAAGAGTTCAAACCGTGTTCAGATTTTTAAGTTAAATTAGACTTTGACTTTATCACATGTATGGGAGAACCCTGTTCTTGACATCCAGAAGAGTTCAAACCGTGTTCAGATTTTTAAGTTAAATTAGACTTTGACTTTATCACAGGGGAGAACCAATCATTTGTTGTGGTATTTTTTCTATTATAATTTAGGCGATTTCAGTTAAACAAATAAAGTTATGGAAATACTTCAGTATCGTTTATAACGTTGGGGCCAGGTCCGTGTGCAGGGTCCATCCTAGAGGGTAATAGTCGATTTGCCAGATAGAGATCACTGTGCAACTTGCCCGGGGTGAGCAATGATGTGTAACAATGAAAATGATGTCATCACAGATAAAGTTGCACAATAATCTCTATCTGGCAAATCGACTATTAGGGAGAAATACTTGTTAGCCTAGAGCTATAGATTACCAAACTTCTCCAATGCCGAACTCAAGAAGTGTTTTTATATATATAACGTTGTGGCACACCAATTCGCCCACCAAAAGAATATATTTAAACGGTGAGGGAAAAATAATAAAGTTATGAAGCTTTTATTTTGTGTCCACCCAAGAGAACATGTGACCTTGATAATTGTCATAACATATGTTTCCAACCGGGTTCATATAAAGGTCAGTAGTACCGTCGTCAGGTGTCTCTCTCTCTCTCCTCTCTCTCTCTCCTCTCTCTCTCTCTCTCTCTCTCCTCTCTCTCTCTCTCTCTCTCTCTCTCTCTCTCTCTCTCATGCATTTTAGGTACCTCTTACCCATAGGGCATGTAATTTGTTTTTTAATATAATATGGTGCTTTAATCCAATGCCCTATGTCAATAGTAACGTCCAAACAGAATTTTGGTCAAACTGTCAACAGTAACATCCGAACATTATTTTGTCCAGAATTGTTTCCTACCTTCAAATAAACATTTACAAAGTACATACATTATAGTCTACGTTGTAATGAAGAGATTACAAAGCTAATATAAGTTTAGAAGTCAAATCTGATATGTAGAAACAAATGTAAAGTCCAAAAATTTGGGTAACGTCCGTAACACTTACAATTTAATGTTTTATTCTTTTTTACATTACAATGTTTGAGAAATGATCACTATGGGCATGTACACTGTGCATCCAACTTGTTGTAAATTAACATTCATCTCCAATTTAGCACTTTATTTTTATGTCAAACCAATGTCAAAGCATGTTGAGTAACGTCCGTAACTTTCAATGTAGCTCATAAAAAAACTTAATTTGTATATATTATGCATTCTGAACTATCTTCTAACGTACCATTTATAAATGGTGAATAAATCTGCCATAACTAGAACCCATGCATTACAGGATATACTCAATTCTATTTATTCAGGTGTTGTCAAAAAAATATTACCCAATAGCTCAGAAGGACCCATACAGACTGTGAATGGAGATCAACATCCGATCTGATTTGGCTGAAAAAATAGAGGTTAAAGTAATAATCATTTATTTGAGAAAATTCACACATCAACTCATTTATGTATATGGTAGGGTGTGAAACTTATAAGCCTTATAAAATATCATTTTCCACCTTATAATCAGTAAACTTATGTTCACCTATTGACCCATTTGGTGATTGATTTCAATGACAATTTAGCAAGGTGAAATTCATTGGCAACACGCATTATTGTAAACTTGAATGAAGATCTCAATTTCCATCTATTGATAACAAACATGGGTTTGACATGTACCAGGCAGCATGTTTCTAGCTAAGGAAATGAACAAAACTGTGCTTCACAATATTGTGTATCAACAATGAATTATTTCAATCTTTGTCTATTATTACTTTTAATGAATTAAAAAAAAAAAATTACCTTTCCTGTATACATGTTGAATCCAGTAGTTCTGCTCCACTGATACCATCCATGGCACAGCCATCCTTGCCAATTACATCAATGACAGCATTGGTCAACTCTGACAAGGAGGCTGTATTTTGGCCATTTCCTGCAGAAAATCATTCCATGCTTCCATAACTTTTGATACATTATTTGTGACTGAGTAAAATGATAGCCATGGGTAAAACGTGACATTGATTATGAATATGAATTGCATATTTTTTCTTCATTTAAATGATAATTTTATCAAAAGTTTTCAATAACTTGGCAAATAACAAGATGTACTTACTTGATGTATAGCCTTTCTTGTATAAGGCGTGTTTTGACATGCCATGGCCACATTCCTCCCCCATGAGCTAATGCAAATTAATAAACATTCTTCTTTTGAGAAGTTTGGGTTTCTCTTCTTTTCGTTATTTGCGGCCATCTTTGTTTACATCGTCTGCATAACTTCTACAACGTCCGCGCATTTTTGTTACTATTTTAAGCGCTGGGAAACAACAGAATATCTATATTTAGAACCGCCTGCTTGGTGACGAACCTGAGAGTGGTTCTAAGAGAGAATTTTAGAACAAGACTTAGATTTTGATCTAAGTTCACATTTTCAATCTAAGAACCGATTTAAGATTTCAAATTAAGATAAGGATGAATCTAAGAGAACTCAGATAGATATTGAATACGGCCCCAGGTGCAGTATGCTTGTTTAAAACATTGTACATGTTAAGATTTCTCAATGTGTGAGGTGTCTCCACACCAGGACAGATGCCATCAAAGCCCGGGTGCGGTATGCTTGTTTAAAACATTGTACATGTTAAGATTTCTCAATGTGTGAGGTGTCTCCCCACCAGGAGAGATGCCATCAAAGCCCAGGTGCGGTATGCTTGTTTGAAACATTGTACATGTTAAGATTTCTCAATGTGCGAGGTGTCTCCACACCAGGACAGATGCCATCAAAGCCCAGGTGCGGTATGCTTGTTTGAAACATTGTACATGTTAAGATTTCTCAATGTGCGAGGTGTCTCCACACCAGGACAGATGCCATCAAAGCCCAGGTGCGGTATGCTTGTTTGAAACATTGTACATGTTAAGATTTCTCAATGTGTGAGGTGTCTCCACACCAGGACAGATGCCATCAAAGCCCAGGTGCGGTATGCTTGTTTGAAACATTGTACATGTTAAGATTTCTCAATGTGCGAGGTGTCTCCACACCAGGAGAGATGCCATCAAAGCCCGGGTGCAGCATGCTTGTGTAAAACATTGTACATGTTAAGATTTCTCAATGTGCGAGGTGTCTCCATAACAAGAAAGATGCCATCAAAGCCCGTACGCAGTATGTTCGTTTGCTGCATTGTAAATGTTAAACTTTCATTTTGTGAAATTCCATTCATTAAAACTCAAAAATCATAAGTTTAAAGCTGCACTCTCACAGATTTACCATTTTGACAACTTTTTATTTTTTTGTCTTGGAATGAGCCAATTTTTGCGTAAATATATGCAAACCAGTGATATAAGACTGCTGACAAAAGATCAGATCGCAGATTTTCATTTTTACGTTCGAAAATTAATGTTTTATGGCTAACAGCATTACTAACGGTTTAAGAAAAATGCATAAAACATCATTTTTTGAACTTAAATATGAAAATCTGTGATCTTATTTTTTGTCAGCAGTCTTATACCACTAGTTTCCATGCATTTTCGCATAAATTGACTCGTTCCAAATGAAAACAAAAAAAGTTGTCAAAACGGTAAATCTGTGAGAGGGCAGCTTTAAAACTCACAAGTTTAATGCTTAAAACAGCAATTAACATTTACTATTAAGCAACTTATTTACATGACGCTAATAGACAGCCATGTTGGGTCACTTTCTGTAGGTGGTGTGTATGAGTTGGTCGGAGTTATCCATTAGATTATACAACCATGTGCAATTATATATAGATGAAATATAAATCAAATGGTTCAATGTCAACAACCATCGTTAAGATTAAATTAATATGATTGATATTTTTTTCAGTTACTAGTTATTTTATGACAGATATACAGAATATCCTTTGGAGCATTTCATCAAGAACTCTTAGGTGCTATTTCATACCTTGGAGTGATTTTCAACTCTGCATTCTACTGCTGAGTCTCTCCTAGGTATGAAATAACTCCTAGGAGTCATTCTGAAATGGCCCCAAGTAAATTAGATCTCAGATTATGAATTAAACTGAAATGAATCTAATCTTTATCATTTTGCACATGTACAAATTTCCATTGTTTTATCAGGAAAGGCTTGGAGAAGGAGGAGTATTATAGTCGAGAGGCAGCAGGTGGAGAAAGTGAGGAGGAGGAGGAAACTGAGGGAAAGACACCTGCACTGCAGACTGTTTTCATGGTAAGTTTTGGGATACGAGGTAAACAGGTGTGTTTTATAGTGGATAGTTGGCCAGGATGGGTGGAGAAAGTGATGGAGAGGAGGAAATGGAGGTAAAGACACCCACATTGGAGACTGCTCCCATGGTAAGTGGGAATAAAATGGGTAAACAGGTGTGTATTATAGCTGTTAATTGGCCAGGATGGGTGGAGACAGCAACAGGGAGGACAAAATTGAGGGAAAGACATACTGGAGACTGCTTCCATGACAAGTTGGGAGAAAAGGGAATAAGGGGTTTGTATTATAGCCGACAGTTTGCCAGATTGAGTGAAGATAAAGATGGGGAACTGGAAACTGAGTGCCAGACTACCGCATTATAAACTGCTTCCGCTGTGAGTGGGGAAAAATTTATGTTTTGTGGGGTGGGGTCAGGGGGTGAATGATAGTGGACAGGAGGTGAAGTTGGGTAGGAGAAAGTAAAAAAATCTTTATTTAAGCTCTCAGCTTGAGCTATTGTGATAGGGTGATTGTCCATCGTCTGTTGTGGTCCATTGATCGTCTTGTCGTCAACATTTTCCTTCAAACAATATTTCCTCCAAACTCACTGGGACAATTTCAACCAAATTTTACAGGAATGTTCCTTGGGCAATTTTTTTCAGAGTCCTTCAATATAAGTGGTTCCATGCAAGTCTGGTTGCCATGGCAGCCAAAAGGAAACAACATGAAAATCTTCCTCTCAGAAACCCCTGGCCTGATTTCAACATAATTTTTAAGTTCACAGTATATCAAATTCCTTCACCCCATATTGTTTCTTAAAAAAACATGGCCCCTAGGGTGCGGGGCTGCTTTTCACTATGTATGTCTATATGGAAAACTTTGATTATCTTTTCCCCAGAATCCGCTGGCCCGATTTTAAAATAATTTCACAGAAATGATCCTTTGATGACCCTCTATCGAATTCCTTCACCCAAGTTGATTTGTAAAAAACATGGTCGTCAGGGGCGGCCATTTTGGCAGGCAGCGTCAAGTTTGTTGTCCCATCAATAACTATAGAACCCTAAACTTTAGATCACCAAGTTTGGTCAGAATGTATGTGGGCATAATATGATGGACAAGTTTGATAACCAGCCATATCGCTTTAGTCACTTAAGATTAATCACCCTTTTATTATTGAAATTACCTAAAATTGGTCTTGTCTGATCAATAACTTTAAAAGCCATTGTTCAATCATAACCAAATCTGGGCAGAATTTATATAGGCATATCTCAGAAAAGTTGATAACCAGTCTTTTGGTGAAAAATATCTCCTGTAGAAACATGTACCAGAGAGCTGTTCAGAGATTGGCACATTTCTACAAGACAGTTGTATGGAGCATTCGCAAATGATAAGGCCTTGTCGTTAGTAATAACATTTGCTACTTTGAAACAATATTATTCATTGTTCTTTGACTTCCTATGAGGGTTATTCCATTTAAACATACAATCTGACCCAGAGGCAGTTTCTAAATAGATTGTCCCTCTTTAGAAGTAAATTTCTACCTTGTGTTCTGAAAAAACAAAACTACATGTACTATCACAAAGTTGAATGACTCTTTTCTTCTTGGCTGTGTCTCCAGGACTGTATATTTTTAACCTATTTTTTAAAGTAGCAAAATCATAACCATGAAATTCCATAGAAAAAAACAGTGTCACAGAAGTTATGTATTATTGGTAACTGTTATACTGTGTTTACAGGTTCAAGTATGATGGTGGAGAAGTGAGGGATCTGGCTAGCTGGCCATCCTTATACAAGAGTGTACATCAGTTATTGCAGGTACATATAATATACTTATTAAAGTTGTATTGTCAGCGGTAATGAGAAAAATGCATGTGTATAAATAAAGTTAAAATTATATGATAGACACATTCATTCTATATTCATTTGAAGAAAAATTGCAAATTTTTACTAAGAAAACTCGTAATAGTTGATATTTCCGAGATCAAAGTTATCAACTTTCGAAATACCCGCCACAGTTCGTAGCCGTTCGTAGCGAGCTTCTGAATTGCTCATTTGCATAATGCATGCATAAAGCACCCGTATGTAAACAACCGATAGCGTCTTTCTTTCAACTGCCGACTTGATCAAAAGAAATGTCTTCTACCAGTGACTCTGAGGTTTGAGCCTTATTTTATTTTTATGACTAACCGACTATTGATTAAAGTTATCAAGGAACTTCCTTTTTATGTTTATATTTACTTGGTTCTACTATTAAATCAAAATGGCAAGTCGAACTGAAGTGGGTGGGGTAAATTTGCGTGATATTGAATTGCGTTCAATTTATCCGAGATATCGTATTATGTTATTGTTTGGAGCCATGCACACAAGTTAACGTCGATTTGTTTTTTTTTACCATTAATATGATCGATTAACATTTTCACTAGTGGAAAAAGCTGAAACTAAAACCAGGTGATCTGGGGTGAAATAAATAACAACATGTTAAGAGTTTTTATTTCATATTTTCAGTCACCTCCAAGCAGTCCTTCATCCCAGGTTGATGTAGAGGATATTGATGAGCCTGGTCCGTCGATTCAAAGACCACAACAGAGACAAGCAGCAAAAAAACGTAAGTTGATAACGCGATCATCATAGCAGTTCATCTTATATATTGAATGATGCAGACTGAAGAATCCCAAACTAGAACAGTCTATAATTTATTACACTTTGTTTAAGTAAGTTGCACACTTTGAAAACAAAAATCACAAGTGGTTTCAGGAAGGGGGGGGGCACAATTGTGCTAAAGGTTTTTTCTTTTACTAAATCGTTGCATTTAATATTTTTTTAAAACTGCCTTCCCACAGATTGACCAGTTTGACTACTTATTCATCGTTTGTATTGGAATGAGCCATCATATGCCCAAATGTCTGGAAACCAGTGAAATCAAACTGCTGAGACAAGATCAGACATCAGTTTTTCATATTTATCTCTGAAAATTGATGGTGTATGGCTTAATACATTACTAAGCTGGAGATAAGAATTGAAGTTTTCAGCAATTTTCTTATTTCAGATGACATAATTTTATGTTCTAAAAAGTCAAAACGGTCAATCCGTGAGAGAGTGCAGCTTTTAACAGTTTGTGCATTTAAATCCTTTATTAAACAGTCCTTTTAAATTTAATAAATTGACTAAAGACTGGCTTTGAAGGTAAATGGAGGGCATGACTTTATTTGGTCAGCTTTGGTACATGCACCCTTACCAAAGAACTTAGTTACTGTTTTATATATGTATGAAGGGGGTGGTGTAGTACTTCCCCACACATCTTCACTCTCAAATGTAGCATTACGGTGTATAAAAGATTTAAGGTATTACCCATGTAATACACACTTTTCTAAAACCTTAAACCATCAACATAGTTATAATCATGGTACACAATGGGACTTTTATGCAAATTTTGAAGATCTTTTACCGTGAATTAAAAAAGTTATTTATGTTTCATTACACCCACCCCCAAACTCCAAGGGCTACAAGAGCGACAAGTACATATTTTGTCTATATTTGATTTTTTTTTGCATTATCAGAGATTATGAAATAAACACAACAGTTTCTGGTAAAATAAACATCAGTTAACAAAAAACTCAAGTTCTAACGAACACAATATTGATACAAATGGAAAAAAATCATTTTGATTGATCTTGTGACTATTCATAATAAATAGTTAAATATAAGGCAAGCTGGTGAAATCATTTTAGATATTTTCTATGATGTCTATTGAACAATTTAAAAGACAATTTATGATAGTTTACCGTCCAGTTTTGAAGAAAATTTACATAATGTCATGTAACCATTCATTTTTATAGCTAATAAAATGCTTAAAAATCAACCTTTTTCTTGTAAAAATTTATAAACAGACTTATTCATAAAACATACTCTTTCAAATAAATGCATTTTACTTATGATATTAACTCAGAATACAGAGTCTAAAAAAATGAATGTACTTTTAAACTAAAATATGTGAAGAAACAAGAACACTAAGCGGGTGGAAATGCCCTTCCAAATGTCAAAGTGAAAATTCTCAACTAATGTTATTTTAATATTATAACATGTTAACAATCTCTGTGGGTAATTTGATGTCTATATGTTTGCCCATCTGTTTTATTTTGTAATTTGTATTCTAACATTTAGATTTTTTTACCATTATTCTTCACTCTTCAACATTTGATGTTTGGTCTGTTCCCATGGTTTGTACAGGTACTTGTAGAGTGTGCACAGATGATAACTAATCAATGCTGAGTCAATGCTGATTTGGTTTTCATGCCCCTTCAGGTACTTTACCCATCAAGAATGTTTAGTGCTGTAAAAGAAAAAAATTGTACTTTAAAGCCTTTCTAACTAACTAGTATAGATAATTAAACTGGCAAAATAATACAAGATAAACTACAAACAGTTTAATATTTCTCGACTTTATTCTGAAAAACAAGCTGAAACATATATATAATGAAAATTATGAAATTTATCAATAAAATTCATCATCATCATCATCATCATCATCATCATCATCATCACATTTTAATATTCAGTCATTTTTCTGCCTGAAAGGAATTAGACTTCTGATTATCAACCAGCAGAATTAAACTACCACCATAAAATCCAAATGCACAAGTATTATACATTCTGCACTAATATCCGTTTTAGCCAAGAGTAAGGGTTGGTAGGCACAAATATGTAGTTGTTGTGCATATGGTTGATAATGATTCACGACAGTCTGGGGTTTTGTTGAGACCTACACCAAGCAAATGAGTTTCGCTAGTGTCCAAGCAGTCATGGGTTCGAGCCCCAAACCATGCACAACTTTTGCTCACAGGTTAACTTTGAAAAAATATTTGTAAACAAATAACGGGTATGTACATGAAATATGGTATGTTAGAAATAGGTCACGTACCAAAACAAAATGTTAAGTCTAATATTTTTCTAAGATAAAATAATCAAATTAAAAATTACATACTCATATACATAAATAATGCACATAAGTACATGTAAAATATGTAACATCTACATAAGTACATGTAACAATGCTGTCTGAACATTTAGCTAATACAGGCCTTCCAAGGTTCCTACTTTTTCCTACTTTTCCTACTTTTTCCTACTTTTTTAACAACTTCCTACTTTTTCCTACTTTTTTGTGTCGCCTGAAAAGACGACATATAGGGGTTACTTTTGTCGGCGGCGTCGGTGGCGGTGGCGTCGTCGACAGCGGCGTCCGCGTCCCATTTTCGCTTGTCCGGGGTATATCTCCTAAACTATTAGTGGTATCAACTTGAAATTTCATATGTAGATAGATCTGATTGATGGCAAGTGCAGTGCACAAGAACTGTTACTCTTGCTTCCATATTTTTAGAGTTATTGCCCTTTGTTATTTTTCATGCTTAAAGTTTTGTCCGGGGCATATCTTGTAGAATATAAGAGTTATCAACTTGAAACTTCATATGTAGATAGATCTCATGGAGGGCAGGTGCAGTGCACAATAACAGTAACTCTTGCTTTCTTAGTTTTAAAGTTATTGCCCTTTGTTAATTTTCATGCTTAAAGTTTTGTCCGGGGCATATCTTGAAGAATATAAGAGGTATCAACTTGAAACTTCATAGCTAGATAGATCTCATTGAGGGCAAGTGCAGTGCACAAGAACCGTTACTCTGCTATAAATGAATAAAATGCCAATCTAACAGCTATAATGTCGACAGTAAATAATTCGTCAGGCGACACATCCGACTCGCGGAGTTCTAGTTCTAAAAAACTCCTACTATTCCTACTTTTTTGAAAATAAAGTCCGCAAAAATATTAAAGTTTGATCATTGTGCTAGTTTTATTTGCAGAAAATGAACAAAAGATGTCAAACTGGCTGGTTTCTGTTGTTGAAAGGTGTGGCAACATGTTCAACTTTGACATGCATCATCTTTCATAATAAAGGCTGAGGGATGATGACCACACAGTTCAGCAACAGAAACCGACCAAGCATCATTCACTAAAATATTCAATGTGGCATATAGAATGGTATGATTTTGCATTAAAAACATCTCCTCTAGGTAAGTTAATAACCATTAATTATTACATATTTAACCAAAAATATTCCTTCTTTCCCTACTTTTTTGTAAAAAATATTCCTACTATTTCCTTCTTTTCTGTCAGAAAACCTCCTACTTTTTTCCTACTTTTTTGTTAGTGGCTGCTGGAAGGCCTGCTAATAAAAATGATTTAAGAATTCCAAAGATAAATTAAAACACAAACGTTTTGAACACATACACGCTCAAATTCCAAAGATAAATTAAAACACAAACGTTTTGAACACATACACGCTCAAAACTGTTCAAGGTCTACTTACATTCATAACCCTTTGACACGAATATCTGAATATTCCAGTTCCATGATGATTGTTGACAGTTTGTTTTTTTCGACAGAAAATCTTCTCTTACCCGTATCATTCACTTATAATCCATGTTTTACTGTAATGACTCAAGTTGTTAGATGTATTGTAATCAACTGTCAGAGTGCAATTTTGGTGTTTATTATACCCCCCAAAATAATGATTGGGGGGGTATACTGGAATCGGGTTGTCCATCTGTCCGTCCGTCTGTCTGTCTGTCCGTCTGTCCGTCCGTTTTTTTTTGTCCGGGATTCATCTTTGTCGTTATTGAACAAATCTTTTTCAAACTTTCAAATATTAATGACCATGATGTAAACCTGTGCCTCCGTGGATTTGCTCAGAGTCGCATGATCCTGAGTGGAGTTGTGGCCCCTTAATGAGTTAAATTGGGCAAAATTAGCTTTGTCCAGGATTCTTCTTTGAAGCTATTGAGCAAATCTTTTTCAAACTTTCAAATATTAATGGCCATGATGTAAACCTTTGCCTCCATGAATTTGGTGGGAGTCACATGATCCTGAGTGGAGTTGTGGCCCCTTAATGAGTTAAATTGGGTAAAATTAGTTTTGTTCGTCCTACTCCTTCGTCATTTTTGAATGAATCTTTTTCAAACTTTTAGCCATGGTGAGAACATTTGCCCCTGTGATTGTGGTTGGAATCACATGATCATGTCTCCAATTATGGCCCCTGAATAAGTTAAAATAGGCAAAAATTATACAGCTTTGTCTAGCCTAATCCTTGGTCATTTTTTCTCATTTTTTCTATAAATCTTTTTCAAACTTTCAGATGTCAATGACCATGATATGAACTGTTGAATATGTGATTTGGTGCACCTGTATTAATCAGAATGTTTGCATGGCCTTAAAAAGACCTTTAATTGATTTTGTCCTTAAAAAGACCATCAAAAGTCCTGAAGTTAGGTGCATACAGGCCTTAAATTTGTTACAATATTCGCTTTGGTGGCCTACTCCTTTGTCATTTTTCAATATATTTTTCTCAAACTTTCAGCTATCCATGACCATGATGTGAACCTTTGTATATGTGATTTTGTGCACCTGTATTATTTCCTTGGTACTCATGTGTGGGGGGGAGGTGGTGGGGGTGGGTAAACAGAAATTGGGTTGGCAGACTGTCAAATTCACCCGTCCACCTTCATTTTGGAATATCCTGTCAGGAGTCATGACCCCTTTATGGTGAAAATGAGAGAAACAGGTTTGTTATCTCCCCTGAGGTGGGTGGGAGTGGGGTAATATTCGCTTTGGTGGCCTGCTCCTTTGTCATTTTTCATCATGACCCCTTTATGGTGAAAATGAGAGAAACAGGTTTGTTATCTCCCCTGAGGTGGGTGGGAGTGGGGTAATATTCGCTTTGGTGGCCTACTCCTTTGTCATTTTTCAATATATTTTTCTCAAACTTTCAGATATCCATGACCATTATGTGAACCTTTGTATATGTGATTTTTTACACCTGTATTATTTCCTTGGTACTCATGTGTGGGGGGGGGGGGGGTGGGGGTGGGTAAACAGAAATTGGGTTGGCAGACTGCCAAATTCACCCGTCCACCTTCATTTTGGAATATCCTGCCAGGAGTCATGACCCCTTTATGGTGAAAATGAGAGAAACAACAAACTTTCAGATATCCATGGATATCCATGACCATTATGTGAACCTTTGTATATGTGATTTTTTACACCTGTATTATTTCCTTGGTACTCATGTGTGGGGGGGTGGGGGTGGGTAAACAGAAATTGGGTTGGCAGACTGCCAAATTCACCCGTCCACCTTCATTTTGGAATATCCTGCCAGGAGTCATGACCCCTTTATGGTGAAAATGAGAGAAACAGGTTTGTTATCTCCCTTAGATATAATCTGAATACTGCATTGTTTTTCTTGTCCCTTAAACTAAATAAATGTATTGCCTTGTGCTTTCTAATGATACCATAACTAAGGCCAGGGCAAACAACCTAGACAGGGAAGGGTTGGGGGGTATTCGTTAGCCTTTGGCTTACAGTTCTAGTTTATTTTAAACGTATATTCATAACAAAAATATCACCGAGTTTCCAAAAACTACGAAATTCCATTATTGACCTATGAATAGCAGGGAAATACCTTCTGTTTCTAAAAATAGCAACATCCGGTACAGGCCGAATACATCCGATATTCGTAGCGATCTGTTACGGCTAGTGGTGATATATGTCGATATACCCGAGTTGTATTACATGGCTAATACCTTTATCTTAGACAACTTTATTTAACTTGCTGGCCAAAGTTCTGTGTGTGTGTGAAGGGGGGGCCCTGCTTGCCCCTCTCCCCCAGGAAAGCTGCCATTGCAACTGAAGAAGTGCACCTTTTTACAAAACAATTAACTTGAGTTAACTTGAGTTAATAGAGATTATAATACAGTGTTTAAAGCATGACAGCACCTTTTACTAATTATGTTCCCCTTTATTACATATCGATTATTATATCAATAAGGTAATAAGTTAATTATACAATATTCATGTATATAACCAGGTACAGTTGCTAGGCGTGGCAAAGGCACAAGTGCTAGAAGAGCTGCCTACAAAGGAAAAAGACCAACTACTAGAACTCGCCGGTCCAAGACACCAGCACTCAGAAACAACAGCGGGAAAGTTTTAGCAAAGCAGAAAGAAGGGATGAAGGTATGCTATTTTTACTTTATAATAATTATTCATTATTGTACTTGTGGTACAACCTTCTTGCTATTCAACAATGATGCATTTGTTTGGTGTTTATTCTTTTCAAGTATTTTCCATATTTGCGAGTGAAATATGAACATGTTAGCATTATTTTGAAATAAATGTAAATAAGCTGAGCAATATTGCTAGTCAGCCAATCGCTATTTTAAAGTTGTAAATTTTAATTGTGATATTATTAAATTATCTTTAGAAACAAGTGAGCAAGCTGACCAAGCCTCAACTGCAGGCTGCAATTACGAGGGCCATGGAGATGGAGCCAGGGCTCATGCTGCTTGTTTTAGCAGCCCCAGCCCCTGGAGGCAACCAACCCGAAGGTGCTGGACCTCAGCCCGAGGAAGGGAATATAATTCCAAGCTGGTGTGTGTACGGAAACTGCCGGGACATGCCGACACAGAGGGAGAGAGTTTGTTGCCTGTTGCCGCCGGAAAGCTGGTCTTTCTCATACTGCTGTAAGAATCTTAATAAAACTAAAATTCAACCTTCCCGGATCCATATGGACAATATACTGGCTTTGTGCCAAGTAGGGTGCAGTAGGACACACATTTTGCATGGTATCAACAGGGATGACAATTTTCCTCCTTTTAGCGGATTTCGTCTTTTTTTGTACTCAAAACTTTAGCAATATTTTTTTTTTGCATTAAATCTGATCTATGAACAACTGAATTTATGTTTATAGTGTGATGGCGATACTTTATTACTACTATTTTGTTCAATTACAAATATTATTGGATCTGATCTGTTTTCTTGACATTTAAAATGTTCAAATGTGATAATAAAACATAGTATGACCATGAATTGTTCTGTATATTATTGTCAATGACTGATTTTCTTAATAAAATTTGTACTGTCTGCTTTCTAATATGTTTTTGTTAATATTTTCTTTTCTTCTCAAAAATCTCATTCAAATGATACTCAAGTAATATGTCCATTTGCGTCCAACTTTCACATTTTCATGTTTAAGATGTAACTGATACCTTTGTCAACTTTGTTTAGAAACAATCAAACAGACTAATGGCAGGTTCATTTTTGATACAGCCTATTACTTTAGTAATAAAGAAATTTTTGCAATAAACATCTTTCAAACGAAAAAAGAACAGATAAATAACTGAAATAAAACCATGAAGATCACAGTTTGTTCATTTCTTCTTGAATTAAAACTCAAATTTGATGTTACCGATATATTATGCATTGATAAACAGTCAAACCCCATTGATATTCAAAGAAGAGCTGCTACTGTATGCTCCTGAAGAGTTGTTCAGGATGGTCAGCAAGTATGATAGCTGGTATGTAAAAGTTGCTCCTGATGTGCTTATTATTTTTTGAAAGTAAAAATGAACACATGAATTATGTGGCTACTGTAAATATATAGACAAGACATTTCTTGACAACACTAGTCCATTTGCTACACCACAAAAGACCCAACCACAACACTGCACTGAAATGGTCTAAAAGATGTTTGTTTAGGGTAATATCCCCTAAATTATAAGGCAGGTTAGGTAGGGATTTTATTAAAAAAAAATATTCAAAAATGCTTTGGTTAAGATCATTTTTTACCAAATGTTCTTATGTATTGCTGTTATGGAGCTATATTATGTCAAAAATGTTGACAGTTTATGTTCGGAAGCCATTTCTTTTTGAAAAACATACTAGGGTCAGCCGGGTTACCTGAAACAAACACTTTTTTGTTTGGCCTTATTTTTTTTCTTTTTAAGAAAGATAATCAATTTCATGAAAAACAACTGTTCAATTTGACATATGTTATTTTTGGAGAACTTCACAATCATTATCACAGCGATATTTTAGGAAATATTTATACTGCCTGTGCAAAAAAGTCCAAATTGGGAAAAATACAAAATCAGAAAAAAATAGCAAATATAATGGCAAATATACATGTTCACCTTCATAATGATATGTATACTTAATGCCGTGAAAGAGTTGGTCGTGTCAAGATTTTGTTTATTTTTCAAGACATTCATTGCTTTTTTATTCATCAACATTATTCATTTTACAAATTGGGAAAAAATAATAAATTTTTGTGAAAAATGGAAAAGTTTTCGCAAGGGGAAACAGCCTTTAGAAGGCAGTAAATTGCACCAAAAAAAATCACCGTGTTATCACATATAAAATGAAGATAAAATGTGCAACATTTATAATATCTAATCTGCTTTTGTTATACCCTATTTACCAAAGGCTTTGGGAAAGTACCATTCACTTTTATACATAATCAAAACATTTATTTATACTTCTTAAGTGTTCACATTTAGAAGGTAGTGTAACTAAATTAGCTGAAGAAAAAAAATATACACACATTTACATATTGGAGTTTACATTTACATACATACAGTACATAAATTGCTTCTAGTATTTCCAAATATTTCTAAAGATTTGACTAGGTGACCTTGTTTTTGAGAGTATGTGACAAACTCTCTCCCTAAACATTATATCAAGGTGAACATTCTGATTAAGTTTGAACATCTATTCTGACCTCATGTGTTACGGTTTCAAACAAGTAAATAAACCATTGTCATTAGTTTCATGAAAATCAGAGCAAGTAGAAATCCTGTAAAAAATGTCATTTTTTAAACCTAGACTCTTGTTCGCTGTACAATTCCCTGTACAATTCCCTGCTTGGTTTGGGAGATAATGGACCAAGGTGGCTAGATATTCGTCGAGGGTCTTGCTCCTCCATCACAGCTCTTCTACTCATCCCGACATTGTCAGTCAAGCGACACATCAATATCTGCTTCTTCAGTGACTCTATGTATAGAAATGTTTTCTTCTCTTTCACAGGGTATACGGCCCATCTTCCACTTTTCTTGTTCCAGACACGATTTAGCCTTCAAACAAAACGAAAAATATTTATTTTTTACAAAATAAGATTAGATCACATTTATACACTTCATGAAGTATAGAAATCAAAGCTGAAAGAGATTATATAAAGATGTACAATTTTATACCTTCTCTTTGTAGATTATGGTCAAAGCCACATATTTCAGTTATGCATATTCTTACACTCCCAAATTCCGGTCATTGTGGTGCTTCAGAGCATGGTGTATGACAAACTTCTCATTTTCTTACCTAACAGAGCCATCTTTGTTATGTTGAAATTCCCTTTCCAAATGATTGTTGTGATCGATTGCTGCTATGAGGTTTCTCATGCGGTAAACAGGTGGCGAGTACGAGAACCACTTCGAACAATACATAAGGATGTGCTGGTTGAAGCCTTCCAGGTCAGCTGTACTTCTGAAAGAAGTATACATTTTATTAGCAATTAAATTAACTTAATTAACTTACATATTTATACAACTAAACTTGCAGGGAAATGGCAAGCAGTCACCAGTAAACATAAAACCCTGTTACATGGCAATAAGCTGAGGCAGAAAAAATTTGCACACACACACACACACACACACATGCATGCAATAACACTCAAGCATAAACTTAATTAGAGGAATGAGCAAAAGCTGTGTTTATAAGTAGTACTTGTGCACAACCTGGAAAATTCTGTCAATATAACAATATTTCAACTGGCAAGTAAACACAGGTTTCAACTGCGAGTAAATAGTTTAAGCATACTGACACTCATCCAAAAGATGGAAACAGAAACCAAAATAAATATTTTCACTTTGCACAAACTGAAGAAAGTAAAGTTCGCTGAGGACCCAGACTTCATGTCATAAAGATGGGACCAAATTCAGATCTTTTGATGCAGTTACTTAATGAAATGCTAATTACTGTTTTCCTACATAAATAGCCTGAAACTTAAGACTTATATAATATGTGGAAAGAGTCAAAGCTTGCTACATGAAATTTATTTACCTGGAGTTCAGATAGTTTGCTATCTTTGATAGAAGGTGCTTGTCAAGGACAATGGCTGTGAGGGCTTCAAGGGTACTGCAGTTTTCTTTCTTGTTCAGCCATGGTTTATTTCTCTCCTCAGGATTCAGAGGCCCACGACTACACTCGTAGTATCCATCCTGAATCAGCATTTCAAACATTTCATTATCTACTATTACCATCAATAAATGTCATTTCTGAATTATCAAAACTTCTCAATATACCAACATATATACTTTCATCTTAAGTCATTGCACTTTCATGATATATTTCATGATACAAATATAAGGCCTTGTTTGAAAAAAGAATACAAAGATACACTATCAGAAGAAAACAAGGCATTCTAAACACTAAATGAATACAATTCTTTATGTATTTACCACAAACTCCTTGATTGTCTGGGCAACTTTACAACAGTGCCAAAAGTGGTTAACAATGTCCTTGACCCATGGTCGAAGAACTGAATGCTCTTTCTTCAGCACAATCTGAAAATGATGATTAAAAACCATTGATTAGTAACATAAACAAATCTTTTTATACATTTATGTAATAGTTGAAGTAATAAGTTCTAAGACCATCAAAATGTGACTCCAAAACTGTGTGACTCCAAAACCTTCCTGTTCATCTTACTGTGCTAAAACTCTTATATTACTAGTAAATTTACGAACAAGTTTCAAATATCACCGAATAAAGCTGCCTTACCTTAAATATTTTTTTGCCCAAGGTTCTTTGCCTCGTGCCAAATATCATGAGAATGTTTAATCGTACAAGCATATATCCGATTGTGGAGAATTGTTATATTTTCTGCCTAAAACATCCTTATTCAGTGGAGAAAGCCCAATGTTTAGCCCCAATACAATAGTCTGAAATATTGATCAACTTCATAACGGCCATAAACTCATAATTATTTTCCATAATGTTTTCCCACTTGTTTTTGCAAGAAGGCCAGTGTTTGATTCCTGCCAGTCAAATAAAGGTTTTGGTGATCTGGAATAAGTGGGCTTTTCTGGTTTAACATTCAATACACTCACATACATGTGCATACCAGAGAGACTTAATAGTTGTATTATTGTGAAATTGTATAGTAAAATTACAATGTACCATCAATTTTCTTTTTTAATTATAAAATATGGATATGATAGCTTACACGTTTTACCTAAATAATACTGGAAAACTTACTCATCATTGCTGCGATTCCTAAATGGCCATCTGTTACTAGCTCTGTGATGTTGACCTGGTTTTGTAAGAGATCCTCGAGGCAAGCTTTAAGTGCCACCTTCTCCATAGCAACTGACTTTCTGTCTGTTTCACGTTTGTCTACTGTTTTTAGAATAATGACCTTCTTCGTTTCATTGTCCATGACAGAATATTAACAATACTGGGCAGAATGATCAGGACTGTCATTTCGGCCATCTCCTGAAAAATGAACATTATAGTTGAATTGAAACAGTTTATCGGATTTGCCATCTTTACTCAAAGTTTTCTAACTGGTCCTTGCAACTTGGAGCAGACAGGACACAGCTATATATCAACCAGATTATACATGCATGAATATATGATAATAGGGACAAGTTAAAGATGCACTCTTACTCCCAAATAAGATTTATCACAATTAATACAAATGTTTTGATATACTAAAAACGATGAATTAAGGTCGAAAACAATAGTTCTTATGAAGGATTCCGAGGTTAATTTGAAAGAGAGAAGTATTTCTACCTTATGAGACGATAGTAGATCACAGTAAATATTTTAGCACTCACCAATCATTTAATATTAGTGCGTTTTCAGCTATTAAATACACGGTTACAATCTTATTATCAGTAACTAATATTTTCCATAGTGCATTATTTAGTAAGTAGTTAAAAGTTTATCTGACACTCAAAATTTATGTTTGTAATATACGTGTATGTATTTATTTTGAATAAGAGTGTCACGTTAAGAAGAATGACAAAAAAACCTATAAAAACTGAGATAAAAACAAAACAGTGACATCTGCTGCTGATAACAAATACATACCAGTTTTAAGGCACTTGACAAGTTATTGATACGAACATGGAATCATGTGGTCAACATAGTAAAAAATCAACTGAATAATGTCAAAGGTATGCTGTAATAATTGACCCAAGATGAACTCCTAACATTTCTAACAACACACCTAGTATGACTACATCCTTTCCATGAAGAAATTGGAACAGGTCTTGTTGGTTGGTCTACCAGTATTGGTCCACAGAAGGCACAAGGTATGTACGCTGAATTCAGAAGAACTTTGTGGCTGATGGAAACTTCAGTTGCAACATGTCTGCCCAAAGTTTCATCTTTCCAAAGTTGTTGCCAGAGAGGACTGTTGTTGCAGAGATAAGAAAGTCACTGGAGAAAACCCCTCTGTCCAGTGTTGGTTGGGAGCACCAGCGTGTAATTCTGTGGCCTTTTGGCCTGACATACCTATTGGTAGATAAAAAACAAATTCTAAACTACTTTGGTGAGTAACATACTAGGGGTAAAATATTCAGTTGCCTGCAATGACAGCTTCATAAATGTTAGTAATGTACATGATCACAAGAAATATAATTGACAATACAGTGGTGGGTCTTCAATGGGGATAGGGTTGTGCCCCCACCCCCACAGATGGATGGCAATTTAGTAAATTCACCTTTAACTATTTCTTTGTAAATATACACAAAATTAAAAGGTTATTAAAATTCGCCAGAATTGATAAAAGCTTATTTTTTCATAGATACATAACTTGGCAATCTACTTATATATGTATTGTAGTTTGGAAAATCAAAACACCCTGTTTACCGCATTACCTTCAGTAACTCATAAGCATGCTCTCAATAATTAGGTCTTACCCATTCTATGATGGCTGCAGATCCATTAAAGCTCTCCTGCATCTCGATGTCTTTGGAGCCGCATATCTGACAAGTGGAAACTTTCATATCTGCCAAAGCTAGGAGCTGGTCGAGGAATACAATACAGGTGGGGGTGCTACATAGCGCATCAATATCAGCTTCATTTACTATCTTTTTCTGGCCAACTGCAGGATTTGCTACCTCGGCTTCCTCACCATCACTTTCTTCAGCCTCTTCCTGACAAAATACTGCTTCTTCAAATATCACATCAGGGCAGTTTTGGAGGTTCCCAGGCCTAAATAACACCAAATTATTTAATGACAATTTTGTAGCAAGAAAGTGTATTATCACGTTTTCACTAATTACTAATAAGCAGTATGATGCATAAAAAATACAAATCATCAAAGTTATCACTATTTCAAATCAGGCCTAAACAAGTTTGTGTTTAGAACAACAGTCTCAAAATGCGTGGCGTGGAAGGGAAAAATATATAAGATAACGTGACATTTCAGATTGTCATTAAAAAGAATAATTTGTTTACATCCATATTCACATTAACAGAAATATCTCTCTCAGGTCAGGTAGGGTCTACGTGCCCGAAATACAGAAAATTATGAAATAACGCTCAAATTAAACCCAGACAACGCGAAAACTTTTCCTTCTTCACAGGACATTGCGACAGGTAAACACCGAAAGTTTACCTGTCGCACCAAATTTTTACCTGTCGCAATGTTACAAACAGTATTCAGTAACATCAGCCTAAACCTTGATTTTAAGCCTCTTTTTTAAATAAGTTTTGTAATTCCCCATTATAACAGGTTTAGTTCTTTTTGTTAGATTTGTCCTACAGAACTATAATAAATTACAAAAAAAAGCCAAACATAATGTAAAAAAAATCACTATTCGGATCTTATAAATGTCATAATTTTTTTCTTCCCTTGCCTCCCAAAAAAAACCTCATATCTGGTTCGTCTACCCATGAAACAGCTAGATCTTACTCTTTTAATTCATCTTTAAATTAAAGATACAATAGGGTTATAAAATGTAACGAATTGTACTACAAGTCAAACTCAGGCACAACATTTATGCAAAAACGAAAGTAGAGTTCTTGTTATTGGCAATGTTAAACAGAGCGGAATGAAAGTCAGCTCGGTATATTAATCATCATATTTAAATTAACACGATTGCCGGGAACCACTACATACGGAATTTTGTAATTTCTGAACATTTCCGTAAAATAAAAGTATTAGAGTACCAGTTGAAATCGGAACCTTACGCGTTTTATCGGCTTTTACGGAAACATGTCGAAACGGGGTTTACAAATAGTGAAGCACGGATTAACACGCTGAATAATCATGATATAAAAATAACTCCGAACATTTATTTAGAAACTGAAAGTAAATTTTCCGAAAATTAAACGGTGCTGACTTTAATTTTTCACCGGACATTGTGACCGACCAAAACAAAAGTTTCGTCGGTCAAAATTGAAATATACCGGACATGTCCGACTGTCCGACGGACATTCGCATTGTCTGTAAACCATTTCTGACAAGACATCAATTTTTCTGGAGGGGGGGGGCCTGAACCCCCTGCGAAAAGGTTGTGTTCCTAAGGAGGGCCCCGTCTTACATCAATTCCTATGTCTACACCTGCTGTCACTACTCTACATATTTCTCATACAAAGTATCAACCTCTCTTTTACTTTCTTGTTTATGATCTTTAAAGCTGCATTTGCACAGATTGACTGAGAAGACAACTTTTTTTTAATTTTTGTGTTAGATTTCAATAGTCAAATTTTCAGTTAATATTTCGAATATAACACTGCAGACATGAGAGGGAAGTGCAGTTATTCATATTTACATTCGAAAATTGATATTTTAAGCTAAAAGTCTTTCAAACGCTAAAGAAGAGAGTGTTTTGCTGTTTTCCAAGCAATTGAGATATGTTCTATGGTAAATTATCTTATATGCCTCAAATGAAGGCATTTTAATGTCAAAAACAGCTGATCCTGGGACAAAACTTAATAGAAATGTAAAAATTGTCAATCTGTAAGAGTGTAGCTTTAAGCTGTTGCGAAAATGTGTTCAAAGTAGATGAGCTAAGACTTTGCTGTCTTTTATTTTCCATTTTGTTCTATTGTTAAAATATTGAAAAAATGAGGTTAAAATCATTCAAAATAATTGCTCCAACGATGAAAGCCCTGATCAAATTCATACAAGAGCTCTTGTTAAGGTATTATAAAAAAATGACAAAACAGGGTCTTTTTCACAGATTTTGGAGTAAGTAAAATGCTACCTTTTATTTTCTATATTTGAAAAGTTCAAGTTATTTTTTTTCATATTTTTCTTGCAATAACTGTACAGTACACTTGACATGTTGAAGTCGGGTTCAAAATCTGGATCATCACCAGCCTCCTCATCAGATTCTTGAAGTATGATGTCAAATAATAGTGATGCTAAAAACCAGAAATACAACAAGTTCTTTAATAACTATTATCTCAATGCACTGGGTTATTCACTCCTTATAACCATTGATAATTGCAATAAATAGAAATTGTGGTTTCACTGTTCTATGTAAATAATGTATTTGTATAAGAGACCTATTTATTAAATAAAGATTTTTTAACAATTATCAACATTGTTGCATCTGCTAAAAACTTACTCAAATGGGTCCAGGAAAGACAGATTCCTTCTTTTTGAAATCTCTGAATGGCCAATATTACAAATTTCATCACAAAACTGATACATCATCCAAATGTGACTCAATTTATGTATCCATAATGAATACAACTTTAAAATCAAGAAGTTGTTCTATTATTTTAAGGTTCCTGGAACAACAAAAATCAGAATCATTTAATCACAATAAAATATTTTTGTTTTTAAAAGTAACACATCTAAAGATTTGATATGTCAAGACTGGAACTTACTCAGCTGCACTCTCTTCTGAAGACTTTAATTCCTGACTAGCCCTGATGTAAGAATGCCCACTTCACTAAAATAGTTTAAACATTATTTATTTTATTAACATTAATACTAACAGCCACACCCCTTCGGAAGTTAATCACCACAGCTAATAAGTAAGGAAAACTGCTAATGATTTATGATGAGTAATGAGTTCTAGTATTAAAAAACCAAATTTGATGAAGGTGAAAACCCTAATCATTATTTTTTATAACTTGTATAGTTTTGTATATGCATCCCTTTAAAGAAACTCATTCACATACTGGTAGTACAATACAATAATGCATAATTATGTAAACACTAGTCATGTAAATATTTACTGTTTGATATCAAAATTTTAGATTTGCTTTTATGTGTAAAAAATTGTATGACCAAATTTAATGTTTTGGAAAAAGCAAAAAACATGTCCACTAAGCTAATGTGGCATACAAAAAGAAAAAGTTAAATATTAAAAAGGCTATAATTCAGTGTAAAAGATCTTGTTTAGCATCAGTAATGTGATTAAACTTCATCGAATTTCTAAACAAAAAGCTTAAAGCATACAAAAAATAGCATTTTTAATGGTTTCAATCTTTGTCAATATTCTAGTTTAAACACATCTTAAGATTTGATAGTGTGTTTTGGGCATTTAAGTAAAATCTTTAATATTTGCATTTTCCTTACTCGGAAAAGATTCTCTTAGATTTATGTTCCTATATACTGCTTGATGTCAGTATTAAGATGTATAAATGAGTATGTGCCTTTAATGTATATCAAAGGAATTGTTTACCTGCTGGCCATTTGTGACTCAGGAGTCGAGACTTCAGAAACTGAAGGGGTCTTTTCAACGTCTATAAATGATGCACTCGCGGGGGTGGATGTTAGCTTTGTGCTTGTCATTTTACTCCTTGTATCCGCTTCAATTATACCGGCATAGCTAAAAGTATTATAATAAAATACTTAATATGAATCTGCAAATCGATAATTGGGAAGAATGGTAATTTATGTGTTAGATGTGTTAATGCATGTTTGACATTACATTAATTGAGATTATTTCTATGTTCAATTGTATTAATTTACTAGTATATACCTTTTGCATGGATTAAATTTTATAATAAGGCCTTTTTGATGCTACTTTTATAATATAATGATATATTTTAGGGAAGTAAAAAAAAAAAACCCACATCATACCATACTATGATTATACATAGAAATTTAAGGAATAATTTACCTTTTTATAAAAAACTCTTCACATTTTTTTTTTAATATTTGTATAAACATTTTACTTAAAAAGAAATTTTCGCATTATTTACTTTTTGTATTACTTAGTGATGGTTGGACTACTTTTGTACCTTAAATGTATTCTAACATTTTAATTAGTTTCATATCCTAAATTATGTAGAAATTTCTATTAGCCAGGAACTAACATTTATTTAATGATCATGAATTTTTCAAACGCTTATTGACATGAGTATGCTTTTAAAAGGTCTGAATTTTTACATTTGGGGGATGGGGCCGGGTTTTTTAGTGAGAGGACTTCCCTTATGAAAATACGCTCTTTCAATAAGATCGTACGAGCTCGCGACAAGCTCGTTACGACCTTGCACAATCTTAATTTCCCCTGTTGCTTGCTCGTACAAGCTTGTATGAGATCGCGTTATGAGAAGGTTTTGACAAGAGCAAGCTCGTGCGAGCTTGCTATCTTTACGAGCTTGCACGAGCTTGGACCACAAATTATATTATATGGAGCAAGCTATGAGAACTTAGAAATTTTAACAAACTCTGAAAAAAGATTAAGTCCATAAAATATCAGAAAAATCACCAAATTCACATTGATGCACATTGTAAATGTAAAACATAACTTAAGTACAAGGACATAATTTTTTTATTTAATTATATATATTTATAATTATTTATGATTACTGAATAATAATATCTCTTATAATAATAATCATCATCATAAGTGTTGAATACTAAGCACGTATTAAACATATTATACATGTATGAATATCATTAATAATAACACTCAAAAAAACAACAGTTAATTAAACCAACAAAAAGATCCAACAAGTACTAGCAATGGGAATCCAACCAATATGACCTGACAACCTACAGTAGCAGTTCAATCATCACTTCATCACTTCATTTTGGTCAAATCAGGCACAAGTAGATATCCATCCATTAAATGCAGTCCAACCAACACTTGTGCTTCCATTAAATATTGTTCAACCAAAACTTGTAAATCAACTGATTATAGCTGTCCAAACAACAATAACTGTCTATCCAACAGTGATTCAAATAACACATTCTGTCCAACAAGCAGTCCAAACAACACTGGTGGTCCAACCAACACTTCCGGTCCAACCATTTATAATTGTTCAATCAACACGTATGGTCCATCCAATATAGCGGCCCAGTAAGCAATAGATGCCCAACCAACATTAGTGTTTCAACAGGCACTAGCTGTCCATCACGTTGCTACCAATCTAGCAGTCCAACCAATTGTAGTGATGTTCTTCATTGAAAGTAATGATCTCAGAAGATAACATCAGCATATTTGAATAATATCTGTAAAGAAAGGAATGGAACATAAAAGTATATTTTTTATAAAAAAAGTAAATAACTCTCAGACTTATTTATGGATGGGGTTTAAGACAATCTGGACAATTTAAGTGCAGGCCTGGGTGTATGTGACTAGTCCTGTGGCCATCATAATATTTAAACATAACTAACTAGTAACAAATTATTCAGAAGACTACACAGGTGACAGCATGACATAATTGCTCTTTCTAAGTAAAATGTTTATTACATAGTTATAAAATACACAAAGCATTATAAATATCATACCTTATATTGATGAGGATTTATATATGTTCATTCATAAGACTATTAGTTATACCTGGTCATGTACATACAGATTCCTTATAATAGATTTTGATGGTCAGATAGTAAAACAGACTAATGTATTATTTGTATTGATTTTCAAGTAAACCAGACTAATGTATTATTTGTATTGATTTTCAAACAAATATTTTTAGAATAGATGAGAATTATTTGTTGTTAATAATACTCCAATAAGAATAGTACCGCAGTCTTTTCTGAACCATCTACCCCACCCACCAGAACTAAGTGTCCAGGTAAACAGTCAAGCGATTTATAGCTAAAATAACAAATGTCATTCAAATAATATCACAATAATGTAATATTAATTCATTAAAATGACAAATCTAATATAAATAAATAAATTATAACAAACCTGGAATGATAATTAGTCCGCTGTTATTGTACTTCGTTATAACCCGGAAATAAACCGGAAGTCACCCTGGACCGCAAAGGATTGTAGTGTGTGTGGGTAACAACCAGCCGCCCGGTTAGCTCAGTTGGTTAGAGCGCCGTGCTAGTGTTCCGGCGGTCGTGGGTTCGAGCCCCACACCGGGCGCACTTTTCCTCCCAGGTTTACTTTACTGGTGGCAGCGGTAAACGACAGGAGTGCCTCCGTCGGCCTTAAAGGTTAATGGGGGGAGGAGTGTAGTGTGTGTGGGTTAGAACCAGCCGCCCGGTTAGCTCAGTTGGTTAGAGCGCCGTGCTAGTGTTCCGGCGGTCGTGGGTTCGAGCCCCACACAGGGCGCACTTTTCCTCCTAGGTTTACTTTACTGGTGGCAACGGTAAACGGCAGGAGTGCCTCCGTCGGCCTAAAAGGTTAATGGGGGGAGGAGTGTAGTGTGTGTGGGTAACAACCAGCCGCCCGGTTAGCTCAGTTGGTTAGAGCGCCGTGCTAGTGTTCCGGCGATCGTGGGTTCGAGCCCCACACCGGGCGCACTTTTCCTCCCAGGTTTACTTTAGGATTATGGTCTATTGGAAAGTCAAAAATGTTTGTCGAAATAATGCACCAAATAAACTGAAGTGTTGTTTCGTTTATTAAAGGTAAGTTCAAGCAAAGTTAGGGGTATAATTCAATTACATTTATAAGGATCTTTTACGCTAACATTATTGTTTAAAATAACATAGCAACATTTTAAAGTAATGAACAAATATGTTTTGTTGTAATACATTTTCGCGACAAACGTACGAAATACGTTTTTGTAGAAACACAGTTAAATGAATGTTTGTGACTAGCGTACAGCTAATACTTCATTGTTATATATTTTAACAGCTATTATATTTGTTACTTAATGTAAGTAGGCTATTTTTGTCTAAAAAAAGAATCAATTGCCATAAATGTCCGGCAGCGATGCAAAAGTGGGTGGGAAGGTCAAAAACTAAAACGTTTAAAAAGTCCTTATATAGTTTTGAGGAACGATCTTTTAGGGGAGTGAAACATCTATTATTGGCAACATGTTTTGGTGTAGTAAGTTATAGTTAAGTGTCTGAAATGTTGTTTCGTCTATTTTAGCCGGCCTAAGTGAGCTAACAAAGAAATCATCAGTCCACAAAAGAATCAACCAGGGAAGGAGAAAAACATTCAAAGCTGCAAATTGCCAAATCCATCAGTGAGTAGACTATTTTTAAAGCACATGGTAAGATTTCCATGTTGCAATGGATAAATGGGTATGAATCATGCTAGTGAAATATTGAACCTCAAAACTAAGTAGAAATTGATTTTTTTTTAACATTTTAAAGTTTGGTCCTTCAATGGGCTTTTGCATCGCTGCTGACCCTTGACCTTTTAAAAAACCACTATGCAAGCAAATTATGGTTTAGTGTCTGAAATGTTGTTTCGTCTATTTTAGCCGGCCTAAAGGAGCTAACAAAAAAAATCATCAGTCCACAAAAGAATCAACCAGTGAAGGAGAAAAACATTCAAAGCTGTAAATTGCCAAATCCATCAGTGAGTATATAGACTATTTTTCAATTCCCATGGTAAGATTTTCATTCTGATTTTGAAAACAATATGGTGGATGTGTTAAGTGGATTTTATTTGTAACGGACAAACACTTATAAAAATATTTTTTAAAAATAAGACTCAATAAATTTGAGCACTTTAGTTTGAACAAATACAATAATCTATCATTAATTTATATACCTGCATCATTGAAATCTTAATTCGCACTGATTTGATAACCAACTGGCCGTTAGTTATTGGAAAATATTGGCAGTACAAATAAAAAAAGAAATATTTTTCAGGTTGGAAGATGGATGTCAAAGTCTCAGACAAAAGCTTCCAGAGTTAAGGAGAGAACACTTCAACAAAAACAAGCACGAGAAGAATGACTGCAAAAAAGTTTTTCGCAGATTCGTTTCCTTATCAAGTGTATTTAAGGAAAATGGACCTGTCTACAGAGACTAGATGTAAATGTCAAGGACTGCAATGAGCAATTCAATGACTCCTTTCTAATTGTGTCAAGTGTCATAAAAAATTAAAACTGTTATAAATGGACGTGTAGTAATGATGAAATTATTACCCTGTTGCGAATAACATTAACTATTCATGAACTTAGTTCATGAATGACATTTTGAAAAAATCATGTTCATGAACTGTCAAGTTCATTAACTAAGTGGGAGTTCATGAACATGATTTGTCCAAATTGTCATTCATGAATAGTTTGTGTTTTTCTTAAAAAGCACACGCCAGGGGCTAGAATAAGGTTAGGTGAATAAGGGTCCTCTTATTTAAACTTCAGATAGGCTTGCACAAGCTCGCAAAGTGAATTGTAACGAGCTTATCAAGCTCGTAATATTGCTCATACAAGCTCGTAAAGCTGCCCATGACGAGCTTGTACAAGCCCGCGACGTGAAATGTAACATGCTTGTCAAGCTCGTAAAATTGCTCATACCAGCCTGTAAAGCTGCTCGTGACGAGCTTGAACGATCTTGTTTTTAAGCTTGTACTATCTTAATTTTGAGCGTGTACAAGCTTAAACGAACACGTACGAGCTGGTATTTGTTTCAGTTACGGCCCATAATAGCTTAAAGCTCGGGCGCGCTTGCTCGCGAACTAGATTGGGAAGTTGATCGTACGATCCCTTGACAAGCTCGTCTTCTAGCTCGCGATTGGGTTGAGCATTATTTTTGCTAAAATGGGTATGTGCAAGTTGACAGGGAAACCAATTCAAAAAGCACATTGAATGCAAATTCATGTAATTAACATAAAGATATATGAAAATACACATTGCAATGCCAATAATAAATGCAATTTGTTCTTTTCATTTGACTTGCAAAACTTTGCAATCATACCTGATAATCAGCTTGATTATGTCTTTATAAACTTGCATATAATAACTGCAAACTATTGCCTTTAATGTTGGGATATAGAAATTCTGGTTAAGGTTTTACCTTTTATCTGATTTCACAGTGATCAATGGTTGTTTCACCAAAGCTTGCAATCTTAAAAAGCAGCGCACTCACTCAATAACAGTTCTTGTTGGAAAGGTTATAAATTGTGAAATTATTTTGCCCCATTTTTTTGGATAATGGACCGGAATTTTGACCAACATTTTGGGGGATAAGTACACCCCTTCCTCTGGGGAATGGGGTCTGTATACCGTGATTGTCTCTGTTCAATTTCGTAGGCCTTCGGAACTGCTCGGAATAACTCCGAGTAGGCCATAGCAGGTTTTTTAGTAACCACCAAAAATAAAATATGGTCTGAAAATCGTGTTAATATCAGACCATCCGAGTGGAATCTAGAGTCGAAATTTCGCACAACGCTATAATAAGGATGCTTTTTGACGACAGTTGTGTTATTTTTGTGTTTTATAACCCCATTTCTCGCTGACAATATAACTTAAGTTTAAAGTTTCAAATACTCCCAACGAGTTTTGCATTCCAACATAAATGTACAAGAAAGTCATGGCCTGACATTGTACAAACAAATTTTGCTGAATATAATAATCAATCCATAAATTAGTTTGCACGATACTGATTTTGTATTGATTATCACTAATCGAATAATACCCTTTATATACCAATGCTGTCAAATTTTCACCAAAATCTGGTGATTAGTTTTTAAACTAAGGGATATCTCCCATAAAGTATTTAAAACTGGATGTATGAATTTCCTTGGCATCAAATTTTGAAGTTTTCTCCGAAATCTGCAGTTTTTGTCTCATGGAAATCCACTATTATTGAACTTTTGTGTTTAAAAAAAAACTATTTATATGTGCCAAAATTGTGCTTGCTTCCAGGCGTATTAAAACATTGAAAGTATTTATTTATTTTCGTAAAAATAGTGGAAGAACCAGTAATAATAACTACCACTTCATAATGTGAATACAAAATTAAGATGAGAATATCAGTTATGAATTAAACCAACTCATTTTTTAACATTTCAATTTCTATAGAAATAACAGTGTCAAACTATTTATTACAGTAGCAAGATAAAACATATGTGAGAATTATTCAACAATTTAGGCAAGGGAGGCAAATATATCAATGGAAAATGAAAAAATGATAATCGCAGTGACTTCCCTTAAACTGTAGAATTTATTCTCTGTTATAATTATTATTATTATTATTATTATTATTATTATTATTATTATTAACAGCTCGTCTGTGTTTCAATGAACAAAAAGTCATTGGCGTCATTGTGGTAAGCGTTACCTTGGTCATAAATTAAATAAACGAGGACATTTTGTTTTTCAAAATACAGACAAGTTTATAATAATATTATTGATATTCAAATGGAACATGGTACACATGAGACAGTATAGTAAGGCATATGTACAGCACGTACCATAACTCTTGATTTACATATTGTAAAGTCACTTGGCCTTAACTAACCATTCAAGATATTCACATAATTTTCAATTTGTATCTAGATACAAAAATCAATGAAAGTAGGAGTCTTGAGGTCCTATCAAATTGTGAGTCAAGGGGTTCTGTGGGCGTAGCCTGCCGACTGAAAATGAATTTTAGCTTTTTTAGATTTACAATTTGAAGAGTAAGGAGGCTTTACTACTGGCTCAAGTGTTGGCGTCGGCTTAAAGTTTTAGGGCTGGTTGGCATTTCACTTATTCATTCAATTCACCTAACTCTTCACAGTTATTCAATGCCATCAAACAATGAGGTTAGATAGCTCCATATTATCCTAGATATGGCCCTGGTTGACTTAGGAACTTTGGTTAAAGTTTTAGGGCACATTTGGACAGGTTAAAATTTTAGGGCAAGTTGGGATTTTTACTAGTGACTTCTATACCCTTCATTCAATTGGCTTAATACCTCACACAGTTGGTTACAGCCATCACACAGTTAGGTAACAAAACTCCATATTACCCTAAAACACAAATTATGGCCCTTGGTTGTCTTTTTTTCATTTTTTTTTGTTGCTTTTGACAGGCACATATTTGTATTTTTAACCAAAGTGAAACCTGTTTATAAGAATGAAATATGCCATTGTTGGGGCCGGCTGGCATGAGGGCGGCGTCAAACTCACCTATGGTATCAAATATTTTTAGTTAGGTTCGACATATGGTGACTAAGAGTCATGGTTAAGGTCACTGTTACTAAAAACAGAAAAATGGTTAGTACTAAATAACTTCCGATAGGGTCGATAGATTGTGACAATTGGTACAGACCAGTATATTGTTGGATTTTAGAAGCCCTGCCTAAGAGAAATTTTCATGCAATTCTACAGCTGAAAAGCTGTTCAAGGTATGAGATAACTCCTTGGTATGAAATGACTCCAAAAGCTCTACAGTATTGCAATTGATTATTTATGTGCTTTATACCTCTTGTGTCATTGTTATTCAATAAACCTCGCTATTTTCACGATTCCAAATTCGTCAACCCATATGGTGGCTGCCGATTATAACATTTTTTCACTGCATCCAATCTATGGTATAAGTGGTTTTAAGTTTTTCCCCCAATTTTTTTCAATTTTTTGCCTGCATCCTACCTATGCTAGTGTCATATACAAAGTGATTTGCGGTAAATCTCAGTTTATGAATCAATACTCATGTGAAAAACTATTGAAAACTTTTTCAAAGCAAATTGATTGTTAATGATCCTGCTGATTGTGCTGAAAAGTAAAATCGTGATCTCACGAGCAGTCACAATTGATTAAAAGCATGGCTTGTCTTCTTTAACCCTGCTAAAATGGAAACACTAACCTTCTGGAGTAAGATAAAGAAACCAAACCATCCTGATTTATTCTTTGTTAATACCCAATTATATCCTGTTTCTGAACACATACAGGACTAACCCTTTTAGATGACAGTAAGTGGAAGTTACGTAAAACATCATTAGTCAATAAAGCCTGGCAACAGTTGAACTAAACCAAAATGAATCTAACTCTTATCATCTTGCTTTAACTCATGTACAAAGTCTGTTTTATCAGGAAAGGCTTGGAGACAGAGGAGTATCATAGTCGAGAGGCAGCGGGTGGAGAAAGTGATGATGATGAGGAGAAAAAGGAGGAAAAGAGACCTGCACTGGAGATTGCTTCCATGGTAAGTGGATAGTTGGCCAGGATGTTTAAAGAATGTGACTAAGAGGGCCTAACAGAGGAAAAGACAGCAGCAATGGAGTCTGCTTCCATGGTAAAAGGATAGTTGGCCAGGATGGGTGGAGAATGTGACTAAGAGGGCCTAACAGGAAAATACAGCAGCACTGGAGTCTGCTGCCATGCTAAGTAGGGGGAAACCAGGTAAAGTAGCGTGTATTATAGTGGATAGTTGGCCAGGATGGGTGGAGAATGTGACTAAGAGGGCCTAACGAAGGAAAAGACAGCGACACTGGAGTCTGCTTCCATGCTAAGTAGGGGGAAACCAGGTAAAGTAGCGTGTATTATAGTAGATAGTTGGCCAGGATGGGTGGAGAATGTGACTAAGAGGGCCTAACAGAGGAAAAGACAGCAGCACTGGAGATTGCTTCCATGTTAAGTAGGGGGAAACCAGGTAAAGTAGCGTGTATTATAGTGGATAGTTGGCCAGGATGGGTGGAGAATGTGACTAAGAGGGCCTAACAGAGGAAAAGACAGCGGCACTGGAGTCTGCTTCCATGCTAAGTAGGGGGAAACCAGGTAAAGTAGCGTGTATTATAGTAAATAGTTGGCCAGGATGGGTGGAGAATGTGACTAAGAGGGCCTAACAGAGGAAAAGACAGCAGCACTGGAGTCTGCTGCCATGTTAAGTAGGGGGAAACCAGGTAAAGTAGCGTGTATTATAGTAGATAGTTGGCCAGGATGGGTGGAGAATGTGACTAAGAGGGCCTAACAGAGGAAAAGACAGCAGCACTGGAGTCTGCTGCCATGTTAAGTAGGGGGAAACCAGGTAAAGTAGCGTGTATTATAGTAGATAGTTGGCCAGGATGGGTGGAGAATGTGACTTAGAGGGCCTAACAGAGGAAAAGACAGCAGCACTGGAGTCTGCTGCCATGGTAAGTGGATAGTTGGCCAGGATGTTTAAAGAATGTGACTAAGAGGGCCTAACAGGAAAAGACAGCAGCACTGGAGTCTGCTGCCATGCTAAGTTGGGGGAAACCAGGTAAAGTAGCGTGTATTATAGTGGATAGTTGGCCAGGATGGGTGGAGAATGTGACTAAGAGGGCCTAACAGAGGAAAAGACAGCAGCACTGGAATCTGCTTCCATGCTAAGTAGGGGGAAACCAGGTAAAGTAGCGTGTATTATAGTAGATAGTTGGCCAGTATGGGTGGAGAATGTGACTGAGAGTGCCTAACAGAGGAAAAGACAGCAGCACTGGAGTCTGCTGCCATGTTAAGTAGGGGGGAACCAGGTAAAGTAGCGTGTATTATAGTGGATAGTTGGCCAGGATGGGTGGAGAATGTGACTGAGAGTGCCTAACAGAGGAAAAGACAGCAGCACTGGAGTCTGCTTCCATGTTAAGTAGGGGGGAACCAGGTAAAGTAGCGTGTATTATAGTGGATAGTTGGCCAGGATGGGTGGAGAATGTGACTAAGAGTGCCTAACAGAGGAAAAGACAGCAGCACTGGAGTCTGCTGCCATGTTAAGTAGGGGGAAACCAGGTAAAGTAGCGTGTATTATAGTGGATAGTTGGCCAGGATGGGTGGAGAATGTGACTGAGAGTGCCTAACAGAGGAAAAGACAGCAGCACTGGAGTCTGCTGCCATGTTAAGTAGGGGGAAACCAGGTAAAGTAGCGTGTATTATAGTGGATAGTTGGCCAGGATGGGTGGAGAATGTGACTAAGAGGGCCTAACAGAGGAAAAGACAGCAGCACTGGAGTCTGCTGCCATGTTAAGTAGGGGGGAACCAGGTAAAGTAGCGTGTATTATAGTGGATAGTTGGCCAGGATGGGTGGAGAATGTGACTAAGAGGGCCTAACAGAGGAAAAGACAGCAGCACTGGAGTCTGCTGCCACGGTAAGTGGATAGTTGGCCAGGATGTTTAAAGAATGTGACTAAGAGGGCCTAACAGGAAAAGACAGCAGCACTGGAGATTGCTGCCATGGTAAGTGGATAGTTGGCCAGGATGTTTAAAGAATGTGACTAAGAGGGCCTAACAGGAAAAGACAGCAGCACTGGAGTCTGCTTCCATGGTAAGTGGATAGTTGGCCAGGATGTTTAAAGAATGTGACTAAGAGGGCCTAACAGAGGAAAAGACAGCGGCACTGGAGATTGCTTCCATGTTAAGTAGGGGGAAACCAGGTAAAGTAGCGTGTATTATAGTAGATAGTTGGCCAGGATGGGTGGAGAATGTGACTGAGAGGGCCTAACAGAGGAAAAGACAGCGGCACTGGAGATTGCTTCCATGCTAAGTAGGGGGAAACCAGGTAAAGTAGCGTGTATTATAGTAGATAGTTGGCCAGGATGGGTGGAGAATGTGACGGGGAGGATGAAATGGAGGGGATAGACACCTACACTGGAGACTGTATCGACTGAGTGGAGAGAAACAAGGTAAAGGGTTGGTTACTTTATTGGATAGTTGACCAGGATGGGTGGAGAATGTGACAGGGAGGGAATAACTGAAGAAAATACACCTGCACTGGAGTCTGCTTCCACGGTAAGTGGGGAGAATCAGGGTAGGGGTGTGTATTATAGTGGATTGTTGGCCAGGATGGGTAGAGAAAGTGACAGGGAGGAGGAGACAGAGGGAAAGACACCTGCACTAGAGATTAATTTAATGGTAAGTGTGGATTAAGGGTAAAGGTATTTCTATTAAAGTTTTTTAGTTGACAGTTGGCGGGATTGAGTGCATATAAATATTGGGAGCTGCAGAAGGAGGGCCTGCTTCCACTGGGAGTTGCGGTGGAGTGGGAAGGGGGGGAGGGCTTGAATTGTAGCGGCCAGGTTGGTTAGAGAAATAGAGGACTTAAGGAAGTGAACATCTACACTGGAAAAACTGCATCCACAGTGAGTTGTAAGAAAAAAACCTACTACCGTACTGGTATAAGCTTTATTTAAAAAAAAAAATCAAAACAAATAATATATGTTGGAGAAATCAGGGATCTGGCCAGACAGCCGTCCTTAATCAAGAGTGTACATCAGTTGTCATCTAACATTGGTAACTGTAATATTGTGTTTACAGGTTCAAGTATGATGGTGGAGAAGCCAGGGATCTGGCCAGACAGCTGTCCTTGTACAAGAGTGTACATCAGTTGTCATCTAACATTGGTAATTGTAATATTGTGTTTACAGGTTCAAGTATGATGGTGGTGAAGTGAGGGATCTGGCCACACAGCCATCCTTGTACAAGAGTGTACATCAGTTGTCATCTAACATTGGTAATTGTAATATTGTGTTTACAGGTTCAAGTATGATGGTGGTGAAGTGAGGGATCTGGCCAGACAGCCATCCTTGTACAAGAGTGTACATCAGTTGTCATCTAACATTGGTAACTGTAATATTGTGTTTACAGGTTCAAGTATGATGGTGAAGAAGTCAGGGATCTGGTCAGACAGCCGTCCTTAATCAAGAGTGTACATCAGTTGTCATCTAACATTGGTAACTGTAATATTGTGTTTACAGGTTCAAGTATGATGGTGGTGAAGTGAGGGATCTGGCCAGACAGCTGTCCTTGTACAAGAGTGTACATAAGTTGCCATCTAACATTGGCAACTGTAATACTGTGTTTACGGGTTCAAGTATGATGGTGGAGAAGTCAGGGATCTGGCCAGACAGCTGTCCTTGTACAAATGTGTACATCAGTTGTCATCTAACATTGGTAACTGTAATATTGTGTTTACAGGTTCAAGTATGATGGTGGAGAAGTGAGGGATCTGGCCAGACAGCTGTCCTTGTACAAGAGTGTACATCAGTTGTCATCTAACATTGGTAACTGTAATATTGTGTTTACAGGTTCAAGTATGATGGTGGAGAAGTGAGGGATCTGGCCACACAGCCCTCCTTGTACAAGAGTGTACATCAGTTGTCATCTAACATTGGTAACTGTAATATTGTGTTTACAGGTTCAAGTATGATGGTGGAGAAGTGAGGGATCTGGCCAGACAGCCGTCCTTATACAAGAGTGTACATCAGTTGTCCTCTAACATTGGTAACTGTAATATTATGTTTACAGGTTCAAGTTTGATGGTGGTGAAGTGAGGGATCTGGCCAGACAGCCGTCCTTGTACAAGAGTGTACATCAGTTGTCATCTAACATTGGTAACTGTAATATTGTGTTTACAGGTTCAAGTATGATGGTGGAGAAGTGAGGGATCTGGCCACACAGCTGTCCTTATACAAGAGTGTACATCAGTTGTCATCTAACATTGGTAACTGTAATATTGTGTTTACTGGTTCAAGTATGATGGTGGAGAAGTCAGGGATCTGGCCAGACAGCTGTCCTTGTACAAGAGTGTACATAATTTGCCATCTAACATTGGTAACTGTAATATTGTGTTTACAGGTTCAAGTATGATGGTGGAGAAGTCAGGGATCTGGCCAGACAGCTGTCCTTGTACAAGAGTGTACATCAGTTATCATCTAACATTGGTAACTGTAATATTGTGTTTACAGGTTCAAGTATGATGGTGGAGAAGTGAGGGATCTGGCCAGACAGCCCTCCTTGTACAAGAGTGTACATCAGTTGTCATCTAACATTGGTAATTGTAATATTGTGTTTACAGGTTCAAGTATGATGGTGGTGAAGTGAGGGATCTGGCCACACAGCCATCCTTGTACAAGAGTGTACATCAGTTGTCATCTAACATTGGTAATTGTAATATTGTGTTTACAGGTTCAAGTATGATGGTGGTGAAGTGAGGGATCTGGCCAGACAGCCATCCTTGTACAAGAGTGTACATCAGTTGTCATCTAACATTGGTAACTGTAATATTGTGTTTACAGGTTCAAGTATGATGGTGAAGAAGTCAGCGATCTGGTCAGACAGCCGTCCTTAATCAAGAGTGTACATCAGTTGTCATCTAACATTGGTAACTGTAATATTGTGTTTACAGGTTCAAGTATGATGGTGGTGAAGTGAGGGATCTGGCCAGACAGCTGTCCTTGTACAAGAGTGAACATAAGTTGCCATCTAACATTGGCAACTGTAATACTGTGTTTACGGGTTCAAGTATGATGGTGGAGAAGGCCGGGATCTGGCCAGACAGCCGTCCTTGTACAAATGTGTACATCAGTTGTCATCTAACATTGGTAACTGTAATATTGTGTTTACAGGTTCAAGTATGATGGTGGAGAAGTCAGGGATCTGGTCAGACAGCCGTCCTTAATCAAGAGTGTACATCAGATGTCATCTAACATTGGTAACTGTAATATTGTGTTTACTGGTTCAAGTATGATGGTGGTGAAGTCAGGGATCTGGTCAGACAGCCGTCCTTAATCAAGAGTGTACATCAGTTGTCATCTAACATTGGTAACTGTAATATTGTGTTTACAGGTTCAAGTATGATGGTGGAGAAGTCAGGGATCTGGCCAGACAGCTGTCCTTATACAAGAGTGTACATCAGTTATCATCTAACATTGGTAACTGTAATATTATGTTTACAGGTTCAAGTATGATGGTGGTGAAGTCAGGGATCTGGTCAGACAGCCGTCCTTAATCAAGAGTGTACATCAGTTGTCATCTAACATTGGTAACTGTAATATTGTGTTTACAGGTTCAAGTATGATGGTGGAGAAGTCAGGGATCTGGTCAGACAGCCGTCCTTAATCAAGAGTGTACATCAGTTGTCATCTAACATTGGTAACTGTAATATTATGTTTACAGGTTCAAGTATGATGGTGGAGAAGGCCGGGATCTGGTCAGACAGCCGTCCTTAATCAAGAGTGTACATCAGTTGTCATCTAACATTGGTAACTGTAATATTGTGTTTACAGGTTCAAGTATGATGGTGGTGAAGTGAGGGATCTGGCCAGACAGCCGTCCTTGTACAAATGTGTACATCAGTTGTCATCTAACATTGGTAACTGTAATATTGTGTTTACAGGTTCAAGTATGATGGTGGAGAAGTCAGGGATCTGGCCAGACAGCCGTCCTTGTACAAATGTGTACATCAGTTGTCATCTAACATTGGTAACTGTAATATTGTGTTTACAGGTTCAAGTATGATGGTGGAGAAGTGAGGGATCTGGCCAGACAGCCCTCCTTGTACAAGAGTGTACATCAGTTGTCATCTAACATTGGTAACTGTAATATTGTGTTTACAGGTTCAAGTATGATGGTGGTGAAGTTAGGAATCTGGCCAGACAGCCATCCTTATACAAGAGTGTACATCAGTTGTCATCTAACTTTGGTAACTGTAATATTGTGTTTACTGGTTCAAGTATGATGGTGGTGAAGTCAGGGATCTGGCCAGACAGCCGTCCTTATACAAGAGTGTACATCAGTTGTCATCTAACATTGGTAACTGTAATATTATGTTTACAGGTTCAAGTATGATGGTGGTGAAGTGAGGGATCTGGCCACACAGCCGTCCTTGTACAAGAGTGTACATCAGTTGTCATCTAACATTGGTAACTGTAATATTATGTTTACAGGTTCAAGTATGATGGTGGAGAAGTGAGGGATCTGGCCAGACAGCCGTCCTTGTACAAGAGTGTACATCAGTTGTCATCTAACATTGGTAACTGTAATATTGTGTTTACAGGTTCAAGTATGATGGTGGAGAAGTGAGGGATCTGGCCAGACAGCCGTCCTTGTACAAGAGTGTACATCAGTTGTCATCTAACATTGGTAACTGTAATATTGTGTTTACAGGTTCAAGTATGATTGTGGTGAAGTGCGGGATCTGGCCAGACAGCCGTCCTTGTACAAATGTGTACATCAGTTGTCATCTAACATTGGTAACTGTAATATTGTGTTTACAGGTTCAAGTATGATGGTGGTGAAGTGAGGGATCTGGCCAGACAGCTGTCCTTGTACAAATGTGTACATCAGTTGTCATCTAACATTGGTAACTGTAATATTGTGTTTACGGGTTCAAGTATGATGGTGGTGAAGTGAGGGATCTGGCCAGACAGCCGTCCTTGTACAAGAGTGTACATCAGTTGTCATCTAACATTGGTAACTGTAATATTGTGTTTACGGGTTCAAGTATGATGGTGGTGAAGTGAGGGATCTGGCCACACAGCCGTCCTTGTACAAATGTGTACATCAGTTGTCATCTAACATTGGTAACTGTAATATTGTGTTTACAGGTTCAAGTATGATGGTGGTGAAGTGAGGGATCTGGTCAGACAGCCGTCCTTAATCAAGAGTGTACATCAGTTGTCATCTAACATTGGTAACTGTAATATTGTGTTTACAGGTTCAAGTATGATGGTGGTGAAGTGAGGGATCTGGCCAGACAGCCGTCCTTGTACAAGAGAGTACATCAGTTGTCATCTAACATTGGTAACTGTAATATTGTATTTACAGATACAAGTATGATGGTGGAGAAGTGAGGGATCTGGCCACACAGCTGTCCTTATACAAGAGTGTACATCAGTTGTCATCTAACATTGGTAACTGTAATATTGTGTTTACAGGTTCAAGTATGATGGTGGTGAAGTGAGGGATCTGGCCAGACAGCTGTCCTTGTACAAGAGTGTACATCAGTTGTCATCTAACATTGGTAACTGTAATATTGTGTTTACTGGTTCAAGTATGATGGTGGAGAAGTCAGGGATCTGGCCAGACAGCTGTCCTTGTACAAGAGTGTACATCAGTTGTCATCTAACATTGGTAACTGTAATATTGTGTTTACAGGTTCAAGTATGATGGTGGTGAAGTTAGGAATCTGGCCAGACAGCCGTCCTTGTACAAGAGTGTACATCAGTTATCATCTAACATTGGTAACTGTAATATTGTGTTTACAGGTTCAAGTATGATGGTGGTGAAGTTAGGAATCTGGCCAGACAGCCGTCCTTGTACAAGAGTGTACATCAGTTATCATCTAACATTGGTAACTGTAATATTGTGTTTACAGGTTCAAGTATGATGGTGGTGAAGTGAGGGATCTGGCCAGACAGCCGTCCTTATACAAGAGTGTACATCAGTTGTCATCTAACATTGGTAACTGTAATATTGTGTTTACAGGTTCAAGTATGATAGTGGTGAAGTCAGGGATCTGGCCAGACAGCCGTCCTTGTACAAGAGTGTACATCAGTTATCATCTAACATTGGTAACTGTAATATTGTGTTTACAGGTTCAAGTATGATAGTGGTGAAGTGAGGGATCTTGCCAGACAGCCACCCTTGTACAAGAGTGTACATCAGTTGTCATCTAACATTGGTAACTGTAATATTGTGTTTACAGGTTCAAGTATGATGGTGAAGAAGTCAGGGATCTGGCCAGACAGCTGTCCTTATACAAGAGAGTACATCAGTTGTCATCTAACATTGGTAACTGTAATATTGTGTTTACAGGTTCAAGTATGATGGTGGTGAAGTGAGGGATCTGGCCAGACAGCTGTCCTTATACAAGAGTGTACATCAGTTGTCATCTAACATTGGTAACTGTAATATTGTGTTTACAGGTTCAAGTATGATGGTGGAGAAGTGAGGGATCTGGCCAGACAGCTGTCCTTATACAAGAGTGTACATCAGTTGTCATCTAACATTGGTAACTGTAATATTGTGTTTACAGATACAAGTATGATGGTGGAGAAGTGAGGGATCTGGCCAGACAGCTGTCCTTATACAAGAGTGTACATCAGTTGTCATCTAACATTGGTAACTGTAATATTGTGTTTACAGGTTCAAGTATGATGGTGGAGAAGTGAGGGATCTGGCCAGACAGCTGTCCTTATACAAGAGTGTACATAAGTTGCCATCTAACATTGGTAACTGTAATATTGTGTTTACAGGTTCAAGTATGATGGTGGTGAAGTGAGGGATCTGGCCAGACAGCTGTCCTTATACAAGAGTGTACATCAGTTGTCATCTAACATTGGTAACTGTAATATTGTGTTTACAGGTTCAAGTATGATGGTGGAGAAGTGAGGGATCTGGCCAGACAGCTGTCCTTATACAAGAGTGTACATCAGTTGTCATCTAACATTGGTAACTGTAATATTGTGTTTACAGGTTCAAGTATGATGGTGGTGAAGTGAGGGATCTGGCCAGACAGCCGTCCTTATACAAGAGTGTACATCAGTTGTCATCTAACATTGGTAACTGTAATATTGTGTTTACAGGTTCAAGTATGATGGTGAAGAAGTCAGGGATCTGGCCAGACAGCTGTCCTTATACAAGAGAGTACATCAGTTGTCATCTAACATTGGTAACTGTAATATTGTGTTTACAGGTTCAAGTATGATGGTGGTGAAGTGAGGGATCTGGCCACACAGCTGTCCTTATACAAGAGTGTACATCAGTTGTCATCTAACATTGGTAACTGTAATATTGTGTTTACAGGTTCAAGTATGATGGTGGAGAAGTGAGGGATCTGGCCAGACAGCTGTCCTTGTACAAGAGTGTACATCAGTTGTCATCTAACATTGGTAACTGTAATATTGTGTTTACAGGTTCAAGTATGATGGTGGTGAAGTGAGGGATCTGGCCACACAGCCATCCTTATACAAGAGTGTACATCAGTTGTCATCTAACACTGGTAACTGTAATATTGTGTTTACAGGTTCAAGTATGATGGTGGTGAAGTGAGGGATCTGGCCAGACAGCCATCCTTATACAAGAGTGTACATCAGTTGTCATCTAACATTGGTAACTGTAATATTGTGTTTACAGGTTCAAGTATGATGGTGGTGAAGTGAGGGATCTGGCCACACAGTCATCCTTGTACAAGAGTGTATATCAGTTGTCATCTAACATTGGTAATTGTAATATTGTGTTTACAGGTTCAAGTATGATGGTGGTGAAGTGAGGGATCTGGCCAGACAGCCATCCTTGTACAAGAGTGTACATCAGTTGTCATCTAACATTGGTAACTGTAATATTGTGTTTACAGGTTCAAGTATGATGGTGGAGAAGTCAGGGATCTGGTCAGACAGCCGTCCTTATACAAGAGTGTACATCAGTTGTCATCTAACATTGGTAACTGTAATATTGTGTTTACAGGTTCAAGTATGATGGTGGAGAAGTCAGGGATCTGGCCAGACAGCCGTCCTTGTACAAATGTGTACATCAGTTGTCATCTAACATTGGTAACTGTAATATTGTGTTTACAGGTTCAAGTATGATGGTGGAGAAGTGAGGGATCTGGCCAGACAGCCCTCCTTGTACAAGAGTGTACATCAGTTGTCATCTAACATTGGTAACTGTAATATTGTGTTTACTGGTTCAAGTATGATGGTGGAGAAGTCAGGGATCTAGCCAGACAGCTGTCCTTGTACAAGAGTGTACATCAGTTGTCATCTAACATTGGTAACTGTAATATTGTGTTTACAGGTTCAAGTATGATGGTGGAGAAGTCAGGGATCTGGTCAGACAGCCGTCCTTATACAAGAGTGTACATCAGTTGTCATCTAACATTGGTAACTGTAATATTGTGTTTACAGGTTCAAGTATGATGGTGGTGAAGTGAGGGATCTGGCCAGACAGCCGTCCTTATACAAGAGTGTACATCAGTTGTCATCTAACATTGGTAACTGTAATATTGTGTTTACAGGTTCAAGTATGATGGTGGAGAAGTCAGGGATCTGGCCAGACAGCCGTCCTTGTACAAATGTGTACATCAGTTGTCATCTAACATTGGTAACTGTAATATTGTGTTTACAGGTTCAAGTATGATGGTGGAGAAGTGAGGGATCTGGCCAGACAGCCCTCCTTGTACAAGAGTGTACATCAGTTGTCATCTAACATTGGTAACTGTAATATTGTGTTTACAGGTTCAAGTATGATGGTGGAGAAGTGAGGGATCTGGCCAGACAGCCGTCCTTATACAAGAGTGTACATCAGTTGTCATCTAACATTGGTAACTGTAATATTATGTTTACAGGTTCAAGTTTGATGGTGGTGAAGTGAGGGATCTGGCCAGACAGCCGTCCTTGTACAAGAGTGTACATCAGTTGTCATCTAACATTGGTAACTGTAATATTGTGTTTACAGGTTCAAGTATGATGGTGGAGAAGTGAGGGATCTGGCCACACAGCTGTCCTTATACAAGAGTGTACATCAGTTGTCATCTAACATTGGTAACTGTAATATTGTGTTTACAGGTTCAAGTATGATGGTGGTGAAGTGAGGGATCTGGCCAGACAGCTGTCCTTGTACAAGAGTGTACATCAGTTGTCATCTAACATTGGTAACTGTAATATTGTGTTTACTGGTTCAAGTATGATGGTGGAGAAGTCAGGGATCTAGCCAGACAGCTGTCCTTGTACAAGAGTGTACATCAGTTGTCATCTAACATTGGTAACTGTAATATTGTGTTTACAGGTTCAAGTATGATGGTGGTGAAGTTAGGAATCTGGCCAGACAGCCGTCCTTGTACAAGAGTGTACATCAGTTATCATCTAACATTGGTAACTGTAATATTGTGTTTACAGGTTCAAGTATGATGGTGGTGAAGTGAGGGATCTGGCCAGACAGCCGTCCTTATACAAGAGTGTACATCAGTTGTCATCTAACATTGGTAACTGTAATATTGTGTTTACAGGTTCAAGTATGATGGTGGTGAAGTGAGGGATCTGGCCAGACAGCTGTCCTTGTACAAGAGTGTACATCAGTTGTCATCTAACATTGGTAACTGTAATATTGTGTTTACAGGTTCAAGTATGATGGTGGAGAAGTGAGGGATCTGGCCAGACAGCTGTCCTTGTACAAGAGTGTACATCAGTTGTCATCTAACATTGGTAACTGTAATATTATGTTTACAGGTTCAAGTATGATGGTGGTGAAGTTAGGAATCTGGCCAGACAGCCGTCCTTGTACAAGAGTGTACATCAGTTGTCATCTAACATTGGTAACTGTAATATTGTGTTTACAGGTTCAAGTATGATGGTGGAGAAGTGAGGGATCTGGCCAGACAGCCATTCTTGTACAAGAGTGTACATCAGTTGTCATCTAACATTGGTAACTGTAATATTGTGTTTACAGGTTCAAGTATGATGGTGGTGAAGTGAGGGATCTGGCCACACAGCCATCCTTATACAAGAGTGTACATCAGTTGTCATCTAACACTGGTAACTGTAATATTGTGTTTACAGGTTCAAGTATGATGGTGGTGAAGTGAGGGATCTGGCCAGACAGCCGTCCTTGTACAAGAGTGTACATCAGTTGTCATCTAACATTGGTAACTGTAATATTGTGTTTACAGGTTCAAGTATGATGGTGGTGAAGTGAGGGATCTGGCCAGACAGCCGTCCTTGTACAAGAGTGTACATCAGTTGTCATCTAACATTGGTAATTATAATATTGTGTTTACAGGTTCAAGTATGATGGTGGTGAAGTGAGGGATCTGGCCACACAGCTGTCCTTATACAAGAGTGTACATCAGTTGTCATCTAACATTGGTAACTGTTATACTGTGTTTACAGGTTCAAGTATGATGGTGGTGAAGTGAGGGATCTGGCCACACAGCTGTCCTTATACAAGAGTGTACATCAGTTATCATCTAACATTGGTAACTGTAATATTGTGTTTACAGGTTCAAGTATGATGGTGGTGAAGTGAGGGATCTGGCCAGACAGCTGTCCTTGTACAAGAGTGTACATCAGTTGTCATCTAACATTGGTAACTGTAATATTGTGTTTACAGGTTCAAGTATGATTGTGGTGAAGTGAGGGATCTGGCCAGACAGCCGTCCTTGTACAAGAGTGTACATCAGTTGTCATCTAACATTGGTAATTGTAATATTGTGTTTACAGGTTCAAGTATGATGGTGGTGAAGTGAGGGATCTGGCCACACAGCCATCCTTATACAAGAGTGTACATCAGTTGTCATCTAACACTGGTAACTGTAATATTGTGTTTACAGGTTCAAGTATGATGGTGGTGAAGTGAGGGATCTGGCCAGACAGCCATCCTTATACAAGAGTGTACACCAGTTGTCATCTAACATTGGTAACTGTAATATTGTGTTTACAGGTTCAAGTATGATGGTGGAGAAGTGAGGGATCTGGCCAGACAGCCCTCCTTGTACAAGAGTGTACATCAGTTGTCATCTAACATTGGTAACTGTAATATTGTGTTTACAGGTTCAAGTATGATGGTGGTGAAGTGAGGGATCTGGCCACACAGCCATCCTTATACAAGAGTGTACATCAGTTGTCATCTAACACTGGTAACTGTAATATTGTGTTTACAGGTTCAAGTATGATGGTGGTGAAGTGAGGGATCTGGCCAGACAGCCATCCTTATACAAGAGTGTACACCAGTTGTCATCTAACATTGGTAACTGTAATATTGTGTTTACAGGTTCAAGTATGATGGTGGAGAAGTGAGGGATCTGGCCAGACAGCCCTCCTTGTACAAGAGTGTACATCAGTTGTCATCTAACATTGGTAACTGTAATATTGTGTTTACAGGTTCAAGTATGATAGTGGTGAAGTCAGGGATCTGGCCAGACAGCTGTCCTTGTACAAGAGTGTACATAAGTTGCCATCTAACATTGGTAACTGTAATATTGTGTTTACAGGTTCAAGTATGATGGTGGAGAAGTGAGGGATCTGGCCAGACAGCTGTCCTTGTACAAGAGTGTTGATCAGTTGTCATCTAACATTGGTAACTGTAATATTGTGTTTACGGGTTCAAGAATGATGGTGGAGAAGTTAGGGATCTGGTCAGACAGCTGTCCTTGTACAAGAGTGTACATCAGTTGCCATCTAACATTGGTAACTGTAATATTGTGTTTACAGGTTCAAGTATGATGGTGGAGAAGTGAGGGATCTGGCCAGACAGCTGTCCTTGTACAAGAGTGTACATCAGTTGCCATCTAACATTGGTAACTGTAATACTGTGTTTACGGGTTCAAGTATGATGGTGGAGAAGTCAGGGATCTGGCCAGACAGCTGTCCTTGTACAAGAGTGTACATAAGTTGCCATCTAACATTGGTAACTGTAATATTGTGTTTACAGGTTCAAGTATGATGGTGGAGAAGTGAGGGATCTGGCCAGACAGCTGTCCTTGTACAAGAGTGTACATCAGTTGCCATCTAACATTGGTAACTGTAATACTGTGTTTACGGGTTCAAGTATGATGGTGGAGAAGTCAGGGATCTGGCCAGACAGCTGTCCTTGTACAAGAGTGTACATCAGTTGCCATCTAACATTGGTAACTGTAATATTGTGTTACAGGTTCAAGTATGATGGTGGAGAAGTGAGGGATCTGGCCAGACAGCCGTCCTTGTACAAATGTGTACATCAGTTGTCATCTAACATTGGTAACTGTAATATTGTGTTACGGGTTCAAGTATGATGGTGGAGAAGTGAGGGATCTGGCCAGACAGCTGTCCTTGTACAAGAGTGTACATCAGTTGCCATCTAACATTGGTAACTGTAATACTGTGTTTACGGGTTCAAGTATGATGGTGGAGAAGTGAGGGATCTGGCCAGACAGCTGTCCTTGTACAAGAGTGTACATAAGTTGCCATCTAACATTGGTAACTGTAATATTGTGTTTACAGGTTCAAGTATGATGGTGGAGAAGTGAGGGATCTGGCCAGACAGCTGTCCTTGTACAAGAGTGTACATCAGTTGCCATCTAACATTGGTAACTGTAATACTGTGTTTACGGGTTCAAGTATGATGGTGGAGAAGTGAGGGATCTGGCCAGACAGCTGTCCTTGTACAAGAGTGTACATCAGTTGTCATCTAACATTGGTAACTGTAATATTGTGTTTACAGGTACTGGTTCAAGTATGATGGTGGTGAAGTCAGGGATCTGGCCACACAGCTGTCCTTATACAAGAGTGTACATCAGTTGTCATCTAACATTGGTAACTGTAATATTGTGTTTACAGGTTCAAGTATGATGGTGGTGAAGTGAGGGATCTGGCCAGACAGCCGTCCTTGTACAAATGTGTACATCAGTTGTCATCTAACATTGGTAACTGTAATATTGTGTTTACAGGTTCAAGTATGATAGTGGTGAAGTGAGGGATCTGGCCAGACAGCTGTCCTTATACAAGAGTGTACATCAGTTGTCATCTAACATTGGTAACTGTAATATTGTGTTTACAGGTTCAAGTATGATGGTGGTGAAGTGAGGGATCTGGCCAGACAGCTGTCCTTATACAAGAGTGTACATCAGTTGTCATCTAACATTGGTAATTATAATATTGTGTTTACAGGTTCAAGTATGATGGTGGTGAAGTGAGGGATCTGGCCACACAGCTGTCCTTATACAAGAGTGTACATCAGTTGTCATCTAACATTGGTAACTGTTATACTGTGTTTACAGGTTCAAGTATGATGGTGGTGAAGTGAGGGATCTGGCCACACAGCTGTCCTTATACAAGAGTGTACATCAGTTGTCATCTAACATTGGTAACTGTTATACTGTGTTTACAGGTTCAAGTATGATGGTGGTGAAGTCAGGGATCTGGCCAGACAGCCGACCATGTACAAGAGTGTACATCAGTTGTCATCTAACATTGGTAACTGTAATATTGTGTTTACAGGTTCAAGTATGATGTTGGAGAAGTCAGGGATCTGGCCAGACAGCTGTCCTTATACAATAGAGTACATCAGTTTTTGCAGGTATCTATCAGAAAAGTATTAAGCTACAAATACTTCCAAGGATTTTGGCATTCCTTATGAATGTACAAGGTTAATGACCTGACTTTTAACAAACAAGATTTATTCTAATTATGTTAAAGTTTGTAAGTTCGGACAAAGCATAGTTATTTGACCAATAAATAAAGCTTTACACCATACTGATATTTTATTTGTTATCACTTATCAATACAGACCAGTTCATTTACTGATGCAGACACATTTTCACCAAAATCAGGTGTATAGTTTTTAATCTTGTCAAAAAATACCTGCAGAACTATTTTGAAACTGTAAGTTTGAATTTGCTTGCCGTCAATTTTGGAAGATTATCTCTGTGTAAAGATTAAGTCTCAACGCTGAAAAAAATCCACTATTTTCCACATGCTGTGTAACAAATAAATATTTTGCAAGAAGGAAGTTTTAGCCCATTTTTAGGGAGAAATACTCCGACCCAAACTTCCTTTAAAGACTCAGAAGTTTTTACCTTCAACATTTTAACGGGCATATTCCTTGTTTATGTCATAGTGCATATGCACAGATTTAAGGCCTGTAAAGGAAAGAAAGAGGAAGTATAACTACCACTTCAGAATCTGAAGACAAAATAAGTTGGCAATCTAATTGTATGAAATAAACCAACTCATTATTTTTTAATATTTAAAATAGAAATAACCATAATTATCAACATTGTGTTTAAATACAGAAGTGTAAAAAAAGATAATATAGTGAGAATTTCAACATTTAAGGCAAGGGAGGCAAATCTATCATGAGAAATGGTAAAAATGCAAATCTTAGTGACTTCCCTTTAACTGTAGAATTTATAACCTGTTATCATTATTGGTATAATTATCAGCTCAACTGTGTTTTGAAAATCAAAAAGTCAAGTTATTGTCATTACCTTGGTGTCATTGGCATTGTTGTGATTTTTTTTAAATATTTGCCATAACTTAAAAAAATGTTCAAGATATTCAAATGAAACTTGGCACATATTTTGCAGGAGACACTAGACACTAGACACATGTATAGCAAGTCCTATAACTCTTCCTTCAGTTATTGCAAAGTAATGTCACTAAATAGTTGGAAAAAGTCATGCAAAAAATATCACATGTCCAAAACTTAGGTAACCAAGATATTCACATGAAACTTTTTTCATCATTTTTAATTGTGTTTCTAGATGCACAGTCAGGGTTGCAGAAATGTTTAGGAGTAGGAGAGTATATCCCCTAAAGAGTGTGGGAGTGTTGGGGTCCTCCCTCAATGGGTGCTAAGGGGTTCTTGGGGTGTAGCCTGTCGGCCCTAAAATGAATTTTAGCCTTTTCTGAAAATGAATCTTGTTCTCTGCATGTTTTCAAGGATCTTATAACAGAATTGTGTAACTTCATTTCTTAATTAGAGAATTGCTCACTTACAGTTTCTACAGGTTACGAATTCACATGTCGAGAATCTATTAACCAATGTTTCACAATGTACATATTCAGGAGTGGAACAAGGAACACTTCCTCAGTTTCGTCCAGTGTCAGAAGTCTGTCAACGATGCCCGGAATTTAGAGCAGTCTGTTTCCATGGTGAAGTCACGTATTGAGTAGAAACTCCACAAACTCTTCTCACAGAAATCTACAGACCTGAAACTGGCCAGGTAGTTGATGTTAAAAACATGTTTTTGTTGACATTATCTAATTCAATCAGAATTATGATTCCCTTCATGATTCAGTCCTCAAAATTCAGATTCTCATATTGTTACAAGCTTGGTGTATGGGTTTTAGAAGCACCGACCATTCACACGTTTTACTTTGCTGTTTTGATAAGTATTCTTAATCCTGGACTGTAACTCAAAAACTGTTTAAAATTTCACATGAAACGTCGACATGTTTTGGTAGTGGTATGGTTTTAGCTGAAGAGTTGTGGAAGGGTCCTTTATTGGTAACACCCTTCAGCTTTCATGGAGACTTTTTTTACAGCATGGGTACTCTTCTGCCTTCATAGAGGTAAAGGCTTACAGCTGCACTTTCACAGATTCACAATCAGCTGATTATGTCTCCCCCTCTCTGGGGGAGACATATTGTTTTTGCCCTGTCCGGTAGTCCGTCAGTCCGTCCGTACGTCACACTTCGTTTCCGATCGATAACTGGAAAACCGCATGACCTAGGATCACCAAACTTGGTAGGGAGGTTGGTCGTGAGGTGTAGAGGATCCCTATTGTTTTTGGGGTCACTAGGTCAAAGGTCAAGGTCGCGGCGACCCCCAATATAAAAAACATTTCTGCTCAAAATCTTGAGAACGGTTTGACCTAGGTTCACCAAACTTGGTAGGGAGGTTTGTCATGAGGTGTAGAAGATCCCTATTGTTTTTGGGGTCACTAGGTCAAAGGTCAAGGTCGCGGCGACCCCCAATGTAAAAAACATTTCCGCTCAATATCTTGAGAATGGTTTGACCTAGGTTCACCAAACTTGGTAGGGAGGTTGATCATGAGGTTTAGAAAACTCCTATATTTTGGGGGATCACAAGGTCAAAGGTCAACGTCGCTGTGACCTCTAATGTAAAAAAATATTTCCGTGCAATATCAGGAGAATGCTTTGATCTAGGTTCACCAAACTTTGAAGTGAGGTTGGTCATGATGTCTAGATGATCCCAATTGTTTTGGGGGTAACAAGGTCAATAGTCAAGGTCGTGGTGACCTTCCATGTAAAAATCATTTGCGTGTAATATCTTTATGTCTCCCCCATTCATGGGGAGACATATTGTTTTTGCCCTGTCCGTCAGTCAGTCCATCAGTCTGTCAGTCAGTCAGTCAGTACGTCACACTTCGTTTCCGCCCAATAACTATAGAACTCTTAGACCCAGGAACTTCATACTTGGTATGCTAGTTGGTCATGACTAGTAGATGACCCCTATTGAATTTGGGGTCACTAGGTCAAAGATCAGGGTCAACGTGACCTTGAGGTGAAGAAACGGTTTCCACTCAATAACTAAAGATCCTTTGGGTCCAGGAACTTCATACTTGGTATGCTAGTTGTTCATGACTATTAGATGACTCCTATTGATTTTGAGATCAAAAGGTCAAAGGTCAAGGTTACCTTCAGGTAAAAAATGTATGTTGGCAGTGACCTTAAGCTTAAAAATGGTTTCTGCTCAATAACTAAAGAAAGCTTGTACCCAGGAACTTCATAGTTGTTCATGACTAGAAGATGACTCCTATTGATTTTGAGATCAGTAGGTCAATGGTCAAGGTCACCGTGACCTTGAGGTGAAGAAACTGTTTCCGCTCAATAACTAGAGAACGCTTGCAACCAGGAATTTCATACTTGGTATGCTAGTTGGTCATGACTAGAAGATGACCCATATTGATTTTGAGATCACTAGGTCAAAGGTCAAGGTTGCCATGACCTTGAAGTGAAGAAAAAGTTTCCGCTCAATAACTAAAGATCCTTTGGTTTCAGGAACTTCATACTTGGTAAGCTAGTTGTTCATGACTAGAAGATGACCCCTATTGATTTTCAGATCAAAAGGTCAAAGGTCAAGGTTACCTTCAGGTAAAAAATGATACGTTGGCGGTGACCTTAAGCTTAAAAATGGTTTCTGCTCAATAACTTAAGAACGCTTGTACCCAGGAACTTCATTCTTGGTACGCTAGTCGGTCATGACTAGTAGATGACCCCTATTGATTTTGAGATCAGTAGGTCAAAGGTCAAGGTTGCCATGACCTTGAGTTGAAGAAATGGTTACCGCTCAGTAACTAAAGAACACTTGCACCCAAGAACTTAATACTTGGTATGCAAGTTGGTTATGTAGATGATCCCTATTGATGTTGTGATCAGTAGGTAAAAGGTCATGGTCACGATGACTGTGAGCTGAAAAATGGTTTCCGATCAATAATTGAATAACGCTTGCGCCCAGGAACTTCATACAATGCAAACTTCGTTTACATTTTCCATGATTAATCAACAACACTTTCTTCTCTTCACTATTTAATATAATCGAATAAACCAAACTTCACTGTTGGTTTGTCTCCAGTCCAAAGTTACAAATTTCATGTCCATCATTTATTTTTTCTCAGCTACGACCACACAATAGGGGAGACAAGCGCTTTTTCAAAAAAGCAATCTCTAGTTTTGGAATCAATTCAGTCATATAAGATAACTCACAATAGAACAGATCTCATTTGTGAGGTAGACTGTAGAAAATCTCATTTTCTGAAAGCATTAGTAACACTTTTAGTAAAAAAACATCAATTTTCAAATGAAAATATGAAAACTGCAATCTGCTCTTTTGTCAGCAGTCCTATATCACTGGCTGGATTCCAAACATTTTCACAAAAATTGGCTCATTCCAAGACAAAAAATAAAAAAAGTTGTCAAAACAGTCAAACTGTGAGAGTGCAGCTAAAAGACTGTCGAGTGTTTTGTTTTGATTTAAACTTTAATATGACAACACAAACAAACTTAACATATTTGCTTGTTGAAACCTAATATTACTTCCAATGAAAAACAATACTATTATTTTCTGTAAAGAATCATGATGTTGAACAGCCTGATACATATAGAACCCTGTCCTTTCCAAAACCTGGCTAAAAGCCTACAAGTGGCAGTATGGACATGTTTAGCAATCTTTTATTAATTGTTAACTTATGCCTACAAGTGGCAATATGGACATGTTTAGCAATCTTTTATTAATTGTTAACTTATGCCTACAAGTGGCAATATGGACATGTTTAGCAATCTTTTATTAATTGTTAACTTATGCCTACAAGTGGCAATATGGACATGTTTAGCAATCTTTTATTAATTGTTAACTTATGCCTACAAGTGGCAATATGGACATGTTTAGCAATCTTTTATTAATTGTTAACTTATACCTACAAGTGGCAATATGGACATGTTTAGCAATCTTTTATTATGCCCCCTTTTGAAAAAAGTGGGGTATATTGTTTTGCACATGTCGGTCGGTCGGTCTGTCTGTCTGTCGGTCGGTCGGTCGGAATACCAAATGGTTTCCGATCAATAACTTGAGAACGCTTTGACCGAGGGACCTCATACTTGGTATGTGTATTGGTCATCACCAGCAGATGAACCCTATTGATTTTGAGGTCAGTGGGTGAAAGGTCAAGGTCAGTGTGACCTTTACATGAAAAACGGTTTCCGATCAATAACTTGAGAACGCTTTGACCCAGGAACCTCATACTTGGTAGGTGTATTGGTCATGACCAGCAGATGAACCCTATTGATTTTGAGGTCAGTGGGTCAAAGGTCAAGGTCAGTGTGACCTTAACATGAAAAACGGTTTCCGATCAATAACTTGAGAACGCTTTGACCCAGGGACCTCATACTAGGTAGGCCAATTGGTCATGACCAGTAGATGAACCCTATTGATTTTGAGGTCAGTGGGTCAAAGGTCAAGGTCAGTGTGACCTTTACATGAAAAACGGTTTCCGATCAATAACTTGAGAACGCTTTGACCCAGGAACCTCATACTTGGTAGGTGTATTGGTCATGACCAGCAGATGAACCCTATTGATTTTGAGGTCAAAGGTCAAGGTCAGTGTGACCTTAACATGAAAAACGGTTTCCGATCAATAACTTGAGAACGCTTTGACCCAGGGACCTCATACTAGGTAGGCTTATTGGTCATGACCAGCAGATGAACCCTATTGATTTTGAGGTCAGTGGGTCAAAGGTCAAGGTCAGTGTGACTGTAAGCTGAAAAAAGGTTTTCTGATTGTCCATATTTTATTTTCTTATATAGTAGACAGTAGAAATTTATATGTCACTAAATGCATGAGTTGAAGTATCAGTTTTCAGTGAACATCTAGTTTAATTATGCCCCCCTTCGAAGCAGAGGGGTTATATAATTGCTTTGCACATGTCGGTCGGTCTGTTGGAAGACCAAAGCTTGTCCGAGTGATAACTCAACAATTCCCGGACCTATGGTCATCAAACTTGACATGAAGATTAGGTATGACCAGTAGATGACCTGCCTCATATGCATCCAATGACAAATCAGCTGTCATTTCAGTCCATGCATATTTCATTCAATTGTCCAAATATTTCTGGCAACTTGGCGCTCAGGGGGCATAATGTTTGACAAACATCTCTTGTTAATTGTTAACTTATGCCTACAAGTGGCAATATGGACATGTTTAGCAATCTTTTATTAATTGTTAACTTATGCCTACAAGTGGCAATATGGACATGTTTAGCAATCTTTTATTAATTGTTAACTTATGCCTACAAGTGGCAATATGGACATGTTTAGCAATCTTTTATTAATTGTTAACTTATGCCTACAAGTGGCAATATGGACATGTTTAGCAATCTTTTATTAATTGTTAACTTATGCCCCTTGATTGACTTATCAAAACTGACAAGTGCATGATGTTAGTGCCCTGAAGTAAGTTGTATTGGACATCTCCTGTCCATATCAAACCTCCACAGTGTACATTCTGCTAGAACATTCCTTAATTATGTTGGCACCATGGTACTATGATGTTATTAATTAGGTGATTTAATATTAGCCCAGTTATTTGTACAAGGTCAGCTGTATTGGCCTTAGCCTGATGGGGAAGGCATATAGATATTGCTGACTTGGGGCAAATAACTCAGCCAATATGAAATCACCTAATTAATGAGTATTTAATCAACTAACTATTACATATATATATATATATATGCCATTTTGGTTTAAAACATTCTGAGACCTTACCTTATTATTTCCGTTTTTCATTCATGGATTCTTCTTTTTTAGACATGACTTTCCTGTTTATTGTTTAAAGTGACATTGTACAGACTTATAAATACAGCCGATTGCATTGTATAGTCTAAGGAAACCAATCTTTCTGTGATTATTTCGTAAATCATTTGCCAAAGGCTCAAAATTGTTTTCACCTTCATTGTCCAATCTGTCGGTATCCAAAAAAATAATTGTCATAAAATCCACCAACAGGTTTAATACAACTGTAATATCAAACCGTACAAAGTGGTTGAAGTCTTTAGGCTTGTAATTCCAAATTTGTTTTAAACAAGGCACACAATTTTTAAAGTAAGTTTCAAGTTTTATTTTCATCATGACATATAATATGCATGTGATATCACAAAACAATGAAACATATATTAATTAATACCAAATAAAACACTTAACAAACATATTAAACACAAAAAAAGAAAGGAAATAACCTTTACTAAATAATATTAGTGAAAATATGAAGTAATAAGACACAATGGAATGGTATTGTTATTATGAACAGTTCTTGTAGTTAATCGGAGTATGGAGAATGAGACATCTGAATTTCAGTATTTAAAGATAGTTTTACAGAACAATGCCAACTTAATTAATTTAGATCTATTGTTACAAGCCATAAGTTCATCTTATTTGAAAGAGTTTGGGTGACAAATGTAATAAGGAACAATAAGTTTTTTTACGTACGATTGAAAAAAGGTTACATTCAAGTAAGTAGTGAAATTCATCACCAAACAGTTGGTTAAACTGAAAAAAATGGCTGCCTTGTAAAATTATTTACAGCAATCCCATATTAGGGCAAGTTTTGACAGCAAAGAAAACGGTCTGTTTTTCCTATCTTTTATGTAGCGAGTTTAGTTGCCAATAAAAACAACAGGAGCTCTTATTGGCCGACTTTGTCGAAATTGGGCTACTTTTGGCATATATTGTCATCAATTGTCAAGTATTAGTATAACTATTGTCCCAGTGTTGCTTCAAATGTATAATAGTTGATTATTAAAGTTCGATAATGCCCTGTTCTTCTGTTACAGTATCCTGAACATAGCTGTAATGGACCTGTCTATACACCAGACCTTTCCTGTCCATATCAGACCTACTTTGTGTAACAGTGTTCTGTGTTAGAGTGCCTCAACTTTAAAATATTCCAGGTAAGTTATCAGCTGAAACGATTTGTGGTGTATAAGCTTTTTTTTTTTTAAATTGTTATCATTGGCATTTTTGTCCAAGTCTTTTAACCTTGACCACAACTAAAAAATATTCAAGATGTTCACATGAAACTGAGTACACATGTTCAGTGTCAATGCAATGACCAACATTTCTTCCATTGCCACATACATATTGCAGTATACATAAATACACAATATATGTACAGTCGAAACCCGTTGGATCGATATTCGAGGGACCGGCAAAAATACTTCGAGCCTCGAGAATATCGAGCCAAGCGGGATTGCTTATTAAATGTGTATTTTTAAATGCGTTAAAGAAAGACTTGTTAACCTTGTTTGTTATTTGCTACGTTATATCTGCAAGAGTATTTATTGCCGTACACACTTCGTACAGTTCACAACATGCCGCATTTGATTCTATGAAATCATTTATTTTTTTATTTATTTACGCAATAAAATATAAACCCTTCCATATGAGAACAATAAACAAGCAATCTTTACACTGAGTTAGGAACACATACGAATAGCTTAGGTTGTATTGGGGCCTTCTCTAGATTGCTCAGCATTTGATATTTGTATGAATTCTTCCATTTGGAGAAATATTCAGCGCATTATTTTTATGTGAAGACGCCTTATCAAAATGCATTGGGAATTATACATGAAGTAACATACTTTTGATGTATGTACTCTTGCCAATTAAAGACCGAAACTAAAGTGATAGCATGTTTGCTCAAACATCGCTAATCGCTAACTAAGGGAATTGTTTATAGAAAAAGGGCTGTATTGGTTGTTCTTTGGCTGATCAGTTTTCATTAAACAGAGAACAGACACCAGACGGCAATAACAGTTAGGACCATTAAACAAAGTTGTGTTATGTTCATTTTAAAAGAAGGAAAAATTAGAGGTGTAATAGTATTAGCATCCAGCTACCTCATATATATATCATGCCTCCAACATAAATGACGCAACGCCATTGGTTCAGGACTGATCATGTGGTGACCCCATACTTTTCCATATTGGGTCACCAAATTTATATCGTACCAAAATGGCGTCTTTTTTCCGATTCCGATGAATATTAAGATGAATAAATGAAACATATACATGTAAACATGTTGTCGACGTGACATATAGGTTACGGGGTAAGTAGGTGACCCAAATCGGGATATAAGGGGCAAAGGAAACCATATATTTGGGTTCAAGCTTCACTCCAAACTGATATGGTTTCCTTTGCCCTGTATTTCCCATATCGGGTCACTCACTAGCCCCGTATCTTATAATATGTATGTCATATTTGCTGTTTTAATGTATCTTCATGAAATACAAATGCTTACACTAACTTTCTGCAATACCCGGAATTGTCACTGGAGAATATTTAAACTAGGCCTGTATTTAATGCTTCCATACTATTCTTGAATAAATCAAGTTCGTATACACTGACTTCGGCTACCATGGTATGTAATTACATTAACATGGCATTAACTTTTCTGGCCTTAATTTGGTTTTTTCATGTTCAAAAGTTATGTTTGCTCTCTGTTTCCGATTAACTTCAACTAAATTCTTATCTAGTGTAAATTGTAGCATAGAGGAAAATCATAATTATCTTCATAAAAATATTGCTTTCTTTCATTATTCTGTGTAACAGGCATTATAGTCTTATATGTTAAGTCAACAAATATCCTCATATATAAAATATGAATTTGATCCTTTACTTCGGCTCCAGAGTGTATTCTGTCCAAATACAGGATGATATACAATGTAGGGGACATTCTACACAGGATAAAAAGGGAAGCGAATCTAGCTGATGGAACAACAGAAGATGATGTGGTCACCTATATCTCAGGTAGAATAATCACCACTGGCAGTTTAAGCATTGCAATGTATTAATATTTCTTCTGATGTTACAACCAGCTCAGTTGAAGGTCAATGTCCATGTGACTACATTTGGTGCCCGCTCCGTTTCTCTTGAACCACTTGAAGGATTTTTAAATAACCTGACACAGATGTTCACCATACTGAGACGATGTGCCAAGCGTATCTTACAACCAACTCAATTTAAGTTCACCCTTACAGATCAAAAGTCACATGACTATCATATGACATTATTTCTGTCCAATGATTACCATATTTAGACAATGAACAGGTCGTATGTTACAACCAGTGTGGTTCCATGTCAAGGTCACACTAAAAGGTCAAATGTCATAAGACTGCATTTCGTGTCTGCTCTATATCTCTTCAAAGCCTTGAAGGATTTTTAAATAACTTGCCACAAATTGTCCACCATATTAAGACGATGTGCAGGGCGCATATTACAACTTGCTAAGTTCAAGGTCACAATTAGAGGTATAAGGTCATTTGACTTCATTTTGTGTCTGCTCAATATCTGATGAACCACTTGAAGGATTTGAAATAACTTGCCAAACTATTAACCATATTGCGATGATGTGCACAGGGGTTGACGTTTGTTTTTAATTACAAAAACAACTGTCTAGTTTAATATGATAAAATCTGAAGGTAAATGTTATTATGTTAGGAACAAAAAAAGAGAGAAATATTTGCATGCATGTATACAGTACGTTTAAAATAGGTAGATAGTGAGGAATCATCCCATTTCAGTGAAACATCTTAATATATTTATTTACAGATATTGTGTTGAAATGGACTCTCTGTCATAAATGGTTATAAGTTGAATATTGATCCACTCTAGTGCTCTTGTTTGTAAACAAAGTTTTGTAAACTTAAGATGTGAGTAATGTTAATAATACATCTCCTGCAGATTTATGTGATCGAGCACATAAGAAAGACAGTCAACAGCTCCGACAGACGTTACCACGGTTAAAGGAGAAGATTTTCCGCACCAAGCAGGCCCTAGACAACTGTACACATGCCAGGCCGGCAGCGGACGACTGGTAAAGAACAGTTTACATATATATACAGGCTGAGTATTGTGTCAATGAAGATAAGATGGTGAAGGTTGGTTTTTTCTCTAACAAGTGTAATTTCTCATGGCCCCAGTGCTGGTTTCTACCAGATAATGTACTTGGCAATGATTTTATAAGTTATCAGCTTTTGTGACCAAAGAACTCAACAGAACTTATTATGAACTAAACACTTTAATTGTATTTTCTTGATAGGAATATTTTGTCTGTTATTATCACCAATATAATACTTCTGGTTGGGGGAGCTATCCTGCAAATACCATGGAGTTATATATTCTTGCTTAACACGCTTTAAAGGCAAGGACCCCTGTTGTCACAAGGCTTAAAGACAGTCTCATGTATTAGCTATATTTCACCCATCACTGATTCAAATTTGAGACCCTCATAGTTGATTTATCCAGGTATCTTTTTTTTTATTTATCCATGGTCACAGCTTATTGCAAATAACTCAAACAAGTAAATCTACAAATAGATTTGGCGTTACGTGACATCATCATGCATTACTTTTATTTATATATTGTTGGAATTGTCATAAACTTTAAACTTATGTTCTTCCTATGTAATTGAATGTACATTGACTGTCTGGAAAGTTTGAGACTGAGAATGTATCTTTACACAAGCTAAATAAGAAAATAATTAAGAATATAGAGCTCTTGATTACCATTCATGTCTTAAATGCTGATTTTTAAATGGATTAAATCACTAGAATGGGAGAAGTGTTGCTATGAAAACCTATGTTTCTCAGAGCACTTATTTTTTTTTTACTGCCATTCAGAAGTACAGTCTTGGTTGAATATTAATTCCTAGATTTAAGCACTAAAACGCCTGACGGTTATGTGTTGTTTGCTGTAACCTTCTGCTAGGTTTCGATGTCTTCTGAGGTTAAAACAATTCGAAAAAAGAAAATTGAAATAGGTGCTTTTAATCTTACTGTTAAACAAACGATATCAACTTCATGCACAGATCAGAATGCTGCTATGAGGTTTTTTTTGCCAGTATTTAAAGAGCATAAAAATACAGTACCATTTATTTTTGTGCGTTATATTACAACTTCCATGTTTATACATTACTATCAACTGTGAAACGTTTTAGACCATGTTTTCTATACCAGGTGGTTGGAGCTCAGCCAGAACGGTGTCTCTTGGGTGACTGTAGATGACCACACCTTACAGCAGTACATGGACAGATGGACAGTCCTAGTGACCATCTTTAAGACAACAGCTTCTACACAACCAGTGAGGGAGACCAACTTTCATCTGTGATTGCACATAGACAATTAAAAATGTACCTTTAATTGCTCTGACAGAAATGAAGGCAGGTGTGCTGTGGACAAGTTATAAACTAAGGAAAACTGAGTTTTGCCTCATTAAGCTTAAAGAGGCTTAATTTCAGAGCCCTACTAGATGAGCAGATCATTCTTTATCGGAAAACCTCACATATGCAATCATCAAAGTAAACCTCTTAAACAGTGCTTTAAATAAACTAAATTAGTGTTAATGCAGACATCAAGCAGCCTTGAAGGGTGTGGTCAAATGCTAACATATATATATATACATGTATACATAATTGAATACATGTCTGTTACTTTAATATATAAAATTATGCAAAATGTAAAAATAAGTGACAGATGAAAAGTTAAAGGACCTAATTGCGTAAACCATAATTACATACTTGATCCTAGCACTGAAACAGATTAAACAATAATTGAATGTACAAGTTGACTGTTTGTAATTTCTTTGTGTTTCTTTTTAGCTCACCTGGGCACAAAGTGCTCTGCGTGAGCTATTGTGATAGGGTGATTGTCCGTTTATCATCGGTCAGTCATCAACATTTACCTTCATACAACTTATCCTAAACCACTGAATCAATTTAACCAAACTTCACAGGAATGTTCCTTGGGTGGTCCTTGTCCTGATTCCCTTCGATAAAAATGTTTACATGCAGAACTCTGGTTGCCATGGCAACCGAAAGGTAAAAGCGAAGTTCTTCTTCTCAGAAACCAGCGTTAGGGGTCCCTAGGGTCAAGGTCAAACATGGTGTTAAGGACGAGTTTATGGATACCTTTCATGGGATTACGTTTGGGGTCCCTAGGGTCAAGGTCACTGTTACTAAAAATAGAAAAACAGTTGAAACTGAATAACTTTAGTTAGGGTTCACATATCTTGACCCAACTTGGTATAAAGGAAGAGCTAATAGACACCTTCCATGGCATTGCGTTAGGGGTCCCTAGGGTCAAGGTCAAGGTCACTGTTACTAAAAATAGAAAAAAACAGTTGAAACTGAATAACTTAAGTCAGGGTTAACATATCTTGGCCCAACTTGGTAAGAAGAAAGAGTTTATGGAGACCTTTCATGGGATTGTGTTTGGGCCCCTAGGGTCAAGGTCACTGTTTCTAAAAATATAAGAATGGTTGAAACTACATAACTTTAGTCAGGGTTCACATTTCTTTACTAAACTTGGTATATTGGAAGAGTTTATAGAAACCTTTCATGGGATTGCGTATAGGGCTTCTAGGGTCAAGGTCACTGTTTCTAAAAATAAAAGAATGGTTTAAACTGAATAACTTTAGTCAGGGTTGACATACCTTGACCAAGGTTGGTATGGGTGGCGTCAAACTCACCTATGAAACTGAATAATTTCATGGGTGAAAGTTTTCAGTATTGTTCAGTATTTTGGAAAATATTTATCCTATATAATGTATTGTAAAAATGGCATTTCCCTATGTAAACACCCTAGTTTCAGTATTTTGAAAAATTCAAACTTTCACCCATGTAATTTCAGTAAGGGTCGACATATCTTGACCATACTTGGTCTAGGAAGAGTTTGTGAACAAGTTCCTTTAAAATCATTTTCATTTTCCAGCAACAGAGTTTGATGATTTACTAAAATCACTGATTATAACAATATCTAGATGTGCCATGACAAAGTAACATAATCATCTTTATTAATTGATTAACCTTTCCCTTTAATATTCACTTCCACTCTTATGCATGCTTCCTGTCTTCTGTGTATATCCTCTAACCAATTTGGCATATTCTTATACATACACAAAACACACAACAAATAAACTTAATTATAATTATCACAACACAGGCTTAAGTTCTTCTGTCAATCATTGAAAACCTGGTTTCGTCGCACTGTGGTGTTTATTGTTGTTTGTTCAAATCGTAATTTTGGGATAAAGTTAGCTTTTTACATTATCTATATGAAAAACTACAGAAACAAGCTCAGTAGCCTAAAGTTTAAACATAAGCCCATTTTAATGGCACGGGAAAAAGCCAAAGACAGAACACAAAATCAAACAATCACAAACCAGAAACATGAAAGAATAGCACAACACAGTACATATATTTACTACGTGTATGTTAACAAACTAGGTGTGTTTTACTTGTTCTCATTTAAACTGCTTATAATTTATCATAACACTATTTTAAGCTTGCCTGTTGTTGGGCTTGAATTATTTCCCATTTGGGAGGAATACTGATTTGTTCAGCACTGGTCACAGAGACACTTGTCATGAACATGTGCTTCCAAGATTAACATTAAATATCAAGTTTATTAGTAATTATTAAACACAAAACCCTTTTCCCAAACATTTAAGCTGTTATTGAGCAGGCATATGTTTTATCTTGTAAAGGAGAGTTGATGCTTTACCCCTAAATGAAGTGAAACATTGACCCTGATGGTACCTGGCCGAACAATTAACTCTTAAAGTCATTTCGATGTGGTTAGGACTTTTCCATGGTATTTTGTAATCCTTTGTGTGTTTTCAAGAGTTGATACAAGCGGATACGAATTGTACCCTGACCTGTATTAGCCTTACGGGGGCACATACAAGCTTACAAACATTTGCAATGGGACATAAATGGAAACATATTTACGGATCGACGTAATTTGAGTTTTGTCCCTTTAAAGATTCACGCTAAATATATGTGTACATTATCCAGTACAATTGATAACAGGGGACCATGACGAAATGCATGATATAAACTCTTATTGTTCTTTCTCTCTAATCAAAATGATTAGGTGTATTGTAAACCTTAACTAAACCCGACTTTTTTGTGTTAAATAATGTTGTAACTCACAAGTCGGTTATGAACTTGTTTGACAAAATGGCAAATTGTATTCACATTAACTTGTTTGAGCTAACCCCTGTTATAAAATTTGAGTTTATACTTGTTTGTTTGTCGATTTGAGGTGATTTATAATGTTTTAACTTCCTGATTTAAAGTGCTTCTTTTTGTGCTACTTCAATATTGACAGGTCATACGCTTGATTTAAGAGATTATTTCAACTGCTTTAAGTGTCATTGGTAAACTTCCTGCTTTCTACAAATGGTAAAAATATAAAAGGGGGGAAACTTAAATACATAAGACCTATTGACACCATTTTTGTGTCGCCCGAAAAGACGACATATAGGGGTTACTTTTGTCGGCGGCGGCGGCGTCCGCGTCCCATTTTCGCTTGTCCGTGGTATATCTCCTAAACTATTAGTGGTATCAACTTGAAATTTCATATGTAGATAGATCTAATTGAGGGCAAGTGCAGTGCACAAGAACTGTTACTCTTGCTTCCATATTTTTAGAGTTATTGCCCTTTGTTATTTTTCATGCTTAAAGTTTTGTCCGGGGCATATCTTGTAGAATATAAGAGTTATCAACTTGAAACTTCATATGTAGATAGATCTCATGGAGGGCAAGTGCAGTGCACAATAACAGTAACTCTTGCTTTCTTAGTTTTAAAGTTATTGCCCTTTTTTAATGTTCATGCTTAAAGTTTTGTCCGGGGCATATCTTGAAGAACATAAGGGATATCAACTTGAAACTTCATAGCTAGATAGATCTCATTGAGGTTTTGTCCGTGGCATATCTCGTAAACTATAGGAGGTATCAACCTGAAACTTATTCCGTAGGTATATCTGATTGAGGGAAAGTGCAGTGCACAAAAACCGTAACTCTTGCATCTATATGTTTAGAGTTATTGCCCTTTGTTAATTTTCATGCTTAAAGTTTTGTCCGGGGCATATCTTGAAGAATATACGAGGTATCAACTTGAAACTTCATAGCTAGATAGATCTTATTGAGGGCAAGTGCCGTGCACAAGAACCGTAACTCTTGCTGCCATATTTTTAGAGTTATTGCCCTTTGTTAGTTTTGTCCGGGGCATATCTTGAAGAATATAAGAGGTATCAACTTAAAACTTCATAGCTAGATAGATCTCATTGAGGGCAAGTGCAGTGCACAAAAACCGTTACTCTTGCTGCCATATTTTTAGAGTTATTGCCCTTTGTTAATTTTCTTGCTTAGGTTTTGTCCGTGGCATATCTCGTAAACTACCAAATGCCACCTACACTTGAAAGTTAATTGGCAACATCGTTGTCTATAAATGAATAAAATGCCAATCTAACAGCTATAATGTCGACAGTAAATAATTCGTCAGGCGACACATCCGACTCGCGGAGTTCTAGTCTTAAATAATCGGTGCAATAAATGCCTAAGGAAGAGTTTCAATTAATATTATTAGTACGACATAATATTGACTTTATGCTGGTGCACTCCGCGTATCATATCGATACTATTGTTATAAATGTATATTTAAATTATTTTTATATATGTATCCATCATGTTAATAAACCCTCATAATATTTATATGATACAACAGGGCAGTCTGATTGTTATAAATTGTATAATGAGTTTGGTTCTATACATTGATATAAACAAGGATTTCTGGAAGTACATTGCATGGACTGACTGCATATGGCACATTTAAGTTGCATGATTTATTAATCAATAAAAATAATAATGTTCAATGTAACATATTTTAATCCAATTAGATATATAAGTTATATTTTACTATTTTCCCATAAATGAGGATTATATATAAGACTAATTATTTCCTACCACCTTCCAAAAGGTGACGATGTCGAATAATCGGGTATTACGGTATGTGTTGTGGTGCCCGGACTTTTTGACAGTTCGTGAATTAGTTTCCTGTTTCATGTTACTTAAAATATGAAAGAGACATGACTTTAAAGTTGAAATTATCATAAATAATAGTGATCTCCTCAAAATGATAATATTTGACAACTCGCATGGAAAGCGATTAAATTATATACCTTCCCAATTCCATAAACAGTATGTTGACATTAGGAGGGGTAGAAATGTCATAATTGACCCTAGATTTGCATTTGTCGAAAGTGCAATTCAGATTGGTAATGACCAGCACATAATTGAACCTTTACTTACTTTAAACATGCGTAGCTTTCTTCGATGTATTTGATTTCCCCACCGCTGGTGCGACGTTATATCCGTTTTTTTCCTGCCTTTTTTCGTCTTAAGTTTTCTGTATTCGAATGATTCAACCATTTTGTAATTCTGCGCAACTTCCACTGTTTTAAGGTCAAGATCAGTCATGTATAGGTGGCCCGTCGTTTCGAATAGTTTAATATTGCAAAATTTAAAGCTTTGTTCACAGCCTTTCTTTACGCCAGTAGTTTTATTCTTCAAGATGACAGCTTTTATTTTATATAATGATATGTTTGTGGCAGTCACAAGACTGCCACTCAACTTTTTGGTTCTGCCATCCGCGAACGTTTTGGGTGGCTCTATCATTGGTTGCGTCAGAAGCGTTCCGCAACCCTACGGCTGATGCGCGAGTGTTAAAGCGCCACGGTTTTCGTTAGCAGGGTGTCTCAGTCTGAAAGCTGAACCTCATTTGTTACGGAACGTGCTCACCAGCGAAAGAAATATTTGTAGTGATCTTAAATACAAGATATGGTTTAACTGGATGATGTAATACTGTATGAATAATTAAACTCAGTTTTTAAGTCTGGTTTCACTTAATATATTTTCTAATTGTAATAAAAGTTTTTTTTAAAACGGTAAAACTTACAAGCTGTCTTCATTACGGAGTTAGAACTGGTACATACTTTATAATTGCCTAGCGTTATATCAAAAGGAGGAAACTATAGATCAGAGTTGTGGCGGTCACCCAAGAGCGGGAATTAACTGAACTGGTAGAGGAAAACATTGAGTAGATTGTTATAGCTAGTGTCCATATATAAATTATGGTCAAGAAGTAGTGCGAAACATGGGTAAGCCCCCTTCTGAATTTTCAATGTTCGTTTGACTCATACACATAGATTGTTTTTAATTCATACTAGTATATCATTAAAAAAATCTTACCATTTTCTAAGCTTTGTTGTTGATTGCTTTGTGTCACTTTAGGGTAATACTTGCCCACCTAACCGTACTAAAATACTAATAATAGGTATAGGAGCGGCTTCTTAAACTCTTATGTCGCAGTTTATCGGCCCTTTTCCCCCGTACATTTCTTCCGAAATGAGTGTCCTAATACACATTCGGAACTCCTCGGCCATTTTATCGAAAACAACCTCGGATGTATTTGGACGGTTTACATACTCAAAAAGTGGTACGTTTAAGTCCGCTGCAAGTAGATCGCGTAGTAATTTTATTTAGCATGTAAACTTTATGACTTAACTCTTGAGAATCTTAATGACGTTTGAAATAATTTACTTCATTGGCAATCAATTTAAACATAGATCAATAAATGCAACTCTAAAACACTACATTTAATTAATGATATAATTCAAAAATTACGAACTACTTCAACTGATATACCGGCATACATCCGAGGTTGTATTCGATAAAATGGCCGAGGAGTTCCGAATGTCCTAATACAGTGAGTAGAGTGTTGATTCATTAATGTGACCGAATCGGTCTCATTTCCCATACCGCGGATTGATATTTGTATCGAGAAAGTGGGAAGAGAGAAATATGTCAATAACTTTGACCTCCTAAAATGCTTATGGCAAGTTCCACTTACTGACCAAGCTAAGTAGATTTCAGCCTTTGTAACAATTGATGGCTTATACCAGTACATGTTATACCATTTGGGAAGAAGAATTGGCCAGTTACATTTTAGCTGCTTGTAAATATGGTGATCATCTACTCCGGCACATGGAATGCCCATCTTCAGAAAATCAGAGCATTCTTCGATCGACTAATAAAAGAATGGTTAACTATCACTCTTGTTAAAGTGAATTTTGTCATGCTAATTTAACGTGTTATACGAAAGAATCATATTAAACCTATAAATGCAAAGGTCAGAACTGGATGTAAATGTCCCATGACAACGGATGCAATGTCTTGGTATTGCTGGTTATTATCGGAAATTATTTCAGTATTTGTAGTACCATTGGCGTATATAATACAAAAAGGATCTTTTGAAGTGACACCCGACATATTGCTTTTGATAGGCATCGGCATAAGCTTTTGACAAATATTTGAAGTTTGCTGTAGAGCCATTGACATTGGTGAAGGTGTTGTACTTATAATATAAAACAAAAATAGTTTATCAAATATCAGAAAAAATACTTCACAATAAAAAGAGTGCTTTGCGCTTGTTTTTGCTTTTCAACATTTCAAAATATATATAACCGTTTCACATTCAACAATTCTTGTCTTCAGTGATCATACGCCTTTCAGTTTCTTCCACAAATTGAAAAAAGAAATCATCGAAATGTACTGAGATGGAGTTTGTTGTTTCATAAACATAATCTTGAAATAAACGGAAATATAATGGAAATTAAGTGTCAACAGTTTATGGCTGGGCCTATGTCGTGAAGCTGCCGAGCCCTTTCCTCTTGGTGTAAAATGGGTCTGCCGTATATGACTCACAAGCTCAACACTCAGCTCAGCTTCCAGTAGAGGATGCCACTCGTCGGAAAACATGATATAACATCAGTTTGAAAATTATAAAACATGTTAACAGGAACCCGCAATTTTGTTGGAAATGATTGGTACCAATGCCAACCAGTTTCATATATAACAATCAATGTATCGGTTACTTCCCGTTACAAAACAATACTCAAAAACTGTCACTGCTTAGGAATATAAAATAAGATTAAACTGCAGCTTTCAAAAAGCTTAATTACACAAAAGAATCATGGTCGCGGTTGAAATAGGTGCTTGTGAACAATAACTACAGTGTGATATTTATAAAGAATTAACACTTAAGCAACATAATGAAAATAAAGGTTTTTAACTTATTTTACCGCTTTACTACACGACACAATTTATGTGGATTACAAACTATCCTTTTTCAGTTTACCTCCGCAAAATATCTACATTCGCCCACCTTATTCAATCAAGTCTTGTACAAAATTTGACTTTTATTTTGGAAATGAAAAACATGTACATTGTAAAAGTATGTTAATATATAGATTATGTTGCTTTAAGACTAATTTCCATGAACATGTTCACCATATTAAGATAATACACGAGAGTGGTGGCACATCTACTGTGAAGCTCACAAGTTTATGAGGGTTACGATATATTGTCATTAAAAGTATATAGGTTTTTATGCTGCAACTTTTTTTGGTTTCATTGGAGATTATAATGTTAGTTGGCACTTTTTTACCCTGTTAAGAGAAGACACATCAGTTCAACACAGTCGGTCATAGCTCAAAGGAGGTCGCTCATAGTTTTGGACCAAAATGTTTTTGTTTTTTCAGGTAATGTACCTGAACACATTTATTTAATAGTAACTTTTACACAAGGACTTATACAGTACATGATGGTTATTTTAACCTTTATCGATTACATTGGTAATATCACCTGATTATATCCATAAACAAATCTCGCTATAAACTTTTGCTGAGTCGCATTAGTAACGGTATTCAAAATTGTAGTCTTTAAAGACAATATTTGAGCTAATATCTAGATATATAGGTTTCAGCTGTCAGTATCTTAGTTTGGACACTCCTGATTTTCAATAATTCATTTCGTATTTCTTTCTTACGTACAAAAACATTTAACAAACCATGAACGAGTTCCATTAAAGGTGAATGTAAACGTAAAAGGTAATCAGCTCCTGCATATAGATATGTTTATAGTGTCGATGGTCACGTCACGCCTCCAACCTTGTGAATCTTTAAGGGATGTAAAAGTAATTTGGTACCTGGTACAAGTGCTAACCCTAAACATACGATTTGTCACATACAACACCAGCTAGTCCACAGCTCAACGATCAATGTCACTTTTAGAGCTTGAATGTCATAGGATCCATAGCATTGGGATAGGTTTTTAACGGTATATAACACGTTTATAAATATCGTTTGCTAACGCGCAAGATAAAGCAAGGCCATTTCGCAAATAAACACAACATGTATTTCGATTAGTCCCTATTCTAAGTATTACAGAAGAAAACCAATCGTAATTAGCGCAGATATCATCTCTAATTTGATGACAGCCATGGAGAGTAAAATCTTTTCAAAATGTGTATATGTTCCTTGGTTCTTTGCATTTAGGTACATGCATTCAAAGGATATCAGGTTAAAAGAAACATGACGAGATTAACCATTATAATACTTAAATAAGTTGAATTTGGAAATGTGTATCTTCCTCCAAACCAATATATAAGTTCGGTATTCTTTTTTTGTATCAGTTTCATTTAATTTATTCCCTTTATTATCAACTACATGACGAGGATTTGATTTATTTATATTTACATTATGGTAGTAACAAATCATGCCAATTAAAATGATATTCTATCAATGGAATCATGAGACACGAACCATTTTTTGACAGAACAAAATGGTTTAATGGATTTTTACCTGAAAATGTCCAAAAGTTTAAAATATGAATAATGGTCATAGTTTAATAATTTTATATTTTTACCCAAATATCCACTGCCGATGTTCAAATATCGATGTTATTCAATATTCCTTTGTCTACTCCTCTTATACTGAATATTGTTTCATTTGATGTAGCACTGGTTTAACTCTAGAAAACAATTGCCCCTTAAAACAAAATGGAATACACAATTTTGAAATAATTATATTGTTGACTTACCCAATAAAAACATTTTGTGGAAGGTCATTAACTAAGTGTCTCTCTGCACTTGCAGTAAAGCGTGAAAATTAAATTGCATTAGACGTAAAAATGTAGTATATAACGTAATAATATATGTCATGCGTAGGCAAAGCAGCAGTATGAGTTGTGCTTTGTGTTCTGTTATAATTCACAATTTCAATTACGGTGAAAGCTATCACTAAGCTTTTATTTAATAATTATGATGTTGTCATTTTCATTCATATAGAACCTTTTCATTATACGTTTTGTATTTACTCTTGCCTAGTCCTTTGTGTAGATAAATCTTGACGTTTATATTGTATTACACGCAAGGTGTTATGACGTCATTGTTCATTTCAATATTGCGCTCCAATTGGATTAGCGCGACGTCATTTAACAAATGATATACGACGTTACAAAATCCGCTATTCCTTCATACAAGCGTTTGTTGTCGATTAAATTTCTCTATGAACAAATACTCAATTACAGGAGGTACTGCTAGTTTGGAATCGTAATGCATAATGATATAAAATGTTAATATAAGTATTGATCGCATTTTTATTGCGTGTATGCTGTATGAACGCAGTAGGGCAATGAATAATGTAAAGTATTGATCGCATTTTGTTCTTGCGTTTGTGCTGTATAGACGCATTAGGCAAAGCGAGCAAATGACCAAGAAGCGCTAGCGTGCTTCATGGAATTTGCTCGCCTGCCCTGCTGCATTCATACAGCATAAATACAAGAAAAAATGCCACCTATCCTTAAATGAACACCAATGCTCGAAGATATTGAATAACAAACAGGTCATAATAAGGAGAGTAACATTGCTGGGTTCTGTTCTGTCATGGGACTGGGAAAAATTGTGAAGATTTATTTTGAAATTCTTTAATTATCTTGGGTGTCAAGGAGAAGAAAGAAAGCAGCAGCTGTCCAGCTTTGCTCTATGTACGACTAAGTGTGACCTTGACATTAAAGGTATGCGATGGGGGAAACATGTTATTTGAACGTTCCACCGATGTGCTAAATATTTGTAACAAATTACTTTGGGATCATTTGATCGGTTGATGCAATCCGAATAGCAATGACCCCTTTAGTAATTAGGCATAAACCTTGAAGATACGGGTCCGGATCACGCACTCTAAATATAACATCAAAGTGGTGAAAATATCACCATTATATTTTTAAATCCTTCGAGTGATGTCAAGAGGAATCATAAGTGGTCTGATGGACATATTGAAAATATGGTAACTGTCTGGGTAGCATAGACACGCTTAGCAATACAACTTTTGCTATGGGACATAAATCAAAAACATGTTTTGGTCGACGTCATAAGAGTTTTGTCCCGTTCGGCAATCACGCTTGATGTGTGAACATTATCTAGCATCGATCAGGAAGAAAAAAATCGTAAAGGGGACCATTACAAAATAGCTGAGATCAATTTTTATGTTCATGAACTCTAAATGAAATGACTCGGTGCATTGTAAACACCAATGAAAATCTGATATAATGTGTTTAAATTTTTTGTTATACATCGTTTAACTATGGAATTGTTTGACCAAAATATGACTTCTACTCGCAATCAGCCGTTTGAACTAACCCCTAGTCTGAAATATGAGTTATATTATGTTAACATTTGTATTGAGATGGTTTAAAATATTTACTTCCTGATTTAAAGTGCTACTTCAATGTTGACAGGTCATATACCAGATTTAAGATATCATTGTAAGTGTATGCTTGAGATAAGAGTTCTTTTGCGGTAATCATTTTGTTTGTGAGAGCTTTTTTACTTCGTAATTGCTTATCATTATTAGGTAATCGTTATTTTTTATATTGTATAAATACGAGGTATGTTCGGAAAGTTCTCGGACTGAACGCATTCCTTTTGAAAGGCTCATTGTATTCTAATGAAACTAAGTACGGATTTACTACATCTATTATTCCATATCACTCTAAAATTTCGATTCCAAACATTTAACAGTAAAAAAGTTACAATAAATTTAAAACATGTACCAACGATATGGCGGAGCAACCCGACGTTAAAATTTATAACGTCAACGTCAATTAGTTTACTCTTTCTCGAAATAGCGGCCATGTGCTTGCACGCAACGTTCATGTCTCCTGACCCATGATGTGTAAACAGTTTGAAACCATTGTTTATCAAATGAAGACATTATTGTCTGCACGTGACGACGTAGGCTCTCGAGATCGTCGAATCGGATTTCGCGTACCTGGGCTTTGACGGCCGGGAATGAGCGCAAAATCAAGTGGCGCAAGGTCTGGGCTGTAGGGGGCGTGCTCTTCCCTCATCTCTTGTCGTCGGATATTGACTCGCGCCCCTCCTTAAAGGGTCTGTGCCACTCAAAAACAGCTGTGCGACTCAAAGTTTGGTCTCCAAACGATTTCTTCAACTTAATGTTTTTGACGGTGAAACATCTAAACTCTGGACAAACTGTATCACGACACGCTGTTTTTCAATAATTTCGCATTGCGTGTTTGCTTTCAGCACCTGTTATGGATTTTGTTATGTGAGGCGGTGTCTGCTCAAATGATCTCATGCGTATTTTACTAATGACGTCATGTTGTGGTTCGACGTCAAGATGACGTTTCCCGCGTTTTTTAACGTTACAAAATGCGTTTAATGTGAACATTATAGGAATATATAAGGCTTGCTCCACAACAGCAAATATTATGTTGCTATGGATACAATATTTTTAGAATGTATTTACTTAGGCAAATGTCCGCTAATTATCAAAATGAATATATATGTGTCTCAACTTGACCGAATTTTCAAAGCTCTACGTTGAAAAATAACAAAGTTATTAGTACAGTCCGGGAACTTTCCGAACATACCTCGTATATATAGAACACGACTAAAGATATAGACGACGTTTATTCAAGAATCATTCAAATCAATCAGACAAAATACAGTTTTGACATACAGCCAGCGTAATGATTATAACAACAAGTAAAATCCTAACTGCCCTGCAAATACGCCACCTACCCCAAAACATGCAAGCAAAAACTAACAACATCACAAACAGATGATATGCAATGTGTAATCTTTGGATTACCAAAATGTGTACACCATTAGATCTTAAAATAAAATATATTTTGCAATCAGGATGGCATCACGTTGCTTTGTCTCTAGGCATTAAATCTTCTAATGCAAATAACAACTCAATACGTATGAAAACATACAAAACAGTAATTATGAACTTAAAAGAAGTAAAAGGCTCTTAATAGAGCACAAAATGGACATGTATTTAACATTTAACAATGACATAAAAAACCGCAACTACATACATTCATATTTGATATTAGTGCAAAAGGAATGTCTACATGCATTCTCATGTCTTTTGATAAACAGCTTATTACATACCAAACGAGTACCAAAATGTTAACCTCTATAATTCGATGATAAGGTATTCAAACATTGTATTTCAAAATAAAACCTTTAAGTTGCAGTAAACCTGCCAAAATAAACCTTGATTGAATAAGCTTTTTTCATAGCTTCTTCTTATCGAGGGAAACCCCCGCTAACAATCCTACAAGCACAAGCAATTGGATTTCAATAGTCCACAATGAATGCGTAGTCTACTACAGATGGTAAGCATATCAAACTTCTTTTTGAATGATATAAACAGGGAAACTTGACCAAATATACAATTTTTGTAACTTTAATATCTTTAAATGCATGCAGTGCATAAATAAATGTAACATAATTATTCAGAAAACAAAAGGGCATTCCATTTTAACCCATGCATAACAGCATGGAAACATTTGTTTCGTATAAAATATGCTCGTACAGATATGACTTCATTTAAGTCAGATAAGGGTGTTATACATCTGTCAAGTTCACGTCGAGGGCATAACGAAAGACTGACTTAACTCATTTTATTTGTTTATGATATACGTCTAGCGCAATGAACTCTAAGTATGTCACACTGTATACTGGTTATCAATATGAGTTATCAATTTAAATTGTGTCTTGATGTTGGTTTAAAACATCCAAACCATAATAATTATGATCCCTATCACTGGTTACCACGAGCGGATCCGGGGTGGGGGGGCGGCGCACCCGACGTCAAAGTTTACTTCATTTCAAAAAAGGAGAAACATGTAATAAAATGCGCCCAAAATGCACCATTTCGGTCTAGAAATTGTTCAAATTTTCTTGAGGGAGTAACCCCAACCCCCCTGCAAACACTTTAAACCAAGTAATTTCGGTTTTTGAGGGAGGGGCGCTTTTCAAAAGGTTACGCCCCTAATTGGCGCCCCATGTAACGTGTATTCCTGGATCCAACCCTGGTTACAGCACAGCATTTGAAATGTCATACACTCATTAGGGCCAATATTTACTACAGGGCAAATGATTTTAAGTGTTATGTTAAAGGTTAAATATTTCATATGATGACCACACTTAAGCTACCTTTTCTATTCATAGGGGAGTTTGGTTTTTTTTGTCCATGTTATCAAGACATTGTGTAAATATTTATGGCTCTTAGATAAAATTGGCTGTGAGCAGCTGATTATGTATCAGTTACCATTCAATATTTCCCATTAACATTATTTATTTGCCGTATCATTTTGTATCACATATTAATAGTACGCAGATATAAGGTACATACATTTTCATCCTACATGCAGACGTTTTCTTACTAAGTAATAGTTTAGGAAAACATTATGTAAATACCTTTCAAACGCTTTGTTAACATATTAAGATAAAATGGTTTAACGCATTTGTAAGGAACAGTCCGTCCTAAATATTTACAATTACTACCATTTTGAAAATACAAACACTTTGATATAATAAATAAACATATTATTTTTATTAAGATAAAAAATGAGATTATCTGAAGAATTTGTGCATATATTAAAATGATTTCTGAAAAGCTTTTATTGAATTTAAAGTTTATCATTTTTGCTCTCCACAACTGTTTACAAAATTTTATCTTTATCAATGATAAACAATATACTTCACACATATCGTAAACCAATTTAGGCACAACAAATAAAGACAAAACTATAAGGGCTGTTATAAATTGTGCTTAGCTGTCTTAATAATGACAATAAGAAAAGCAATTTCTCGTTCATGAAAAATCTGTATCTTCCTTAAATCCTTTTAACAACACACTTACAATAATGTATGAAGAGACAGCTTGTTAATCAACATACCTTTTATGCATATGCTGGAATTCCTGGTTAGATGCAAGTAAAGCAATTTCTATTTTGGATAATCATTAACAATACTACTTTTTATTTATTATCTACATCACATTTTTAGCTTCTTTCAAAGTAATGTAAATTATGGACAATAATTCATGAATGACTTATCATAATCTGTTCATGATTGTACCATCCTCGTTATACAAATTAATTAAGCAAAAGTAATCATAATTTAAATTAAAACTTAGTAATACGTTCAAGTATAGTACAAAAATAAGCATACACAACCTTAAGATCTTATTGACGGAAACATGAACATTTCAGACGGACTAATGCTCAACAAGAGCTCAGCATAGCGAACATCGACGCTGGTCTATTCTTTTTCAATCGGAGAAGGGGCATAGATGGACAAAGCTGACTGTATTTTATGGAGTTAAACATATTAACAAAACTATTTGAATCCGTTGACCCTTCTGTGTCAAAATAAAAAAAACAACCGACACATCGACCGACCAACCATCCGACGGACAGACAAGATCACTCCCATATACCCGCAAACTTAGAGGTTTGGGCATGTAGTAAAATAAAGTAGTTACATAGAGTTACTATAATAAATAATCTGCTCTGTATATAAACTATTCTTGCTGTACAGCAACATAATTTAAAATACACGCTTTCTATAAGAAAACACGAATGTCTGTATAAGAAATAAAAACAAATATACACATGTAATTCTGTGCCTAAGCGATATAAAAAATATGCTCATGCACAGTCAATACAACAAATATGCATTTACACAATGCCAATTGTTTATGCAGAGAACCCTCTTCTATGTCCTTGCTGTCCACCAATTGGGGTCGTAGTCTTTGGCTAGAAAGATATAATCAGTCTTCAAAACCGCAGATCCAAAACTACAAAACAAAATTAAGAACACCATTTGCACAACAATGGTGTTTTATACGCCGCTACCCGTTGGTCGCCCCTCGCGCAAAATTATAGCTAATGACGTAGCTGTAAAATTCTATTATTAAATAAATTCTATAAGTGTAGACATTTTTTAACATTAACAAATGAACTTCTATTAATGCAATTATGTTCCAAAACATAATGAAAACACTTTTAAATTAAACACAGCATGGATACATGATCAAATTACTACGCCACCATTTATTGAATGACCATTTCAAATGTCGCTCATGTTAGCAATATATTCTGTTTGGCTACTGAGCTTGTTTCTGTAGTTTTTCATATAAATATTAAAGGCAAAATGATCAAACCTTACAGACAATCAATACAATACATACATTCCATGCCACAAAGACAGATGCTACAAATTTTACAACATGAAGTTTATCAATAAAAACCAGCATTTCCGCTTTAAGAAGGAAGACAAGGATATGTTTTTGTAAAAACTTAATATATTCAGAAGTTTTATGTTTGGGACTGTCATGATTATCATAATGCCATTATCTTCATGACAGTAAACAATCACTGCTGGCATTTTTATTAGAGGCAAGTAAAAACAAAATATTAAAAAATGACCAATGAAGAGTGGCCTAGACCTTTGCCTATAGACATGAGCTTTTCTATGCCCAATTCTTTTTTATCTTTTAATGATATTAAGTTTTGATTAATGATAAACCAAGGTTGAGATCCCGGGGCTCCACCGTTTATCAGTTATTGATCGGAAACTGTTGTCATGTCAAGTAACCAAGACCATGACCTTTCATCCACTTAAATGAAAACCAGTAGGGTTCATCTACTGGTCATTTCAAACATGCCTACCAAGTTAAAGTTCCCTGGGCCCTAGTGCTCGTCAGTAATTAATCGGAAACGGATTTCAAGGTCAACACGACATCGACCGTTGACAAACTTGCCTCCCAGTACCCAGTGTTCATCTGCTGGTTATGCAAAAGTTGGCTACCAAGTTTGAGATCCCTTGGCATAAGCATTTGCAAGTATTTGATCGAAAAACGCAGGCGGGGGGGCGGTGGTGGAGAGAAATGACGGATAGACGGTCAAATTGCTTTATGATTTCACACATTTTAACATAGTAAATTATATGTAAAATTTATAAAGGGCAAGCTATACTCCTCATATATAAAAAGACAAACACTTTGAACAGTTTTGAATTTAATTATTATTTGATCTCACGTTGAGAATGAATCTAATGACAACTTACCAGCGAGGTAATATGACTGGTCAAAAGTGTAGTATAAGTGATCAGTATAATCTGCATGAATTATCTCAACTTGCAGTTTGATTTCATCTCCATTTGAAGAAGGGGCTTTGTATGTCACCCCAACAGTCATTTTACCAGCCGACTTAGTACCGCAAGTGCTGCACCCAGTAGTATCTGTTTCACTGTAAGACTGGATGACTGCGTTACTAGCGTCTAGCAACTCGGCCTGGTTGGCCTAAAATATAAGAAAGACTGCAATAAGACATGCCATTATTATTAAAATAAATTACAATTCTCAGAGTCATCAATTTTAGAGTGCATCAATTACTTTTTATTTAATATTTAATTCGAAACCTTTTCTATTGGTCAAATGAATTGACACTAGATCTAGTTATATGCTCTTGCAAATAAGATATGCCAGACGACAACATGAACAAAAGTTCTTGTTTGTTTGACACAGTTTGTCCTCATAGAAATACTTTGTATGTCGAAAAAATCATTGAAATATTGTCAATATCTTGGCGACAGCGTGCAAAAACAATTATTGGCCAAAATTTAACAAACAAAAATATCTTAAAAAAGATACTCGGCCGTGGTAGACAAGTGTCCTAAGAGTTTGAATGATTGAGATATTGTTTTTGATTTATATGTTGTTTGGTATTTCCTGAGTCAGTGCAGTTTTTTGAAAGGAATATCAAAACCGTACAAAATATAACTGAGTTTGGCAAAGTTTAAGTAAACATGTGTTATATTTTACCGCTAAAAAGGTAACAAAACGCCTTGTGCTGTATTGTAAGATTTAGCGCAGGGCATCAATATATGACCAACAGGAACAGAGTTTTTGAGAACATTCGTTGAAACTATAACGAACGACAAAGAAGATAGTTAGCCGTTAGTTGTTAGTTTCCTTTTGCAAAAATTAATAATAAACACACTAATATTACACTCAAACCTCTTTTTACTACTTTCATTTCACTAGTAAGAATGTCCTTCTTTATCTTTATAGTCAGCAGTATCCCCCTATTTCTATATCGTCAGCTCATCGGTCAGCATTTTAGTACGACACAAAATAAAGTTAAGTAGGTCTCAACGCAAGGAAGGAAAACAAAGCAGTACTGTAATACACCAAAACCAATCAAGTCCGACAACAGTGTGTATACTATTTTTAGCTTATAAAGCGTTGTCTTTACCTTTAAAGCGACACTCTTATTCAAAATCAATACATACACACGTATAACAAACATACATTTTGAATGATAAACCTTTAACTACTTACTAAATAATACATTTATGGAAAATATTAATTACTGATATCAAGATTATAACCGTGTATTTTATAGCAGAAAGCGTTAAATGATTGATGAATGCTAAAATATTTACTGTTGTCTACAATACTTTTATAAGATAGAGATACCATGTTGTTTGCTCATTTCATCCAAATTCGGTAACCTTCATAAGAACCATTGTTTTCGACATTTATTCATCCATTTTGAACAATATTATTAGTTGTGGTAAATCTTATTTTGGAGTAAGAGTGCATCTTAAAAAGGTGATCTGTCTAACTTTTCTGAAAAAACGTTCGCGGGGTAGAAAATTCGTCAAGTTTTAAACAGATCTGAAGTGCTCGTTTCCGTTACGCCTTAAGATATTCGGCTACAATAATCAATGGGACTTTTGGTCTTAGTTTAAGATGACCTTAAGTCTTAATTGTACTAGGCTCATTACCGCGAATTTAACATATATTAACATATATTATAAGTGTAGCGATCACATTTGAGGTAGGGACGCGGGTGTTGCATGCAAAACATGTTAAGTAATTTATAAATCCCTCTCTGCATGGCAAAATTACATCCCGCACACGACTAACTATACCCTATGTGCATATATGCAGCATAAGTGTGACCTTTGACTTTGAGGTCGGGTCTTGGGTATTGAACGAGAGACATAGTCTATATTTACCAAACATATTTGCCAATTCATTTTTAATATCCCTCTGTACATGACAAAGTTACAGCCCAAGCACGACCAACTATTTTATATTTAAGCAGCGTTCTTAGGTGATAGACTGTAAATGTGACCTTGGCATTTGGAATGGGGACGTGGGTCTTGCACGCGACACATCGTTTTTGTGTACCAATAACATGTGCCGATGTGTTTAAGACCTCATAGTTCATGAAAACGTTACAGCTCGGACACAACTGTTCTCTATGTATACTGTTTTTTGAGCTGTGACATTTGATAACTGTTTTCGTATTATCACTTTGTTAATTTTTCCTAAACACAAACTTTTTTGTACTTATTTTGCTCAATAAAGTGAATTCTGTAACCATTGACTTCGTTTCGCTGTATTAGCCTCCCTTAATTTCAATACACAAAACAACATAACACATTCGGATCGTACGCGCATTTGACAACTGGCGGTAAATTAAAATCAAATTGAAACCGAAACATAAAAAAGGAATAATTAAATAGGAATGTATATAATAGATGGAATATTACGATAAAACGCTTTTCTGGTAACCTGCATCACGTCTCGTTCGATGAGTTAACATGCATCCGCCTCGACCTGCCGTCTCGACGGATACGTGTTCACACACTGAACTCGACGTGATAAAGGTCACCAGAAAAGCGTTCTGTCATAATATCCCCTATGTATCTATCTATTAACTTTGAAAAATGAAATCATTTTTTTAATACTTCGCGACAAAACAATACATGTAGTATTATAGTTCGCTAGAATTATTGATTTTGTGTAATAATTATATAGACTTTATATTTACACAAATAATCGTTTTAATTAGTATTAAAGTAACATTTACATCGAAAAAAAAAAGTTTTCTATTATCAATAGTTCGTAATATATGTTAGCCGGACACACATAAAAGTTGCTCTATTATACCAACTCTCCGAATGTTGCTTACTCAATATGCAATACCCTGAAATTTGGGTTTAGAAGACCTGTTCGATCAGTCTTAATCAATTCGATTTAGAGCACTAGCCCAGATTAATTTTCTTTTATGTAAATCACAAATCAGTATAGTTCACAAGCCTGACCAAATAGGTCTGGAATGCAATTTTGATCACTGCTGTCAAATCCCTCAAAAGCACGACCATGAACTTTTTAAGCCAGTTTTTTAAATTCAATTTTGTATCTATTTCAGTAATATATAGTTGAGTATTTCACTTAACAACTTTTTTATTCGAATGTCACTAGTGTAATGCAAGCATGTTTTTCAGATAAGGCTTACTCAATCAAATCACACTCGAATACATCGGACATAATTAATTTTATCGCAAATGATGATGTGATGATATTCAATTTATTTTATATAATCCAGCTTGGAACAAAAATATTTGTTTCAGCAAGACTATATCCGTTCTGTTTTGGCTTGCTTTGCTGGTAATTGTATGTGTTATATATTATCTTATATAAATAGGTGCATTGCTACTTGTTTGACCATACAAACTGGCTTGTGCATGCATATGCATACTGCGACATGTCATTCCGCTTTGTTCGTGGTTAACCTTTTACATTAAAACAATATTACAAATGAATCAACCATTTTCGTTTAAGTTGCGATACTCAAATATGTGAAGGTTACTGGTGCCTGGTTACCCAATAATATAGTTTGATATATTTTTTTTTAAAAATCCATGAGTAAAAATGGAATGACCATCAGCACATATATAAAAGAATGATATACTGAGACATTGCAAAACATGTAATAATAATGAAAAAAATCAGAACAAAAATTATGCGAAACACAAATTAAAAACCTTGAAGCATTGCAAAAAATATATTGCACCCCCTCAATATTGATAGAAATAGATGGACGTTTAGTGGTCGTTCACCTAAAATTGTTTCAATGTAAAAGTATACATGGTTGATAGTGCACGATTTTCTTCAAAAACATTATTTTGTCTTGCATATTATGGTATTTGAGATAATTAGATATGATTTCGTGAATAATCAGTTGTAGATTTCCATTTAAGTCTATAAAATGTCTGGTCGTCTGCATTGCCGATGTCAATTTTGTTTATGAATGTTCGCCAAAAGTACAACATCACAAAGGACAGATAATATACTACATGCAAACCGAAATTAGTGGCATGCCATGGGCTAGGGATTATGCTGTTTATCTTCGTTAAGAAAGAACATTTAAAATATGCGTTTTGTTGTATCGTGTTCACCATAGTCTCTTACATGTTGTTGTCGCGTGTTCCAAGTAAACAATGAAGACCCTAAATTGCTCTACTATCCACAAACCACTGCTTACACCCTACTGGATTCTCAGTTATTATTTTTAAATCCTACCTTAACCAACCTCACATTTTTTATTCCGTATGCTATGTATTAGATTGTAAAGGATACATCTTTAATTAAGGCCAAGGTCATATAAATCTATTCAAACTGAACGAAAATAATTCATACAATATATCTTAATGTTTTACCTTATTAACAAAAACCTTATACCAGTTGATTGTAATAGCGTCTGAATTTGAAGGAAATATGCAAGGTGTTGTAATACTGACATTCCCATCCGTGTTTGCAGTAGGTTCTTGTGGATTCAAAACAGCAGTTGAATTATCTACACTGAAGTCTGAAAACAAAACAGGAGGAAGGTAAAATTATCAATCTAGTATAGGGTTTTAGCTGGATTTAAAAAGGGTGCTGGAGAAAAAGGGCAAAATGCTAGTAAGAAAGAAAATTTCACATCTTATCAAGATGAGAAAAAATAATTTTTACCCTTTTAATCGACATTATTTCAAGTTTAATTCCAAAATCTATCATTTGTAATATTATAGTAAGTTTGTAATCAAAACGAACGATGACTTTGTTTATCATCACCATTTAAGTATTTGAAGGTAGAAAGGCACACATTCTGGTATCCACGAAGGCAGAAAGGTGTTGCTACAAAGGGTCAGGGTACAGCACCCTACTACAGCCTTGCTTAAACCCTTTATCTGAATAAAAGTAAACCAGTTTTAAAGAAAGGAAAAGACGATTAAAGCCATCACATGATGTGATAATGACTCTGAATTATAGCGTATGTGACGGAGGGAGAACTTCTGGGGCATGTTGAAAGTAAAGTGAGGCAACTATGCAAATATGGGCCATACAGTTAAAGTGTTGCTCTCAAATCATCAATATTTAAATTGAGACGGTATCCTATAAATTTCTTTTTACTATTTGTAATAATATGACTTCTTTGTATCGTTTCGTAGTATAATTTACAAATGTTTCTATGTGTTGATATATCAATCCAAGATATGTTTGTCAAACATAATGCTTTCTAAACGCCGCTTTCATAAATTTGTGGTTGATTGATAAAAGCAGTTTAAAAAAAATGCATTTATTATGCATGGTTACATAAATTTTCTTTGAAAGTGAAGACAAACCTTCAAATTTAGAGCTGCGATAAAAAGTGCATGAGTGTTGAGTGTGACCTTGACTCCCAAAACAGTAAGAGTCATCAACTTTTTAAGGGCAAATTATCACTGAAGTTTTATGGTCATAAGTCAAACCATTTTCGAGTCATTGTGCGTGAAATGGTTAAACCTTTTAGGAAATTGTTGACCTGTACCTTTGACGTTATGAACCAAACCGGAAAAAGGGGTCATCTGCTGGTCAAGAAAAAACTAGCAGTAAAGTTTCACGGTCCTAGTTAAAATTGTTGTAGTAATAGTGATTTTCACCTTGGTCCATCTGATCACAATAGCAATCCGAATGTACAACTAGTTCCAATTTCTAAAGTCATTTTTAACTCAAGCATCTGAACTGACTGACTGACATCAACCTATACAAAGATTATTTTTTTATAAAAACATTAACAACAATTATAATTAATATTTTGCAACTGAAAGCGGTACCAAAATCAGATTAATTGAAAGGGCATAAATATTCAAGTTTTAATTACCTGTTACTTCCATTGTAAATTCTGAGAGAAAGCCGGTGTTTCCCTCTTGGCATCCATATTTTATACAGTTTGTGAGACCAACAGAATTAATAGAGTATGAAAAGATTGCAGCTGGACTTGCAATGACTGATGAACACTCACTACAAGGAGGCAAACAGACGTTGGCGGTAATTCCAGAGCATATTCCAATATTATGGCCATCTACAATCCAAACCATATTATTACCGCTGTCACTTGTGCACTGAATAACAGAATATAGGCCAACCTTTGTAGAAGTGTGACTAATTTGTAGCGTGTCTGAAAATAACAGAAATGCATTTTAAAAACAGGAACAAAAGGCATGATGTTGCAACACTTGTAACATAATTCCGCAAATGCCGCCTGCATGAAGCTTGCATTGTTTTGGAATGGAGAGTTATTAACTAGAGCGATATTTGGAAAATCAAGGCCAATAACCCCAATGTATTGGCTGAAAGTTGTTGAGGAGGTCTAAGAGACCAATAACCTTAAGATAGACTGTAACTAGGGGTTTTGTGTTAGTAAAGCACCTAATAAGTTCATCAAAACTGGCCAATATATCAAATTCAAACGCATCAATTGACATATATCAAGTCTATTAGAGAACCAGATCATCAGCCCGGAGTAAACTAGCATGTCATGTAGTGTTTGTTAATGTGTTTGTGCAGGGACTTGGAGGGACCGGCACCTGCCTGGCTTTTTCTCAACCACCTGCTTATAAACTGATTTATTTTTAATGCCATGGTCCAGCAGGTGTAGACGAGACCTGAGAGCGAAGTGACGTGGTTCAGTGCAATATAAACCATGATTTTCTGAACTCTGTCCTCAAAAGACACAGCAACCAAAACAGTGTCCAAGGTTCAAGACCCATGAGGCTTCATTTGTAAGGCTATCACTGGCATCACTGTTGACTACCACCAGGATGTGGACGTACACCTTTAAATGGAGCAGTTCTGTGTCATCTATCATGGCTGTACGCAATTGGTCTATATCCTTTGTCAGAGGTTTTAAAAATCCAATTTTCTAGTACTAAGCGTTGAAAGAAGTCAACAACAAGTAAAACATGTAAAAAAGGAAGTTAGGTACTAAGTCTATTGTTGATGATGTTAAACATCGGTGATCAGGATCTTCAGCTACTGTAACCATAGTTCAAAATGGATGGTCTCTTTAAAAGCAAACTTATTCTAATACTAAAACAATATTAAATGCAGAGCTTTACTAATATTTAACTTTATTTTGTTATTGGGCCGGAATGTTAACATTGTAAAAACATATATATATACCAATTTAATGACAATGGACGTATTTATGTATTGGCAATGCAATGGAATGAGGTTGGTTTTGAGCATACACAATATTAACAAATATAATATATTTGCGAAACTTAAAGTTTACAAGAATAATGTATTTGTTAGCGAAACCTTGACATTTCGAACTTTGGCAGTTTCGTATGGATATTGATAAATATTCGATATATTAAGGATATTTCATACCAATCATACCAATACGTTTCGATATTTTATACCCATTTGAAAAAAAAAATACTAAGGGCAATCCCTAGTCACTTGTATACATCCGTTAATCATTTGTACTACTTGGTTTCAAATATATCGATTATTGCACATTCATTCGTCGTGTTGAATGTGTATTTGTTCGTTATTTTAATTGATCGATCTTTTGTGCAATGACTTTTCTCATTATTTTGTATATTAATTTTTTTCTCATTCTTTTAGATAACGGTTTTTGCTCAATATTTTGTATTCATATTTTCCCCTAACTTTTGTATTAGTTTTGTTTTCAAATTCAATTGTATAATGTCTTTTTCTCATTATTGTATACATAATTATATATCTTTAATAAATAGTTATTTTCAAGTTTCGGGTCAGTTATACTGTATTTGTATTAAAATTCACTCAATATAAGAATGTCGACCGAAGAGAAAGTCAGATTTTTGTGTTATCCTTGATATCGTCATTAGCGGAATTGTGAAAACTTAGAGCTTCACCTTATGTAAATAATGGAACATATCGTAAGCTCTGAAATTGTTATCTTTACCATGGAAACATTTCAATATGTCTCAATAGGCAACATGACAAAGTACAGTTTCATGTTACCACCGGTCTCTTCCAGTACTTTTGGTACTTTGATTATTATAACAACAAGTTTACTTACCAAAAAGATAAGCTGACATTTCCAAGACCACAAGACACAAACAATATATCGTCATTGCTTTCATGGTGATCTGAAATGGAAATACAATACCAGTATCACAAACAACATTGCTTAATATTTACATTCAAACTTCATTCCTTAACGATGGTTGTTGTTTATCAATTGCACTTTATTTCTGTATAAAGTGCAATGGCATTTCCCATCGATACCGCGTGCGTTTGTTCGATACTTCTGTCCTGTCATTGGGCGCAATAATACCAAGCGGCGGGGCATATTTACTACGGAACTATTTTTTTTAATGAAATCGTAGTAAAATTATTGGCAACATGCAAACCTGTAATCTGCAGTAAAGCGGTTAAAACAAAATAAGCAACGATAATTTGATTGATTTTAATGTAGATAATTTCATGATGGATGGAACAGTTGAAGAAACGTTTGTGTTTAAAAATGCTGTTAAATGTCACGAAAATGCAAAAACAGTTAGTTCAAAATAACCTCTATAACGGGTGCTTGTATGACGTCATGAGTGATGTCATTGAAATAGTTTTACATTAAGCTCGATTCGGGCCGCAACATAACTCGGCAGCTGCATTTTGTTTCGACGCCATTGTTTGCAGTGTTCATTCGTTTTGAAAGAGTGTTGTTTTTTTCGAAAATTGACTGAATTACTGGGATTATTTACACACAATACCTATTGGGTAATCAATTAATTACCTATTCAGTCCTACTTTAACCATTATTTGTTTTGATAACTAATTTAATCCTGAAAATTTTGTAAACATGTTCTTGATAAAATATACAACATCTTCAGCATCAGAGAAAAAAAATATTTGAAATTTCTTTGTTCATTGCATACGATGTAATTGAATCATGTCCATATAAGTCGTATGTTCTGAATAAAATCGACAGAAATAACTAAAGTTCGGAGGAGTTAGTCGTTTTAGACATAATTTAGTGCTTTTAATAGCCAAAACAACTGCAGAAAAAAAATATTTGTAACGCATCAGCTTTCCAGGAAAAGACAACTCAGCAGAAAATATGTAAGTTAAATGTGGTTTATTTCATGTTTTGGTATTTGTATGCAGCTACATTATATATTCTAAAATATTTTTTTGCGCAAAAGTTTGCATCGTTGACCAACTTTCGGTCAGAAACTAGGTCGCTCAGCCTTCATAATTGTTATGATGCGGGCCCTGAAAGCGCATATGTAAAACAAAAAACCGGGCATTAACGGCACGTAATTTTGCTGAATAATGCACGTTTTCTACCGATAAGGCCCGGGTTTTTGCGCTTTAATACACCACGATAACGGGCCGAAAACACACTTTGTATGCAATAATACACTGTATTTATAATATTCTTGACCTTGAATAGATAGAAAATAAACATATAAATAAGGAACTATTTTATCTGTGCATTCATTGTCGTATAAAATTAGGTTACGATAGCTGTTCTAATTTACCCACCGTTGAGAACAACGAGAGAAAGAAAAGAGAAGATGCTCTTGAATAATCAATTTATTTTAGCAGAAATGTAGATTTAAATGAATGTAAATATAAGTATTAAAATTCGACATGTTGCATTTTATTGGGGTATGGTATGCAATGGCGCAGTTCAAAATGTTGGTGGAGTCCTCTGGACTCCACCCATTTTTAACAGCCCCTATGCAATGGCGCAGTTCAAAATGATGGTGGAGTCCTCCGGACTCCACCCATTTTTAACAGCCCCATTGCATACCATACCCCAATAAAATGCAACATGTCGAACGAAATGCCAAAAAGGGCATAATATAATAGCTCTCCATTGCAATGAAATCCTGACAATATCCATTTTAATGCTTATAATGCTTATAAGTTTAAACGTTAAAGACATGTAATGATAATTAATAAATAGGCATCTATGTTGTATATTAGTCTTGTATAAAATGGATCGAACTACATCTTTGTAACTATTGAAGATTATCATACTTATAATTATACTTATAATAATATGGCTGAATCTATTCTCATTAAAATGAAAGAATGAGGAAAAATTAAATTCGTACTGAAGATTTAAGTGTTTAGTCAATCACAACACATTTCAAGACCTAAATGACATTACTAGTCAACCGGGGGATCTTCATGTGTTTTCGATTTGGGGGAAACATTATCCTATAAAGTCAAAATGCAGGAGTACTCCTTAAGGGCTTATAGTCTGATAAATCCAGGTTGTGTTTAATGGCCAGTTGTTTGAAATATAATCGAGTGAACGATTCCTAGCGTATTTAACATTATTACCCAATGCATAATATAAATGTAATTCACTATTTCCGACCGTTTTACAAATAGTAATCAACATTACAATGTTTTGAACTGTTGACCGGTAAACAACATGAACTGTTACCCGCGCGTGAGACTACGGCATAGGTACGTCATGGGTTTTGCCGAGATTCTAAAAATAAACTGCACACCGTTTAAACAAGTGAATTTACGGTATTGGTTTTGTATTTGAAATTGGTTTTGTATTTTAAATTGTTTTACGGAAAATACCAAATAATTTTCAAGCACTCAATCGTCTATATATATATGATCAAGAACATTACCAGACGTAAACAAATCAATATCAGACGTAAACAAACAAATGTCGCGATTTGAAGATGTTTCCGAGATTGATCTCAACAATTTGCTAGAAATAGAGACTCGTATTTGACATTTTTGTGTTTGAACAAAAATATATAATCAGGTAATAAAACAGTTTTTGTATGGGCATATGTGTAACAGTAAAAACTGTTGTTTCTCGGCCTATCAGCCTCGGGACAACAGTTCAGAACTCATCCCCGACACCGAGGGACAACAGTACATCTGTTAGAAATGTGAATTACAAAATATAGTCAGTGAAGATAAAATACACTAAATAATGGACAAAACAACTTTAGAATTGAATGAAAAGAGATCAAAACAATTGGTTAGTTTCTCTTTATTTTCTAAAACGGTTTTCGAATGATTTTATTTGCAAGACAAGTTTAACGTTCAATAAATTTATTAAAACTGATGTCATCGATGTTTAAATCCAAAAAAATATTGTAGAACGATGTCTTTCAAATCAAAAACAACGATGTAACATATGTCACGCCGAATATTGATACCTCAGCTTTTATTTTTTATGTCTTATGTTAGACAAGGAATATCTTTTAAAAAGATAAACATCGTAGGTTATGAGATGCTTGAGCTAAAATAAAATGAAACCAACCAACAATATAAGTTTACTGATTGTCGTAGAATCAAGAAATGTCGTTATTTATTATGTCAACGTCACATAGATTATACTGCCTTATAACATATTTGTGACGTCATCATTTGTTGTTTTTGCACTATATATTGGTTTTTGGACTGCGTTCCGTACTTTGTCTTTATGAGCTGTTCAACATTTGAAGATTGACTGTCCAATATTCTTATAATGGACAGTCATCGTTCAAATAATGGAGAAATAATAGTATGGTGTGTTAAACATACTGTAGAGTCACGAAGTGTGTATACACACTTGTTTTAAATGTACATTCTATCAAATTTTGTAAAACTGTGTACTTATTTAAATAAAAACAACCTTAAATCCTTTTTAGTTATGTTTAATCAGTTTTTATAAAAATGTAACTATTTTGTAAAATTTTTAGGTTGTGACAATAAATGCCCAATGAAGATGTGACTGAGGTTTGCGCAGCCGCTAGGGAAAAGGAAAATGTTTATTTGTTGTATGTCCATTAAAGGGATTAGACACCAGATGATCCAAGTAGCAAGAAAATTATCAAAAACGTACATACAATTGATATCTTTGTGTACAAGGCAGTGCATATAATAACTGATATATTACATCACTTTCAACACATGCATCTTTCGGAGTTTTTGCGTATTTTTTACATTCGAAAATATGCTTCGTTTGTCTTCCAAGTAAAAGCCAGTTCATTTAAAATGCATCGATATATGTAACTATACTAATCACATGACTTCCACATGCAAAATGAACACACTAAAAACTGAGAAACCACTATGCGTTATTTGTACATGGGTAAACTCAGCTGAGACAGCGACAAAATCATTATTTTATTCATTTAATACGATGTATTATCGGCCCCATTCTAGCTGGTTTTAAACAAATCGTTTAAAGCGAATAATGCACAATGGTAACACATTTTCACTTGTTATATATCTTTAGTTTTAAAGATGATTATTTAAACCCAAATAAGTATTTACAATTTTAAAATTCATATGTATATAAGCGCATTTTTTTATTTAAAAGAGAATATTTTTTTTTAGTTTGTTTGCCATTGGTAAGACAGAGTCCAATAAGTTGACTATATCGTAATAAAATTCATGATTTGTACTTTGTTGTTTAGATTCAGTGAATATTCAAAATATATATTACATCCCAGTTTATTTTCATTAAAAAATTATTACACTGATGGAATATTTCAAAATATCTGTTATATATAATTTATGCAGGTTAACAAAACACAAAAACATTAGATTTGCACAATACTCCAACGGGTTATTTTGGGGGGAAATACATCAAAGTTTAAATGGAATTATTTAGACTTTAAATATTGCCTGCCCAGTACTTTTTTAAGTTGATTTGTTAGAACATATCTCATTAATCATATCTCAGTCATAATCAGCTGTTTTTTGTGGTTTTTTTTTTGTCATTTGTTTTAACAAGTAAAGGGGAGCTATGATTAAGGCATTGTAGAGTCAGTTCAAATTACACAACATTTTTCGGTATCAGCATAATTTAAAATTCATGACCTAAGTGTTATAGTTTGTGCAGGTGCATACACTTTATGAATTAAAACATTTATTTCATGAATGAAATGAAAGAAATATGAAGAGTAAAGTTAAGGAAAGCTTTATTTTTAAAGGGAACGGAATGTGGTAAAAGGTTATTTGGGTGAAATACTATGAATATGAAATAACTCATTTCCAATTTTGGTACGAAACTTACAAATATCTGAATCATCTATTAAATATTTATTAACTGACATCTACTTTTATTGAAAGTATTGTAACATAATAATTTTGTTTTGAAAATACGCTCACTTTTTTAAATAAAGTCTCTCAATTTGGAATATAAACCAATGGAAACAATTTATTTGCTTTGTTTTAAGCACACGTTTTTTTACAAAATCCTTTTTGTAAAAAATCTAGGTGAACATAATAGGTACGATAATTTTCTAAAAATACTAATAAAATATGAATACTAAGGAATAAGTGTATCACAGATTAGTTTCTTCATTTCAACATTTGGTATGCCTTAACATTGTCGATTAAGCAGTGATTTTTCATCAAATCGATATATGACTTTATAAGGCTTTTACATTATATGTAATAAAAATAATATTAAGAGTATTAAACATAACTATAAAAACAGAACGCATATTATATACTTCATAGGCATATATCAACTTTTTCCCATGTCTTCAAATTGTTTAATATTGTCAAATAACGTAAAGTTCTGGTAACTGAACATTCACATATTCACACAATATAATCAGCTTATCCTTACACATCTCTCCTATTTGTTAAGTATATTTTAAGCCATTTAAGATAAAATAATTAATGTAACAGTTTAACTAATTGAACTAATTATTTTTCTAGCAAGAAATAGATTTAACTTCAAAACATCTACGTTGCATACTTGCACCAAAAATACAGGGAGGGAATTTCTCGATTAAAATTATATTTCTTAACATATCGAAATATCTAGTATTTTCTGAGCGAAGATTTAAGTAAATGAAGTCACAAAAAGTATATATTTGGTCAAGTAAGTCATTGAAATATGTTAGTTGTTTCGACATATAAGATAAACAAAGTCTATGGTCATTAATTCGTTCTTTCACTCACTGAAGTTTCATTAAATGTATAATAAATAATAAGAATGATTTATGTATAGTACGTTTAATGCATGTATGGTTATGTTTCAATAGTCTATAACTTTTAAATAGTTATTGCAACTTCAGAATTTCCCTTTTTCATCTTTATTTTACATGTGGACTTGTAAAGATATATTAGTTAAAATGGTTTTCACAGTTCTATATTCAATACTAAATACTGCACTAAATACGAAAAAGTTCCGTTGGAGTCATTAACGCCCCAAGCAAATGATACATCACATATACGTGATAATAAAATAATTGATTTTTTAACAAGCACTTGATATAAAAAAAAAATCATGCAAAAACGTGCATGTCTGAGATTTTCACCCATCCGATAACTAATCTTGTCCGAGATTTACACACTCAACTGTATATATTAACAATTATTCATCACAGTTTGATTTCGATTCAATTATGTTCTTGAATAACACCTTCACAATATACAATCATGGAAGAATAAAATGAAACATTGCTATATCATATAACTGCGTTCAGGTTCGCGTTGATAGTGGTTAATTTTGCCCGACATTCAAATTAACACATACTATGTACAATTAGCACTTTCTTCGACCTGTTTAATGAATGGCGATCACTTTCGCTAAACGTTCTGGCACATTGCTCTCACCGAAATTAGATTCAATACATTTAATGAGCTTGAAACATACAAACTTTAATTTAAACAGTATGATTTGAATAAAAACTTAAATTTAAACCATAACGATATGACTAGCAAATTAGTTGTATCCATTAGGGTCTAATGGTAACAAGCTATTCGAGTTAGTGCAACTAATAATTAACACGTTATTTATACATACTTGTAATACAGAAATGTAATAAATTCCTTTTCTCTAGATATCCTTACGTTAATTCCATTGGTTTACATGCAGCAGTCAGTAGTATCGTTCGATCGGTATGTTCACCACACTCCACAGTGACCGCCCCTGACGAGAATACATACAGCTGGTTATTACTATCAATACTGGTCAGGAGATTCAAATGTTAATCTTCATTTCAATGAAAATTCCTAAATCCAAATATGTACACTTTTTTATAAAAATCTTGGGCAACCATACCGTTCTGCTATGCATTTCACAGGGAAATATTTATCTCCTGGAACCCAAATTTTAATATTGGATAGTTATTTGCCTTTGTTATCTGTTTGTAATATAACTTATGATGACAAAAGCCTGGAAACATATATATTAAATATTTACATAAAAGAACATTAAAAGATTTCACTGAATATGTCACACGTTTGAAGCAAATATATCTACATAGTATCGTTAAGTGTTTAGGAGTGAATTCGACGTACAATTTTAATGTGACTCTTCATTTAAACATTTTTGTTTACATAATTCTTATCTCAAGTACGTAAAACAAGTAAATTTGCCTCAATCCCGGGTTCTAAAAAAACGCCGTAACGTCTGACTGATAACGTTCGGGATCGCTTATTGATAAACGCCGGGAGTGCTTAAAGTGTAGCAGCCGGAGAGCGGTTTGGAACACTCAACAGGTCTACGTCAGACAACAGTGACTTTTATACATAAAATTGTTCGCATGTATCTGTAGAATATGGAATTAGCTCTACTTTTTTAACCGAAAATGCTATAGTCTCCGAAAATCCCATTCGCGAAAATTCACGTTGGCATCCCTGGTTGCCGCTAGAAATTAAAATACCCATAAGTTTGCGTGCTATTTAATCATTTATGGTATACACAAACCCATATATTTCGTCAGAAAACGTAGCAGTATATGTTAAGATGTCTTACATATGAGTTCATGATACTGTTTAAATCTTGTAAGGAAAGTTGAAGGAAATTCGTTTATTTTTACAAATCAATTTCTACAGTTTTTTCTTTTTTAAACTAAGCAGATTTTTTTTTTCATTTTATGAACTACTTTATTGATTAAGCTTTAAATGTATGGGAACAATTTGTTTAAAAAGTGCGTTTGGTAAATTGGTATCCAATAAGTCAAGAGCTGAATATCAGTTAAAACTCAACAGTCTTGGAGTGGACATAAATGTAATCAAAAACGGTTTTATACGATATCCAAAAGACTAATGGAAAGAAAAGCAATGCCGATGAAGGATTAAGCTAGAAAAAATTAAAGAAAAAAATATAGTAATGATATCTTAAGATCATAACAGATGTTGCGCCTGACTATACTTTTGCAATTAGTTTGCTGTTCTATACTTTAATGCCATATTCTATCATCATACACTTAAGCGCAAATTTGACTTGAAAATTTTGTTCATTCTGAAGAAATAATATAGATTAATACACCTTCTTGAAGCACACGGGCTGAAAAACCTTTTTATAGGCCCTTGCAGATAGAAACGACCCAGAAAAGGTGTATTATCGCTATCATTGCAAGACTAATACACACTATAAGTTATTCTTGTGGTTCAAAAAACTGTTGAATGTCATGAAAATGCAAATACAAAAGTAGAAAATAATCTCTTCAACAAGTACTTGTGTGACGTCCTTAGCGGTATTTATGTAAATGTTTGAGAGTAAAACACTTGGTTCTTTTGTGCATAAACAAGTTAGTAAATAAGCTAGTTCAATCATTATTTCACTGACTTCCTTAATCGTTTCGTGCAGCAATGCAGTCATGGTCAAACCAGCATTTATTATTATTTGTATAATGTTCAAAATAAACGGCATCTGTATTAAACACTCTTTAGAAAACCATGGGTCGGATACACTAAGTAAAACTCTTGTAAAGATCGTAACTATCAATGTAACAATTATATTTATCATGAACAATATAGTCCTTTTTATTTCCAACCCTACTGTTCAAAACACCACACACGTATAAACAACCAAGAAAATCGTATAGAAACAGATCGTTTTCTTAAATGTCAAATAAATCAACAGTATTGTATATTTGCGAGTCTACACCCACATAAATATCTTCGAGGATGTTAAAAAAGGTGATCAAGTTTTAGTCAAATAATTGTATCGAAAATAACTCTTTATCATTTCAATTCGACCACATTAAGGCTCTTTATTGTATAATGCTATTCCCTCACTATTTCGCTTAGTGTTCCTATGTTGAAATTTACGATATATTTTATGTGATTTTATTTCTTTAAATCAATATAACTAAGAGAATCACACAATGAGTTAAAAAGGAAACAAAGATCATATTTACCTAAAAAAATTTCAAAGTCTTGACTCCCTTTCTTGTCCATAGTTAAATAGTTAAATGTTCAATGTAAAAGCCGAGAGTTCACTTACGTTGTATCCCTAGCTCATCAACGGCTTGCTGTCTACATACACGGTGTTGTACAATATCCATGATCATCTGCCTTCCTTCCTAGCGTCCTTCTTCTTTGGTACTTGTCTGCGGCAGTTATCCAGTACTTCGGGTGGAAACGGCTCGTACATCTGACGGCCCGTTCCCGCAAAATGCTTCCACTGGCTCCTAACTACCTCATGGTCCTTTATAAGCGTGATTTTTGCAACGATGTTGCAGACCCAGCCCGCAACTGGTTGCCCTTGAGACCGGAGAACGCGCTCAAATCGTTGGCGGAGATTGCCTTTGGTGCCCTCAACTGGTTCGTTGCCGATGGAGTTGTGTTCGTGGATATTAGTAAATATTCGATTGTTTATCATGGATTGCGAGAAAGAAGAACACTAACCTCTTAACATTTAGGAAATGTCGCAATAAATAGCCATTTATGAAAATGTCGATTTGTTTGATGAATAAAAGTTTTGAAATCACATTGAACATTTCATGAACCATGTAGGTATTATTCCTGTTTTTGCCAAACAAACATATGCTATTTTCCCCCATCCATTGGCGCCGCCACCATTCCCTTAAAATCGAAAAAAGCACTGTAGGTATCCTGATTAAGGTCGTTTTTGTACGGAAACCCTGTTCTCAAGAAAAGTTATGCCTACCTACCTACTGACCCTACTGTTTTTGGAGATGTAAGTGGAAACAAAGATTTTTTTATGGCCAAATCCGAATCGAAATATAATTTTCAGCTCAGTTATTCTTTTCTTTCTTAAATCTATTTGCACATGCAAGTAGTAACCTCAAACATATACATTGTAGGGTCAGTGGAAATAGTAAGGATAGAAGGCAGTTTTTCAACGATAGCTTTTTTACCTCAGTTTTGACCTTGATTTTAGACAAATGGCTTAGATACAATACCAATGGAATATTGTATTTCATAAATAATATCGGAGAATTAAGGAAATGAAAGGTTATGATTGGTTTATTGTTTAGTCGGTAAGCCTATAAGATGCACTAATGAGATAAAATTTTGAAATATGATTTTCTTAATATTTACTTCAAATTGCTTTCCTTATCAAATATATTTCTGTGAAAACATATCAAATGTAATATTTAAAGCCAAATTATTAAATTATTCTTTAAATATGACATGTTTTCAGAAGAAACGTATAACCCCATGGCTAGCATCTCGAATTCTCCAGCTATGTGACTTATCCTTCTAACCTAGTTAAATTATTTACAGGAAACAAACGAGGGACCATATTTCTTCTTTCTAAAATTATCTTCTGAATTTCCCCATTTTGAGGAAAATCCCATACAAAAATGCGTTTGTTTTAAATCCTTAACAAAATCGAATAAATTCAATTCTTGGTCATATTTTTTATAAAAACGAAGATATTATTAAATGGAACTTGGATTGATCTTACCTAAATATAGCTTTAAAACAAAAACGACTCAGGAATCCGGTCAGTTATAAAACAAGAATGTCTACATTCAAGCCGAGGAAAGAAGAGAGAAATGAAACTTTACTAAACCTTTTTGTCCTTCTTGAGTACTTTTTTCATAATCGAATGAAACCATATGCACATTTTAAGTACATACTGCTTTCTGTTGACCCCTGCGTAACCTAATATGTATTCAAATATTTCAACCACGATTTTTGCACATAGAGTAGAAAACTTAAAAGCTTATGTCTCCCATTTGTAATTCCTTAAAATTCCTTACAATGACGTTAAGGCTGTCATGTTCAATCGAATATTAACAAAAAAGATATGAAAAATATGATGAAGGATATAAGGCATAAAACATGGTAAATTGAGTAAGTGATAATATGGAAATTTAACGATATTGGACGTTAATTACATAATATATGCTGATAGAATGTGTACCATTAGCTATTTTTGAGAAATCAGTGACACAATTAAAATCTTATTTTAAATTGTACTTTAAAAATAATGTTTTTAGGCAAATCCATTCATTCCAGAAATAAATCTAAGAACCATATAAGTTTAACCGTCTATAAGCTTAAAAAGGGCCTATTGTTGCAAATAAATGAAAAAAATGAGAGTATTACTTAAACGGAAAATCTGTTAGAACATTCTAAAATAATTTAAAATAATTGTTTGCTTAATTTTGGTTAATGAGTGAAACTGCCTAACAGTGTTTCTTTTATATATTCGGTACTCTTTATTATAGGAGATTTGACTTAATCAAATATTTTAAAAAGGGGATGTTTTTGAAGGAAAGCCAATTGAAATCATACATTTTATAATATTTGAAATGCTGTTTCAATGATTGGGTTATTCCAATCTTAATCAAACTCTTTACCTTTACATTCATTTTAAAATCGAATGATTTTAGAAGTTGAGCTATGTTTAACCGTCAATTTCCTCACGTGTGTAACAAATTCGTACGAATGTCAAACATATGTGAAATTTCAGTTGGCTACCTTTTCCCAACTGTATACCAAACTTACTTACTTACCAAACAACGAACCAAGACAAAATGCAGAAATGATGTTGGTTTAAACAATATTTATTTCATAAGATACATTCTAAGGAATAAACAAGGTTAGAGCATAATCAATAATAAAAGGTTGTATAACATAGAAATACAGGCAAAGTAAGCAAGTGATGTATGCACATAACAAAATAATCACGACAGAATTGAGAAGGAAGTATATAAGCTTATACTGTGCCTCGCTTCTGTCACACTTTCAAGCTGCTTGTCATGGTGTAATTGTCGTTATGATGTTTATATTTTCGGTACCGTTATAGTTTGATGAGGTGAATTGTGAATGGCAAATGAAGGAATTAGAAAAATGCGTTGAGAGTACGATAGAAGCAAAATAGAGAGAAACGTCAAAAAGCGGGAAGACGGGGCAGGGCATGTAAAGGTCAGGTCAGTTGTAGAATCTGGTTTGTTCTTATTATTTTAAGAAGATCAAAAGCGTTTAGTTTGGCGAATGAAGTGATGAACGTGATTGAATATCGTCGAGTTGGTCAAGTCCATGGCATTTTTAGAACCAAACAGTAGTACTTGATGTGACATAATAGTAGACAGTTGGTCGAGTAGATGATGCCTTTGTGCACGATAAAGGGGACAGGTGAAAAACAAATGGTAAGTGTCCTCGATTTCAGCACATTGACAATTTGGACTATTGATAATGTTTTTAGAGAACAGGTGTTCATTACGACTACCCAAATGCATCCACAGCCTTCCATGTATGACGCTCCTTTTGCGATCGCCCTCAAAGTAAAAGTTTGGAACTGATTTGTTATTCTTGTTAAGATTGTTTTTAAAGGAGGGCAGGGATGTCGAAGAACGAACACTTTCCAGAAGTACATTCCATAAGGATATTGTGGTTTGAAGACATGAATTTAATAACAGCTGAGTTTTACAAGGCATATTACGAAGGTTCAGAGATTTCCGAAGATTGTAAGATCTTGTATCACCAACTCGGGATGGAATAAGTGTAGTGAGATAGCCTGGGAAAGAGAATGAAACATTTTGTAAAAAAGAATGAGTTTATGTTTCTGCCTCCTTTGAGATTCAAGTGCAGTTTCTATATAAATATTTGAAATGGATACAAGTCGCGTTGCTCCGGAAATTATTCCCACTGCCTCATGCTGAACCTTCTCTAAGTCCTCTTCGTCAGCTTGCGTTAGATTGTCCCAAACTACATCTGCGTATTCCAATAGTGGCCGAATAGAATGAGTGATAGATAGATACAAGCTGATTTACAGTGGAGTTATTTGGAACAAACCTTGACTGAAAAGGGCTTAAGAAGTCATTTTGACGGAAGAAGTTAAACATGTATTTATGTAAAATTGTTTCAAGAACCTTACTAATAACACTCAAGAGGGATATTGGACGATAATAACCAAAAGCTAGGGGATCTGATTTCTTAAAAAATCTCACAGACATGAGCCAGTTTCCACTGGTTAAGTACTTTACCAGAACGAACATCAAAGACAGTAGGATGAGGTCTGTTAGGAACAGTCAGAAGGCTCTGAGATTAAAAAAGGTTATTCAGAAGATTTGCCTTGTCAATGTACGATTGGTATACATTGCCGTTGTGGGTGAGAGGGGAATAAGTTTCGAAGCCGGCGAAGCACTAGAAAAGTGTTTAATAGTTTTCCAAAAAATCAGACGAGGAAAAGGTATTTCCCCGGAGTTTCGAAGCAAGTTTTTCATAATGTGATTGTTTGGCAGCTTTTATGAAATGGTTAGCATGATTGCGAATAGTCCTGTAAGCTTGACAGTGATTTTCATAGTTTGAGCGTCTGGCCCTTTTGTATGCTCTTCGTCTTTGATAGAGTAGTTTACGACTTTCATTATGAAACCTCGGGGGGTCCTGAGTGCGAACCGTTAAAGACTTTGATGGTATACATATTTCACAAAATATCATAAGTTGATTGGTATTTTTTTTAGCGTAAATATAAACATTCGTGTGAAAACATGTATTCCAGTCAAAAGATGGCACAAGCGTTTGCAGTTTGACGTAGTCCTCTTGTGAAAATTTCCAAACTTTTCGATCAAATGTTGATCCGACCATTTTGTTGAATTTAAAAATGCAAACAATAGGGCAGTGATAACGAACTAGCTGATCCAGAAAAGGTTCCCCTACACCACATTTCAGTAAAATATATGGTGATGAAACTAAGAATAAGTCGAGAAGGGTTTCAGACGTTTCGGTTAAATGAGTAGTGTCAGGGATGACTTGTGACACATTCAATTGTTGACATAATGACTCAATCTTTTGTCCAGATAATGATTTATCCATATCAAGGTTAAAATCTCCCGCAATGACTATATCTTTTAAACCAGTATCAACCGCCAGTGACATTGAGTTGGTAATGGATTCCAGAACTTACATATGAAGTGGAATTAGGAGGTCTATAAAAAGCATTAAGCAAAAGACGTTTTTATGCGTAATTCAAGCCAAAGACACTCTACATCGTTTACGTCTAGATCACGTCGCTCTAACACAAATAAGTCAGATTTAATATAGACTAAGACTCCTCCATGGTGGTCAGTAGATCTATCACTTCTAAATGGAGTATGGAAGGCAGGAAATATAATCTCAGAAGTTAGGCGTGTCCCATGTTTCAGTAAAGGCTAGGATATCAAAGTTATGTAGGTCGGCATACAAAATGTCTTTTTTTGCCGTAAAAGCTCTGCACATTTAATGTACTATACTTAAGCTACAATTAATCGCAGCTTCAGAAGAGGAGGTTGACAGAGATGATGTAGGACCAGGATTTTCATGAACATCACCGGAAATAATTAGAAGCATAGACAACCAACAAATTAATTCAAAATATGTTAAATGTTTAAAACCTTTTATTTGAGCTTGAAAATAGCAGAACAAACCGACCCTCATTCGATATGTGTCTATTTCAATAGACAGTGTTGACCGGGGTCATATAGCTCTATTGAATGAGAGATATGTGCCAACTGACTGACGTGTACTACGGAGATATAGGGAACAGAAAGAGAAAGTAGGAGGAAAAAATGTATGGAGGAAGTACCTGAGTAACATAACAAGAACTTGTTAATAGGGAAGTCCCTTAAATAAGTAGGGTTTTGGGTACATTTTATCAATGTATTGCGCGAATGGGAAAATTATATAACGCACTTTTTTGCAGAATTAGTTACAGAATGTGTTATTATAAAATGCGAGTAGCGGCTGAAAAGCTATATACACAGTAGAATCGACATCTTAAGTATATCTCATGTATATGATGTGTTTACGGACATGACAGCATTAAATCGACTATTCTACCGGTATAAACGGTATAATTTTTAAAGAAGTAGCTGCCACAGAAACCTGAGATTGTTGTGTATCAGATCTTATGTGAGAACATATGCAAATGTTTTAGAAGGTTGCTCGTGCAGCATACGAGAAAGGATATTCTTTGACATATACTCGAAACTTTGTGAAACTAGTGCCGCGGAATTATTAAATATGTAACAAAATATTTTAACCGAATATTGCAGAATTTTAGTTCGAACGAGTATGTGCCTTTAATGTGTCAATAGGTGTGCACGCTTTTCATGAGATTTAATTCTTTTTGTGACATTACGACTATATTAATTTATTGTTAATGTGAATTATGTGATCATTTGTAATATAATTGATTCGATTTTTTTTTAAATATGTAAGTTTTTTAAAGTGTTTAATAAGTCCAGTGGCAAACGATAAAGTAAGGATGTACTTCAGTCCTGTAATCTGATATTGATGCTGATGTGCCGACTATGTGAATTTATTTGTAAAATTATTCATTGTATGAATGCATGAGTGTCATGGAGATAGTACGCACACTCATGGAGAGAACAAACAGTGATTTGGTGTTAATAAAACCATTAATGAAACCATGTTCAAAGTGCATTAGTTCAAGGTCATAGTACCATTTAGGGACAAAAACTAATTGTATAAAACTGGTTAATTCTTTTGTTTGTTTCAAAGTTAACCAAATAATTATTCAATTTTGCAAATTGGCCAAAAGATAACCTATGGCGATGCGGGTCCCAGAACTTTATGTTAAAGGAATTGTAACTAAGAGGGGTAACCTTTTGACTTGTGCGCCTCCCTCAGAACCGAAATTAATTAGGTTGAAAGCGTTATAAGACCTAAACGGTGCATTTTGGGCATATTTTATTACTACATTCCTTTGTTAAAAAATCAGCATGGGGCGATTACAGGTTGGAGGGGGAGGGGGCGCCGGACCCCCCAACGGGATCAGCGAATTCATATGGACAACCATACCAAGGTTTATAAACTTGGATGCAGGATTCAAGCAAACATCTGACGTAGAGACGATGTTTGACTTTAATCACATCGTCGTCGAAGTTAATTTAATTTTTAACCCTTCAGCAGTAATTCTTTCTCAATCATTCTGTTAATAGAGCGACACGACCGTAATCGGAAACTGTCTGTCATATGACGTCATCCTATCGAGACTTGTACGAGAGACCGATGGTGACATTTCAAGCTCAGTAACAGTTCAATATTTCAGTATTTCAAGTTCACGAAATAATGAAATTTTGATGCTGAAATCATTTATTTGTTGACTTAAATTCATAAACCGCGATTTCATGAAGTTAAAAAAACGATATTAGTAGAGGTAGGAGTACACCTCTATATTTAGAAGTGCCGGTCCAAATATTCAGGTGCATATCTTTATTTCAGAGAGTCAAAAACAGACACACCTTTAAATATAGAGATGCACATCTATGTTGTAGTTCAAAAGTTGAGGTTTTAATTTAGGAATCACTTGCAAACTGATATTCACAAAAACGGCAACTGGTAGTTTAAATAAATAAACGAGCGATAATCGAAATGTGAAATGTTGGCTGGTACTAACAGGTGGTGAAAAAAGAGGGTAAGAATATGTCACAACACATATTTGTTATACATTAGAACGGACTTTTCACACACTTGTGAATAATTCGTACACATATATCACTTGTGTAACATATTCGTATAATTGAAAATTATGATTAAACAGGGCTATATGTCTTATAGTTTATAAAAGAGTGTTTTAGAAAAATTGAAGAACTTGAGAATCCGAAATGTTTGAAATACAGTCATATTTAGTGTAGCATCATTTCGTTCTAGGTAGTGTTAAAATATCTGTTGTGGTACTTTTGTGGGGACAAAGTCTGTCTGACAAGTATGTGGTATATTCAGGATTTGTCACTGTATTGATATGCTGAGAAGTGTGATATTTTTACTTCTGCTTCCGGTGTAAACAATCCCACTTTTTCTGCACCTGAAAGTAAAATGTAAAACAACATCTTCACTGGGTTCCCAAGAGAAATTTTGAAGCAGCTTTTAAAAAATGGGTAAGGGCATCAAACCCAACCTCATATCTCAACCGAACCTTGCCCGAGAAAGCATTCAAAGGCCTACGAATAGGAACAGGAATCAAAAGAGAAAAGTTATCTCCCCTGGTGTCGATCCACAGGCAAGAAATCTAAACACTCCTTAGTGGCTCATACTAAAAGTGTTTACAGTCGAGGCAGTAACTGGGTTGACTATTGTTTAAATCCCAAACCATCAAATTACATGTCAAATATAAACGAGTACTGGAAAAGTACATTGGAAACCGAATCAAACCTCAGTCCAAATACAAAACCTGTCAATATTAGAAATATATCCGCCAACAGCACACATTAGCAACAACACCAATATATCTACACCGTACACAAATGTCTTAAGTTCCAGTTTACTTGCATTCTCCTTTTCATATAATATAGGCAGTTAGAAAACGAATTCCCTATCACTGACAGTTAATCATTTGATGACAATGTAAACAGCCACATGGACATGTACAGTTCGGACTCAACTCCCTTTCTTCATGATCTTTGAACTGCCAGTGATTTGAGTAAGCTTCAAACCTACTCGACTTACGTATTTTGCTTGTTATTCATTTGCCAATGAACTAGATTCTCTTGAGGTTTATATTATTGAATAATTAGTCTTATAGTAATCTCACCTTATGGTTATAATCCGTGTGATTTTATGAACATGATTGTTACATTATTACACTTACTCAATATGTAATGTATCTTTTCTTTATATGATTATGTACATGCATACCCAATATGTATGTTAAATTGTCCTTCTAAGCACTTGTTTTGCTGTCCAATATGCTACACTTCTAAGTTACTAATTCCAGAACTCTGGCATGTATATAAGAAGTACTTATTTGCACTCATTTCCAATTTTACTTCCATATATCACTGGATGCATGCATAATAAAGCACCCACACTAAGAATCGCATCTTTTCTTAATTTTATATTGTCAATCATGTACAATTAACATGTCTATATCTGACCTTAAAGATGTTTCAACCTTTAAGGTCGTATTCAATGTCATTTGGAGTATTTAGAATATGCTTTTACATTTACTTAGCTATAATTCTTAAACTCTTAGAATGCATGTAATTAATGTCAGAAATACAATACTTTAATTCTATATTTAGCCAATATTAACACTACAATCTTATACTGAAATACAAAAATGAATTTAACTCTTCCATAACTTTGAGTATATGAGTATAATGATATAACTTCAGATACCATTTAAGGTATCATGAAACATTCATTAATGCAATTTCTCCTTACCCCCTAAGTTTTAATTTGGCTAGTTTTAATGTTTGTTCTTCCATGGTATGCTTTTATTTGCTTGTTTGAAAATGCCATTTTCAGTTGAAAATACTATATGTGCATTAGTTTGTTCAAGCACTAGATATGACATGTTTAAGTTAGTTAAATTACCTTCTGTCATAACCTAGTGTATTTGGAATTCTTTCCTCCTAATTTTATATTTAGCATGCTTTTTCAATCTGACATTCAAGAAATTACATTATATATTCATTAAAAACTGTTAAAGTACTTATCTTGGTCTCTAAAAAGGTTATTATTAATGATTAAACTATCATACATCTTTAATAAGTCTGACATGATGTATTAGCATATTTCAATGATTAACTTTGTCTTGAAATTAAACCTCAGTAATATAACTACCTGATTCAACCCTTTCTATCATCCTGCGATCCTTCCAAGCTGCTAACACTATCAATTACTTGCTTTTTTTTCTTTGAACATCAGAACCATTTTTTCATCACTTTTTTGGCTTTGTGGCACGTGTTGAGTAAACATTATAATCTTTACGCATTAAAGGACCGATTTACGTGCATTTATAATTTGTATCTGTTAAAATGAAAGAGTAGACATCTCTTTTACCAAAAATATAATATAAAAAAAATGTTTGTTATATCAAACATGTCAAAACGTTATACATTTTTATATCGATTTGCACGATTTTAAGCAAACATGTGAGGCTTGTGTATTTAACACGTTTAAAAATAAATCTGTCATGTGTTTCCTTTCCGGATAGAAAAATCCGACCCGAGGGCACCTGCGTTGCCAGGTAACGAGGCTTGCCGAGTTACCGGCCACGCAGCGTGCCCGAGGGTCGGATTTTTCTATCCGAAACGGAAACACATGATTAATATTTTTTCTAGCACACCTTAAATTACATTCGTTTGTAAAAAAACACATGAAAAAGCGCATTTTTGTACATTTCACCAAAACGCGTGTGCGATGGTGTTTACTAACGTCATGACGCGCAGTAATTTTTATTCACTGCATACGTCAAGAAGTTCCTTCAGTATCACGTCTTTTAAGGGTTATTTTGTTTTGTTTTGAAGGTATATTTTTGTAAAGTTAATGTTTATGGAACTCATCTATTGAAATCTCATAATTATGGTTACATAGAGTGTAAGTTAAAAGAAATGAAAAGTATTACGTCACAGTGACTCATCTGGCATGGGGGGATGCCAGATGAAGTTTTCCAGCACGGCTGAATTCACCGGAAATGCCTATCCGGTGTGCTAGAATATTATTTATAGTACACTTTATTACCAACAATTCTTCAACATTTTACCACATGACTAACGATGTTATATTACTAGATTAAGATTGTCAGCTCATTCAAAAATAATCCACACCGGTTTACATTAAGTTTAAATTACAATATTCCTAAATATAAACGTTGTTGTACTTTTTGCATTTGCAATGATATAGAAGATGATTATCATTTTGTACTTATATGTCCTTGTTGTAATGACCTCAGAAGAAAATACAATAAGAAATACTTAAAAATTTAAGACCAAGAATGTATAACTTAATAGATCTGCTCAGATCTGTAAACAAAATTATTATATCCTTTTATATAGAGGATATTACGTTTAATAAGATAAAATGTCTTATGAATTATTGTTTTAATATTTTACTAGGTTATAAATAAAACAACATGAACGTAACAGTTAGATCTTAAATAAGTGTTAATCAATTAATATTGATACTTATGTTTGAGCTGATATTATATCGTCATAGACATTCTGGTCAATGTTAATGATGTGTCCATGTTTAATGATTGCTTTTCGTTCGTGTCTTGTGCAGCCTTTAATACGTTATGACATTCATAAGTATATGTCTTGTGTTAAAAATAATATAGAACATAAATATTAATAATAGATAACTATTAGTACGAATTTGTTTTGTTTCTATTTTTTACTTGTACTCATATCCGTTTTATCATTATGTTGGTGTCGGGAGATAACACTTGTTAATGGATTTAATTATTTCTTGTTATATTTTAATGTGTTTGTGTCTTTACGGCTAAAAAGCGTATTATTTAAATGTGAATAGAATGGTTTAAAAACAATTCTTATTAGACTGCATATTTCGGTAATATATGGCGTATTTCGGTTATTATCACTGTTAATCAGCTTCTATCTATCTATCTATCACTCTTTCTCTCTTGCTCTAGATTAGGGTAAAGAACAAAAGGCAGTATTCTGTGACATCTCAAAAGCCTTTTATAGCGTATGACATGAGGGTCTTCTTTTTAAGCTTCGTGAAAGTGGGTATTTCCGGTTCCCTATTTGTGTGGCTTACTGATTGTCTTGTACTTTGTCCGATATGGTTTCTTATCTGACGGAGTTCCACAAGGTTCGATAATATGACCGTTTCTCATTCCTGTTAAAATATAAATGATCGTTCGGATATCAAAATCCCCCATACGTCTTTTTGCAGATGATGCTACCATGTATATCATTGTCGATGATCCTTTGTTTGGTGCTCCGCAAATAAATAATGACATGAAAATATCCATATGTGGGCATAAGGGTGGCTGGTATTATTTTTCCAAGCGAAAACCAAATCACTTCTTATCTCTAGAAAAACGAACAGTTAGGTTTATCCACCTATTTGTTTCGATAATATTCAAATAGCGAAAGTCATTACTTATAAACATATGGGCGTCACACTCGACAGTAACTGTTCAAAGCATATCAGCATATCAGTCCGTCAAAAGGACTGCATGGCAACGTTTTTACCTCATGCAATGATTTAATACGTCCTGAATCACAAATCACTAGAATATTATATAAAACATTTATTCGGCCACTGTATGCAGAAGTGATTGTGACAACTTTACGCAAGCATACGAAAACATAAACTCACTTTTTTTGCAAGGTGTTCTATTTTCTCGCCATCTCACTACACTTATTCCAACCCGAGATTATGATACAACCTCTTACAATCTTTCTGTGAATTATGTTAACCTTCGTTATATTTTTTGTAAAACGTATTTGTTATCAAATTCATACTGCCAACCATAATGTTTTCATGGAATGCACTTTCGGAAACTGTTCGTTCTCCATGCACTTTCGGAAACTGTTCGTTCTTCATGCTCTTTCGAACTGTTCGTTCTTCACATTTAAGTACAAACTTAACAGAAATGAATCAGTTTCCAGTTTCCACTATGAGGCTGAGCGCAAATCGAGTGTCACACATGCAAGGCTGCAGATGTATTGTAGTTATCTAAAAGAGCACTTGTTCTATAAAAACAATATCAATAGTTGCCAATGTGGTGAAATTGAGGACACCTACCATTTATTCTAAACTTGTGCCCTTTGTCATACACCACAAACGCATCACCTATTCGACCATATGTCTGCTATTAGGCCCACGTCACTCCAAGAACTACTGTTTGTATAAAAACAATCACGGACCTGACCAACTCAATTATATTCAATCACATTCAGCACTACAACCTTAACGCGTTTGATCTTCTTCAGATAAAAACAACAAACAAACCAGATGATACAACTGACCAGACGTATCCTTGTCCCGTCTTCCTGTTTCTCCACGTTTCTCACTTTTTTGCTTTTTCCATACTTCCCACGCATTTCGCCATATTCTACTTCATACATTTATCATTCACCGTTCACCTTATCCATCAAATTATAACGGAAACCAATATATCTACAAATCATAACAATATTAACGCCATGACATGCATATTGAAGGAGAGACAGAAGCGAGGCATGGTATAAGCTTATCAGCTTCCTTCTTAATTATGTCGAGATTTATTTTGTTTAGTGCATATAGCGCTTGTTTAACTTTCATGCATTATTACCTCAGAAACTTCTTTATAACTGATTATGCTATAACCTTGCGTATCCTTCACATGTTCTTTTGAAATAAATATTGTTTAAACCAAGCGTTGAAAAATGTAGGACAAGTTTGTAAATATGTTATCAAAACGTCTGTATTTAAACTTATAATACAAAATTTCGTCAGTAAAGGTAGAAAAATAACCATAAATCTAATAAAGTAATTTTTCCAATGTTTGGTCATAACGCACTTATGTTCTTACAATATTTTCTGTTTTAAAAACAAACGATTTATTAGTTGCACAGTGGTCTGTTTGTTGATCGCAGATACGGGCATTGAAACAGTGGTGGCCATCGTGTTATTCTTAGTCAAGGCAGGTCCTTGATATGGAAACATCGTTATTTCACTAACTGCACTTAAAATTATCACTGTTGCCACATTTGCTTGATACTGCTTCAATTCTACTGTTCATCGATTCAAACCATGGCGTCTTTTTAAAAAATATTCTGTGTTATCAACAGTATCCATCTCCTGTCATGTTAAAATCACAACAATTTCATCATTGGTTTAAATTTAGTTCCGACCCAATATTTTGAAAAACTCAGATGATGAATTTCTATTACTAGCAACTTAAATGCTGCCAAGCAAAATGCCCCTATAAACATTAAGAAAATCAAGTTAGTGATACACTTAAAGTTTACTCATTTGAGTACATACTCAATGCTACAGTTGGAAAAAAAGCAAAATAAAGCGACAAAAGTAAATACCTTTTTAAAAAGTTTTATTATCTATCGAATGCCCAGTTCTATTGTTAAAATAAACATTCTGCATATCACAAATAATAAACACTTTTGCCGGGGCAGGACATGATATTAATTGCTTGAAACAGCGTGAGCAGTTCACTGGTAAAGCACATACAACATCGTAACAACAATATACAACATCATATCAAATCGTTTTCTGCAAAAAGTTTGCTTTTAATTGCTTTAAGACAACATTGCATTATATCTGTACATTTCTCTTACAAAATCATATATAATATTGTAAAACAACAAAACGTGAACCTGATTGCCTGAAAAGTTGACCGTTCAGATGGTTGTCGAGCGTAGAACTAATCGCCACGAACATTATCAAGCCTTAACTGCGAACCAATAGCCATTTGTCACCGGAATTTCACACATGATTTAACCGCGCACTAATATTTGCGCGCCAAAATGTTAAGACAAAATTTCTACGCTATACAACGTAGCACAGAGAACTAGGAATTACCTTTGAGTATGAAATAAGTTACCGCACTCCTTTTAACAATGTATACATTGAACTTTTGAAGCTATGCAATTCAAACAACACTTTGACTGCATGAAATATAATTTTATTCTTACAATGCCCTACAAATCAAATGAATATGAACAGCACAAAGTAAAAAAATATAGTTTTAAAACATCTATTAATATTATTTTTTTTACAACACAAACTTTTGGTTTTGATTAAAAAAAACAAAAATTATAAACGCGCCCATCATAGACCTGAGACAGGTATTCTTACATGCCTGTATATGCCCCCGGGGTCAAACTCACCCCAGGAAAAAAAATGTTTGTCATATAAACGCAGAAATATAAAACAGGAATTCATTCCGAATATTGTTAAGACTATACTTGAAGGCAGGCAGTTTCATCCCGTGAGTACATTCAAAGCGAATACTATAAAATAAAATGATGGAACTCGACAACAATTATGATAGGCATGGAAAGTCATGCAAAATAACCAAAGTCCGAATATTTTTGGAGGTTGTATCGCCAACGCATGAATGAATAACCATAATTGATCAGCTTTGTAAAACAAAGATACATCATACCTTCATCCAACAGTTCCAATCTTTAGTATAAATAAGTAAATAAATACATAAATAATAATAATAATAATAATAATAATAATAATAATAATAATAATTAATAATAATAATAATAATAATAATAATAATAATAATAATAAATACACTATTTAATTAGTGTTGCACCGGGAATCAGTTCATGACTTTAAGCGATAATTCTCTGAAACATTGCCCTCAGTTTATAATATTTTCTTTACGTCTTCTGGCGAAAAACCCTTTCTAATGTCAGACATTGTAACACCCATGAACCTTTGTTATATCATTGAAATAAATGTTAAAGACGGTTTTATTATCGGCTCTATCTGGTTCCTAAATTGTTCAAGTTAATGGAAATATGTATAAATAAATGAATTATGAATGTTATGTCACAGACACCGCTACGCCATTGTTCATCAGCATTGTCACCAGCAGTATTGTATCACGAACACTACAACATTTGGTGAAACTAATACAAGATCGAACAATTATTGATATATTTATTGTTGTACACTGTCTTATGTTCATTTGTACAACATCTAAAGGGCAATGGTAAGGTGTTAATAAATTAAACACAAGTACCTCTTCTAAGTCGCTCATTGACCCCAAACATCCAATTAGAAAATTAACTATCGTTCTAAAGCTTGTAGTTACTGTTTTTAAATATTTATTTTGACTTGTTCTTCAATATGGCGTTATAATGTTTATAGTAAGATCTCTGTTGACATACAAATTAACCGCAGCATTTTAGTCAAATAAAATGTGTATTTGCGATAAGCATACTGCATAACACATCCGTATGTAAAGTTGTTTGGTATAACTTGAATCAGTAAAATGTTTTCTTAAATCCTAGTTTCATGCTAGTGAAATGTACTTGGCACAAATATATGTGAACATCAGCTATACCACAATATTCAATGTTTACTTCTTGTGAGCCCCGCTAACAATCTCAGACAATTTGTTCTCAGGAAACCTACTCAACGCTGATCTTAACTAGACAATGTTGTAGCCTCTACAAATTCCAATCGCGTATTGAAAAACAGCTTATTAGTTTAACAGTTTTATTCTATTAAGGTACAACAACAGACAAACTGAGTACAAACGATCATACAGTAATAATAATTATACATAAAAATCATAATAATGTATAATGTACTAATTTTTATATATCCTTGTTATCTTCAATACATGTATGTTCTGTAAGTGCTATATATCAATGCTACCATAACGGATGGACAATTAATTAGTCCCTTATTCCTTATTCCTTTTACGAATAAGAAATAGGGAACTAGTCCATTATTCCTTAATCAAAATAAATAATTATAGATATGCATATAATCACTTCTTTGTTATGTGTGTCGTAATTTCATAACAATTAAACAACTTCATGAATAAAATAATGAACGAAAATAGAAAAAATCGAATAAGTTCCCTATTCCTTTTTCAAACTCGAATAAGGAATAAAAACTTTTTAAGTAATACATATTTTTTTCAAATAACTATGCAGAATTGGTCTACATAAATGTTTACAGAAATGCATTGTCTATTCAAGAGAGTTTTAGTGCTTCAAGTGCTTTAAAAACGCTCCAAAATCAGAATAATTAACAGAATTTACGAAAAATACTCAATTTCAAAATGCTTAATTTGCTCGTTTTTTTACGAAAATATAAAAAATTGATCTTATTTAACAATTTAAATAAATGCATTAACTTTTTTAAAGGAATGGAGAGTTTCAATTACTTTATAAAGCACAATTAGTCGAATAAGGAATAAGGAACTAGTTCCCTAGTCCTTATTCAAAATCGAATAAGGAACAGAAACGGTGAGTTTTCAACTTTTGAAGTAAGAAACATTTTGATCAAATTACTATGCAGAAGTGGTCTACATAAAAGGTTTACAGAAATGCATTGTCCATTCAAGAGAGTTTTAGATCAATGTGCAATTGATATTTCTTCAAAAAATAAGCATATGAAGCATTTTGCAATTCATTTTTTTTTTCGTAAATTCTGTTCCTTATTCGTATTTTAAAGCACTTTTAGCACTAAGACTCTCTTGAATAGAAAATGCATTTCTGTAAACTATTTATGTAGACCACTTGTGCATAGTTATTTGATCAAAATATGTTTTACTTCAAAAGTTCACAGTTTCTGTTTCTTATTCGAGTTTGAATAAGGAATATGGAACTATTTCTGTATTCCTTATTCGACTTAGTGTGCATTATAAAGTACTTGGAACACTCAATCCTGCTAAATAAGACGACGTATTTATTCAAAATATTTGATAAGATCAATGTACAATTGATATTTCGTCAACATTATCATATGAAACCCTTTCAAATTGAGTATTTTGCGTAAATTCTGTTTCTCGGAATTTGGATAGTATTTATAGCACTTTAAGCACTAAAACTCTCTTGAATAGACAATGCACTTCTGTAATCTTTTAATGCTGACCTTTTCTACATAGTAATTTGAAAAAAAAACGTATTTATTTTGAATAAGGAATAAGGAACTAGTTCCCTATTACTTATTCGAAAAAGGAATAAGGAATACGGAACTAACTTATCGTCCAAACGGAACTGTTGTAAAAATACGACTAAATGTAAAATTTATACAAGAACACTTAAATTATATGCTTGCTGAGTATATAATTACCAAGACGTACTAAAATTTTAGTATCGTTATTGTTTCAGCTAAAATCAGCTTATTACTTTATCGAACGTAATGTGGTTCTGCTCTAAACATATGATTGACTCAGAATGCCTATTAACGAAAATCGTGTCGCTTTTATACTCGCACAGCAACCATAGTTTAACGGAACGCCGCTACCATCACAATTGATGACCCTAAACGTTGGCGGTGCAAACAAATTGAGTGGCAATCCTGTGACCGCCACACAAAAGAACATTTTAATATATTTATGGCAGCCATCTTGAAAATGTTCGCTACTGATGCAAAGAAAGGCTCTGGACAAAGCATTCAGATTCTTAATATATACATACACAAATCAAAAGGATGAGTTCCTATATACATGATTGTTACAGATACATACATCTTGACCTAAAAACGGCGGAAGTTACGCAAACAAATAGCTGACATCTTGCGAGTACAAAAAAGTTACGATCAATAAATACAAGAAAAATGGGTATAACGTCGAAAAACACGTCGAAGGAAGCTATAATCCATCGTCTTAGATCTCAAAACATGTTTATATTAAATAAAAATTCACTATATGCTTGTAATAACCAGGTGGGATACTAGTATTACATATCTAAATGGATATAAAGGTGTATCAGTCAAAATTTATGTTTGTTTTACATGTGTATGTTTTGATTTTGAATAAGAGTGTCACTTTAAACATTTCCTCGGCAAGGAAAAGTACAACACCCCTAACACTCCTTCTTACGTCATGCTTTAAAGCTTCCACAAACTTATCTAAAGCACCGACTGTATCGGGTTATTCAGCACTGTGTTGTTGTACACGGGATCATCTACAAACCAAGAAAAAACAATGAGAACAAAACAATGCAAGAATGCTGCTTTGATATTGAAACAAAGACATTAGGCAATTTTTTTCAATCAATGATTTTCCAATTAGCTACACATACAACCTTTAATGTATACAATGCTGGGTGATTCTCATTATATTTTCCTGTTCAATTACACTAAACATTAAAATGTTGCTCATAATATGTATTGCTTTTAAAGCAAATTGATATTTACTTTAAAAATTCTACATCAATGACAAGATAACCCGAATGTTGAAGAAGTGAAACACATGTCTGATTAACAAAACATATATTTGATGTATACAATGCTTGTACCTATGACATTTTCGTATGAAACATGTGTCTTTGAACCGTGCGCATCCAATGGCGTGTACACGTGCACATTGTCGAGGCTGAAACAAAGCATGTTTGTTAACCATTTTAACCCGATATATATGGCATGAAAACGTTAAAGCAAAAACAAAAAGAAGAGAAATTCACAATTTGTAACTGAAATTCATTCTATGAAAGGATTGTATTTTCTGCAATATGATATTTGAGGTATTTAAATATATTCTTCTTATTTTTATATTGATGCCTTCATTTACAATTTAAAATATTGCTTGTGTTTGACTTATGTGCTTTATGCTGAATGATTACGGTAAAATTTAATACACAGACAGAAATATTGTATACATTTGTATAAACGTAGTTCAGTAATCTGTAACAAAATGTCGGGAAATTATGTAATGGTAGCGGTGGTATTCGACCAGATCTTAATCGACCGTTTGTCGTTTAGAAGCTAAACTAGATTAACTTGATTGTTAAGTTTCTCGCAATAGGCGAGTTCACCGAGACGTTGAAGTGACCAAATGAGGTGAACATTGTTTTAACTTTCAAGTTAGTCAAATATCTTAATCTTATCATATTAGGTTTCTTACTTTTTAAAGAGATATTATATTATTTTATTGTACCTTTTTTTATAAAGACTTGAAGGTTTAACATTGGAAATGATATGTCACAGCACATTTGGCATTTGGAAGGCTGAGAATTCAGACGGATCTGACTGTATTTATGTAAAATGCATATTTTTAAGTATGCATTTTTGTAATCAGCTAACGCCTGTCAGAGTGTGAGGAGTGTGAAGTGTGTGAGGAGTAGCTACCAAGGTCACAGCGGGTTACGCTTTCAAATCTTACATTAATCTGAGTATTTCTGTTGCGTCAGTTGTTAAGGTTTAATACATTTTTAAGGCAACAACTATAAGTTGTAAATAAGTATATAATAGCATTGTTTTTGCATACGTATTTGTGACATTTTACGTAATTGAATTGACCATTATTAACCGTATCTACAAGGATAGTATAATGTGTGTATATTTTGAATAGTTACTGTGTAAGGAATTCATTTAAAACATTTTATTGATAATACTGAATTATACTATATGTTAGACGATTGTTTGTATCAGATCCATGAAAAGACATAGTATGTATGCTTGAGTGAGCTTTGGACACGGTTACATAACATTTATTCCAGACTAGAAATTATATCATAAAGTACATTTTCCAATTAAATATCATTGCCGAAATCGAAGATCTATTATGCGCTTCGGACGTCAGATCTAACTTAGTAAAATAAAGTTACGTACACTTTTTTGGTTTCGTTATTTACTCATTCCCATTTAACTATAAATATATAAACAAATTAACACTTTGAAAATACTTGCAATTTTTTGCTTCATGTAGCTCTCAAACCAATTCAACAGTTATTTGTACTTAATGCATAACTTAAAAGTTTAATGACACACCAACGCTTACCAAGAGTAGTTCGATATACGCCAGATTTATGTGTACATTGGATGTTACTTTGACGATAGATATGTCATAGACAACAGTTAAAGGATCAGTAAATATGGACGACAGAAATAATAAAGTAACTTTGACATACGCAGCGCAATAAACGCCAGTGATGGCAAAAAAGAAATAATTGGTGCCGAATTTGTGATGCATTTTGAAATTCATAGATTGACGATTCCCTTGATGTTGAAATATATATTTCAAAGAAAGACAAAATGTCAACTATCTTCATTTTGCAATTCAAACACTTGTGTACGTCTTGAACTATCAAAGGAGTATTTTCATTTGTTTATCTCACCCATTGTCGCCATTATCTGTAACATAAAATAGATTTATAAACAACATTACGATTTGGATGTATACGAGCATACATGTATAATCATGTATCTACATAATTGCAATTGCAAACTATCTTTAAATGTATATTTTAAGTTACCATGTCCATCAATAATTCTTACAGAAAGGATACAAACATTAAAAAATACACAATTCAATCGAGGTTGAGATAATACATGTTAGACAGTCCTTAAGCTCTGATACAACCAATGCGATTACAACAGCAGACAGATTATAAATAACCACAGCCAATTCGAGAAATGGTTTACCCCGCCGATGGATTAATTGGCGTGGAACCAAACATTCAAGACCCAACATATGTTTGTATAATAGTGAAATTTTGCAAACAATAAAATCGTTATAGATAAGTAAGTTTAAAATCTTACCCAGAGCAGCGTACGGGGACTTATCCGTTACCATGGAAATGTCTTCATAGGTCTGAGTTGCGTTGTACCCACGAGTATCAGCTCCTTGCCTGTAATTGTGACAGCGTACCCCAGTTATCTGTTGTGCTTCATAGGGCTTCATATCATCATTATTCAGAAAAACAATTAATAATGTTTAATGTGATTTTATATACTACAAACGTTCGGTGTTATCATTGCTTTGGTGGAAATTATTGTTTTCAACATGCATAGACACATTTTTCTGAAAAAATATTTCATGCAACATCTGCCAACTGTTTTGAGCATGTGTTTGACAATTGACGTTTTAAGCATTTATTTTAGTCATCACTGGATGCGACAAGGACCTCGAATTATAGCATAGTGAACAGGGGGATATTGTTTAGGGTATGCTGTCATCTAAAATTCAATTGGTGTTAGTATGCAAATATAACCCGTGCAGTAAACAAATGCTCTTAGATCGTATCGATTTCTCTGCGAAATTTCAGTTCATATTGAATTGCAAACAAATATTTCATGTATGCGTAATGACCATACCATATGTAAAGATAAACCAAAGGATGATGGACATCATCGTACATGTATGTTTGAAAGTAGGGGAATGAAAATTGAGTTATTGTATTTACACACAAGAGAAACTTACATTCTGTTCCAAGCACAAGTAACGTCATCGTATGTTTTTCAATCATATTTAACATGAAGGGATACACATTGAGACCTGTGAATCCCAGAGTTATGGTTCTTAATATTAGCTTAAATACATATAAACACAGCCAACATATTGTTATTTCATATAAAGACCAATTGGTGACAAACTAGTCACACAGATTTGTTTCCTGTTCAAAACACAATATCTTATTGTCATCCATTGATATAAGTTTTATTCACATTCATCCAATATCGTTTACAATTCCGTTTCGATATGTTTTGTTCTAGCATATATCTCTAGTGAAAGAGGGCATTTTGGTAACATTTGTTACAGAGTTATGGTTTTTGTAACATATCGATTCTTCTTAATCATGTTATTCCTTTAGAAAAATTCAGATAAAAAGTAAAATGACCTACTGGATTTGAATAAAAGGATCGTAATTCAGACATAATCAACGTATGTTAATGAGGTTAAACAGACAACTGAACGGGCATACTGGTAAATCTGATTCGGATTTATTCACTTAAATGGTAACTTACGTATCTATTCCGTTATCTGTGTTTGCATCATGATGCAGATCTGAAAGCGATTATCAAACATCATTTATGACTCGGTTGACTTCCTTTTTCTTTGTTCCATGTATACTTATAAGTATGACTAGTACATGTACGTGTGTCAAGTTGGATGATACTTAATAAGAAGATAACTTTCTCTTAGTGTGTTCTAGTTCCTAGTATTGGTTTGAAGAGGCAGAATTGGCTTGATTTATCCGTACAGTAGCTCATTGACCTTTTATCCGAGTTAAATCTGCTTTATTCTTATGAGAGATGATAAGACCTCTCAATTTTTATCTAAGGTATTTCCTGTGTATTTTGGCAGGGTGTATGCGTTTGGTGTGAGATTGTGAAAAAAATGTCGCCAAGTAAACGTCTGTATGAGTTTATAAAGAAAGAGTTACACTGATGGCAAAGTTGATTTGATTGTTGAGACATTTATTTCTGTGCAATGAAATAATGTTAACATTGATTAACATTGATTACATATCGTGTTGCATATGTCTTAAATTATACACCTATTAGTAGTGTTTGAAAATCGGACTCCATTTGCTATCGATAATCGAATCGAATCGGACCAAGCATTTCGATTTACTATCTGACAATAATCGAAAGTTCATGATATCAGTAAGGAATACATTATTTATACATAGTATCACGAGCATGGTTAAACCTGGATTCAGTACGTGTCATGCTATAGGCATGCTTTTGCAACAGAAAGTAAGTTTCGATAACCCCGTTCTGTCTTTAAACAACTAAACGAAAAAAAACATTATCTACAAAATGATGCACACTGGAACATGTAAGATATCTTAATATTTTATACATGTAAACGCATATCAAATTTTTGTGAACCTGTTAAATTCATCATTTCATTGGAACATCGTAATTAAGTTAATTATTAACAAAACCAAAAAAGGTTTCAAAAACAGAATGCATCGAGCCAGGATCCCCGGTATTTACAGGAAAGACCGGACCCTTTACATCATAGGACAGGTTATTGAAGAATGTTTTATGAAATATATAAACAATTAAGATTAATTTGTAGTTTTGGAAGAGGTTTTAAGTTTTTAAGCAAAAGTGTTTACATTTACATCACTTGTATAAGAGAGTGACATCTCTTGTTAAAATAAACTCAAGGAGAATTTACCTGAAAGAAAAATTTACATTTACTCGACTTTTGACACAGAACAAAAAATACGTAGTTACCGGAAGTAACATTAGCGACATCGATTTTGGACAACCACTATCGATTGTCGCCGATATAGTATTGCCAGCGACGATTAATCGATTGTACTCGATTATCGTTTCATCATTACCTATTAGTAAATCATTTTTAGTATACCGTGTGAAATTTATGGCAGCTTTCAACCCAGAGGAAATTTGGGCGGTGTGTGCGATTTGGTCAGAGCTGGGGAAAGGAATTATATGGGGTGCATACAAAAATATTTGAGTTAATATAAAACTTGATATGCCCTGTGCATAATTGAAACCACATAAAGCTTAGTATTCAAAGGAAAGTTTTACACAACTATTATTCCTCATACAATAGTATGTTGTTGTTTTTTCTAGATGTTTTAATTTCATTTAAAGGTACATATAAAAAAAAAACTTGTTTATATGATGCTTTAAAAAACCCCCAAAGAATATAGTCAGTTGGTGTATTTTTAACAGTTTAGGTATAATTAACCTTGCAGTTTCCATAGCTAGCTATCTGCCCTCGGCTCACACATGAGCTAGTCTACATGTGATACTCTAAAAAGTGGACTTATCTAATATATCACATATTGCTCTGCGCGAGAGGTAGTATAAAATGCGAGTTTAGTCAGTTTAAATAAGTTTGGCTATTGCCGCCGACCTGGCCCAACTGTAGACTAGCGATAAAAGACTGGCTTTGTTTCCTTTAGTGGCAGTGTTAAAAATGAATCTAAGAAGCGAGACAAAGCGCCGGTTAATCAAAAACAGCTGCATTGTTGTGATTAATTTCTGGTAGTTTTAAACGTCATTAACAATGAGTTTGGGTAAAACATTTTGCTGTCATATATCCTAAGATGTCATTCCTTATTAATCAAAAGTTCTTTGAACGCTCAGTAAAATAGTCGCACGTTGTATTAACAAGCGTTCATAGTATTTTCAATACACAAATGAAAAAAACAACAACAATTATCTGTAGGCGATAGTATGGCTAGTCATATACGCGGATGCTCGTGGAGAGAAAGAGACTGTATATCGTGTGAGTCATCAATGCACAACACCCAAAATTAATTGGAAAAAATAATTAAGTTAAACAGATATTCTAAGTAATATTATGGCCATTTATTTTTATCATGTAATTTCTTTTTTATTATATTATACTAGTGTTTATTTCTACTATAAAATTCGAACATGAAATCTCACCTTTTCGAGATAGCCTGAATGAACACAAACAGTCAAAGTTGTACTTTCGTTTTAAAACAAAGACCACAACTATCACCAGAATAATCGCCGCCACTATCCCTCCCGTTGTTCCACCAACTATAGATCCAGTGGTTCCAGGTGATGATTCTAGGTTTAAACAATAGCATAATTTAGCATGTATACTACTACAAACATATCTTGTAAGTAAGCATTAAATATTGCCAAGAAAGAAAGAAAGAACTTGTGATTATCTTAACCTCTATAGGTATCTACATAACTTTTGAATATATCTGATATTTCTTTTGAATGCCAATTTCCAAACTTTCCAGGATTCCATTTCAGATTGGACTAGAGTTAATAACAGCACATTCCAGTGAACATGTATCTATTTGAAATCAGACTTCTTCTTCCTGTACGTCATTACCCCAATGTTGTCCCAATAATTGGTTCAGTAGATCATTCAAGTAATGTTTCCGAAAAAAAATATAAAAACTCCCACACTGTCTGCTCATCTTGACTATGTTATTGACACATTAACTCAACCAAGCAAACAATTTGTGAAACGATTTTAAAACCAGAACAGTGCGACTATTAAGGCATAGGAATTATATTTATGACAATTGTGCATCTAATAAAAACACAAACGTGAACCTCTAGTTTACGCTTACAAAATATGTATACAGTCCGGTTTGAGTCAAATCAGCCGATGCTTGAAATAGCAACTCAATAATACATTCTCATCTCAGTTCAGAGGAATGTGAATTGATCTTTTAAAAACATGTTTGCTTTATGATTTGAATAATGCACCCCATGAGGGGACGAGCATTTATACCGCTTTACGAGCCTATCTACCGTATTAATGAATCAAATTTTCTGTAATCGATTTTACTTAATGCAATAACACAAATATTTGTTGAAGCACTCAATTAAACTATCGCATACACTGAACATGTAAATTAGGACGACGTTGCTATTACAGTTATATTTGATCGACACCGAGGACATATTCAATTATTTTCTTCGACGTATTCTGTAAAATTTTAACTTTAAACATCGTGCGATATTGTACTCAAACGTACAATATGATTTTCTGAATAAAGTACATGGTATAATTTTATTATTTTTGTTTGAAAAATATATTCACCCGACCTAGTTGCAACGATTCCATATAAAGCAATGAATATCAATAAGTTAACAATACTCGAAAGAGATGGAAAGACGGGATTAGAAAATTTATTCATCAATGCAACGATGACGGCTGCAAGCAAAGTGCAAATATATCTCCAGAAAAACGTCCGAACAGTGCATTGCATTTGGTTGATTTGTTACGTACCGACAAGTACTTCAGTGTCGAATTGGAGTGAAGTGTTTTGTTTACAGTTTCCTTTTTCGTTTCTTGAGTATAAAATGACTTCATACGTCGATCCGTCGTTTAATCCTGTTAGTATTATTTCGTACTTTATCTTCTGGTCAATCTCATCTGCCGTAAGAACCAAGTATTCCGAACGTTCAGTCATTTTGTACAAAACGATAAATGTTTGCTTCAGTCCACCATTGAAGTGACTAATCCACTCGATAGTAGCTGAAGACGATGTCGTTGCACATAATGTTAAACCAGTTGGACACAGAGGGACATCTGAAATAAATACACTACAGGCGTGTGTTTTACAAAGATTAACAAAATTATAGAAATTTACATATAGTAAATGCAAGTCGATTAAGGCTAATTGCTTAACTCTTAAAAAAGTACATCTATTATAGAGCATCGTTGGCCTTTGTTTGAATCAAACCGTTCACACACCGCAAACACTTCATACACTTGTAGACAAGACAAAATAAGATATTTTATTTCTTTTATTTTTGGATTCTGACCTCCAGCCTTGTCACAACAAGCATTTAATCCTGCATATATAACCATAGTATAGAGTATTAGTAATCACGATACACAAATATACGACGGTTATTTGGAAGGTTTTACCCATTGGCCTTCAGTAGGTAGTGATGAATAAGTCCATATCATATAGTTTACCATAAACATGAACAATATTTCCTGTTTCTGTTGGTATACAATTAACATTTTTGTTTTGACTGACATTCGTTTACTGGTGACGTCAAAATGTTTTGTTTAACGTGTGTAAGGTTGGCAACAAAACAATATGGGAGGTTTGTTCTAAAATGCTGAAGGTCAATGTTGGTTTTTAAAACTTGAATTGAATTGATATGAATAAATAATCGTTCTTGCAAACTTGTCTTCATACTAATTGATTTCATTCCGTCCTGTTATTTACATATGCATCTATAATTGTAGTTGCAAATAGCGAAATTTGGGCATCTCCTTAATATTACTCATCACAATGTTCCCGTTCCAATTTTTTTCTAAATTTTCAAATATTTGTGAATATAAATTAAAAAAAATAAGACCAAAGAAAGTTAACAGGTGTTTATAAAATGATCGTGATGTTAAAACGAGTGTTCTTGTTATGGATTAATTTCATTTGAGATGATAACACGGTTAATAGTTTTTTTGCAGGTGTTCGCGTGATAGCCTACTGTAGATAACAAACACATTCTTTTGTGTAAGCAAAAGTCGATACGATTAAGAATGTTTTCGGAAAATACTTCATAGTTTCAACAATATGAATTTATATATTTTATATTTCAATTTGTACTTTGGGGATTATATTATTGCAATGTGTAACATTTAGGAGTGTTTTTAGTTTGTTTTAGGCTACATTTGAACTACGTATCCGAACGCTAACAAGTAAGCGAATGTTTAACATGCAATTGTAAGCAGAAGGATCAATTACAACGCTTTTGACTGATACGCATTCTAGCTATTGAACGTTGTCATTGACAACATGTTAAAAAAACTTCACCCACAACATTTTGTGCTCGTGTATTGCTCTATTCTTGGGTGTTGTTAAGCTGATGAAAAACAAATTATTTCATATTTATTAATTATTTTATGAATTTCCCTTAATTTTGCATATTCAGAAAAAAGTCAGTGCATAAACAAATCGTTAAGACAAATACATATTTTTCTTGTTAAATACATATAACATAAGTTTATCCAAAATATAGCTCTAAAACCTATCTAGGACTATAATGCAAACTTGTGTATGTAAAACAGGAAAAATATTTCAGTCCCTTTTCTAAGAAATCTTGTGCAAAGGCGACGAAATAATGTTATTATATTGATATTATCACTGAAGTGACAGTGTGCGTTTTTATTACGTTTTGCTTTCAGTTTAAGCGTTCGAAACACATGTATATACTATTTTAGTATGCTTTATCTTGTATAAAGCTTATGTATGAATTTAGCATGAACCACAAGGGGGACAACTCGAATTTGCACTATTTTTACTTTCTAAAAAACTGGTAACAAAATGCAGGATTTTAGGGGGTTCCATTTACGCCATTTTAAGGTGTTAAAACATTCCTATAAAGCAAAACAAATGACTGATGGTTAAATGAATACTTATATATATGATTTATTAAAATGATTTTGTTATGCACGATATTCTCATAAATGCAAGAGTACAAAGTCCACGCGAGCTGCATTTACATGTACATTTTATTTCAATGTTGACAATTTACCAATGTTCCGCATATAAAACATTTGATGCATTTTATAGAAATTATTTTTTAAGTTTTCCTTTCCAAAGAGGGTTAAATAGGATTCATACAACCATAATTACATGAAAGAATAACAGAAAACAGTTTTACAGCTTGTGAACGACATCCCTCAGCTGTTAAGGCCAATTTACCAGTTTTCGGATTGAAAAATAACTATTTTATAAGAGTGATGGTGCCGATTAAAAAAAAACAAAACATCATTACCAATTCAATATAAAAAAAATTAAACAGCTCTAAACATATCCAAAGTTGGATAAAAAGTATACAAAATTTCATTACAATAGTCCATTTTTTGAAAATTCTGTGGTTCATGCTAATAAAGGTATTCAATATATTGTTCATTAAACAAAGTTTAAATACCTTGAGGACTTAAGTAAAATATTTTGTTGAAGTCTGGATATATTCCGTTGGAAACCGTTAGCAAATAGGTCGAAAAATCTTCTTTTTCAATAGCAATGATGGTAAATGTTGTAGAAACACCGGCATTGTTGACGGTGTATTTGTCACTGTTGTGAAGTTGAGAATACGTTGTGCCATTCCATTTGTGCCATACATATCCGCCTTTGTTTGGAACAGGATATGCCACTACTTCAAATGAAAACGTTGCATTGCTACCAGTAGCCCCTGTAACATTGCTTTCCCATTGATATCCTGATGCTCTTGGTGAACCTGTGGAAATGTATTTCTTCAGGAGTATGGGTGTGCTTCAAAATAATAAAACATCTAAGGCCTTTCTCGTTATTACTGTTAATACTTTTTGATAAATGTTTTGTTCAACTATTAATCCTACACAGACTGTCACATTAAATTCAACATTTGATTTATAATATGTGCATTATTTTTGTTTTGATAAAAACCATAATTCGACTATTCATGTAAAATATGGGTTTCTTACACCGAACATAAACGTTCATTTGTTTCTTTGGTGCCGTCTCAATCTCTGTGTAGTTGTTATACCCAAGACAATAGTAGCTTGCTGTATCAAGACAGCCAGCTTGTTGCACATCAAATGCCAAATGGAGAAACCCGTCACTCCTTTTTAAAGTAACGTTTTCCTGCAGCCTGTGCGATCTTCCAAATATAATGGTTGCGTTTGGGTTACTGTCAACTTCACAGAAGAAGTTAAGAGTTGCGTTTTCATCAACAGTAACATTAATCGCGTCAGGATGACTGATTAAACCAAACTTGGAAACAGAAGTGTTGTCTGCAGAACACAAAAACATATGTATATAAACGTTATTAAAAGGGCTTATGAAATAAAACTTTGTAGATCTTATCATTCTGTGTGTACATTCAAAGTAAGATATTTCTGTTTATTCTATTTATCAAATGATAGTATGGTAGACTGTAAAACTATTTACAATTGATACAGGTATCATGTTCCAGACAGAAAACTAAAATCTATTTATATGCTTTTAACATGTTACATTTCATAATTATCGATTTCAAAATGTGTTATAATTCGGAGCAAGGGTTTCGTGTCACAAACGCAATAGACATATTCAATATAGCTTACACTTTTAAGAATGTGTTTTTATACTGTTCCGGATTAAAATCCGTTCGCGGTTCTCGGGCCGGACGGACTACGATGAATAATACGTTGTTATATTCCAAAATATCGCACCCAAACGAGGTTCTAATGTTTGCTAATAATATAAACACTCACACCATACGTTAATCTGGAAAATTCCAGTATCCTCCCCAACGATTTCATTTTGTTGTCCCGTTGGCTTCATGACGTTACGAACTGTGCAACTGTACATACCAGCATCGCTTCTCTTCAGTGATGGAATAAAATGTGTTCTTTCGGTCCAGGCAATCCGGTCGCTTAACCGAGCAATTACAACTGTTGTTTCTGTTGGGTTTCCTGGCTCGTATTCACATTTCAGAGTTAAATGTTCACATTCCATGGCGTTTAGCCTGTGAAGTTCATGCAATCGTGGCGAATCTAGCGTTTAAACAAGAAATGATTATTTAAGGATAAAACGTTACAGGAATAACCTTTATCGGCTTATGAAAATATTCAATATTAATATTCAGCCAATATTTGCAAAACCTCTCAACCGCGGGACTGACAATATAATTTTAAGGCACTCAAACTTTATATAAAACGGCTGTTTGAACATCACCGATGTCCACATCATTGACGTCACTTTTTTATCAACGTGATCATAATTTTACAGAAATAAAAATCCATCACAAGCTCTGTTTTTGTATCCTCAAGGATATTCCGAAGATAAAGCATTACTTTGAATATTAAAATGATGCAATGGTAAACAATCATCGCAGGGATCGCAAAAAGGGGTGTGAATCAAACGGCAATAACTTGCCTTCTGACAAATACCATGTGTACTGATAACTTTATGCGGCATATATAACTCTTTTGATTGACGTAAAATTTACGTTAAAACACACTTGGATAAAATACTACTTTTCGGTAGTACAAACATATTATGTTTGATAAAATGAAAACTAATGTACATACCAATTAAGTATAACTTAATATTTTAATGATTAAATGAAATAATATAATTCAACCTTCAAGTCAACATTTTATTTTAAAAAGTCCTCCGGCACATACACAATTATTCGTTTAAAGGAATGACTGATTGGTTGTTTCATTGATTAATTGATTGATTGATTTATTGAATGTTTAATTGATTGAATGATTGATTGATTGATTGATTGATCGATTGATTGTTTAATATATTAAATGCTTGATTAATTGATTGATTGATTAATTGATTGATTTATGGATTTATCAATTGATTGATATTTTTATTGATTTATTGATTGATTGATGTATTGATTGATTTATCAACAATTGCTTTAAAATTTTACTCAGTTATTGCCATTTAGTTGAAAATATAATGTTTGATTTCTTTTTTTTTATATAAGATCAAAAAAAGTAACAAAAGCGGGTACTACTGTTCATCTGCTTGTACTTATACAAATTAGGAGACTAAGCTTGACCCTGTTGTTTCTATTGTGTTATTGTTAAAAAAATACCAATATAAAGACACCTTATTCATAACCCGATATTTTCCGTTTTTCTATATATATGTAATTATAAAAGACAAGGATTTGATCATATCATTTAGTTGAACAGTACAAATTGTCCATAATTTTGAACGTTGAACAAAATTACCACAAAGTTAACTTGATTAAAGCAAATATGGGGTTTTAAACTCTTGTATACGCTTTGTGCGAATCATGATAACACTGAGATTATGATTGACTGAAAATGACTATTTCATAACGAAAGTGGATCATCCCGTGTGATTAATACTCCAGATTGTACATTTAAAGAAAACGCGTCATCGGTCTTAACATTAATAACAGTGTACCATATTTTTTATTTCTTTGTTTATATTCCGGCATATGTAAATTGCACTGACAAAGAAAAATAATAATCGCTTACTTAATACTTTGTATTAATTATGAAAATACAATGTGTTGTACTCGATGTCTTAAATGTGTAGGAATACAAAAAATATAGACTTTTTTATATATGCAAGAGCACTTAGATTAAAGATGATAGGCAATTTAACTCTCGTGTTCGATATGCTAATGTATATATTACATTACTTCTATCTTCTTTAATCTAATTATCAATATGTTCCACTAAAAAGCTCAACTTGTATCATTATTTGTTTGCGATTTAATATTAATTGAAAATCAAATATATCATGCACTACTACAGAAAAGACGTGGTGTTTACTCTAAGAACTATAACAGAAAGTGTATACCACGTGACAAAATGCGTCATAATGCTACGTAGGAAGGCAACATATTGCTTTGAATGAGGACTTTAAACAATGATAACTTCACTATTTCTTCACCATTTTAAATAAAACATACCGCAGTCTACGCCGCTTTCTAACAGCCTTCGGTCTTTTACCAGAGTTTGATTGAGAGTTAAGTTTCTTAAAACAATTCGACAAACCTTCTCCCAATACGGCCGTCTGACGGAGCACTGTCAACACATGATTTTGGAAACGGGTTTGTCGAAATGTTTGATAAAACTAATCAAACTGTGGTAAAAAACGATGGCAGGGCTCTTTAAGCAGCATTGACTGCCCTTTGTTACATTTAAAATGGTTTAGTAAAAGAAAAGTAATCTTAGTTTCAAGTCTTCATTGTAAGCAAAATGTTGCCTTCCGACGTAGCATATGTGACGTAATTTATCACGAGGTATACACACACTGAATAAGAATGGCCGACTTAAATGGAAAACAGAAATACAAAATTTACATACAGAGAACGTTGAGTGTCATATTTGCAGACGAGACTCCTTCCATAAGCTGGTCCATATGCGTCATTGTATTTCTAGCCGTACACGACAAATGACCCTTCTCCGATCTGCTTATATTATTGCGGAGAAGTACACTTCCAGTCTGCAATATGTTCGATCCAATCCAGGAAAATGCTGATGATGGATTGCTTTGACTATCGCAAAATAACTTTAAGTTTGCTCTTTCCATGATGTTGAATTTCGATAAAACTATGTTACCATTTCCTATTGTGTGCCGTACAGTGACAGGCCCGGGTGGATCTGAATTTAAACATTATATTTGACATAATACACTGTGTTTTTTATAAGTACATAATATTTGCAGAGCAGTAACGTTCTACCAAATGATTTTAAATGCTAGCACTTACAATTAATATACACGCCTATTGAAGCTGACGAGGATGGGGTCTGCTCAAATCCGACGGACGGTTTCAGCACGTTATGGGCTAAACAAGTCCTTGACGTGTTTATCTTTGTGGTAATGGTGTCCTGTAGAATCTGTGTGTGCTCTGTTCGAATGCCGCCTGTCCAACTGTAACTTGCGGTTGGATGAGCTGTCGCCTGGCACGCCAACTCAAACTGCCTGTTAGTCACAACCATGATCTGGTCCGTTATCACGTCTCCACTCAAAGTGTGCATTCGTATTTCTGGTGTGGACGGGGCGTCTACAAGGCAGTTTACATTAAGTGAGTATTCGATAGGATAGGTTAGTATAAGGGAAGAAATGATACCTTTTGTCATCATGTTACAGAATGAAGTTTCAAAAGCTTATGCAAATAAAGATACAAACATATAGTATTCATATTGTTCTATCGGTATTTTATTTTATTTTTCGAAATCCATTCAAAAAGATCAAAATAAACCAAAAATGCATCAAACTAGCTGTACCGATGAATGATGGGATAATCGCCTGTGAAAAGTCATTGAAACTCGAATTTAGTGGAGTTTATGATTTATCTAGATTATAAGGCCATATATTCATACTTTTACCAACATGTATCAGAAATTACGAAAAAACAAGCAAAACCTTAGAATTGATACCGCCACCAGTTTATGCGAAGTAGATTGCATATAGTCATGTGTTGGTAACATATTCCAATCAAAACATGTAATAGGGCTGCAGATTGTTATAAACATTGGATTTGATATATGCATTAGTGAATTTGATTGCAAGTGTAATAAAAGAAAATCATATATAATGTTGTATTTAGATCGACATAGTAACCTAGATTTTGACCAGATTCCAACTAATAAAATTTTTCATCACGGCCAGAATGGACCAGAAATATCGCAATAATATAGTTTCTTGAGTGTTGTTTGCAACTGTTTGAAATAAAAGAACATCAGATATGACTTATTAACCTCCATATTGCGCAGCTTCATGAATATTTAACCTAAAATAATTTCTTTCGTGTGCTCCAAATATTGATATAACCCCTTAATTGATTTTCTATTATTTGACCTAGAGACCTAGTTTATGACACCACATGACTCCTTAATAGATTTTCTATGATTTGACATATTGGCGTAGTTTTTGACCTCATGTGAACAACATTTACACGCAGAGATAATTTTTGAGGCTAACATTCTGACCAAGACCAACTGACCAATTCGTTGCACGATATGGTTCAGTTCAGAGAAAGTGGACGAACGGACAGACGGAATGACGTACGGACGGACAACGCCTTACCGAACAATTCCTCCTGCGATTCGGCGGGGGATAAAATATAAGCATCATTACAACCAGCATGTACTTGAAAACAAAGTGAAATAAAGTAAAACGTATATAAAGTATCTATACTGATAAAGTATTAACACAAAACAAACAACTTAAGACAGTTTGGATTACAATCGTGTTATCAATCAATAATCAATCTGCCGAAAATGCGTAATTTAGTAAGTAGTTAAAGGTTTATCAGTCAAAAATGACTTTTTTATACAACTGTTTGTATTCATTTTGAATAAGAGTGTCACTTTAACTATCCACACGTTGTCTCGGGTGATACCTTACGACATCACCCAAAATAAAATAAAAATTAAAAGCGAACCACATTTTTCAACATATCATTGAATTATTGTGTTTAACCTACAAGTAAGAGTTTCAGATGATTATTTTTTACCGTCCTGCTTCTGGATTGTTCGATCTATGATCACACGAAAGAACAAAATCCCAAGAAGCCAGTTTTAACAATATTGTTTTTGTTTAATAGAAGTATGAGAGAATTTCCATCGAAATATTAAAGTGCTTCTGATATGCAATTAATGTGGCTACAATGTGCATAAGCTTGACGTGTTCCGATTATATTTGAAGACAATATTTTTAGATGTATAATATCATAGAATATGTATGAAAATTCATATAAACTTCACAGTTATAATCAAACTGTTAAGAAAAACACGAATGCACTCTTCAAAACTTTTCATACAATTATAAAACGAGCATTGCGGTTATTGTTTTTTAGTTTGAAAGAGACATAACTCGCCCTATATTAAAGCCAGAGGTATAAGCCTGTTTCAGATGAGTGTATTGTATGTGCACATATCTTTCTTTATAGAAACTTACATAGTACATCCATGATGACATCAGAAGATACCTCTGTTGTAGTTGGAGTTTTGCTGGAATCCGAAGGTGTCATCGTTGTTGTAACTATACATTTGAAACTGCCTCCATCCTGAATTCTGATTCCACCGGTCCAGTTTAAAACTGAGTTTAAACTAACAACGGAACTTCCTTTTGTCCAAATGAAATCATTTGTAGATGGATTAGGTTTTCCAAAACTGTGACACGTCACCGTCTGAGCACTGTCTTTAGTTATGCTAATCGCGGTGCCCACTGGTGTACCGTCCACTTTGAATTCCGGTGTTGAAGGGGGATCTGTGAAGAAATATAGTTTTAAAAAACCTTATACTGTAACATAAAACTAACAATCATTAGGTTGTAAATAAAATGATTTTGAGGATAGGACAACTAGTGCATTATTCTCTGATAAGTGGTACTAGCTTAGTTTGAAATCCATGCGTTTGTTTGTTTGCTTGCTTTATTATGCCCCCGAAGGTGGGCATATTAAAATCGCACCGTCCGTCCGTCTGTCTGTCCGTCCGTCCGTCCGCAAGACCCGTGTCCCTACCTCTAAGGTCAAGGTCACACTTACTGTTTATTCACAATAAAGTGCTGCATATAAGGCATAGAGTATAGGTTGTCGTGTCCGGGCTGTAACTTTCCCTTGTATGGACAGATTTTAAATTAACTTGCCACATTAGTAGTGTTAATTCACAATGGAGTGCTGCATATAAGGACATAGAGTATAGGTTGTAGGAATATGTAGAATATGTACAGATGTAAAAAAAGTTCAGCTCTCGCAGTAAACTTATGACGGAAAAACTTCTAAAACAGGGTTTCAGATATTATAAATTAAGGAAATCTTTCTCAAAATTAGTTATTGGTCATTATAATCTGATATCAAAGTACAATAGTAGTCTTAAATCGCGATTGCTAATAATATTGCTCATCCCGATTTTTATGGTGAAGTTTTCAATGAAAATTCGTAAAATTAAAATGTTTCCAGCAGGTAGTTGGGCAGAGAGACTCAATTAATTACTTGGATTTTTTTAAACCGTGGGTATAAAGGCAATTCTTTGAACGGTACTTGCCTTCAAATTTTTGAAGATTAATTCCTGAAACAAAATATTGAGTTGAATATAGATAGCATCTTTACATAACTAAGCTTTCAGTCCTTTGATTTTATGAAATATTTGCAATTTCATGTTATCTTTAAAATAGTCTTTGGCTGACTCTACTAAGCTTTCAGACCTTTGATTTTATCTTTTAACCGAATTTTGCTGGTTCGGAATGTTTTGGCATGTGACGTTTTAATAATTAATTTGGAAGAAAATATTAGCTAATATGTGTCTTTTTTTATTAAATAATGTTTTCTTTATTTGTTCTTAGTTTTCGTACAATGATGCTTTTATTATGAAACACTATGATCACACAGTTTTAAACCTTTTATCTTACAAGGCAGGCTGTGTGTGATGCTCATAGTTCCAAACAATGACTGCATCGTATCCTTTAAAGGTTTTTGCATTAGGTGCTCTGAATTGTGTTCCTCAGTCTTCAGATAATGTTGGGATCTCTTATCATTGAAGAACTTGGGGTTTACCTTTTAGGTTAGTATTATGTGTTTTATTATTAAGTTTCCTCAAGTTAATGCATACTTTGATAAGATTTACCTTTTACGTTTTTTTCGTTATTCAGGATTGTTGGGATAAGAGTGACGTTTGTGCACGTAAACTGGTTTAAACCCCAAGTGAACTTACACTTTACTAATCGTTCAAAGGCAATTCCTATCAGGCACTGTGCTGTTTTTGGAAATTTGTGCTGTTGTTCCATGTTTCGTGTTGGTAAATTTTGTTTTGTGTTCTATGCCCTGGCGTTAACCCAGTGCCATTAAACGGGGTTTATGTTTAAACTTGTGGCTACTGAGCTTGTTTCTGTAGTTTTTCACATAAGAATTGTTCTGGAAAGCTTTTTAAATATCTAAAATCCGTATTCAAATATTCATATAGCGCACTGAGTACGAAAAAACTATTAAATTATACTAAGATAATAGAATGATTGTACAAAAGATATCTGCACATTTAAATCTGAAAGACCATGACATTTATATTAATGAATCATTTGTAAAACAGTATTTTGACGTATAAGGCATTTTTCAAAGTAATGTTTCGGTTGAGAGAAATATTCGAAAACATCCCGTAGCGTCATAAACAAACCAGGGAATTAAATTGATTCTGATATAGGATAACATAGGAGGACATAGGAGATTAAATATACAAATGTATGAACTATTGTAATCAAGGCCAATTAAAGCTACTATCGAATACAGTGGAAGCAAGCTGAGTTATACCTTTATATGACATGCATTTTTCTTTCTGTATTTCTAGTTAGGTAAACAATTAGCAGGCTAAAGGGTAGACAATTGAAAGCTTCAGTGCTTTTGACGTTTTGTCTTTGAAAGCGCCACAGTAATATCACGGTATGGCATAACTGTGTTGTTCATTTTGCTAATATAAAACGACATTTTGACACGGAAGAAATACTTGTTGAGAAAACAACAGTATTCGTATGTAGTTAGCTTGGTCAAAGATGGCCAGATCAAAGATTCAACACATCAGTAACTTTACAGGCACGTCATTAAGTTATACTTACACATAATATTGACGTTTAATATAGCCTGTTGCAACGGTCCCGCCTCATGTGTGGCAGTACACGTACACGTGTTGTCTTGGTTACGCCGCGCTGTGAACTGTACAGTACGACTGACTGAACCGCCGTTAAAGTTAGGGTTAGACTCGATGCCATTGTAACAGCTCCACGTAAGGCTGGCGAGAGGATTTCCACCAGTACTCCTACATGTCAGCCGTTCGGTGCTATTCTCTATCATCTGGTAGTCCGTTATTGTGTTGAAGTCGTCAATCACTGGCGGATTAGGTGGAGGATCTTCAATATAATAGCAATTTGTAAGTTATCTCATATTGAATAGAATACATTTGAAAATAAACTGACTCTTGCTTTGCACTATTTGCATTGTTATTTATGCTCAGTGCATTTAAAAACGCAAATTTTAACCTCATTATAACGTTTAAGTGTTTTATAATTATGTTAATTTTTTTTTATTGTTATCGGAACCCGAAACACAACAAAGGTGTACCAAGATAGCATGATTATACTTGAGTTTACCTGAATTTGAAAAATTTATGTGAGCTACTTAGGGCGGTTAAGAAAAATATTTATACCCGTTTTGTTTACTTAAGATTACGAAAACTAAAAAAGAACAGAAATCAAATTTGCAAAGGTCTCGTTTTGAAAACCAGTCTTATCAGACTACATACAGTCACCTCGAAAAACTTGGCAGAATATCGATGAATTGTAAATGTTGATGTGTTAATTAAATTAAAATTGGAATGAAAACAAGATCTTGATGAAAACTAAACTTTCGATTTGTGTTTGCTTGTCATGTATGTTGAGTTTTGAAGACATATTTTAATGCTATTAGTGCACTGCACATGGGGGAATAATTGTTTCAGTAAAATACAAAACGACCACCGTGTGTACATATAATTTCTTTTGCATCTTCTTTTCATTATATCGTATGGTAAATAGATGCGTTTATAAACGAACTGGTTGTACATATAAGAATATAACAGAATGTTTGGTCCGAAATGAAAGTATCTTTGAAAGAAGAGAGCAATTTGAAGTTGTTTGAATGTTAAACGTGAAGTGGAGTTAAAAAAATATATGGCATATTTAAATAAGATTAAAACATTTCAAATATCAATTTGAGGTTGCCTTTGACCGGTTCGGTTGTGCAAATTGGTACCATACAATGGTATGTGCGTTATTCGTCGAAAAGTAAATAACGATCAGGATACGTTGTTTCCATCTTAATTTAAATATATATTATAGAGGATTTTACTATATTCCATTTTCAATGAAATACTTACATCTTACGTCTAGAAGCTTCGTTCCTGACAGTTTCCACTGAGAGTTGGTATTACTTGCCGCGCAGCAAATCCAGAGATTATTATCCAAACTGGATGCTGTGAACAACAGTGTACTTTCCACCTGTATAAGACCATTGCTTTCAGACGGTGAACTGGATATGGAATTTATTATCTTGACGCCATTCCTGGTGCAGCTGCTACTAGAAGTCTTATACCACTCCACAGTTGGTTGTGGAAGACCCCCGGATGTACAACACGTGAAATTCTTCGATGAGCCCGCGTTGACAGTGGCATTTGAATATGTCGGTGATATCAAAACTACTGTTGATATTGGCACTGAAATTGTATTTAATTACTTTTAAGTCTGCGAACTGTGCTATTTTGATTATAGTAAACGTAGAATTATTCACTCGTTAATATTTAGAGTTCGTATGGATATTACCATTAATAATGAGTGAATGTCATTCGTTTAAAATGGAGGTAACCTGTGTCATGTATTTCTTGATCAGTACAAACACATTTTGCCATCGGCCAATGTCCATTTATACTTTATATATTGTTCAAATGCACTTGTTTTTCAAATGAAGCATGGTCTAACAGTAGAACGAGTTCAAGCTCTTAAGATGTGTCGAGTACCACAGTAATAATTCGAAAAAGCTGGACTAGGACCTGCTGTAAACATTTGATATGCGCCCCTATCTAGGACCCAAACTATATATCTCGTTTAAATTTAGTTAGTGGGTACAGGAGAACACTTCTAAGAAAAACGTTAGTTATTTGATCATTAGGACAGGGTCTTACAGCTATTTTCAAACTGAAGATTTGATTTTACTAAATACCCTACATTTCAATTAATTCCAACCAATTAAGTACATATTATATAATCAATTAAGTACAGATTATAAATTTATGATAAACTTATCTTTCCAATTTTTTAGCTATGGTTCAGAAGTATGGGGATAACAAAAACGTATTCAATTAGAAAGAGTATACCTGAGTTTTTGTTAGGAATTATTTTGTGTAAGAACCCAGACTCAAAACATTTTTGTATATGAAGCGTTAGGTAAAACAGCATTGTCAGCTAAACGTTCTACAAGTGCAATAAGATATTGAATGACAATTGTGCTAATGGAGACTATAATATATGTTTAAGAGAAAGTTTTACAAAAATGGTCACAACAAAATTGTTTTACACTTAAGGGCAGAAGATGTGGTCATCATTAATTCAGCTGAAAAAAATGCAAGCGAATATTCATATTTAGACAAATAATGTTATAAACAAAAATGTAAAGTCAACAAAAACATAAAATGTAGATTCTCGAGTTAATAAAAGGGAACAGATTACCCTTATATCTTTGATCTTTATGAATGGATACGCCAGTAAATTTGGATATAGGTTTTTGCTCAGGTGGGAGCCTTATGTTTCTACCAAACGCGGTATTGTCAAGCACATATCTAAACTCGAAATATAATTGATTAAATTCACTCGTATCACTCCAGCACATATTTAAACTCGCAATATGTTTGATTATATTCACTCGTAATACTCCAGAACATCAATTTTAAACCTTTCTTTAACTCATAATATCTATTCTCTCGTTGGTACATTTATTTTGCAATTTGCAAAGGCATCAAAAGTTGAAAGTATGCAAACTCAATTAATAAAATATGTTATTTCGGTTGAAAATGCTATACACATCGAGTACGTACAGATACCTTAATATATGTCGAAATGTATTACCTATGACAGTTATACCATACGGGTTTAAACTCAAATGTGTGCCGAAATTGTAAATAGAATGTAACCTTCGTCGTTGCTTCCCTCTGTTTTGGGAGACGTCAAATTGATTTGTGAATATTGCAGATTATTTTATTAACAGCTGTGTTATATTTATATAGCAGAAATATAGATACCTTCTTTTTAACAACAATTAAACGGCGTTGCAGTTTAATCAAACATCTCATTGATTGATTTAGTCATTGTGCTTGACACTTATTAAAAAGTGTTTTTTTTCAAGTAATAGTCAACTGTTTATAAACATGCATGCACTAAGCGAAATTATCTTCATGAAAAAGATTCGCGAGTTTAAATAGTATTGTAAGTTGTTAGACGTGGGTTGTATTTAGCTTTTTCAGTCGAGATATGTTAAGTGAATGATGATTATTTGGAATCAGAAACATACAAATAATTTTGTTAATAAACCGGACAAAGCACTAAAAGTGTTCTAATAAGGTCGTCCTTGGGTCCATAAGGCGATACTGTGAGTAGTTAGTCTTAATGGACACTCTAATGTGTAGGAGTCAGTTTATCATGTGTAGAATGATTGTAAACATGGTTACGGCAAAGCTTACTAGGGATCTTCTCTGAATCATTGCGATAGTGTAGGGGTTCTATGACAAAACAAGTTACTGGAGCGAATACCTTTAGGGCGGGTAACAAGATAGCATTACCGGTAATTGCGATAGTTGTATACTTTGGGTTGTGATGCATGTAAGCATTTTTAATAACGCTGATTCTTTTAGAAGTAAAATACTGTTTTCAAATTATAGTATTTGAATAATCGTTTAATTATTCTAAAGACAATGCAATTCAGAGGAATATTTAAATGGTTAAGTATTTTTTTTTATCAAAGACCTCTCGGGAAACGTTAAACACATTTCATGGTTTATGTAGTTAGTTAAAACGCGCCCAACAGAAGGTTTCATATATGCTTCAGCAGTAAACATCAATAAAATTAAACCAGGCGCAAAGCCTTTTCGCACGTGGACGCTTTACAGAATAACAAAACTTCATGGCCTAACATAAACCGCCAAAAGAGGGAATCTAAACGCAAGTAGCTAGATAATCGGATCATTGCCATATCTGTATTAGCATCATATATCCATAAGCAGTGACAATGGGGCCGAAGGAGTAATCATGTGGAAAGGACAATGGACTGGTATTCAAGCGACCTAGGTTCAATCCCCGGCATTTAAAGCTTACATTTTGCTGCCAATGTCTGCAAATGTATTTCACAAACGTTTCTACGCGGTTTCTCAAATATAAATTAAAATGACTAGTATCTGTTATGTTTAAACGTTTTAATGCTTTTAATGCAGTTTTGTTATGTTAAACAATGCGAGGGTTGTCCGGGAAGTTTTGAGTCTGCATTCATAAAAACCTACATATGATGCTTTTAAAATTTACTATTAACAAATCCTGAAAATTTCAACATTTTACTACGAAGTGAACGTATTCAACATACATTAAAAAACATACAGGTTACAATCCACGGAGCACTTCGTAGTCTAATTGCGTCACGTCATTTACAGTTTTTCAAAATACGCTCCGTCAGCACGAACACACTTACGGTGGCGTTTAACCCATTTTTGAATATCTGTTCGTACTGCTCTTTCTGATATTGTGCCACTGCTGTTCTAACGGCAAAGCGAAGGTCTTGTAGATCTACCTAGCGATTACCCCGTTTATCATTTTTTAGCCTCGAAAATATTGCAAAATCAAACGGGGCCAGGTCCGGGCTATAAGATGCGTGACTTAACCCCTCGTACCCCAAAAAGTCGATTGTCATCAAGGTCTCTTGGCATCGATGTGAAGGGGCGTTGTCCTGGTGAAAAAGAAGAATTTCAACCTCGGCGTCCGGTCTCTTCTTACGAATGGCGTTCATCCGTATCACCTGTAAATGTGTATGTGAAATTTTAGCATGTGCTTGAAATGTTTATTATGGATTGTAACTTTCAGATACACTTGTAGATACCATCGCATAATTTTGCTTAAAAGAGTAAGTGTTAAAATTATGTATTGCAAATATATCGATATATGTTTAACTGCACATAGCTCAACTTCTAGTTTATTCAACTGATAGTATTCTGCATTTACGATCATCCCTTTTGGTACAGCGTGCTGAAGCAACATCCCCTGAGAGTCTATGAAGAAGATGAACATGTATCGTGTTGTTGATCTGGATCTTTTTGCCTTGGTTGGGGGAGGAGAAGACGGATGTTTCCAAACCATAGAGGCTAACTTTGTTTCTGGCTCTTATATGCTAATGTAGGTTTCGTCCGTGGTTATTATTCGCTGTAAGAATCTGTCTCCCTTTCGTTCGTATCTACGGATAAACTGTAGGGAGGCCCTTACACGGGCCGCCTTTTTCCTCTGTAGAGAACAGCCTGGGGACCCATCTGGCTCTTACTTTTGATATATTGAGATTTTCTTTTATGATATTATGGACAACTGTCCTTTTCAGCTGAACGGAGTCGCCAATTTTCCTCACTGTCCTCTTCTTGTAACATGTCCCTCACCGACGTAACTTTCCCTCACGACTGATGGCCTGCCGCTCCGCTTTAAATCGCCAACATAGCCATGCCCGTCACTAAAACGTCCATGCCAGCGAAATACCAAAGCCCTTGAACATTTTGACTTTGATTTATCCTGTGTTAGAAACTTATAAGTATTTGTAGGTGTCATCTCGCTGCGAACACAGTGTTTGATCACAGCGCGCTGCTCCGTGCATGACGTCAACGTTTGAGTTTTCCCGACGTCTTCTAAATGTATGTCTTCTTCGGTTGACCGTTACAAACTTGTTTACAGTTAGATGACGTCAATAATTTGCGCAGTGAAGCAGATGACGTTATTCTGTCGTCATATGTTTTAACTTGACGTTTTGGCGTTTATTATTCAGACGGACTTGTATATATGAATTGTGAATAATTTTCCGAAAACGTCAATTTTAAAGTGCTCCGTGAAGCGCTACATGTGTTGTCTTGACAACCATTTCCTTCCTTAGTATTTGATTATATACTTTTAGTTTTCTTAAGGAAACTCGTGAATAGTCTATAAACACAGCTATATAGTGTTTATTGATTAATTTTAAAAATGTTTTAAATATAGACACAGTCTCAAAACTTTCCGGACCTCCCTCGTTTAATATATAGCCATAAATAATTAAAGTCACACAGATTTCATTTTCAATCATCAGGCGATATGATAACTGTGAATGGAAATGAAACGGCTGGGATTTTATTATTAATAATAACGTTACTTCGAAGTAGAAGTTGAATTACAAAGGCTTCTATGCTAGAACAAAATCCGCAAACAAATTAATTTCAGGATGACCTTTACATGTATTAAGCATTCCTATGTAACTTTCTGTCCAGAAACTATGTTTTCTCACCGAGGTTATTTATATTTCCATGGCCTTTCAAAACTGTTCATATCATCAGGTGGTGATCGAAGTATGTCAGAACATCTCGTAAGACCAAATAGATATATATTTTTGGATTGATGTCATTATCGGGGTATGAACGCAGTTGGATAGGTTAAAGTGTATGGAATCTTATGCACTCCACGCGTGATTGGACTAGTCCAATTGCATTAATATCCCCGATAATGACATCAATCCTGCAAGTCATCACTTACATTTACACCAATAAGTTATCATTTCATTCAAGAATTCTTGAAAAAAATACTACGTTTCATTTATGACAACCTAACAGTAAACCTTTCACATCAATTCTGTAAATAGAAAGACCCGACCGTAACCGGAAACAGTTTATTAAATGACGTCACAATAACGCGGGATAAGATCAACCACTTGAAATCACTTTTATTCATAAAATTGAAACACTAATGGCAACAAAGCATTTAACATATCATATGTTAACACTTTCTACAATGTTGATTTAAATTTACGGGACCTGCTGAAACAATACAAATAGAAGCAAGCTAAACGAATTCCATGTGTACTGGTATGCGATGATTCGCGATCCGAACATATTCGAAGATGTTGCGTTTATCAGATGATATATGCAATTGCCGAAAGGTTGTTCATTTAAGGAATGAGTGTAAATGTACTTGTATTATCCAGTTTATTCCTAAACTTTGTGTTGTATTATTGTGATAGTTACGCTCCGAAATTGTCTGACATATTTTGAATAGTTAGTGCTTATAGGTACATACATATTTGACATTTGATAAATAACACAGAAGTTATCGTATAAACACGGCTCTTAGAATTGTTGCTAAACAAATTATGTCCATTCCCACTAGACTTCATACATTATTATCGGAATGTAAGAAGTTGGAAATAAAACCGCTTTATGTGTTATTCATTGTCCAATTTTAAACAGACGCAGCTGATGGCGGAAATCAGAACATATCTTATTTACATGCCTGGAATCGACTTAGTCTTATATACCATAAAGCAGCAAAAGTACATACACAGAGATATGTCGTTGGTTTTAAGGGTTGCTTGTACAATTTCGGTTTTAAAGGTTGTTTTCATGTTTGCATTTTATTTGCATGAAGGAATAACTTTACCTTTCCAGACTCATTTTGAAAATGTGTTTAACTTTATAATTATAATTAATGTGTTTATTTGAATGAAATAGAAACACAATCTTATTAAAACTCATATTTGTAAAGGACGCCTTAAGATTATGTACCATTTTGGTGATTTGCAGATGCTGTTTTATTTATGTTTTTGATTTGAGCACGATACACATTAAAGTTTGGCCGTTTTTAACTATGCACGTTTAGTAATTAGTACTAATAACATGTCGAGTCTGAACAAAACAATCTATGTCAATAACCTTGGTATCTGTACAGTAAGACTCGTTACTTTATACATGATTTATGATTGTACGGTGTATTGCATTAATTTATTGTTAGTTGTGCATACATGGTTATGCACGTGCAATTTATGATATATTATGTTTAAATCATTGACGCATTCAATCTCATGTCGCATTGCCTTTATATTAGTCTTTTCAATTAGCTTTTGTTATGCTTGTATCATGTTCTGCGATGAAATCGATTTTATATGTACTGTGTTTGAACACATGTATTTGCAAGTGAAAGTTAGGGTTTGTTTAAATCCAGCATTTAATTTCAGTCCGCATTGGCTGTAACTTAGTATTTGCAATTGGCTTGTGGCAATTCAAAACCTAAATGAGAATATAGATTAAACAATTTCTATTCGATCAGTTGTAATGCTTCTGCTGCTTCTGCTCATGCGACTGGTACTGTTGCTGCTACTTAAACTGGTCATTGTTATGCTACTGGTACCCAAAACTATTCTTTTACTATTTCCTGGATGACAAATTTCTGAACCTGTGGGTCGTTTGGCTACATTTTAATAGCAAGAAATTCTATATCGAAAAATGAATTTTTTTGCATTGCCGGTTAATTTTGCAAAATCTGCACAATGGAAAACACTTCTATGTAGTCATTTCAAACATATTAACATTCAACAGTGCCTAACAATTACAGTTAAAAGATGATCTTTCGGTTACTGGGCGTGTGATTTGAGTGTTCGTGGTATTGTTCATGAATCTTTCTGTTTGAAATGTATTTTAACTAAATTACACCGATCATCACACACACACACACACACACACACACACACACACACACACACACACACACACACACACATATATACAATATATATATATACATTATTGTGAAAATGAACTTTCATATTCATATACTTTTACAACATGTTCTTATTTTTCTACTGGTTATCCAATATTTAACATGGCTAACCATTGGGAAACACTTTATAAATTTTGCCACTATACCATAGTATGTAAATACTAATAATTGTCGATATTGCTTTATTTTGGGCACTTTAAATCACTCATCTCATATTAAAAAACAACAACATATGTATAGTTCCTTTTTATTTTTAAAACCTTACACAAAAATAAATCCAAGTACTGATGGTATACCTCTGATTTTTTTCTGATGAGTGATATGCCCGGAATTAATTAGTATTACTTTATCGCAAAAGAACATATATCACAATGAGGCTATCAATGCAAAGTCGGTCGATATTTCAAAAACACATTGTAGAATCAATCATGCAAGGTGATTGGGCCTGGACTTTGGCCAACATCAATAACGGCCCTCTTCTATTTATTGATACTGTAATATATTTATGTACAGTATACCAATAAGTCCAAGCATGAATAGTTTTCAGATAAACTGCTCATTTAATCTTAAGACGTCAAACTCCGAAGAACTATTTCTTATCATGTCCGTTTTAACCCATTTGTTGTATCAATGCGCTCTATGTTGAGCAAACTGACGTCGAAGCAATAAGAATAAATTAGCTGTGTTGCTGCCCGAATACGACACATTACTAGTTCGGCAATGTCCCCTGAGTACTTTGTATCCTGGCGTTATAATTTAAGCAGAATATATTTTTATCTCTATAATTATATCTCTATATTTATAAGATAAGTGTAGACTAAGAACATAAAGGCTCCGAAAGAAAGGTAAAATAATTATATTCTTTCTAAAGTTTTGTTCAAGAAATTCAAGAAATGATGGATGGATGGACGGATGGATGGATGGATGGATGGGCTGGGATGGGCTGGGATGGGTTGGGATGAATGGATAGATAGAAAATATAAACATACATGCAAATATGACTGGTCCATGCCCTGCACAGCTTCAAGGATAACTAAAAAATGGGTCAAAGAGAACACTTAATGTCATTGATGTCCTCAATGTCAGTGGCATGACATAGAGAGAATTTCTTGACTGAAGTAAATATAATTAAGTACACACATGTATATAATCATACCGCTTTAAATTAGTTTCACAGTAAGTAGATTGTTTGTATTTTATCACAAGTATAACATATCGTACATCCAAAGCATATCATAGCGTTTAGAAGAATATCACAATTTAAATTATGCACATTTAATAAAATTCAAAAAACAAAATCAAGAAAACATAAGAGTTATATAATAAGATTAACTACAATTCTGCACTTACGGAAATGGTTTTAAAACAAAACCACTATTTTAAATCCTCCATCGATTAACTTGTAAAATATTATTTTGAATACAATTTAAACTACATACATTTAAAAAAAAAATAAACTTATTATAATACTTAATTATCAAGCATGTGACGCTTAACAGCAACCTTAAAATTTGCTAAATGAACAATTTGAGTGATACTTGCAGGCAAGATACACTATAAGACAAATTCTGATCCAAGGTAGCCCGAAGGTATTTGAAAGAAGAGGTGGATTCTATCATGGTACCATTACATGTAACATTGAGGTTAAAGATAGACATTAGGTTACACGTGGATCCAAACCAAATTGACTCCGTCTTTCCTATTTCCGACCGTCCGTGTCTCATCTACAATAATTCGCTGTGTATGTTCTGATATCATTACCTAGCGTGACCCTAAAGCACCCTTATTTTTATGATGTATTTCTTTATTATATATTATGATATATTTCTGTTACCCAGGTTTCATAGAATCATATTTTAATAAGCTAATCCCTTAAGGAAAAAAAACAGGTTTATTTAACATGTGAACTCAAGTGTGACTGAGTGGTCAGTTGTGTTGTACATGTATTGTGCTGTCCACTGTCCAAATGGGTGATTAGTATGTGTGTACAAGAACTGGTTTTTCAACTAATTCATTTTTATCAATAGACACTAACATTTTTTGCATATTTCCCGCTCTTATTTTTACATATAACTTTCGGTTTTTTAGGTGACATCTTCTCAAAGATAACTTTGTTTATATCTTATTCCACTGCCAGGATTTATTCAAACCTTTGGAGTCTAAATAAAGTACGAATCTGAACCCGTAACCTTCCTTATCAATGCTAAGAGACGGGGCGCGGGTAACACTTCTTTTATGGGCTAAGAACAAAATAACGATGGTCCCAATGTCAAACTTTTTGTTCGATCGCATTGCTAATGCTTCAAATGCTATGATTGGCTTGCTATACAGCAACAGGGTATTCTATTCATTCTAAAACTTTAATATGTACTGCCTTTTGGGCGTATATTTTCTAATAAGATGCTTTAGTTTATTTGAATACATGTTTCGATCTTGTGTAATCTTGGCATAGATTTTGACATTTGACTTTCAATTCTGCCCTGTAAGCTACGACAGTCTGTTATGCATACGTCAAACAAAGAATCTCGGATGAAACATGAAAACAATGTAAACATTTATAGCTACACTGTTTCTACAAAGATGCCTACATTTATATTAAATAACATTTACCGAGCAATAAAACTGGGTAAAGCAGAATTATATTCTCATCCTCATAATAGACGATGTTCGATCATCTAAATGTAGTTTCTACATTTATTTACTGACCAAATATTTGTCCTCAACGCAGGAAAACGACGATCGGAAGTTCTGTGAAATTATATGCTTTAATGTAGTTCTTACATAATAATGTTGCATTTTCTATTGTTTGATATCTACTCCAACCGCCGAAAATCCTTTCAACGCAATTTAATGGGTGTTGTAATGTAATGATGGGGTTTTAACGGCAATACAATTCACTTCATAACGACAAAATGACACCAGATGCCACAAAATAGATATAAACATGTATGTTTCTTCGCCTTATAGTCCTCTTTAAAACTGAATGCATACCTTGCATTCACTTATCAGAACGAGGTTTTCAAGGCAAACAAGGCTGACCACCTGATAAGCCCAAGCACAATGTAACGCATTAGAAAATCGGCTTTACATTGCTGTTTACCTTTATGTAGCTTGGTATGAGTATAACATATATTTACATAAAGCATAAAAAGATACAAATTTAAATAAGCAATGGATTCTGAAACTAAAATAAGATGAAGGAGAACATTTCAAGGTAAATTCAAACGATACAGATTGTTATCTTACACTATAAATAAAACACTTTCAATGGCTGAAATAATTGTCATAATATATTTTAAATAATAAACATTCAAAGAATAACATAAAAGGTGCTTATAAATATAGTTATGCGGGTCAATGCAAAATCTAACCGTATGCAGACTAAAAGCTTTGATACACCAGTATTGGTACTGTTTCAAATTACCAACATGAGTGTTGTTTGTTCAAGGACAAGCATTGTTTGTTCGGTGTTTGGGCAAGCACACCAGTTCGGAAGTTTCAATAGCTGTACCGTCTGTTTGATTGAAGCAGTGACAAACCAGATAGGCAAGCTTTAAAAAGTGAATTTTTAGCAGTTGAAAGATATGTAAAAGAGTAAAATTAAACATGTGCAAGTATATCATTTTATGACCATGTTAGAAAAATAACATGACAATTAAATGATGTACAAATGTAATGTTTTATGAACACAAACGTAGATTCAATAATTCATCTTCAGAGTTAAAGTGTCAACTGGTGACGACATCAGATTCCACTGTTTGATTCACAGCGACACAAATATAAGACGGTTGTACTGAAATTGATAGGCTACAAAAGGTACCAGATGTGTACCGCATGTTGCAGTTATACGATCTTCTGAGTATTTTTGATCATCAACATGTGCTTGACCGTTCCCAGCAATGAATCATTTCCAAACATATTCATTATGCATGGAAAGCACTTGCTATACACAATACGAAAAAGAAATCCGGATTGCCATGCTCGCAGTTTATCCGAGAACGTAAATGTACAACTCTTGAAAATATTACTGTCGGCATTCTCAAGTGTTTGCTGTATGCGCTACTCTTCTCGATTTTAATAGAATCTTTAACACTATTTATATATACATTCGCACTTGCAGTAAGTGCACTTTAGTCTATGAAAAGGGTATTTTTTCTTAAGCAAATGAAACGAATTGTACTGTGCGATAGGATACTCTTTTAGACATTTGGGGGGGGGGGGTCGAAATGATTTTAGAAATAATGCATACATTGAGTGCTGACCGGTAGATTCTGCTTATAAGAATACTTTTACAGACGGACACTCATCAAAGACGGCATAAGTTTCAAGTCTGGCTATATTATTGTATTATTAATTTCGATGTGATATTGTAATGAGATTAAACATTATGTGGTACATGAAAGGCCATGTTATTTAATTATATTGTAAAGAGTACATACAGTGTAACAATAACGTTTAGTGTTTCGTTTACATATATTATGAAATGAATAGTTTTGTGTACGCGTATATTATTCGTTTAATGAGCATGCTCAAATGTTATGCTCGCCCTTTCTGAAAGAATAGGAAGTATCTATCGAACTTGATGGATTCATTTAGCCCGCTTAATCATGACATAGAGTCAGTAGGGTCATTATTATACTGGTCATAGTATCATGACCACGTTTCAAGACCATAGTATCAAGTGTACTATATTCATAAAGAGGAAAACTTTTCACTTTTTAAGATAACAATCTTCTTGACCTTTAACCTTGAAATCGAAGGAGTTCAATAACTGACAATACAATAACCAATGTACTCAATAGTTTGAAGACTCAACAGTAAGTTTATAAAGTAACTGATCAAATTCATTTACATAATAAAGGTCACCAACATGATGTTATTCTACCACTTATTAACCCAAAATCAAAAGAGATCATTTTTTTACCGTGGTCAACGTGCATACACTGTGTTATGACTCCACAATAAATTATTGACAAAACAATGATCGCAAACTGTTTTTCTAGTTAAAGTCATGATGACTCTAACCTTTGTCCAGCTGAACCCCACAGTCAACAGGGTTCATCAAATAAAGGTAGCTTTGACCTTGATCTTTGATTTGTTGACCATAACATCAAAAGGGGTTAACTTGTCACCATTACTATTATGAATACTAAGACATATGACAGGAGATATTTCCAATTGTATAAACATAAACTTTCTTTCGTATGAATTATTCACTGCCTCATGACATAAATAAAGTAGTTAAACACACGTACGCACAACTTCAATATGCTTCAAAAGCAACCATCACTTAAAGGTTCCTTGTACTATAGCTTCAAAGAATTATCATTCGGGCCTTAGAACACATTCAAAGTATAAACACTAAAATATAGTCTTAATAATTGTTTATAATTTATAATAACAATATAAATAATGATAATAATTACTTTGGCGCTTTTTACACCAATCTAAGCTTCAACACAATTGTTTGTATTGCATAAAACTTACATCCGTTTTATGTATTTTGATTAGTCATTTGTCTATTTAATGACATGTTCCGTTCAAACAATTGCTTTGGTTTTTATTTTGCCTTTAATAACTTATTAACTTTAAATATACGAAACGAATCGGATGCATAAAAACACTTATATCGGCGATGAAAAACGTATTATTTGAAAGAGAGGTGTAGGTATGACGACATGATTGGTTACAACGGCGACGGGAGACAAACAACGCCGATGGGAGAGCTAATTACGACGACAAAGATGGAATGAACGGCGACTGTAGGGGTGTAAACAGAATGAAAAATCAGCACTTGAAAAAATAATAACGGTTGCATCAATGAAAATAAAACTGCAAGTAGACAAATTAGGCGATGACAAGTGTAAAAAATGGCTTTGAACCAGAGGTAAATAATATTGATGGCAGGGTTATAGTCTGACAGGCATATACACATGTCGATGGAATATGTAGCAATGCAGGCAGAAGAAAAACAAACGTCGATATGGGAGGCAACAACGGCGCCAGGTGTTAAACGATGACAGGAATAATGTATTAAACTATTAGTACGTGTAACCCTATTATTTCTGACATGTCACCGGAAATTTACTTGTTTTTGGCCTATACACCTTAGTGCTGAAAAGTTGGCGTCCACTTTGTATTAGCTATTTTGCGACAATAAAGTCAATTGAATTGTGTACCAATCATTTCTTCTAATAATTCTATGACAGTAGTAAAGATAGTGATTATTATGAACTTAGAAGCAGTCTCAACGTACCTGCCGGAAACGTAATAGTTCAATTACGTCTGGTGAGATTTACCAGAAGTTAATTTGGCAAGAAGTGTTGACTTTCACAGTCTATGTCATGTTTTTAATGTATCTTCTAAAACAGCTCCTTCCTATATGATGGAACATTTTATCCCTGCTAGTACTGCTCACAATTATAGCACTAGGTTTAGAGTGACCGCTTCAACTTGTCATAATGATACAAGTACATTTGTCGGTAATGGTCGCTTTTCCTACCCTAGTGTCAAGAGTTTTGGTAAGAAGTCCTTTGCCTTTCGTGGTTGCTCATTGCGGTATGATTTAGTTTAAACAATATTTATTTCAATATAATATTTACAATTAGTTTAGTTCCATAAATTTGATCAAAATTAGCAAAGACCTAATACGTACTGCATTGAAAACAAAAAAATATGTAAATTATGCACCAAGCAATAGTGTACACAGAATTGAGAAGAACGCCCTGAGGCTTATACTATGTCTCTCTTCTGTAAGTCATTCACGCTGCTAGGCATATGCGCAAGTTGCAGTGACTCGAATAAATATAGTCGTATGGTGCAAACTATTCTATTTAAAATACAAGTTGTTTTAGTTTGTAATCAATCAGTTAGAAAGAAGAAAGGATAAAGGTTAAAGAAAAGGAAGGTGTTATAAGGAAGGTGGTACAGGGACTGGTCAGATCTTGATCGGGATAAGGTTTGTTGGAATTTGTACTCAAAAAGTTCTGGACGTGGTCAAAGATAAGTTTGTTCGTTTGATATGAAGCTTCCTTCGACCCAAAGAGTAATAGTGGAAGAGACAAATGGTGGATAACTGACCAATGAGATGATTTGTTGGACGTTTTATAATGGACAGGTGAAGAAAAAGTGGAATGTGTCCTCAATTTCACCGCATTGCCAATTAGGACTGTTGACAATATTTTTTGAGAATAGATGCTCATTAAGGTGGCTACAGTGCATACGCATCCTCGCGTGATTGACACAAGATTTGCGGTTACCTAGGTAGTAGACGTCAGGACCTTGAATAATGTTCTTATTGAGTTTGTATTTGAAAGAGGGCACGGGTGGCGATGAACGAATTTCTTCCGGGAGTGCGATTCATGCGGATATAGTTGATGGCAGAAATGAACTCGTCAACAACTGTGATTTGCATGAAATGTTTCGAAGGTTAGCTGCATTTCGATGGTTATACGAAGTAGTATCGCCAACTCTTGTTGGAATCAGGGTAATTAGATATGCTGGTGCAAGAGAGTAAAACATCTTGTAAAATAGGATAAGTTTATGTTTACTACGCCTTTCTTTGTGTGGCTCGATTCCAGTTTCAACATAAAGATTTGACAAAGATACTAAACGAGTTGCACCAGATATTTTTCTGGCCCCCTCATGTTGAACTTTTTCTAAGTCATCCTCGTCAGCTTGTGTCAAGTTATTCCAGACAACGTCGGCATATTCCAACAAAGGCCTAATGAATGTGAAATACAGAACCTCAAGCGATTTACGATGACGTATTTGAATGATCGCATGAAGTGAATTCGCTGCCAAGCCTTCTGTTTGACGGATTTAATATGATCGTGCCAGGAGCAGGAGCTAGAAAGTGTGACGCCCAAGTTTTAATGAGTTGTAACTTCAGATATTTCAGTATTATTCATGAATATTGAGGGGTGCACATGCCTATTAGACTTTCTAGTTAAAAGTAGCGATTCTGTTTTTGCAGGATTGAATGTAACAAGCCATCTCTCAGCCCACATATAAATTTTGTCTTGGACATTATAATGGTAAGTTGCTGTGCAGCAAATACGGGGTCTTCGACAATTATATATAAGGAATAAATTACCACAATGTATAAGGGATTTGAAGTCCTTAAATATTAAGTCCAAAGTTAAAGCGTACTTGTTAGACTAAGGCTATTCTTATTTTATTTTATTGTTTTAATTCGGTTTCCAGTTATTATTATTTTAGTTCTTTAATCGCGATAAATTTGTAACACAATTTCTGTGATATAAGTTTTTATGTTCATGGTTCACTGTAAATTTTGACTCCTTAACATTACAATTCTGTGACTATTTGTTTTCAGTATGTCATTTAGCTTGTGAAATTATATATTTTAATTCATTGCCATTTAACAAACTGATTTACCTTAAAACTGTGATATATTTTATAATCTAAAAGAGTCTAATATGTCAAGCTTTGTTTTTACCACACTGACCGCAATTGAAATAAGGGATTTATTATTCCGTTTTGTGGTATTCTTTGTGTAAAATGTAGTTGACATGGACTAATTTAGTTATGCTTGATGTTTTAATCATGTATTATAACGTTACCATGTTTTATAGAATTTATACAGAAATAAATCTATCTTTCTAACGAAAGATGTTTAAGCTATGAAAGAAAAACGATGTCCAAACAGTTACTCAACGCAAAAAACATCTCCGGAGATGTAAATTTGTCACATATTCAGTTGTTTGCGATAACTTCTATTATTCATGTCGATGTAGATCTGCAAGTTGCAAAACAAGATATGTTGTTGCAAAATGTTCAAAATGAAGAAAGTATTGTAGTGCAATGAAAATGAACGTGTGTATGAAAGGCGTGATATAATACTTGCTTGCAATTAAAGAACATACATATCAACGTTGGCAAATCATAAGGTCCGAAAAGTTACTATGTCAAAGCACGTGTTTGTACTTCTCAATTTAAATTCGAAATGAAAATACACGCATTTATTGGTCATTTAAGTATGAGGACTACTAACCAAAACTAATTATGCAACAGTAGATACTTGGCACTTAACACGCATCGTATGTTTCTGTAGGATATATAATTGAAATGATCCTTCATTTTGAACAAAAGTAAGTACAGCAGTACAAGCAAAAAGATAATTTATATATACATGGGGAGTGGGATTGAAATAATCCTGTCAGTTTGTGGTACCACACTCCTGTTTAAAGAGCCTTTTTCATTTGTGTGCCAGACGAATGTTTTTCGGTATAGCAACTCGAGGGGTGAATGTGAAAAGGTTCTAAGTGACATTAAATAATGAAGAAGATAGAAACTTTTCGCTTTCACCCCTCGAACTGCATTAATGGAACTATATAATCGATAGGTATGTGATATTTTTATATCCAAAACCATTTCTCAATCTAATAACTTGTTGAAAACATGTAACGAATAAAATCGTATGTAATCATCATAATTGAAACCTTATTATCTACTACAGCTCAAAATTCATGGCGACCTTACTATGTGACTGTCACCATGTTTTAAGTGGTCAACCTATTTTATCTTACTATATAACCGTTGTTTGACTTTACATTGACAATAATACACTGATCATTACGGTGTTGAAAACACTTACCTGACACACTGACGATAACACTATTACCACTGTTTAAATTTAAATTTGCTTGACACGTAAAGTTGTCGTTCTGATAATCCCGTGTCACATTCAAAAAGGTCAGCGTGAGACAGGTGTAGGTGAAGAGAGTTTCGTTGAGACCAGGTTTTCCAAATATTGAACATGGTTCAGGTTGGCTGATAATTATATCATATTTATGTTCCAAATTGTTTCCATTGTTTGTCCATTTTATTACAAATAGCTGATCATTTCCAGTATACGTGCATGTTAATGTCAGTGATGACCCCTCCGGAACAGCCGCTGCTGATGAACTTATGGTAACGGAACCATCAGCACCTATAGAAAAAAACAAAAGAACATACATTTTAGCAATATGTTATCTAATCTTAAGATGTATGAAAACAAGATTAAAAGCGAAAACGCATAGTGCAATGAGTACGGTCACCACTTACGGAGCCATTTATAGGTATTTAAAAGAACGATAATTTTTAAAGTTACTTTAAATTTGTATAAACCCCATTTCAAGGCTATGCGAGAATGTTTCTTTTTTAATACAATAACTTTGAAACTTTAAACTTTATTTCCAGCCTGACGTTAAAATCAACTATATTAATTGTTTGTGGGCCTTTTTGAATCAACGTCACGATGTACCAAAATGTCTGATTTATCTCGAAATCAAATTGTACGAATGCTATTTAAAAATGATCATTTTTACAATGTGTATTCATGTGTATTACATTTTCAAAATATATGAAATAAATACCGACGTTTTAAAGCATTCTGCTTGCAAATATTCAGGCCTTATTTAAACCTTGGTTTTTGCAATCTTTAATGAGTTATTTACAGACAAATTATATACTTTAAGCGCATCTGCTTTCTTAGCAGCATTAACATGAATATCGGATATTTCTGAAACAGGTTCCTTCATTTAGCTTACATTCAACTTCCATTATATTCGGACTCAGACTCGGGCGAAGCTCTGTTGAATCATATCAAACTACTTGTATGTGTGTATAAGAGCCCCAAATAAGACGTTAATGTGATAGAATCAGTACTGTTCGTTGTATAATTCATACTAAGCGCGTAAATGCCTGGCACATGAGCGTTACCCGACCGTTACCAAACTGCATTCGGATAATGGGTCATGTTCCGATGTGTCCGATGTGCTACGCAAGCAATTTAGAATTGAGTTTATGTGTATTCTTAGTAGCATTAAGGCTCCTATTTATATATATTTATATATGAAAAAAACAAAACTGTGATTTTAATCTACCTGCAGAAACTTCCATAGTATTATCTATTAGATAATCTCAATAAACCTTTACAATAGCCGTACCATACTTTCTTATGTTTGTAAGAACAACATAAACGTTCAAGTATTCAGAAAATATACAAACGAAATCACTGTCACTATTATTTTAGATCATTTTTTTAAAGTGGATTAAGATTTAGAAAATTAACAAATCTGTGGCAACATGTCATTTAGTAACGTTGTATTTATTTTGTACCATGCTCTTTTTTGATTATCATGTATTATGTAATTATTTTCAAACCATGTCCGTTTGATGTAAGGTTTTAGTTCAATTTCATGTCTTAACATTTGTTCTACACAATAAAACGGTAATTATTCGACAAAGTAATTTACAGATGCACCAACGATCTAAAGCGGTCTATAGTACAGTTAAAAAAAAAATCAATTTATAAAAATAAATTGTCAACCATTTTGGAAAAAAACTCTACAGACTGAAATCGAAAAACCAATCGTTATCAATCAAAACAATTGTCGTTATTGAGAAATGCCTTTCCTGTGGAATCGGTCTGAAAAAAGACATGAAATCAATCAGAGTACACAAATTAAATAATTCTAAACCCAGTCTTATGATATGTCAAAATGTCATTATCGGTGTCTGAAATCAATGTTAGTAAAAAAACAGTTAAAATAAAATCGTTGCATGGTTATTAATCTGTCTTATAGTTGGTACATCTCAACTTCAATTCTGAATCTTTTATGATCGTAAATGATTGTCATGAAAATATATGTATTCAGTTCTTACATTAAACAGCATCGGTGTAAGTTTGCAGATTCAATTACAAATATTTTTTTTATTATTTGAGACAAGAACATCAAAAGTGGCACACGGAAATATTGCATGTTATATTATATTAGTAAAATGTAAAAAGTGTTGAGAAATATGAAAAATAAAATCCAAGATATATTTCACCCGTTGGCTATCAATTGATTTTTGGTGGAGTTTTGCACACTCTTTTTGGATTTTTGTATATGAGCACAATTTGGGGGAATTTGTTTGGACATTTTATAAAACAATAGATCTCGAAACATTGAATAAGTTTTTGTGCATATTTTAATTGTTTAACTATTAAACAATAACAAAATTTCAATTTTTTTTTACTTAACAGGTCGTCTTTCTTACAGCACTGTAATAACCTGTAATTTTGTGATCGCGACCAATTCGATACGTCGGTCAGTCGGATTCTCCATGTCCTCAAACTTGTTTGGGAGATTGGTCATGATCAGCAAATGGCCACTGTTCATTTTGATGTCAGTAGGTCAAAGGTCATGGTCGTGATAACAATGAACCAAAACAAATTGTCCGATTGATTACTAGAATAGGTTTGGTCCTACGGTCCTCAAACTTTTAAAAAGGGCTAATCATGACGTGCATACTACTACTATTGTTGTCAGTAGGTAAAAGGTTATAATTACGTTGACACAAAACGCTTGTCCGATTGATAACTATTGTATGCTTATGCCTACTGCTATATAACATGATATGGGTGGGTGGGGGAGTTTTTATGATCTAAATATGATCTATTTTGATTTTGTATTCAGCGGGTCAACGTCATGGCCATAGTGATATTGAATACACAAATCTGGTCCGAACAAAATACTGATAACGCTTGTAACTAAGATCTTTAAACTTGGATATGAGTTAAGGTCATGACCTGCATAAACCTTTTGATTTTTAGATCGACAATACGAGGGTCAAGATCACCAGCATATATAATACTTGTGCTAACTACAGACCTAAGTTTAAACGTTTGGTAATTTTATAATGTCAATTTTATAAGATGGGACATTTTCAGAGGGTGAGGAATCACGTGACTTCAACGGGGTTCTCACAGGTGTCGCCACGGTTTAAAACCAATATAAACAAGCAAGAAGGGACTATAATTCCTAAATAACTTTTTTGATAGAAAATATAGGAAAATATTTCTTAGCCTATTTTCTGCTTCTACAAGTGAGAAATATTTTGGACTTGCTTTTATTTTAACGATGCAATCCTTGGCCAAAATTTCAACTCGACGGAATTTCGTAGATCGATACAATGCTGTGTGTGCCGTGGGTCTTTGTTTTGAATACATTTCTTAATAATAAGTAATATTTAATAACTGATAGATATGTTAAATCGTTAATTTTGTTCATTTCTTTCTTTAAACGAATTGTTTGGAAAATGTCTTTTAGTTCTTTTAATGAATATCGATATTTCAAGAAAAACTGTTGTTATTGTAAATTTTATATATGCTGGTGTTAACGTGAATTCTTCTTATAACGTGCTTATTGTATTTGATAACTCATTTAAATTACTCTATCAACTGTGTCGATAATGCATTCAACATTGAACTATTTTATCCATCCATTTGATCGAATCTAAAATGTTAAATACAAGCTCTAGGTAGGCCATCATGGTGATAGATCCAAATTAGCCATTGTCCCTCGGTAAGAGACGGAGTTTGTTTCACCAAATGTTAAAAAAGATGGATAAATTCAATTGATGCAGTGATGAATATATTCAAATGGAAGCCAAGATATACTCCAGCTAACTCCGTTCCATGTACATCCCCCGGTAAAAGAAAGTCATTAAACTATTGAATCGAATAAATAAATGATTGCATTTGTTGCTGGTTAAGTCCATTTTATTTGAATGTGACGTCATTATAAACTACCTATTTCTTTTTCACGCTATTAGCCAAACCCTTTGAGTGAAATTTATGTGAACTTTATGGATGTAGTGGATGCAATAATATTTTTTTTATATATTATATGTTTATATATTATATGAATAAAGTCATATTGTTGTTTATTTAAATATAACCTCATTGCATTGTGGTTTGGCATGGCCTTTCTACAACTTTAAGTAAATTATACATCGGAAATGTATACACAAATGACAAAACTATCTTAGTTTTTAAAATACAATGTAGCTGTAGTTTATTTTTACAAAAAGGAAACGTATTTAGGGCAGTCTATTTTAGCAGAATCTAAAAGTGAGTTACAAAATTATCTGTTTTGTTAACAGATTACTTTTATAGATATATAGTTTTTCACATAAAAATTAGTGTAAATGCAAATAAAAAAAGGTAATATATTTTTAAAAAAGCTGAAACATTAGGCGAAATTTAATATTTTTGAATACAGGGCTTGAGTTTGAAATTGTGAATAAATTTTCTTATCTAGGAATAGTATTTAGCACTGGTGGGTTATTTAGCACAACGTTTGAGACTTGGTCAGGACAAGCCATGAAGACTTTTTACAAGCTTAATTCAGACATAGTAAAATTTCCTGGTATAGCAACATGCCATTATTTATCTTTGTTTAATGAATAAATATATCTTGTTTTAAACTATTGTTGTGGAGTTTTGGGTCTACAAGATAGTATTAAGTTAGAAAAAGTTTATTTCAAGTTCTGTAAAGAAATACTGGATATAAGAACCCAATCTCAGAACAACTTTTGCGTATTGAGAACTTGGTAATATACCATTACTAATTATAGGAATTGTAAATGTGATTTATTATTTGTTAAAGATTTTACAATGTGATATTGAATATGTTAAAGCTGTTTAAAGAAAATCGTATAGTGATTTAGAAAGATTGCCAGCTTTTTTAAGTCATAGGCTAAAGTTATTATAGATATATTACAATCTTTAAGACTTTATTATGCATGTTTATTTTAAAGTGTTTGTGATTTTAATATATATCTATATTTGAACTGAAACAGTGACTAAAAATATACAAAAATGGTTTGCTGAATTCAATAATTCATCTAGAGCCGAAACGTTTGTATTGTTCGCAGACTGTAAGTTACAGCCATTTTTGTTACTATAGTTAAATTTAGAAAAGCATTGGCGACACCTAGACTTTCGTCACACTGGTAAGACATTGAGGCTGGTAGATGGCACAAACCTACTCCTATATCTGAATGTAAAAGGAAAAGTCAAGTTTGCCATAAAATAGAAGATGAATTTCATTTCTTGTTTGAATGTACTTTATTTAGTTATTTAAGAAGACATTACAAACATAAATTTTATTTAAACAGACCAAATATAACCAAAGTTGTTGAACCTTTACAAAAACAAATAAGACTACTTTCGAATTCAGAGTCCCTATTATATATATAATGATGTAAAATAACTCATTTAAATGTTATTTGTAACCACTGTTTCCTCACCATGGTTATTTTGTATTATATGTCTACTGTCAATGTCCATATTTTGTTTCGTACCTTGTTAGTATTAATAAGTATACGTGTATGAATATATATATACTTTGACCTACGATCGATTGATAGAAGTGCATTTAATTATATATATATTATCATATATAACATTGATGTATGCTCATGGACCTATGGCCATTATGCCTTTGAATAAACTATGGAACTTTATTATCACAACTCGAGGCATGTGATTCCACTTACGGTGTCTGGTTGGTGATATTTTCTTCTATGGCGTCTAAACTATCAATTTCTCCTTCCCCCCCCCCCCCCTCCCCCCAGATAAATAGATTAAAATATTTAGCCACGCTGAACATCCTTACCGTGCATGGCTAAAGATAAAAAAAGGGAATGAACTACTATTTTCATCACGAAATTGCCTCCCATGTTGAAGACCGTCGTCTGCAGCAAATTAGAAACATTGTCATATGGTTTTATTTGAAATGTGAAAACTTTGTAAACCTTAATTCGGCATAACATGCTAGGCTAGGGTTCGGATGAACCTTTCTAACACAAAATATCATGCAAGATACTAATTATCATCTAACGGGGAATGTCATTTTAATGGTAGTCAATTTATTTGTCAGTGCTTCTTATTATTTTCTGATTTCTTCTGGAGAAAGATATTATGACCATTTTCGAAGCAAAATATTTAACTGGAGTGTAGGCAGTTTTGTTATTAACTCGTCACGTCGTGTTACATTGCTCGCTGCTGAAGAGCTGTTGCGGTAGTTTCGCCCTATTGGAAAGTAATATTTCGAACTCCATATCAAAGTTAAAGGAGAGTCCTTTGGGGCAAAGATTTGTTAAATATATTCGGACTTAAGGGTAAACAAAAACCTGAAGAAATCAGAATCCAACGGAACAGAGTCACTGAACTTTTAAATCCAAGCTACAGTAGACTGGCCTTAAATATATGTGTTTTTAATATTGAAATGTACAAACACAATTAGAAAAGCTAAGTGAATACAGGTCAGCCTCTACTACAATAACATGCTTGACATTAACAGTGATGCTTCTCAATTGAAGATCATTACATCTACATATGGTGCAGCAGATCAAATCCGCAACTAATCTTACTTATCGTATTTCACAAAGATTCAATTTATTCCTAACCATTACAAGTTATAGCAATTTACTCAAATAACAAGACAAAACATTACCCACCATGGCCTTGCATGCTTCTTTGAAAATTTGGATTTGGTGCCAAAAAACTAATTACTTAGGACCATTCAGGATACGCATTCAATGCACTGATATTACATCTCTGGGGCGGTATTCATAAAACCTCGTAAGATAAGATGTTGACTTAAGTGTGGCATTTTTTCCTAAGTTGACCATTTATTTCCTAACTGCTATTCAGAATTTTTTTTCATAAATCGGGCAAAAAGTTAAGACAACGTCGGAGGTGTCTTAACTAGTTAAGAAAAAAAATCTTAAGACGTTTAATGGTAAGAGTCGGCCATTTTGAAATGAAATCATCGTCAATGTTATTCTAAATCTCATTGTGAGTATGTAAATAATTGAACGTTTTTGCTCTTGATAAATTCATATGAACGTTGCGCTCTTTAGCAACCGTTGCGTATTTTATGTACATTTATGTAGATAAAATAACCATATTGACCTTGACCAACGTATTTGCGATTTTTCATTCCGTAAACAACATCAATCGGATAAAAGTTCAGCGTTTACAGTACGTTATACGAATATATCTTTGAAAAAAGCAACATAACTAATTCAGTAAGCGGTTTATCAAAAGATTTATGCATTAACTGATTGAGTTTTCGAAATTGAAGAAACTTTGGGTGGGTGCACAGGCATCTGAATCATTGTTTGTCACTAAAATGTTGTTTTAAACCATGTTTGGTACATACAATGAGATAAACAACACATTTGCACTGACTTCAATGATTTGATAGTTATGTAAGCCTTTTAAACAGTTCAATGACTATAAACAATAGCTTCAGAGTGCTCTCATATTTGGTATAATCTCAGAACTTCAATTATCCTCGATTTTTTATGTGCTATTTATATGTTACAGTTGCTTTTAGAGATTTATCAGATAAATTGATATTTCTCTATTTCTGAAAAAAAATCAATAAACTGTTATTTAATATCCTTATAAATCATATTTTAAATTATTTTTTTATTCATATCAGTGTAAGATCATATTATATTTTACTGAGTGAGCACAAAACACCAAGTCCACAAGTGGTGTAGCCACGAGTGAAATATTTACTTTTATTTACTGTAAGTGTTCACAAGGTGTTTTCACAAGAAATATATAATGATCTTTCACTGAAAAGAACAATTATCCTCTATTTAGCATTGGCTTTCCTGTGATTTATACAGATTTATAAGTAAACTAAAACTTGTATTTCACTGTGAATTAATATTTTGATATTTTTCACTGTATTTAAATGTTGACCCCCCCCCCTCCATTCAAATTATCAAAACATGAGTGTGCACACGACAGGTCTGGGTCACCATTTCATCGACGTAAAGTGTCCAAAATAATGTTGCGTTTTTGACAACACCTTCTGAAATACTGCAAGGAACTGTCGTTTTAAACCATTTTTAGGCATATCATAAAAAGGAACTTGCTTGTTTCATTGTAAGATTGCAAATATTTCACCTAATTAATACTTATAGTATATTTATCACTCGTGAAAATAAGCTTTTGGTGCTTATTCAGTGAAATATATTATGATCTTATATTGAAACAAAGAATTTTTCCCTATACTTTTTTAAACTGATTTTGTCTTATTTTTTTATAATCAGTATGTAAACACATTATCGAATCTAGGGAGGGATCGCATCTAGCACACATCCACCGAAGTGGTTCAATTTACTTTTTCTCTATTATAAAATCACAAAATGCACCATTTTGGACTTGAAATTGTATTTTTTTTCTTTGGATGGGCCTAAGGGTGCAAGTCATAAGGTTATACCCATAAGTTATGCCTCCTCTAACGTTAACTCCGGATCTGCCCCTGGACATATACTAAGTGGGCTCATAGCTGTATGCACAGTTAACATAGAACACTATGTTTTTATGTATAATAATACATATCCATTTGATCAGACATATTTCATGATTTTACATATTGCCTTTATATTTTCAGGCTTACACGTTCATTTTGGATATTTCAATGTGACCGTCATTTGAACCTCAAATTGTTGTGTAAAACAAACTAAGGGAATGTTAAGCGTGAAGATGTTATCATCTAGTGAACTACCAAACTAATTTACATTTCATGGACATTCACCGGAGTCCTCAGGAACACATGATTGCAATCTGTGCCAAAGTGTTTGAAGAAATTATTAGTATGCCCCCCTTCGAAGAAGAGGGGTATATTGCTTTGCACATGTCGGTCCGTCGGTAGACCAAAGCTAGTTCGAGTGATAACTCAACAATTCCTGGACGTATGGTCATCAAACTTGACTTGGAGGTTGGCCCTGACCAGTAGATGTCGCGAATCACGCGTTATCAATATTCAACAAGATTAGTTTATCACATGCATTGCTCCGTTGCTCAGGTGAATCATCCCGCCTAAATTGCCTCAATTGCATTGCTCCGACGGAGCCCTTAGCATGATTTCTTCGTGGTGTTCATGGTATTCATGGTAGTTTCGGCGGCAAGATTAAGTATAAATACTGGGCGTATGTAGCAAGATTTTTTAGACTAAACCGAACTAAATAAGGATGTTAAAGTGTAAGAAAATAATATAGAATTAAAAAATATAAAAAGTAATTGTAAATTGGATGTTAAAAGATAATGAAAAGGATTATTAGTTGTGTCAAATCGAAAGTGTTTGTTTTTCATGTAAAAATATCGATGTGGTTAAAATACCGGAAACTTAGATTTGTCATAACCTTGAGGTGGTTTAAAATAAAGTCACCACAGTAGATGACCCCTACTGTTTTTTTGGGTCATCGGTCCAAAGGTCAAGGTTACAGTGACCTTGAATGATAAAAGGTTGTCTGAGTGATAACTCGACAATGCTTGCTCCCATGGCCCTCAAACTTGACTTGGAGGTTGGGCCTGCCCAGTAGATGACCCCTTTTGATTTTAGGGGTCAAAGGTCAAGGTCACAGTGACCTTGAAAGCAAACTTGACAGTTCCTGGACCTACGGTCATCAAAATTTACATGAAGGTTGGATCTGACCAGTAGATGACCCCTCTTGACTTTGGGGGTCATCAGGCCAAGGTCAAGGTCACAGTAACCTTTAACGCAAAAAAATAACAAATCTTCTCCCAGTGATATCTCAACAATGCCTGAACCTATGATCATCAAACTTGACATGGAAGTTTGGCCTGACAAGTAGATGACCCTTTCTGATTTGACTAGGAGTTGCGTTTGACCTGTTGATGACCCCTTATGATTTAAAGGGTCATCGGGTCAAAGGTCAAGGTCACAGTGACCTTGAACACAAAAAAATGTGTAATAACTTGTCAATGCCTGCACCCATGGCCCTCAAACTTGACATTTAGATTTTTGGTAACAGCTGATGACTCCTATGGATTTTGAGGTCATAGAGTCAAAGGTCATGTTCATAACACAGTATCCTCACACTTTGAATGGTCATATTTTTAAAACTGCCTCAACGGCATCCAATGTCAGTGACAAATCAGCTGTCATTTCGGTCCATGCACATTTCATTCAATTGTCCATAATCAACATGGCGCTCAAGGAGGGGGGCACAATTTCATTGAAATAAATATGCAGTGTTTATAGAAAAAATAATCAAATTTTATATAGAAAAAACTGTGTCCTTTTGTTACTTCCTCATTTATTGTCATAGCCTTGGTACCGTTGTCTACATGTTATGTGAGCAGAAACTGGTACATTTTATTACTATACACACCCTTTCAAGCTATCAATAAGTTATGAATCATTACAAACTAGCTATGAATGTTGCAACATGCAACAACCCCATGTTTGACTGAATAGGCCTTTTTCTGCCCATTACAGGGGAGGCTCCGGAATTGAAGTTAGAGGTGGCGTATCTTAGGGGCGCAACCCTTTGACATGCGCCCCTCCTTTAGAACTGAAACTGTTTGCATGTGGATTTGGGGTTACTCTCTCAATGTCAATTTAGCAGTTTGTAATCGGAATGTTTGTTACTTCGACGATTTTTGAGGGGGCACGCGCCTGGTGCGCCCCCTCTAAATCCGCAATTGCAATTCATGGGTCAGAATATCAGACCAATTTCCAATGCCAAATACGTATATGTTTTCCCCAATTTCAAGAAAAAAAATCCCAAAATAAAATGAAATTGATGTCATGAAGCCTGGCTTCTCGACCATACACCCTGTCCCTTAGCTGTGGTTATAGCGCGGGAACAATTGTTCATTCACAATGATTATTATAAATGCATTTTTTAGCACTTTTAGGTGGCATTCATGGTTATGTACAATAATATCACAGAGAAATTGTGCCAAATCTAACGATTTGTTTATTTACAAATTGCCAATTATTACACGACTTTAAAATAGTACTTTATCCAAAATTGAACAAAGGATACAAATTTGCTTCCAAAACCGTTAAAAATAGACAGTAGCTTTTGGCGCATTTTTTCTTTGAAAAGTATTCAACACATAGCAACGGGACTTAAAAAATTCTTAGGAAGTTCCTAGGAACCCTTATATCTTAAGTTGAGATTTAACAACTACTACTTAAGAACGTTTATGAATAGAACTTAAGAAAAATGAAATTTCTATCTTAAGTTGAGAAAAACTTAAGAAGTTTTATGAATACGGCCCCTGGTCTTTTTACTGATCTATTGATCATCGTGAGCTTCAGACCTTGAATGATTGGCTGAACTGGAAAACTTGCTGCAGTCCAATGGAAGTGTACAGTATTAAGTGATATTGGGAGAGTTTAATGTAGATGCCTTAGAACTAGACTATGTGTTCCTCTTACAAGTTTAAGCAACCAAAGACATCTCGAAAATGTTGATCAAATTCAGAACATATATCAAGCGACATTCAGAATCAGTAAATAATCAGTATCAACTACTTCTCCGACCTTTAATATGTGGTTCGGAAGTTACAAATGTCACAACTAATTCACGAACAAAAATAACATAGTCATGGTGTTTTTTTAAAACAGGTTCCCAAAAATAGATATAGATTAATGACTGTAACGTTTTGCTTGTCTTAACTTGATATTATCCATTTTACTAGTTCACCTCTGTCAGGAGATTTACTGTTACTCATCGATTTCTATGACTACATTTTGAACGGGTTCATATCTAAATATACTATGCTTAAATTTTTCGAGGTGTTGGTCATAATCATATTTCTGCCCACATACATTTATTGCGAAATTAATAATAGCATGTCATTAGGCGAGACTTGATGTTTTCAATATTATTTTGTAAACTATTTAATTAAATGTTTGAACAATATAAATTATACACGAAATTAATGCACAAAAACAGAAGCCGATAAATCTATTTTGATTTTAAAAACAATCCATTAGCATTACAACCGTTTATTTTCAGCGAAAGAATCACAAAATCGAGCTTATTGCAGCAAATACAGCAATCATTGCATAAAGGCTAACCTCTCGTCAATAACAAATATCAAATGTGAGGGAATTTCTCAAACGTACTAAGCTATAATATTTCATGTACATTGTCAACATAAAGCTTTAGCATGTGAAACAACTTCCAGAAGATCCGATTTTGATTTATATTCAGATAGTTCACATTTAACATATTAGCACATACTCAATTATATGTGAAACTTTATTAATTATACACGTTAGAACGACAGAACATATTCACCGTTTTGCCCCATCTTAAATTAGTTGGTACTTTAACGGAAGTAGCGTTATGGCTTTTGTGATATCTCACGCTGACATAAGATTTATTCTTTCTACTTGTTTGTAAACGCTACCATTATATATGTAAAACAAGACGCCAATGCGGCAACATTAAAGCCGGATTTTTTTTGACGATGCAATTTTGCTATCCTAGGATTTGAGCTAGTGACCTAGTATAATTATCCAAAAAGACCCATATTTATACTTATCGGAGATATCGTTAATACAAATAACCTGATCAACAGAAACTATTCCATTTGTGTGAGGAAAAATGAAAAAAAATATAAATACATCGACTTTTCCAATAAGATCTGTCCCAGAGACCTAGTTTTTGACCCTAGATGACACATTTTATCATCTAAGATTCCATGTACACAAATATAATTAAAGTAAATTAAAATTTAAATTTTTGAAAAATATGGGTAGATATAAAATTCTTGATTGGGATGTGTGTTTATAAAATAGCAATTGTATTTAGTTGTTGACTAATATTGATAGATTTGGTAAGCATTGTGCAGGCATGATTATATATGAAATGGTTAACCTTAACTGATTTGACCTAGTGACCTAGTTTTAAATCTAAGGTGACCCATATACATAAATGTTTAAGTCAACATGTAGACACATATTCTGACCAAGTTTTATAAAGATTTGACAAAAATTAACGAATTGTTATGACTGTGGAATTCTTTCTCCTAAGATTTGACCTTGTGACCTAGATTTTGACCGAGGATGACCCATATTATTGAAATTTTAATATATTATGCAGACAAATATTCTGACCAAGTATCATAAAGATTTAACAAAACATGTAGAATTTATGACGTGGAAAGATTTGACCTGGTGACCAAAAAATTTTACCCGGAATGACCGATATAAAAAATCAGCACGATATTAGGCAGACAAATATTCTGACCAAGTTTCATCAAGATATGAAAACAAAATGTTGAATTTATTAGCGTGAAATATTTGTTTCTAAAGATTTGACCTAGTGACCTAGTTTTTTACCCGAGAATGACCCATATTCATATTTATTCAAGATAACATGCCGAAAAATAGTCTGACCAAGTTTGATAACCATTGGACAAAAACTCTTGATTTATTACATAAAATGAAAACTTTAACGCAGAATTGTTAACGCACGACCGCCCAAAAGGTTTTTGCCATTCTATAACCCGTTATTTTTCAATGGAAAATCCGGCTAAAAAGCTATTCCTGATAATACTATCCAGTTTGGTCTACATTTCGTAAAGCCATAAACCGTAATGTGTACACATCTATTCCTTGGAAGCTTCACACTATGGTAACATATATTCCTAATGTTCTGCTAATACAATCACATCTGTATTACTGTATTAGTTAGTTTTTGAGTAAACAAGAAAAATATTCAGATATAAAAAATCTATAAATTAAGGAATTTTACGTTTTTTAAACCAAAACGAACCTGTTCGCTAGGGGGCGCCTTTAAAAAAACATGACCATTGTATAAGAATAAAATCAATTACCATTTAGTCATTGAGCATTGTTTGTACCAAATGACGTGAAAATAAACATGTTTTTAAACAAACAATTCCATCTTCCATAACCGAGGCTGTTGTTTTGAAAGGAACTTTTGACTCCCATATTCGTATTCCAATTGTAATTACTTCAAATTCCTCATTAATCTATTCTGGTGTTATCCTATGTCAACATTAAACTTATATTCATAAGCGTTTATATGAGCAATATGTCAAAATGAACAATTGTAATTTTATTATAGCTTTTAATAAAAAATCCATACTCACATAGTAGTTTAACTCCAAACCAAACATGTCAGTTTAGAAGTCATTATTACTTAACCAAATTAAACTATTTGTTATTGATTCCATACATTGGAGAGAAATGCGAAAGAAAAATACTACTGGTGAAAACATCTTTTACGTACACAGATGTACAAGCTTTTTCAATCCAGCTGCCACTTGAGGGCAAATATTTTAATTGGAAGTCATGATTAATCAAATAAAAAGGCAAATGCTTCCAATTAATATATTTCCCACCAGTGAGATATATTTTTCCTTAATGCATTTAAACTACCTGCATTACTTTATTGTTTGAGTCAGGTTGTCCTTGATATACACAACACGATACTCATATTTTTATTAAACAATAATACGATGAGCGGTTCCATATCAACCGTCCACATACCTATGATATGATGGAAATCGCATGCACTACGTCGATTCCGTGACATACACAAAGCAAACCTTACAGATCATGCATTTCCCAAGCAACCAATGAATATTATTTTAACAAAAAGCTATTTTTAGGTGACATTTTTTTAAATCATTGCCAAAACCCTTTTTATCAATTAACAAGGTCGAGCGACAAAGAAAGCAAATCTTCTAAAAGTTAGATATAATCTAAACAAGTACGCACTACAGATTAACAAACGTTGTGTTTTGAAATAATATCAGGGAATATAAGTAATTAGTAATGTACTCACCTATGTATATCCTGCAAACTATAACTATCACAAAGGTAATTCTTAAGTGTAAACTTGACATGACTGCAGTTTCATACATAATGAATGGTACATACGTGTACTTCAGTAGTTTGTTTAACAATCGGGAAGTTTAAATCTGATCTATATAATATAACGCATACGACAGCAGATAAACTTCCTGATCGTATACATTACCTTGTGAAATCCTATGTAAACATATTTTATACTAGGGTTAGTGAATCGTAATAAATTTCTCCATTTCTCAAGGAATAAATGACTGAGGTTGTTATCCATCTTTTTTATTAATATCCCCCTCGGAAAATGTAGATAAATGTATGTTAATCCTTACACCATTGTCAGATAACCTTGATGGAATGCTAGTAATTTAGATATAACGGAAACAATCAGGTATGTTGTGATCATTTCGATTTAGATTCGTGAAGGCGCTAGAACACAATATATCCGAAATCAAAAATACGACAACAATTCGTTGTGGTACTTTTATTGGCACGTGTTTTGTACTGAAGATGATTGTCTTAAGTCTATTTAGGCCTTTCGAGATTTTCTGACATTTTAAACTGCAGGAATGCATAGTACTGTTATGCTAGATCTTTGGTGGGAGTAATTCCCCTTTGATAAATCTGAAGAAATCATCAATAATTTTGTGCGTTTAAAGGAAAGCAATAAAATTATATTAAATACAAATATTTGTACATAAATATGTTCAATTCGATAAAAAGAGGTCAAGAAGGATCAAATTCAAATTAATTCAATTGACGTGAAAAAAATCAACGGTCATTTCTTTTATTTTCCACAGTTCAAAGATGGGGATTTTAAAATCTCAAAATTACAAGGCTTGACTGTCTTAAAAAATGTCTTTGAAGTAACAGACACTTGATAAACTAAAGCAAAGTCAGACGTAAACTTTAAACAACAACCAAATTATACAAACATGAATTTAGAAACAATTCATCCAGTCTTATCAGCGTATAATTGATTAATAGTAACTAGTTCTTTGAAATAAACGAAAAGTGAAACAACTAACCAATGTTGTGCGATTATCCATTATTTGTTCCATGTGCAAAACATAAAATCAAACTGTAATTGTAGGCGAACATGATTTATCAAAGGATGACAATTTCATGCTATGTTTAAAGTAAATGTACAACATTTTACAACTACTTTAACGCAAGCTTTTCCAGGATTGCAATATATGAGCGTGTGCGGTCATCACAAAAATATGTGTTCATGTTTAAATTACAATATTTTGACTATTATTTTAATGTACATGTCAATGTAATAACTCACTATGATGTAAAACCAGAATAAAATATGTTGTAGTGCCATATCAAAGTGCCATGTATGTGAAATAATTGAAAAACCTGGTATATTGCGTCCGCTTATTGTTTGGTAAGGAGGCGGTATATTTAAACATTGACTGCGGGGTTATGAAATATTGTAACCGAAAGTAACAGTTTAGGTCAAAAATTATTATTGCTAATGCAGATTATATTGAATCAATATTTTCGCATTTCTAAGTGAAGGCAGGGTTTTAAAATCTAACTCTTATTTACATCTTTCATTACCCCTTACTAAATTTGAAATCGAGATTCAAAATCTAACCCTAATTTATCCCTTACCCAAAATTTAAACCTCTAAATACCTCTAGCCATTTCTGAAGGTACATTTTTAAATTTCTTTCGTCCGTTTTAAAACAAAAACTTCCCTCTGCAATTATCATTTTTACTATTTTCCAAAATCAGACATTGATACCACTTCGTTGGAGGAGTTTCAAAAATTGCCAGGCTTTTGGCCCTCAATGGACAGAAGCTTTTCAAAAAGCGGATAGGCCGGATAAACCGGTATACATTAATATCCAATACTCATATGGCCGTAACAGAGGATGCATAGTTTCAAAAGTTCAAAACTTCTGAACTTCTGTATAATGACAGTAAAGACAGCCAAGATGATGATGGCAAGCTACCATATTATGCATTTTGGCGGTTATTGAGAAAGTCAAACAGACGGATTTCCCAGTCGCGTAAACCCAGTTTCGCTTTACAGGTACTGGGAAAAGGGGTTGAGTAAAGATAGGACCAAAGCTGGATGAAAACGAAGAAAGTTCACGACAAAAGCAGGAAGCATAACCGCAGCAGGGTCAAGTCAACCGTATCAATGACTGTGGGTGCGACAGGTACGTATAATCTGCATGGTCCTCAAACCATTCCGATCAACCAGGTCTACACAAATTCATTTGTAGTTTTAATACTTTCGCGATGCATAATGAACTCAAAATTAATCGTCCACAGACGCGTGTCACGATCTTGGCAAACGTGTTAAAGTATGTATATATTCTACATAGTTTACCTCATATTCATGACAGCAACACATTTACATTAGACTTCATGGATTCCATTGAATTGGAAAAGCTTAATTCAGCACAGTATAATCCTAGCAGATTAGTTGAATTTTATAATTATTTTGACATTTAAGATGACATAAACATTGTGTTACGGCATCGACGAAATGGCGTGAAAAAGGAACTTCCGAATTCCCGTTTAACGAGTCACAGGTCAAATCGACATGATAGCGTATCGAAAAAAAACTAAATGAAATTTGATAAAAGATACATTTCAGATGAACATTCCGTCTGATTTTAAACAAAATGGTAATATACCTGGTTGGTAAAGCACTTACGTGTGTATATCCTTCGAACTATAATTATCGCAAAGGTAAATATAAAATTGAAACTTGCCATAGCCGTGGCTAAAATCGACTGATAATATGACATGTATTACGCCAACTAGAACTTACTTTGAATCAATATATTTGGTGTAAATTGCCAAATCGGAATTCGCTAGGGCGCTCACAAAAGAATAATATACAACAAAACATTTTGTAAAACAAACAAATTTAAACATTTCAACATTTATTCCTGACTGAGGATGTAACACGTTTGGGATTTAGTTTTTAAATACTGCCCTATTCATGAAGTGCGTAAACAATACAACGATCTCGCGTAAAATCGTGCCAATTAATATAATGTTGTTACTTCTTTCATAATCGTTGTAAAATACATAAGTTTACCCTTAAATCAATCTTGAATTTTGCTTCTATAACCTTCCTTGAAATACTCCACATGTTTCTGTGCATTTATTTCAAGAATTCAAGATGATGTTATAACTAATCCAAAAGTGTATTGCTTCCATATATGAATTTGAAAAGGTTCATGTGCGAGGGAACGTTACGCACTTAAAATATATCTCACTTTTCAAGTGCATAAAGTTCCACACCTTCTTTAAGATAAACCACTCTCTGTATTTGTTTTAAGCATTCTTTTTCATTAGGTATTAATTCTCATCTCAGTTAAAATGACCGTTTTCCCGAATAAATCCCGAAATTGATGTTAGTAACGACATGCATGGCGATTGTCGCTATGATTCATTAAAATATGATAAAAACCATAACTTGTACAAAAATGATTCAACACCATTAAAAGATGTGTATCAACCATTTTATGATTGCTAAGCGGATTGGGCAATTATATGATGAAGTTATGATGCTAAAATGTGTACCATTAGCACTTCTGGAGAAACAGTGACAAAAATGAAATTTTATTATTGAATGTACTAAAAAACAATAATGTGCTAAGACAAAGCATTATTCCCAGAAAATTATCTAAGAAACAATTAAAAACGTCTGAAAGCATTGCTTGCTTTTTTATGGTAGTTTAGTGAAAGTGCCAGTGTTTCTTTTATGAATAAGGTACTCTTTATCAAAGGAGATTTCATTAAATCAAAGACTTGTAATAACAGAGCTTATTTTTAGAGCAAAGCCAATGAAAATAATACATTTTATAGTATTTATAATGTTGTTGAAATTAGTGGTTTATTCAAATAATTGAGTAATTGAAAAAAAATACTTTTAGTATACATATTTATGCGAGGAACTACAGAAAGAAGCTCAGTAGCAAAAAGTTTAAACATAAACCCGTCTTAATGGCACTGGGTTAACGCCAAAGACATGAAAAAATCACAAACAAGAAACATGGAAAAACAGCACCAAACTCCACAAATAGCACATTGCATACATACTATATACAAACAAACTAGATATGTTTATCAAGGATTGTTAGGTACCGCCTTGGAACGGTCAGTAAAATGTAAATTTACTGGGGGTTTAAACCAGTTTAAGTGCACAAACCTCACTCTTATTCAAACAATCCTTGAATGATTCTAGAGGTAGATCTATATGTTATATTTTCTATATTAGAGTATTTAAGAAAATCGAAGAACTTGAGATTCCGAAATCTTAAAAATACAATAATATTTAGTGTAACATCTTTTCTGTTCTGGGTAGTGTTTAAGTATCTAGTGTGGTGTTATTGTGAGGACAAAGTCCGTCTGACAAGTTAACAATATATTCAGGATGATGTCACTGTTCCCCATATATTTTAGGATCTAACAAACAATTACAAAAAAACCTTATAAATATGAAGTCATTCAATATATTAGAAATGCACTAAATAATTAAAAAAAGAAACGCATCATCAATTTTGGAGGGTGTTTATTCCTTATGATTTAAAACAAAAGAAAAGTATCTGTACATTTTGACAAAATTGAGGAACATAATGACAACATTATCATGCAAAATGAAGGACATGATATTTTATTCTAAACATGCTCGTAATTTCAAAATAATTAAGAAAGACGGAGTTTAAATATACATTTTGTTTGAAAAAAAATAAAACATCAACATTTTCATAATTTATTATGATATATACCAACATGTCTGTTATATTTTTAACTAAGCTACAAGAAGTTGATCATTTGTCGTCGGATTTTCCGCACATAAAAATCGAAAATCGAAAACAATAATCGAATAATTGCGCGTTACTGTTAGGAATTCTGTCTTTACTATACACCCATGATTAAATTGCTGTGGCAATGGAACTTAGTAGTAAAGCACTGGATCTGATTGTTATTTGTTTAATATTGCGACATATTTTAATTTTATACAATCAAAAGATTTCATTTAAAACTGAGAACCTCTTTTGCACTTAACATTTATTTACATAACTGTATATTATATCTGGTAAGAAAAATACATTTTTTATTTTCTTTCTTATTGCTTTTCACTTTCGCTTGCCTCTGAATTGCCTTATATTAAATAAGTATCATTTTTCTTCCTACCTTTTTCGAGAAAAAAATCCATAGAAAAATTAATCAACTTGTTGTTGCCTTAAAAAAAGATTTGTTTTTGTTACTGTATGGAGTCCAATACCTGTTCTATCTGAGGAAGTCTTTAAGGTGTCAACTTTATAATTGTACCGAGTCCAATGCCTATCCAATTCATAGCAGTATAATTCCAATCAAACTTGTATAAAGAAAAATGTTTATAGGAATAGGATTGTTATGTATAGAACACATATTCACCTCTAATTGAACTATAATAATGTCTTGTTCAAGTTATATATACACATTGGAAAACTAGATAAAACTTTCTCACCAAACTCATCAGATGCAATGCTTTTTGAAATTATTCTGATGTTTTGTTTTTAATTGGGGTCATTGTAAGGTTTTTAATCATTGAAGTACTTGGGGTTTTCTTAATTATTTTCTTATTATTTGTTTTATTATTAAGTTTTCTCAAGTAAATGCATACTTTGATAAGATTTACCTTTTACGTTTATTTTCTATATTTGTGATGGTTAGGATAAGAATGAGGTTTGTGCACGTAAACTGGTTTAAACCCGCAGTAAATTTACATTTACCGTTCCAAGGCGGTACCTAACAATCCTTGATAGACATACCTAGTTTTTTATATATAGAATATATGCACTTTTCACATAAGTTCTGATAGTACTACAACAATTGTATACGCAACGTTTATGTACTTTTCTACAGATTGTTATAGCTTAAAGGCAGCCACGTAAACATGATGTAATACAATTAAGTGATACTGTAGATTTGAGTACATAATCAATGCTACAGTTAAAAGAGTATTGAAAAGTGTAGAAACAAAAATAAATCACATTTAAAAAAGTGTTACCCTTTATCGAATGCCCAGGTCTATTGGTAGAATAAACATTCTACATAAAATGTATACACTATTACAAAATACATTTAAACATGTCTTATTTCGATGTTAGCCAGAAACTGAAAACTCTAATTGTTTATGTTTTATTGGTGGATTTAGGCCGATATTGGAATTTGCTTTTTTGTATTTTGTTTATACTTATGCAAAATATAGCATTATTTAAGTACATGGTAATGTACTTCTACCACATGCCATTTAAAAAAGATCATAGATATCATAGACAATAAACCAACGAATGGCGCATCAAACGGCGTTTCAACTTTAAGTAAATTAAACAATATCTTAGATTCATTCTGATACGTAATCTTTCATTGCCAATTCTGAAGAAGTTTTTTTTTGTGTTTAATTATGTTTTATGTGGTGTATGCTACATAAAACAGATAACAGCTTAACTGTTTCAATAACGCAGTATATGTCTGTTAATACCCTGACTAAGGCATCGTTATCACTCATAACATCTACCTGATCTCTCTTAAAACATAACTTTATGCACAACCCCCTTGCCTGCTTCTCAATCTTCGGCAAAAAAATTGTCTAGGAATTCTTGATAGTCCAAGGCATGTCGGTCAGCCATTGTATCAACCAGACGTTCCAGTTTTCGTTTTCCGTAAATGGCGACAGCTTGAAGTTTTGTCGCCTGTCTCTCGCCGCTTGGATACTTGCCCGTCTTTCAAACGCCAGCTACCGGTCGGGCCTCTCAACGCCATAGTTTTCGTCTATGTGGCTCACATATACTCCGTGTGTACAACCTCACCCAGCCGTTTGGAGTGTGTGTGTGCAGCAGCTCACCAGTCTGTATTTATGTGCGGCAACTTTCGCTTCAGGTCCCACCATTTTTTGGTACCCCTCGCTGGTGTATTGCAGTTATGCTTGCTCATGTCTACGCTGGGCTTTTTTAAATCCCCGCAGCTCGGTGACAACCTATTTCAAAACACCACCCATGTCTGACATCATTGCTGTCATTTTCGCCTGGGCTGGTTCAATATTGATGTTGATAGATTTATATCAGTGTTCAAATGTGGAATACATGATGCTTTTAAACAAGATTGGGATGGTGCTTTAATAAATTGCACGGTGCTAGATATGTATAGAACTTTTAAGACTAGTCTTGAATATGAACGTTATTTGGACATTTTACCCCAAAGTTTACGATTTTTTCTTTTGTAGACTACGAATTTCTGTGCACCGACTTTATATTCAGACTGGATACGCTAGAAATAATATTGTTCGAAACCAAAGATATTGTCTTTGTTGTAATTCCAAAGATATTGAAGATGAATTTCACTTTATCTGTGTGTGTCAAGCTTTTAATGATTTTAGAAAGAAATATATTAAGAAACGCTATTATACAAGACCGTCTGTATTAAAATATTTACAACTATTTCAATGAAATAATAAAATAGAGCTTATTAAACTATGTCTGTTTGTTAAAGATTCGCTTAATGTAAGATCCACAATAATTAATGTTAGAACTTAATATTGTAGCATTTGTTCATCCTCTGATTTATATAGATGATTTTTTGTATATATATATATACGTGTTTGTATTACATTGTTTGTTATTATGCATTCACGTTGACATTGATCAGTATAAACATATGTGTTGATGACGATGTATACTGTACAAGTCGGAATAAACTGTCTGTCTGTCTGTCTTTCTGTCTGTTCGCTAACGTCAGGGTGCGTCTGTTGTATTTCAGAACTTGCGTAGCGGTATGGGCTACAGTTGACACACTCCTCTCGTTCCCCGGATTGCTCTCGTCCTCCTTGTCTGGCTCCTAGTTCTGGGGCAGGTAACCTCTTCTTTATTTTCGTAGTTTGCCATATCATGAGAAAATGCGTATCACTGGATTGGTATAGAATCACCAATCCCACATCTGCACCTAATGTAGGGGGCTTACCCTAGTTTCACGCTAGTGAAATGTACTTGACACAAACATATGTGGACACCCGCTGTAAAATACTATTCAGTTTCCACTTTTTGTGAGATCTGCTAACAAGTTCAGTTTAGCTCTCATTTGACCGACTCAACTCAGATCTCAACTAGACAATGATGTAGTCTGTACAAATCCGACCCCGTATTCAAAACAGCTTGTTAGTTTAAAAGTTTTATTAAATTAGGCGAAAAAACATACTATCTGAGAATAGTGACTCATACAGTAACAATATGCATTTAAATACAATAAATTAAATATGTCCTCGTTATCTTCAATATATGTTTGTTTTATGAATGCATATATCAATTTTATCAAAATTAAACGTTTGTAAAAATACGAATAAATATAAAATGTTTATTAGATCACTTAAGTTATATGCTTACTGATTATTCATTATATTTATTATATAAAGCAGTACTATTATGTTACTATAATTATTTGCACAGTTTAAACTCAGTTTTTATTACGTTTTCAGACGTAACGTGGTTCGGCTGTAAACAAATGGTTGACTCAGAGTGCCTGCCGACGAAAATTGTGGCATTTTTACTCGCACAGCAACCGTAGGTTGGTTAGAAGCCACTGCCATAAAAATGATAGCTATGCCACCCAATCCGTTGGCGGTGCCAACTATTTAAGTGGCAATCAAGTGACGACCCACATAATGAACGTTTTAAGGAATTAATGGCAGCCATCTTGAAAAGGTTCGCTACTGATACAAAGAAAAACTCTGAACATAGCTTCTAGATTTGGAATAAAAACAGGATGAGTTACCTTATACAAGATTGATACAGATACAAAGGTAGATCTTGAACTTAAACAGTAGAAGTTACACATTATAAAAAAATGGCTGACATCATGCGAGTACAGAAAACGTACGATGAATAAATGCAAGAAGATGGAAATAACGTCGAACCAGCGGTGTTAAAATCGAATGCATTTTACCAAAAACATATAGAAGGTATATATTATTCATCGTCAAAGGTAAACATATTTATGCTGACAAAAGGTTCACTTTATGCTTGTAATTACCGTCTGGGGTAGAGTAAAGTGTCTCTGATTTGCAATTTTGACCAATGCAAATCTAGAATCAGTTGATGACAGTTTTTACTTCCCCGAATAATAACATTCTCTAAATGGAATGGAGTAAGTACAGAATTAAATAACTTTCAATAATATAATATGTCAATATTGATACATTTTTGGGAAAATACTGTTCTAATAAGTATAATTTTTTCAAACTGAAAGGTAAATGTTCTTTGATAAACATTAGCAACACTGTCCGTGGAACATCTTTATTTTGGTGAACCGCACCATGTTCAAATCGAATAAGAAGTGTCGACGTTAGATTGCGTTGCGGTTCTCTTTGCTGTTATAAAAGGAAGATTTGGACACGGGATTAACTTTGTGTTTCCAATTTTACAATTACTTTACGCCAGGAGCACACGAACGCACTCAAACAACATAAACTATCGTTGTTACGTTATAAACAAATAATTCATTTTGTACCTGCTAGCTCAATTTCTTTCCCCATATTGTCAAAAACATACATATCACATGAACACTGTATGGATAAACTCGAGATATGGGTAAAATAAGCATTCTGTAGATTATTGTGCGCCTTAAAAAGGTCTGAAATTAATAAAGTATATTTAAGACGGTAAATTACACAACAATTGTGATGGGTATTGAGTGTGTCGACTGTACATTAATGTAATTGACAATTAAGGATAATGTGCCGCTAACGCGGTGTGGTCCTCTACGCAACCTATCATGTCTTTCAAATGTATATTAAATATTGATATATGAAAATGTTAAAGCATGTATAAAAGATTCAAGTACTATGTCATATTCTGAATTGTTTGATATATCACTTGGTGTTAAACAGGGTGAACCCCTTTCCCCATTACTTTTTATATTATTTATAAACGATGTAAAGGATAATATTGATCTACTGAGCATGACTGACTCTGTTATCAATTTATTGCATTATTTACTACAAATCCTGTTAGTCTTCAACATCAGCTAGACTTGGTATATGAATACTCTAGCAAATGGGGACTTAAAATCAAAACTAATAAAACTAAAATATGTATCTTTGAGAAACGAAAAAGTCAATGCAATTTCCAGAGGATGATCAATGACGAAGTAATTGAAATAATTGAGGATTTCTAGGTATCAATTTTACAAACACGGGCAACATGCGTTTTGCTGTAAAAAAATTGAGCAGGCTCTTAGAGCAAATAATAGCTTACTTTCCGTTTTAGTAGAGTCCCTCTTGATGTTAAAACTAAGCTAGCTCTTTTTGTTTCCCTCGTGTTGCCCATACTCACGTATGATTCAAAAGTCTGGGGCGTATATGGTTATAAAGAATTAGATAACCTACATCTTAAGTTTTGTAAGCTTGTATTAGGTGTTAAATCACAAACATCTAATGTGGCTATTTTTGGTGAACTTGGACGTTTTCCGTTGTCAGTTACATGTAAAGAAAGATCATTAAAATTTTGGACCAAAGTAATAAGGAACCCTGATTCATTAATTTACCAGATGTTTGAAAGTCATAGGAACGTGTTTGTAAATTCTAATGCAAATGTGTATTATAGCTCTCTTAAAAGGCTATTAAATAATCTCGGTTTTGGAAATATACTTGATGACTTTAATCCCGAAACAAATTACTTACCTTTTTTAGAACAAAGATTAAGAGATCAATATTTACAAACGTGGCATGATACATTATCAAATCAACCAAAGATGAAATATTTTTGTATGTATAAAAATAGCTTTGTGCATGAAGATTACATAGATATTGTAACCAACGAAAAATATAGAAAAGAACTTTCTCTATTTAGACTTTCATCGCATTCACTGTATATAGAAACTGGTAGATATGATAATGTAAATAGACATGATAGATTATGTAAACTCTGTACTCAGAATGTGCCATCTCTGGCTAACTTTAAGTACATTATGTTAAATAGAAACCGTAAACAGTTTAACAATCTTGCAAAAATTTGTTTTCTATGCTATGAAACTAAGAAATGAAAAGTTACAAGAATTAGCTGCTTCTTAATTAATCAAAATTTAACGTGTAGAGTATTTTAATATAGACCAGTAAAATTATAATGTTAATCATGTAAATACAAAATAAAATTTTGTTTAATGCTGTATCACTTATATAAAGTTTATGCTTGCTTGTATGTTTATTGTTTGTCATGTTATTTGTAGGTCTTGGCCATAACTCATGGTTATATTTGTAAATGGCCCAAGGCAAATTTGCCGATATGCCAATAAATCTGATTGATTGGTTAAATATAAATTTATACGTACGTCCTTGATACTTTGAGACATTTTTGTAAGGGATTATGTCAAATATTTACAAATATGTTTTTTCTCGTCTTTCCGTCTTTTAAAAACACAATTATACGATATCTGGGACGACCCACGAATATTGTGAAATATAATTATTTACAGATGAACAGACGTAAAACTAAGTTATACTAGGTTCGTAACATTTTTGTTAAATCGTTTATTGTTAGATTAATAACTATTACATATTTCAATATACGAATCAAAAGATAACTAGCAGCATGCATTTTGTTACATAAGGATTCAATCAAAAGGATTTCTGTAAAACACAATTTTAAACACGAACTTAACCATTGCATGTGTAACGTTATTATGTATTTTCCCAATTTCTCATCTCTGTGATATCCTCAACAAAGAAAGGTTCAACAATGCCTTCACAATATAATGAATGTTAAACATTTCACTGGCAAGGAAGCGTACAACAATCCTAAAACTTCACATCTTCTTACGTCGTCGAACAGCGTCAAACATTACAGTTAAACTTCTAAACGCTAGTTCATCTAATGCACCGACTGTGTCGGGTCCTTTAGCACTGTGTTGTTGTAAACGGGATCATCTACAAAACAAGAGAAATGTTGAAAACAAACAAGATGCGAAAATGCTGCATACAAACTGAAACGAAGACATATTAGTAACGTTCTATTTAGTTACACTTACAACCTGTAATGTACACAATGTTGGTCATAATGTTTTCCTATTTGATAATATTAAAGAAATTGTGCTCATACTACTATAGATTTCAAACCAAGTTCATCTTTACTTTAAAGGTTATAGACCAATAAACAGATAGCTCGTATGGTACAATCCGTCTAATTAATAGATCAATTAAAATAGTGTTTTCAATGTATACAATACTACTACCTTTGACGTTTTCATAGACTACATTTTTCTTTGAACCAGACGCATCCAGCGGCGTGTACAAGTGCGAACTGTGGGGGCTGAAACAAAGCATGATTGTTGACTATTTAATCCGATATATTTCGCATGATTACATTTAAGCAAAATAACTAAAGAAACTGTGACCCAGTCTGCTTCGACTGATAATAGTTTAGATGATCTAACCAGATTGTATAGTTTTTCGAGACAGAAGTAATTCACCGAAACGTTGATGTAACTTCAAATTAATTAAACAATATTAAAGACCTGCTTTAACATGTTGTTTTTTCTGCAATATAATTTATTGATATTTAGTAATCATATTTCATTGCCAATTCTAAATATGTGTTATTGGTGTTAATTATGTTCTGTGTGGAGTATGCTAAATGATAACGGTACAATTTACTCCACATACATAGAAATACTGTATAAGTTTGTATATAGTTGAGTAGTTTGTTAAGTCAACGTCCGGACATCATTTTATGGTACGGAGGTATGCGACCCGTTCTGTATCGACCGTTTGTAGTTTAGACGATTAACCTAGAATATAAAGATTCTCGCTAGAGGCGAGTTTACCGAGACGTTGAAGAGACCAAATGTGGTGAAGAGAGTTTTACCTTTTATGTTTAAACGGCCACATTGAAATTAAATAAAATCTTAATTCTTTCATAATATGTTATGCTATTTGATTGTTTCGTTTTGTACATATGGAGTGTGAGTGGTCAAGTGATTTTGGACCCGGTTAAGGGTAACTTTTGACTCACTCCCATTTAATGTAGACAAATGAACAACACTTTGAAAATACTTACAGTTTCCTGTTACATGTTCTCTCAAACAAAGTGAAGTATTATTTATACTACATATATAACCGAGAAGTCTATTGATACACCAATTCTTTACCAAAAGTAGATCGATATTCGGCATTATGATGTGTACATTGGATGTTACTTTGACGATACATATGTAATAAACAACAGATAAAGGATCAGTAAATATTAACGGCAAAAAATTATATTGACTATAAAATATTATGTCTTAAGCAACACAAATAACCATATAGTGTCCTATGGCAGAAGAGAAATATTTGGTGCCGAATTTGACGCATTGTCAAATTCATAGGTACACAATTATCTTCGAGTTGCAATTCATACACTTGTGTAAGTCTTGCACTGTCAGAGGAGTAATTTTATTTGTTTATCTCACCCATTGTCTCCATTATCTGTAAAATAAAATGAATTTAAAAACAGTATACCGATTTGTATGTATGCCATCATTAATGTTTAATAATGTATCAATATAATTGCCATTGATAAACTCTCTGTAAAGGTACATTGAAAGTTATCATTTCCAGGTCATCAATAATGCAAACAGAAAGGTGACATACAATCGAAAATACTCTATTAACTTGAGGTTATTCAATATAGACTATACTTGTTAGACATTCCTAAAGCTTTGATACAACCAATGCGTCTACTACAGCACACATATTATGTTTGTATTATAATCGTATTTAAATCAAGCCAGTTAGAGAATTGGCTTACCCCTCCGATGGATCCATTGTCATAGAACCAAACATTCAAAACCCAAAAAGTTTTTGTATAATAATCAAATTTTGAAAAAAAAACAGTACAATAGTTATACATAAGTAAGTTAAAATTCTTACCCAGTGCATCGTACAGAGACTTGTCTGTTACCATGGAAATGTCTTCATAGGTCTGAGTAGCGTTGTAACCACGATTATCAGATCCTTGCCTGAAATTGTTTTGTTGGAAATTAGTGTTTTAGTATTCAATGTGCATAGATGCATTATTATGAGTAAATGTTTTATCAGCAAAATGTTCAGAAAATATTTCTTGCAACATCTGCAAACTGTTTTAAGCATGTGTTTGACACATTGATGTTTAAAGCATTTACTGCAGTCATCACTTGATGTGATTAGGACCCCGAATTATAGCATAGTGAACAGGGTGATAAGTTTAGGACGCATGGTTCAACTTAAATACAGGTGGTATTATCCATGCAGTAAACAAGTGCTTTAGATCATAACGTTTTTATCTGCGATATTTGAATTTATGGTCAATTGCAAACAAATATTTCATGTATGCGTAATGACCATACAATATGTAAAGATAAACTGAAGGAAGATGAACATCCTCGTAAATGTATGTTTTAAAGTAAGGTGAATGGAAATAGAGTTATTGTATTGTACACACGATAAAATTGCCATCTGGTTCAAGCACAAGTACTAGTATCGTCATCTTATGTTGTTTTTTTATTATATTTAACATAATGGGATACACATTGGGACCTGTGAATCCCAGAGTTATAGTTCTTAATATTGGCTGAAATACATATTAACACAGTCAACATGTTTTGGGGACAAACTAGTCACACATATTTAATTTTTGTTTAAAGCACAGGATCTTATGCCATCCATTGATGTTTGAAGTTTTAATCATATTCATCTTATACCTTTAACAAGTTCCTTTTCAATATGTTTTGCTTTAGCATATTTTTCTATTCAAGAAAGGCAATTTGGGAACATTATTACAAAATTGTGGTTTTTGTAACACATCGATGCTATTTAATCCTTGTCGTTCTAAAGAAAAGTTCAAATAAAAAGTAAGTTGACATGCTGAATTTGAAGACATTTTCAAAGTATCGTTATTATGACAATATTTACGTTGAAATTACATCACTTTCATAAAAAATAAATAAATGTAGGAACCTTGATTCTGTTTACGAAAAAAACACATAACAAATTAGGACAAACAGACTGCTGGACGGGCATACACGTTTATTAGTTAATCTGATTCGGATTCATTCACTAAAATGGTGACTTACGAATCTATTCCGTTATCTGTGTGCGCATCATAATGCAGATCTGAAAACGAATATCAAACAATTTATGACTCGGTTGACTTCCCAATTCATTGTTCTATGTATACTTATGAGTATGACTAGTACATGTACGTGTGTCAAGTTGGATGATACTCATTAAGAAGATAACTTTCTTTTAGAATATTAAAATTCATAGTATTGGTTTGAAGAGGCTGAATTTGCTTGACTTATCCGTACACTAGCTCATTGACCTTTTATCCGAGTTAAAACCTGCTTAATTCCAATGAGAGATGATTAGACTATTCAAATTTATTTACTGTATTTCCTGTGTATTTTGGCAGGATGTATGCGTTTGATGTGAGATTTTGAGAAAAAAAAATAAGTTGCCAAGTAAACGTATGTTTGAGTTTATAAAGAAAGAGTAACACTGATGACAAAGTTAGTTTGATTGTTTACACATATATTTCTGTGCAATGAAATAATGTTAACATTGTTTACATGTCGTGCGAAAGTGTTGCATAAGTCTAATTATAAAACTATCAGTAAATCATTTTAGTATATCGTGTGACATGTATGGCAGCGTTCAATCAAGAGGAAATGTTGACGTTGTGTGCGATTTAGTCAGAGCTGGGGAAGGGAATTATGTTTTTGATTATATGGGGTGTATACAAAAATATTTGAGTTTATTAAAAACTTGATATAACCTAAGCGTAAATGAAACTGCACACATCTTAGAATTCTAAGGAAAGTTTTACACAACTATTGTTCCTCATAAAATAAAATGTTGTAGTTTTGTTCTAGATGTTTTCATTTCATTTAAAGGTACATATGAAAAACTTGTTAATTTGATGATTGATTTGGCAATGTAAAGGATATAGTCAATTGGTGTATTGTTAACTGTTTGGGTATAATTAACCTTGCAGTTTTCATCGCTATCTTTCCTCGGCCCACATATGAGCTAGTCTACTGGTAAAACTCTAACACGTGGATTTGTCTAATCTATCACATAATGCTCTAGTATATAATGAGCGTTCAAGTCAGTTTAAATATGTTTGGCTGTTGCCGCCGACCCGACCCAACTGTCCACTAGCGATAAAGAAGTGTTTTTTTGTCAAAAATTAATCTAACAAGCGAGACAAAGCGTCGGTTAATTTAGAAGAGCTGCATGTTTAGACTCAATCCTGGAAGTTTTAAACGTGATTGCCAATGAGTATGGGTAAAATATTTTGCTGGCATACTGTGAAATCATTAATGTTCGTGGGGCATTAATGTTCGTGGTTTACGTGGGTTGGGTGATCCATGAATTAAATATCCCTTAATATTGACCCTTTATTCACATTTCCAATTGCCATTTTATGTACATAGTCTAGTTTATTCGTTACAGAGGCCGCAGTATACAGCGTAAATATCCGTCAAACTGTATATCTTACTATCATTGTTTTGTTAATATTTTATATATGTCTTTAACAAATAATAAACCAAATCATTTAAATGTGTTTTTATGAACCAAATGACAGAAGTACGTGCCTAAATGTGTGCTGGTCATGAAAAGCTCCAAGTTTACAAGGTTTACAAGATGTGAGTGATGAGAGTCGGTTCTCGATTTTTTTTCTTAAATGAAATAATTAATCGATTTCGTTGAAAGCTACTGAGCACCCAACATGAAAATGTACAAAACAACGCGTTTAATATACTTATTAAACCAAAACGTGTGAATAAATATTGAAATGAGATGATATTCAAAAGTGATTGAATTTGTAAACATCAGCTATTATTTGGGATTGTTTACTCAAATATATGGACCTTCTCGGTGTTTTCACAGTTTGCAAAATTCTTAATTGGCATTCAATGGCTTCGCCTATCTGTATTTATAATCAAGGTACATCTTCTTCTATGACCTTAATTACGAATTAAATCGATAGTTGACATGGGTATATGCACTAATTGGCATGCCATTCCACTTTAGCGAGTGTCATAAGCCGAGTGACGTAGAAGACGAAAATACGGGCCACCGCGTGGAGATTATGGACACGATAATTTCGAAATATTTTTTTTCAAAAATGAAAAACCCCGAATTCAAGTACCCACGAAATTTTAGTTTTTCGGCAAACCACGAAATTCCATGCCAACGAATATAAATGATTTCACAGTATATCCTAAGATATATTTCTTTATAAATCAAAAGTTGAGCGCTCAGTAAAAGAGTCACACGATTTATTAACAAGCATTTTTAGTATTTTCAATAGACAAAAGAATAAAACATTTATCTGTAGGTGATAGTATTGCTAGTCATATACGCGGATGTTCGTGGAGAGAAATGGACCGTATATCGTGTTAGTCATCAATGCACAACACCCCAATTAAATGAAAAAATAATTAAGTTAAACTGATATTCTAAGTAATATTCTGGCCATTTATATTATATCCTGTATTTTTCTATTTTGTTTTTTATCGTACGCGCGTTTTTTTCTACTTTAAATATTCGAAATTGAAATCTCACCTTTCCGAGATAGTTTGATTGGACACAAACAGTCAATGTTGTACTTTTGTCTCAAAACAATAACCACAACTATCACCAGAATAATCGCTGCCACTATCCCTCCAATTTTTCCACCAACTAAAGTTCCAATGGTCCCAGGTGGTGATTCTAGATTTAAACATTAGCATAATTTATCATGTAAACTACTACAAACTTATCTTGTAAGTAAGCATTTAATATTGCCACGAAAGAAAGGACTTGTGATTGTCTTAAACTCTATAGAAATCTATAAAACTTTTGAATACATCTTAAACATTTTTGGTACGCCGATATAAAAAAAATCGGTATTTATTTTAAGGTTATACCAAAGGTAATAACGGCACATTCCTTTGAAAATCAATTTATTTAAAAATCAGGCTTCCTGTTTCTGTTCTTCATTAACCCAACGTTGTCTGAGGAATTGGTTCTGTAGGTCATCCAAGTACTATTTCCGTCAAAATAACCTGTTAAAATGTTCCTTAACTCATCGTGGCTATGTCATTGAAACAATAGCTCAACAAAGCAAACAATCTGTGAAATAATTATAAAAATCAGAGCAGTGTAACTGCTATTTTTGCGAGGGAGTTATTTTCATGACAATTGTGGATCAATGACTGTCACGAACGTGAACCTCTATGTTAATTAAGTCCAGATTAGTTCTCTAGAGATTTTCTGGGATACAAAATCTTACCCAAGGGCCAGGGGCCGTGATTACGAACAGTCTCAAGACTGAGTCTGAAAGTTGGACTCAGTCTCAGCACCTGAGTCCAAGTCCAGACTCAGCTGAGCTTGTCGAATATTACATGATTTCAAACAGTCTCTGACTCAGTCTCAACGTTGAGCCTGAGTCCGATTCCGCAATATTTATACTTCCATGAACGTAAGCGGCCATTGTTTACTTTTTCAAGCGTTATCGTTCTTGAACTTTGCTCAGAATTTCTAGACGCATATTACCGATGTAGTCAAAATCAGATACCTGTACAATGCAAGTGCCTGAGTGACTGTCGGCTGTGTTTGATGTAAAATGTCGCTAGAAAAACAAAGGACGACCTGGGATGAAAAAGAGCGACTGTGTGCCGTGCGGCTAGTGATTGAACAGTACGACGTGTTATACGGAGGATTTGCCGACGGAATCACATTCAAAGAGAAGTCGGCCGCCTGGATTAAGGTGGCCGATGACTTGAATGCGTAAGTTAGATAAGCTGGTTAAACGTTACCTTAAATGATTAAGCTTTCAGTGGCTATTTTCATCTTAAATTTTACGCAATGAGTGTATAAATATCAATACAAAGTCTGCATTAAAGAACTTCTTTTATGAGCAATAGGATTTTAACAGCATACAGCATTACATGTACCTGCTGCTTTAAGGTGGTTTGAAATACCTCATTTGTCTCATTTGAATATGTTTCTCTTCTGGGAAAGTATTTTCTTGCAGAAATTCTGACTGCTTGTATTTATATATAATCTATGTTGGAAGTGGAATTAATTTATTTATATTATTTTAATTACTTGTAAAATATTTCCTGTTCATTATAAAAAAAATTGATTAATCTGAAGGGTGGCCATTTCAATTGCAGATCAAGCAATGTAAAGCGGACACCTGCAGAGGTTAAGAAATTGTTCCAGAATGTGATAAGTAGAGGTATAATTTAATAAATGTTTTGATACTTATCACTGGTATATTATACAGATTTTCATCATTAATAATACATTATTATCTAATCAAAACACTTCATATGTGAAAAGTCTTAGAGTAAAATCTTTGAATTATATCATGGTGGAAATTCAGTAAAGCTTTACATTCAATTATTTATGTATTTAAACATCAGTATAAAGAATCCATTATTCTTTTAGCCAAGAAAAAGTATAACGAAAACATGGCCACTGGTGGCGGTCCAGTTGGCAAGATTACACTGGCAGAGGAAATTGTCCTTGAATTTCTGAAGGACAAGCCCCAACTCATAGGGATCCCAGGCGGGATAGAATCTGGAGGTACCCCTTTGAAGAATTGCTGAATGTATCAGTTAATTGAATTATATGTTTCAGCCATTTTTTTATCCTGTTAAAATAATGGTAATGTGCAACTGCTTCAATCATAGATGTTTCCTTTTAACATAATAATTCCCATAATGGAAGTAAAATGATATAATGGAAACAATGTAAAAAAAACATTTAACATGGCACAATCTAGTTTACACTGTATTGCATGATGTTTTGTAGCTATAAGAACCATTAATAGGGAAACAAATCTTATTTTCAGTGATAGAGCCTGTGGAAGATGCTGCCAGTGTTGCAGATTTGGTTGTGCAACAAGCACCAAGTAAGAGTCTTATAATATACTTTTATGAGGCCTTTTATATTAAAGTTCAGTTTGTCTTGATAAATGATAGTCATGATTTTTTTTGAGGGCACCTTTCTCATAATCAATGTTAAAGAATAAGAAGGGCTATACTACTTGTCCCAGCGTCGGCGTCTGGTTAAAGTTTTAAGGTAAATTTTGGGATTTAGGGATTTTCCCTTATAAGTCTAATATCCTTTCTTCAATTGACTTAATATTATTAATAGAAAAAGGGTTGGTTTTGAATAACCTAAGAAAGGGTCTACATATTGTGACCAAACTTGGTATATAGGAAGAGTTTATAGAGACCTTTCCTGATATTGTGTTTTCGGTTTGTCGAGTCTTATGACAGCTCTTGTTAGTTACCTTCTTCTCTCATCTTCAATTTCTACATGTATAATGATATCAATTGAAGTGATGTTTAGTTTTTGTACACAGTACATGTTTCTTTTATAGTATGTTACCATTGCCTCCAGTTGAGATGTTTTATAGCATCCTAAAGGGGGTTAGAATGTTTTCTAAAGAAAGAAAGTGGTCAAAATTGTCAATGTCTTCACAAGTGGTACTGCTCGGTACTCTATGTTCTGTCCAATTACTTTTTATAATCTAATATGAGAGTAAGTTTTACACATTTTCTTATACATCACTGTAACTTTGCATGAACATTTCAGTGACAGAGAGTAAGCACATCAGCACGCATCAAGAAACAGTGTCAGTTCATGCCATTGAACATCCAAGTGTGTCCCATGAACACCCAGATGAACCCAGAGTGATGCAGACAAATACAAAGAAACGTAAACCATTTGTATAACTCATTGTTTTGATATGTTTCTATGAGTACATTTTCAACGGTATATTCATATTTAACACAAAATCAGGAACATAGGATATATATGTATATCAGTCAAATCATAAATATTAAACACTTACACGAAAGGATGAATGGCATAATATGGATGCAGATGAAATTTGGTTAAAAAAGATAACATATTAATTTCAGTTGTTAACTGCCTTTTGCATTTGAAAGATATTTTTTTTTTCAACATTGGTGGTTTTAATGCCTTATTTCATTTTCAAATCATCAACAGCAATATATGCATGTTTTTAGAGTAAATTTGCTTTCATTATAATCCATGCTAAGGAATATTTGCATTTTTGTTGTGTACATTATAAATGTATAAACTTAAAAACAAAAATATACAATTTCTTCATAGGTCGTAGGAAGTGCATGGATGGGATTGAGCTCACCGAGGAGCTGCATGACCTTGAAGTTTGCAGAGCAAGAAAGGAGATTGAACTTTTAGATTTAAAAATAGCTCAACAACGTGAACTTTTCCAATTGAAAAAATCTGTTCTGGAGAATGCCATGCGAAATGCTAACATGGATTTCAATATTACTTTTCCAGGATTAGGAAATGAAAGTTACAATTTTTCATAAGATCTCTTTTTGAATGCAGTATAAATTGTTAAACTGCACTCTCACAAATTTACCATTTTTACAACTTTTTCATGTTTTGTCTTGGAAAGGACTAATTTTTGCGTATGTTTCTGCAAACAAGTGATATAAGATTGCTCTCAAAAAATAATTAGATCATAGATTTCAATATTTCTGTTCGAAAATTAATATTTTATGGCTTAAATGCATAAAATATCAATTTTTGCACTTGATTATAAAAATATGCGATCTAATTTTTGTCATGAATCTCATATAACTGGTTCCCTTGGATTTTCACAAAAATTGGCTCGTTCCAAGATAAAAAATAAAAAAAAAACTTATTCAAACTGTGACAGTGCAGCTTTAAAGATCCACTCTTACTCCTAGATAATATTTACCACACTCCATGATATTGTTTTAATATTCCAAAAAGGATGAATAGATGTCTAAAATAATTTATTTAATGAAAGATACTGAGTTTAATTTGAAAGAAATGAACATTTAACAAGTTATTTCTTCATACTAAGACTTAAGTAGACCATAGTAAATATTTTAGCATTCACCAATCATTTACCGTAATATCAATTTGAGCTACTCATTTGTTCTTCAACATATACAACATGTGTTATTGAGATGGAAATTATCCTTTATTATTAAGTATGTAGAAGTATTTTCTCTGATGATGTATCTAAAATCATTTTGATGGAAAGTATTTACAATCAAAAAATCTTATTTGTGTAATAGGAATAAGTCTACATTAAATTGTAATACATTTATTGTTTCAACTTGAATGTCTAGGTTATTTTAGTTATTGGTATTATATGGGGTATTACTGTTGATATATCATATATTACAATAATTTCATGAAGTTTTACTTTGTTCAATACAACTCAAAAACAACTGATGAAAAAGTGTGTAAATTTGACCGAGTGGACTCATGCAACAGTTTCAGAAAGAATTACACTCATGCATTATGATGAACAAAATGTGCAAAATAACTGTTACAGAAAAAGTGAGCAGAGCAAATTTTGCTAAAATCAATATTGTGTTAAGCAAACCATTACAAAAACAAAGATGAGAAATAATGCTGATCAATATCTTTTACAAATCAATAACAGAACTGTGATGTGACATAAACAGTATACATTCTTTATTCAATACACACCATGAAACTGAATGTTACTGTTTAAATGAAGTTGAAAATATCACTTTTTGCTTATAAATTATTGCAAAAGAGCATAAAAAATCAAAAACAATCTGTAACAATTCAGATAACATAATTGTATAATATTGTTTTTCATTTCATTTCATTATGGAACCTCACTTTACTGTAATATCTGATTGTTAATTTTGTGTTATTATCAGTCTTCCATTTGGTAAAGTTACATAGTTATAATGAATTGTTTGTTAAACTGACATTTATTTATGTGTTAATGAATAAGAAATACAATCGGTGATAGATGTTCAAAGTGATATCCACAACTTACACTTTTGCCATTAAATGTATAGCACATGTTTTATGTAGTTTCTCCTATTGTTAAACATGTTAAACATGGACTTACAGCTACATAAAGTATAAAAGTTTTTGTTTTTTTTCAATTCATCTATAGAAAAATATAGCCAGTTAATGTCTTAAAGGAACCTGTTGTCTTCAATGCATATCCCTGTTAAGTAGCCTTGCATATTAAATTCAATAATTGGTATTATCAAAGATATTAAAGCTGCACTCTCACGGATTGAACGTTTTGAAAACTATTATTTTTTATCTTGGAACGAGCCAATTTTTGAAAATCCATGGACACAAGTTATGTAAGACTGCTGACAAAAATTAGATCGCAGAATCTTATATTTAAGTTTATAAAAATTAGATGTTTTCTGCTTATTTCTTAAATAGTTAGTAACTGTTTAACTGAAATATGAAAATCTACACGTACAACAATGGCAAATGATTGACAGGGTGATTGTTCAAGTGCCTTTGGGTAATATAATCCCTTTGGGTCCGCCCATTAACATCAACACCTTGGTTGTCCACTTGTGGCATGTCATCATCCTCGTATGTTTGGCGTCCATACACAAAATTTTGCTTTTTTACGATTTTGATTTGTTTGTGCTGTATGTTGAAATTTTGAAGACATATTATAATGCTAATAGTCACTGCACATAATATAATAATATAATTATTATACTATAAATAGTCACAGTCTTAACATATCATTTCTTTTCCATGTTTTATTTTCCATATCATACTGTTTGTAGTTGCGTTTATAAATTAACTGATTATACTAATCATCTTTGATTTTCAAATATAACCACCACAGAATGTGAATAGGGTCCCTATTGAAGGCATCTTTGAATGGAGGGAGCTATTTGAAGTTATGTTAAAATTGGGTGACAATGCAGTTATCTAAATAAGATGTTTCTCACGTATCATAAATATTTTCTTTGTTTTTGTTTTTTTCAAATTGTTTGTCTATACAACATTTGTTCATGTACTATAAACAAAGCATTGAAAATAAACCAAGTTGAGACGATTATCAACACATATGTATTATGTAATATGTGTTTAAAGTATGTTTTTGCCAGTCACTGAGACTGTGTACAATTTCTCATCGACATCTCCTTAAAGTAAAAACAATGTCAATACAGAATTTAAATTCAGCCCAAACTTAGTTTAGCTTAGTTCAAAACATTACTTATATCAATGGGAGGTTACCTTCGACCGTTTCGGTTGTGCAAATTGGTATCATATCATGATATGCGTAATTCGTCAAAAAGTAAATAACGACCAGGACATGCTGTTTTCATTTTAATTTAACCAAATACTATTTATATTTTTCTATAGTTGGTTATTCAATGAAAAGCTTACATCTAACGTCTAGAAGTTTTGATCCTGACAGTTTCCACTCAGAGTTGATGTTACTTGCTGCGCAAATCCAAAGATTATTATCCAAACTGGATGCTGTGAAATCCAGTGAACTTTCCACCTGTATAAGACCATTGCTTTCAGACGGCGAACTGGATATGGAATTCATTATCTTGACGCCATTCCTGGTGCAGCTGCTTCTGAAAGTCTTATACCACTCCACCGTTGGTTGTGGAAGACCCCCAGATGCACGACACGTGAATTTCTTCGATGAGCCCGCGTTGACAGCGACATTTGCCTCTGTCGGTGATGTCAAAACTACTGTTGATATTGGCACAAAAATTGATTATAATTATTTTTCTTTATTTGATATGATATCCTTCCTGAGACCAAAAGTATATTTCTCGTTTAAATATGGTAAGAGGGTACAGAAAAACACTTCAAAGAAAACCCTAGGTTCTTGTATTTTGGTATTTTATTAGATAATAAATGTTCGTTGTTTGATTTTTCCTTATCTTCCCATTGATGTTTTATGAACCACCCAAGTCCCAAATGAAATGAATAAACCTGGATACATAAAATAGAAACAATTATTTCGAACGACCTAAGTATTTACGTATATATATATATATATATATATATATATATATATATATATATATATATATATATATATATATATATATATTTAGAACAATCCAACCTTTGGGTAACTTTGATGCAACCTTTGGGAGACTCGTGTCGCCCATAGGATATATGTTGTGTCGCCCAAAAGTAATTGTGTTTTTTTATATTAATTTATTTTTTTAAATAATAAAACAATTTTGCAAACGATTTTGCACGCTTTAAAAAGGTTCAGTCATTAAGCACTAATCAGCAGGAATACCATTTTAGGAAAAATCATGAATTTCAAAAAAGTGTGTATATTTTGAAAACAACCTTTGGGATACATTTATATTTTGATTAATAATTTTCTTGTCATAGTTATATGTTTAAGATAAGAGTTCATAAATGTGAAAAACAAAACTTTTTTTAACAGAAAATTTAATTGTGTTCAACTTAAAAGATTTCAAAATTCCCTCAAAAAAATAGTTGCGAAATATGCGTAAATTCCGTGTTATTGTGTCGCCCAAAGGTTGATGTGAATGCAATACATTACAAAATATAAGAAAGACCTGTACTTTTCATTCCATTTGTTACTTTATTTAAAAGTTTATAGACACAAATGTCAAAAGTGCTTATCATAATAGTTTTATTTTAAAATGTTTTATTGAACAATTGCACCACCCTAACTATCCAGGGTAGCGGTCCTGACGCAACTACGTGAGATCAACGAATGGCAATTCTAAGTTCATATGCTAACTCTCAGATAAAACTAATAAGCTCAGAGTGAACCATTACAAGCCAAATACAGCACATATATCTTAGTCATGGACCTATAGTGATTCATAACAGTTATTTGACATATTTTAGTATTGTGCCATCACAGATTTAAATGTTTTTCACTGCACACATATCATTTTATCATGAAAACTTATAAGGTTGACTACAAAATATGTGGCCTTTTATACAAAAGCTGTATCTAAAATCTTTAATCGCTACTAATTGACCAGTCTGTATCTACAGAAACATAAATCAAAGGTAACAATTTCCGATATGGAATGCGTAAAGACTGCATGCTGCCGGTAACCATTCCAAAATGTGTGGTCTAATCGTACTAGTCATTAAATAACAGTCTTTTTTATTTCCGTTGTCAACAAATTTTGCGGAATTCATTAAAAAAACAAGTGGTTTAGGTTATTTATTTTTTGATCTTATACCTTTTTTTATTATGTTACAGGCTCAGTTAATATATGTTTATTTCTTTATAAAAAGAACGGTTTAGCAAACGAAAAACTGTTCATCGCGTAATGATGCGTTAATACTATTACCAGGCAGTTGAGCGGCATAAACTTTATAGTGAATGATTAGTTGACTGACTGTTTTCATGTAATCATATATGTGTTTCATTTATCGGCGAAAAGAACTGCAAAAGTTATATGTACGTCAATAGCTTTGAATTAGGACAAAATAGTATTATGGCTGACTGTTTTAATGTAATTGTATGTGTGTTTCTATTAACGGTAAAAAGAACTGCGAAATGGTATATTACTGAAAAATATATGTACGTAAATAGTTTTGAAACATATTATGGTGACACTCGTATGAAAAGTAAACCCATACATATGTATGACAAACATACCTTTTGAGTGATGAACTTTTTATTCTTGCTTTATTATGCATTTATGGAAACTATTTATTGCTGATAATAGGATTGTAAACATGTATTTAGTAGCTTAGAACGCACTGAACATGAATGACTGGTGGGTCCGACAGTAATCAATTATTGTCTCATTATAAGGAAATTCTGTGTTTTACGCATCTTTCTTTCATATCTAACTCGGTATCCTTCATAACAACCATTATTTTTCTCAGTTTCGGTAAATGCTGGTACTTCTTATGTGGGAGTGAGGGTGCATTTTTAAATGAGATTCTCTGTCAGTTACTCTTCTACTAAATTTGTAACACATAAAATGTCGCAAAATAGTTCTCTACTGTTTAATGTCCTAAGAAAGTCCAAATTTAAGTATACTCAAATCTAATGTTTGTAAACATCCAACAGTTAACCGCTTGAACCCTGAACTGAGCGATGAAGAGACAGCACTAGTGTCCCGTCTGAGAATGTCCTGCCGTTGGAACTTAAACTGAGCATTTGCATAAAATAGTTTTGTTGTTAAAAACAGGTCAAATAAAATGTGATCCCAACAATCATAAGCAATCTTGCTGTACTGTGTTTATATGGTTACATCGTAAACGTGCTGTCTTTTAATGCCAGAACGTTTACCCATATCATGTAGTTTTTAGTCGCTGTAAAAAACTCATTGATATGTGTTCACCTTTATATTAGTGTAAGTAAGAGTGTACATTTTCCAGATTAGCATAAAAGTTGTGTCTTAGAAATATTTTTTTTGAATGTAGACAATACAACGCGTTATCTCATGACTTTAATGTCGAGTATATGACGATATATGTTTATGCAAGCCGTGTTTAAATTTATTTGCAATACACAGTGACTTAATTAATGTTAAAATTGAAATGTGACAAATACTCCAAACATCATGAAATGTCGATAAAATCTATAAAAAGAAAGCATTGGGTGTGACTGTTGGTCAAGGGTATTTTGTGCATTGTACACGAGAGTAACTCGAAAGTATGTGCTTCTGGTCATACTGATAAAGTGATATATTTTCACATTCAGATAAGTAAGAAACCGTTTACTTTTTACTCAAAATGGCCCCTAAACGTTGGCAATATTAAGTTATCAGAAGACCATATTTCCTTGATTGGATATAGTTCCACTCCGGACCAGGATAAGAAGCAGGGTTTCGTGCGAAACATCAATGCCGCTCAACCGCCTGGTAAATGACTCATTTTTATAAAAAAATATAATAATTGCCCTTTTTAGCATTGTCGTCACTTTCAAATGTCGAAGCACAAACCTGGCACCCATATCGGAGAGCCAATGTCAAAGTTTGTAAACAGATACATTTTCAATACTTATCCTTTCGGCCAGCTCCTCAGTGTACGACCTTGCAATATATGCTACAGCAGTCCTCAAATTCTTAGACTTGTTTTAAATTTTTGCGAAACTGATCAAACCATCATTTGCTAAAATAATATCTTTAACCAGTTTTAAAAGAGTAATCAAAGTAATGGTAAACATACTTTTTCACTATGGTCCTTTTAACACTCGTTCGGCAAAACGTCAGAGACTTTCAGTTCTGGTATTTCAAGCTCATCATTGTGCAAAAACTACTAGCAAAGAAATTTCCATATGTCGTTTTAAATAAGCAGGACTCGTGTACTTAGCTATTTAGCCATTTAGTACCTTTTTAAAAGTCCAAATAATTCAAGTAAAAATATGAATAACGATTTGTGTCCCCGTATTATAGCTATACACATACTCTGCTGTGTAAGTCAATTAAATGATCAACTTAATACCTGCATTTGCATTCTTATATCAATACGCAACTTTCCACAATTACAACTGCACTCATTGCACTCAGCAAATGTATTCTACAAGGTATTTTTTTCAATTAAACTAAACGTTCTCGAAAAAACACCATCATTTTTTAAAGATAGTATATGCTTGCTCATAATTTCCTTCGCCAACACATTTAGAGTTTAAAGTTGATTCTTAATGAGATCATGCAGTATAAGTCACTTGAAATGTGGACTACGCCAAACGTTACATATAAGGTAGGGAGTAATTCTCAAATCATATTAAACCCTTATCTGGAGCTTTGGTTTCATGAACAATGCACTGCCACGGATGAGGCATGAAGGAAATTTTAGTAGAATCTACTCTACTCTTGAAACCAGACTTAATTTACTACCAGGGTATGTTTGCTCAACTAAATGAATCCCAACAAAATGCATTGGACATTTTAATTAGGTTTATGTTAAAGCCTTCTTTCTTTAACGCCAAATACCTATGGCTCGAATAACCCACATACTATTTATATATATATGTTTGATGTACATACTTGTATCTTAATTATGCGCTCTACGTATATTTTTGGTGGAAAAAATGAACATATTTATATGAACACATTTATATCAGTTCTTTTTAAAAAAAGATTGATCATGCTCAAAATATTGGACTGAAATTACTGAGACAAACTGAGAAATATTCACATACTTTCCGTTTGGCATTACATGACTATGATACAAATTGTAGCAGGTCGATAGCCTTTTAACGTTTTACGCCATTTAATTAGAGTGGTAAAAATGTATAATATGCATTTATTTAGGGTTAAAAGGTTGTTAGTAAGTGCTTACACAAGATTATGGTTTAATGCGACACACATTTTATGAACACAAGGATAAAATAAGAATCTCAATAAAAATTGTCAAGACATTTAAAACATAGAAAATATACTCATGAAATAACTAAATCCCCCCCCCCCCCCATAAACAAAATGCTTGTAGGATAAAATGAATGATTCATTTAAAACATTATGAATTTATATTAAACGCCTAATTAGCATTTAATTGCATCATGATATGATTCATATTTTTCCGGGTTTTGACAACTTCGCAGAGGGAGTATCCCTGTCCGAAAACGATGACCAACATTCTATTCTAAACGACACTGTACATGCAGATATTATCATTCATCGGCCGAAGCAAAATCGAAACACAGGTTTATAGGATTCTGCTTTTTATATTACGTTCTGTAACTCGCAGATAATTAAATAATTGCTTATTTTACAATTTCAATCGCGTTATATTACGTAAAATGCAGTTTATTCGAACTATATTAACCGCATAACATAGATTGAGAACTCATTACAGCGTTATTTATAGCAAGCTTATTAATAAGCAGTAGCTTTTGCCCTCGAGGTATTTTCGATGCGAATGTAAATGTAAATTAGGCCGGTGACCAGCGCAGTTCTAACCGCGCTGGGGTTGATACGACCGTGCGCGCATTAATTCGCCAAAAGTTAAAAATGTTATGTCGAATTGACGATGCGATTTCAAAAATACGGTTATAAAAGTATGCAGGCCTAGCTGCCTACAGCCTTATTAAGAACATACGAACTACCAGAATGCACCTGATTGCACCATGGTAAACAATTTTTAGAAGTGGAGGCAAACACATTCACGAATAGAGGAAGAGCTACGCTCCTGACTATGGCTGTAAACCGAACACTTTTATTCTTATTGGCATGCTGTTGTACGTGTGTGTGTGGTCTTAACTAGGATCAGGGCCTGTCCCAAAATGTCAGACCCAAGTATTGGTGGTTGAGTGCGGGACGCGATGTTTACTCTTCCGAGGAGCCTCAATGTTTTTTTTTCAATGCCAATTAAACAACATGATAAAATATTAGCTTTGTTGTCATAAGTGACCATGCCCAAGCTGTCCCTGGTCAAAGCATGCCTTGGCCTTCGTTTATAACGTCTGAAGTAAAAAAACAACACTTTTTTTCCTCTGAAACAGCAAGGCACAGACCCTTGAAATAAGATCTTAACCATTATGTAATGGTGCTCAACACAGTTTGTTCATATTAAGTTTTTGCTGTCCGGACTGGCCCAGTGTGGTACAAGGTTTTCAATATACTTTGTCTTACTTTACAAATCTTCTTTGCCCGAATTCAAGACATCTACTCTCACTCACACTCCAACCACATTCCTGTAAGAGAAACTCAAGTAACCAATTGATTGGAAAAAGGGAAGTGACACTCAAGTGATCTGGCCCCGATTTCTCCAAACTTTTTAAGTCCCTTATAACAGGATTAAGCTAATCTCATTATTGTTTGTTTTCACAATTTAATCACAATACACCATTATTCATTTATAAAAAAATCAATTTAAGTCAGTATTTAAGCTAAATAAAATAAGCTACTTAAGCCTGTTAAGCTTAAGAAGTCTCAAGAAATTTGGGCCTGTTCATATCCACATGCCTCGCTTACACTCCACTTCATCAAGTGACCAATACGGTACAAATACATTATGTTTTAATGATCATATCGGATTATCTGCTTCACTATCATGGTGGTGTTTATAGTATACGATGTAAACATGTGTGATTTGAGTACCTTTTGTCAGTAATTGCGACAAACAAATGACAATTAAAATTATTATTCTTAAAATGAAACTTACCTTTTAAAACAGTTCGCTAATAAAAAATAAACATTTTGGATTGTAAATAACAGTTCTAAAATTCGTTAAAATGCATGTTTTCTGTTTTCTGTTTCCTGTTGTTTTTAAAATATAACCGTTTTCAATTGTATCACGTGATTTGAACATATTCGTATATAATCGTAATGTAATTTAGTCTACATGAAGTGGGCTTAGCGTTTGAAAATAAATTAAAGATGGAAGTTGAATGCACTTTATAAAAAAGCACATGGATATAAAAGGCGAATTCATCTACAACTTAAGAAAAATAACAACTCGGACAGAAAGCAAATCAAGAAATGTAGGAAAATTAAGATCGTATAATGATGACAGAAACAATAGTAATAATATTAATAAAAATAATAATAATAATAATAATAATAATAATAATAATAATTATTATTATTATTATTATTATTATTATTATTATTATTATTATTATTATTATTATTATTGTTTCTGTCATCATTAGCCGATCCGATTATAACGTCGCTAGGCCGCTTACTTCACACCACTAAGCCGCTATTTTCACGTACATAATGCTGTTTTTTATTGCAGTCATCGATGAATTACAACCATCAAGTTTTCAAGGCGGTCAAGATCATAAAACAAAATAAACATGTGACTGGTGCATCCTTCTGAAAATTGATGTCTTCACAGAAGTCACGTTTTTTAAAGACATGTACTCCAATGGACTGTCCCGGTCTATCGAATATTGTCAGGGAACGATCATGCCCCATAGTCGTTCCAAATTTATTAAATATTTCATCTTTACTGCTTGTCATGTACATTATGGGTGGTCTAGTCGTGCACTTACAAATGTCCCACACACAAAACACTTACGTGTTACTCATTTCTGAGCCGTTATTACAGAGGATTAACTCATTGTGTGTGGGCGAGATTGGTTAATCTGAATTCGGCCCTTAATTCCGAGTCCAGTCTTAGACCAAAATTGTCAAAATTATGCACCTAGAAAAAATGCTGACCAGGCACATTGGCTTGTATTTATGAAAATCTTATGACCAGTAATATTCTTCACTTTGAAATGACATATGTGTGGATTTGACTGAATAAGTTTTATAAATGGCACCCAAATATATCTCATATAAATTCACAAGGCCACTTGAACCGACCTCGGAGGATTAGATGTAAATACAAACCGAATGAGTCTGAGTGTTAAATATACATGACAAGGAGAAACTATCAGTTATTTGGAAATATAAGTGACCTGAAAATACTGGGCTTCATGATGTACATGCACTGGACTTCTATAAAATCAAATTTTCAAAAGGATGCGCATATCAGATAATTGTTTTGTTTCGTACTGATTATGAACGCCCAGCAAATCTGATTGTTGCAATTCATCCCTTGATGCAAGAATAGGCAGCTAGCTATAAGTTCGTGAAGTTAGCAGCCGAGCGGCCGTGCGGCGCGAAATTGCGCGAATTAGGGTCCTAACAGCATAGATTTGTTCTCTATTCAATGAAATTGAACATCCGTTTTGGGAAAAAAACAATGATAAATCAAAGCATATTTATTCATAGATAAACAGAAATCATTTTTTTATGAGCTTTCCCCTTTAACAATATTTTTTTTCTAAAAACTTCAACACTCTGAAGCGAGTATAAAAATATTCAATCAACCAGTCCAGCTAGGGAAGATGCTGGTATTCGCTAAAGGATATTGATTTGTGAAAAGGAACATTAGATTTATCAATGTTTTATCAATGTTTTAGAAGAAAACGCAAATAAAATAATTAGGAAGCAATTTAAGCCGCTAGGCTGCCTGGTCGCCAGGCCGCTTGCTTCAAGCAGCTTGGCCGAAATACCGATAGGCCGCTAACATTACGTACATTGCAGCTTTGAGGTTTTACGCATTTTTATTATTCAGAGTGCGGTCAGGGAATTGATATGCATTTCATAGCGAACAGTCAGTTGGATTATTATTCTTATAAGTAGTAGTAATATAATAATTGTTAATATCATTATTATTATTATTAGTAGTAGTAGTAGTAGTAGAAGTAGCAGTTGATAATTTAAAAAAAAATCCTACATCACTTGAGTTGTTATTCACTCCGAGGTGTAATTTTACAACCCGAAATAGATTCATTCGCTATTTCTGTCCATGTGCTTTTCTTTATTAAGTGTTTCCGACTTAACATTTTGTGTTTTAACATTAAAGACCGGTTTTTGCTAAACAAACACAAAAAACAATTATGTACGAAAACACATTTAGATAAGGTGATAAAATGAAAATAGACTATTTAATTTGCTCCTTTTTAAATCAATATTCATGTATAAAGATATATCGCCTCAATCAATAAAGATACTTGGGACCAGCTTATAAGTAATTAATTGTATATTATTATTATTATTATTATTATTATTATTATTATTATTATTTGTTTGATTGTTTGATTGTTGTTTGTTTGTTTGTTCATTCGTTCGTTCGTTCGTCCGTTCGTCCGTTCGTCTGTTCTCTCGTTCGTGCCTTCATTCATTCATTCGTTCGTTCGTTCGTTCGTTCGTTCGTTCATTCATCGTTCATGCATTCGTTCATTCGTTCATTCATGCGTTCATTCATTCATTCGTTCATTCATGCGTTCATTCATTCATTCATTCATTCATTCATTCATTCATTCATTCATTCATTCATTCATTCATTCATTCATTCATTCATTCATTCATTCATTCATTCATTCATTCATTCATTCATTCATTCATTCATTCATTCATTCATTCATTCATTCATTCATTCATTCATTCACTCACTCGATCACTCGATCACTCACTCACTCACTCACTCACTCACTCACTCACTCACTCACTCACTCACTCACTCACTCACTCACTCACTCACTCACTCACTCACTCACTCACTCACTCACTCACTCACTCACTCACTCAATGTTTGTAAAACATTAAGGGGATATTCATTAATAGACAGTCACACATAAAACGTATTTAAAACAGTTTATCGGTCGATTAAAAAACATATACTATTATGTAGTAAACTATACGTAACTCGTTAATATGTATAAAACAGAATTTACAATAAAAAAACTCATTCTTATTTCAGCTCTGTTGCAACTGAAATAAATTATTTCTTACAAGTTGTTAGAATTAGTATGTTTACCTCCAAAAAAATCCAAACTGCAGAAGGCACGTATGTGTTTCTTGTATCGTTTTGTTTGCCCAAAATGAGCGATATCTTGTCTTCAAGATTAAAAGTGAGCTAACACGGTTACAGACTTTTTGTAAACGTGTACATGAGACATAAAAATGCGTAACGAGTCCGTTTATTAAACGTCAAAGTAAAACATAGTTTAAATACTTCGTGGATATGCATCGCAAGCTTTAACAATTTGATGTATGTCGTTCAAATACTAAATTAAATGTTTTAAAGACTTATTTCTAAAATTATATATTTTAATAATTGATGTTTAAGAATTTCGTTAATAACTTATTCAAATGCTATGATATTTCCATCCAGATAGGGAAATAAACTGTCTGCATTCGGATTATAGGATTTGTTTTGATCATGCAATTATACACTGGGTATGTATTCATTCTCATTCATCAGTGGTTTTATAATGATATTTCTATCGCATAGAATCATCACTCGAGTGGAGAGATAAGGTTGGTTTAAGCCGATTAAGAATAGTTCGTTCTCAAGAGGTTTAACACGTTCTCAAAGGCAGATAAACAAATATCTGCTATTGATATCTACTGTATAAACATACACTTGTTCGTATCCTTTCAATCTTTAAGATGCTGGTACAGATAGGTAGACACATTTAGCAGTTAGTTTCGTGCTTCGAGAGTAATTGCAAATATCAGGATACTTATATTGTATTAATTTTGATTTACTGTTATAGTATTATTGATGGCATTTTTAAATAAACCAAATTGACAATATTATTATCATATGCTATATTAAAGGGGTTATTTTTGTCTATAATAACAAAGTGTTTTTCCTTAAATAAGAAAATGTCTGTATAATAATGCTTGGGTAAAATCTTTAACAATAACGCATTAAATTTCACTGAACTAGTCGCAACTTCTTGCATCAGCCAAGCCTGGTCTGGCCTGGCATTTAAAGATGAATGGTTAAAGGACATATATACAAGCGCCACATGTAACAAGTTTCTTCGAAATCCTCAAAACAACTAAAGCAGTAATTCAAACTAAATTCATGATGCACGTACATTACGTATCTGCAATAAACTAAGTCGACAACACTTAAGAATCAATTATTACTAATATCTTCTTTAAATCAACTTGAGTGTTTCGTTGCTTGTTCCAAAATCATATTTCCATTTAAGTTTTATAATTACTTAGCATCGCATGAAAGTGAGTATCTGAAGAATGTTTTAAAAATGCAGTCAACTAGTTAATCAAAGTATCTGAGGTACCCTCCATGTGTGAACGACATCAACCTTAAATAGGCTCTATTTTAATCAAGTGAAGATAACTGCTAAACATGTAAAAGATAATAACCGCAGCCAGAAGCCAATAACTAGAATGGATAAGCCGAAAAACAAAGTATAACCACGGTATTAGGAAGTAATATCACCGTAGCAGCTAATCAGAAAAGAAATGCACTTAGACTGTTAAATGGTGAAATGCTAAATAACATTTAAAATATTAGATATCTCTGCTTAATTTGTTTACGCCCATGTCATTTTTCAGAAATAGCGATACGGGTAACGGTGTAAGTTCATGTTTTACATAATTAAACGAAAAAGGTCTTTATATGCAAAGTTTAAGATTAAAACTACTAAATGAAGGTGATGTGACGCACAAAGACCAGGTTCTGGTACAAAGGGGACATTTAGGGCTACAATCTGATACAAGCCAAGCTATTATGCAAGTATGTGGACTCTGTGGGGGGGGGGCGGATTAAATAATACTCGGGTATAGTCATACTATAAGTCAGAAAGTAAGTAAGTAAGTTTGACATTGACATGTGCACAACACAAATGATATTCACAAAACAATAAGTCACCTTAATGTTAACAATTCTCAAGTATTGGTACATATATTAACTTATATAAGTATGTAAGTCGCGGTCCTGTTTCTCTTTAGCAAATAGTGTGTACAATTAAAAATTAAAAGTACTCATAAAGATTTCCAGAATACCGAACAGTTAATGTGTTAATCTAACTTCCTTCAGTAAATGAGGATACTTGGTCGGTTATACAATGTTGAAACATATACATGTTTGATACAAAATTAAATGACACAAGACATACTAATACAAGTATAAATGCTATGTATACAGTGTACTTTTTCTTAGAGCATAAGCTTTCACATTATTTCAATAACTACCTCATTTTTTTAATTCACTAAAAACGCTAATTTTTCGATGTCAGTAAGATAAATGAAATGATCTTCAGAAAGCACAGGACCGATGCATAAAATTATTGTATTAGTATACAATGAGCACTTTAATACAGAATGACACTCATTTTCAACCTCTTGGGCTTCGCATAGTCTACAAAATCTTGCATCCAAAGGTTCACCTAGATAGATACCGCCCAGTTTCTATTCTTAAAGGTAATATACCAGTACGTGTTTGGGCCAGCAAAGAACGTTCATTTTTGGTCAGGCCTATGTCCAAATAGCTTTCGTATTTAAAGTATCGCTTTAATACCGTATACGTTCTTAATTTTGACATAGATTAGACCCCTCTTGACAAAATGTTTATATAGTGGCTTGTTATTGAAACTGTCTATATGCCCTATGTGTGTCACGATCTTCTGAAACTCGCTTTACCAATTACAAGTTCACCTGTTATAGTCCATTTAAAACACCTGGGTGCACAGTCCGTTTAGGTTCATGAGCACGAGCCTATTCCAGAGGCGCAGCATGTTAATCCAACGTCTATTACGGGTTAGGATATAAGCCAGTGTTGCCAGTAAGCGCGGAAGGGCATATCTTATCAACGGTTTTGGACATTGTGTGAGGATTGGTACTGCTTGAATCTCCATACTGAGGTCCAGTTATATACAGGTACAACACAAGAATTATACAACTTAATTCTCGTATGGCCTGAAACCAATGTCTTTTAGTTTATGCCCTTCGTGCCATTGCATGTGAAAATAAAATCGCCTTTGTCATGGAAAATTACTCCGAGGTATTTATATTTGTTAACAAATTCAAGTTCACTTTCGCCAATTCGCAAATGAGTGTTGAATTCGCTGTGTGCGGCCTTTCCGGAAGTTCATGTATTTCGACTTAGACGTATTGACAACGACACGCCAACGTGTATAGTAACTGTTTAGGGCTTCACGCATGTTTTGCTACTTTTCTTCGGTGTCATTAACACTATATCGTCAGCTTACATGAGGATACAAATTTGACTGTCCCCGATAGCGATGCCACATCTTCGGAAGTTGATTTCCTTAAGGCCTTTTTTATTTGATTCTATGTTTTAAGAACACCGCCGCTCAAAAAAAAACTCATTTTTGAAATAAAAATAAAATTGTGATTTCGTTTTTTTTTTATTTCCGCCGATGAAACTTTATCGCGGCAAATCATTAAAAGCAGAGGACATCGCAATAGTTGTAAAAACATTGGTGTAAACATCTCTAAAAACGTTTAAGCCAATGAAAAACATTCATCTGATTGGCAGGCTGGTGCTAAAAACCTGGTATCCGGTACCTGGTATCCCCCGGTATCCGGTATCACTTTCTGATACCGAATTATGTTAATATCAGGGTTAATATCAGATAATAAATTCAAGTATCCACGGTCCGTTATTAATTGCTTTTTGACAACCAATGCATACTTTAAATAACACATTATCAACATAATCCGGTATCATAAACTGTGATAACGGCTTTTCTCGATATCGATACCTGGTACCGGGTTTTAGCTCACCCGGATAATCCTTTGCGGAAGAGTGACTTCCGGGTTATAACAGCGATAAATATGGACTAATTATCGTTCCAGGTTTGTTATTATTTATTTATTTTTATTAGATTTGTCATTTAAATGAGTTTATATTACATTATTATGATATAATTTGAATGTCATGAGCTATAAATCGCTTGACTGTTTACCTGGACAGTTTAGTTCTGGTGGGTGGGGTAGATGAGATGGTTCAGAAAAGACTGCGGTTACTATTCTTATTGGAGTATTATTAATAAAAAATATCATCTATTCTAAAACCTTTGTTTTGAAAATTAACACAAATAATGCATTAAGCTGTTTTACTATCTGACATGTAATTATGATAATCTATAATGAGGAATCTGTATGTATATTACCAGGTACAGTATAACTATTAAATAGTCTTATGAATGAACATATATAAATCATCATCAATATAAATTATGTTATTTATACTGCTCTATGTGTTATAATACTATGTAATAAAAATTTTACATAAATAAGTCTGAAAGTAACTTATTTTTTTTATAAAAAATATACTTTTAATGTTCCATTCTTTTCTTTACAGATATGATTCAAATATGCTGATGTTATCTACTGAGACCATCACTTTCAATGTAGAACATCACTACAATCGGTTGGGCTGCTAGATTGGTAGCAACATGATGTAAGCTAGCGCCTGTTGAAACTCTATTGTTGGTTGGGCATCTATTGCTTACTGGACCGCTATATTGGATGGACCATACGTGTTGGTTGAACTACAGTTACTATAAATGGATGGACCTGAAGTGTTGGTTGGACCACCAGTGTTGTTTGGACTGCTTGTTGGACAGAATGTGTGATGGACAACTAGTATTATTTGAATCACTGTTGGATAGACAGCTTTTGTTTTATCAGACAGCTATAATCAGTTGATTTACAAGTTCCTGGATCGCTAGTTCCTGGCGGATAAATATTCCCTGTATAGAAGAAAACAAAAAAGCTCTTTTGCTAACTGTAACAATGACATGGTTGGTGAATTGGTATCAGACAATTTGCAGCCAAGACAACACAGTGAAGTGATAGCCGATTCCTTAAACTCAAAATGGCAAATAGATTTACCGAAAATAATTGATTATTATTATGTCACTTGTCTATTATAACCTGCATTTACAAAGTATAAAGAGTGATTAATGAAAATATGAAGTGAACTTGTCAGATAAAGCAAAAACAAATGTGCACACTTACATATTGACTTGACATTAAAATAGAAAGTCATAGAGAATACATCATAGCTTTTGCTTTTCTGTGTGTTTTTTTCCCGACCAAAAAGTAAAATTCCAGAAATGTAATTTTATTTTTATTTTTATTTCCTCCTCCTCCGACACTTCACAACTCTGGCCGTTCGTAAAACATATAATAAAAAAGGCCTTACAAGAACATGGGCAAAAAATGCAAAAAGCGTCGGTGACAATGTGCAACCTTGTTTCACACCAGTGACACAATACATCGATCCGAGATGCCAAGATAAGCTCCGCCCCCTTAGATATTGTTACTACGCGCCCCAAGCGTAAATTCAAAATGGCGGCTCTCGCTGCTACGAAAGCATCAAAATCCGATTCTCTTGCGAAGATTCCGGACAATATATCAGTTAAATATTTACCAGATAAAGCCAAATTATAGTGAAAGGCCTTAGAAAAGGGATTAAATTACTTTCTACAAGGTTATATTCATGACATTAAAGTTTTGGAAGAGGAAAGTATCTGCCATGTTACCGCGAGATGCTGGCCTTCAATGAGAAAAAACGACAAGCCTCATATGTTAAGTGTCGATGTGGAGAGGGATTCCATACGATATACGTATTGCTCATGAAAGGCAGGGTATGTGGATGTCCAATTGTATTTAAAAAAAAATATTATACAGTAGCTTTATTCTTAAATATACATTGTGTAATATAAGCACTTTTGGATCGCCATGTTTTTGACATTTCATGCCGTAATACGGAAAACGAAAAAAATATTTGCAAGTCGTCTAGTAGAGAAAGAAGTAATATACTATATGTTGTATTTCAATTTATTGGTTTTCATATTTCTAGTTACTGCCTCGTTTTAGACATTTAACATCTGGAAAGTCAAATGATACTTCACGGGTCAGTGTAGGATAAACACATGCCAATTTCACAGCATGATATCATGCTTTTGTTTTGACAATTTCTGTCAACAATCTCTGTTTTCATTTTTTATAGATTGAGCGGTCATTGTTCACACGTGGTTGGCTTAATCAAGTCACTTCAGGAACTCAATTTATACAACTTCACCCATGTTCCTGATCAACAAAGTTATACAAGTATTCCCCAACAATGGAATGTGCCAAAGGGATCAAAGATCAAGCCAGTTAGAGTGAACCAAGTCATAGTAGCACAGTCGGAAAAGGAAACCTGTCCTTTGCCAGATGGATACACACACCAAGTTTACAAATTTTAAATTTAATTAAATAAATGAACTACAAACACACAATTCACTTTACAATGCTTTATTCCAAACATAAATAAACTAACAGTTATTCAATTATATCAAAGAAGCAGAAATAAAATCATATGATTCCTGTATAATATTTAAACAAATTTTAACTCTTGCTTCTTTGAGCAGAAATATATCGACATTTAAAGTTTGTTTATAATCCCACCAGTTGCTTTAAAATCTGAATTTCACAACACTTTGATGAAAGTGCAAACTGTAATTCTTCAACTTGGACTTCTTTTTGTGACAACTGTTCTTTTAGGGAAGCATTCTGAGCGGTAAATGCAAACATATCCAAAGGTGATGTCCCTGAAAATAAATACATATAAATTTTACATTTAAGACAAGATGTTTAAAACTGACTCCTACCATTTCTCAAGAGTGTGGGAATACCTCTGATTGAAATGCAGCACCTATTGATTTACCAAAAGAGTTCACACCATTAAATTACCACACAACCTGTGAAGACCGAAGTAAAACAGAACTGACAACAAGATCACAGGCATTGTTAGAGTGTTGGTTTCACTTACATGGACATTCGGTCTGTGTTTCTACTCCTTGTACAGTGTCTGCAGGATCCTGGATCAGCTTTTCTCTGAAAGAAATTGTTGTAATGTTGATATAATTATATGCAAATTTACACACACAAAAAAAACTGAATAATTTCCGTGTAATAATGTTCTCTTGAGTTCTTTTGAGTGTTCTGTTCTGTAACATACCAAATACTTGTATTAAAATATAAGTAACTATAATGCTGTTGTTTGGTATTGAAAAAGGAACAGTGGCATTTTAAAAATGAGTAGAAGTCTACAAAATAATACAGTCTCAGTTTTGCAATTTATCCTACATGGTACATGTTATTCAATCATTCGCGCACTTCATAAAGATAAATAAAACTCTAACGTACAGGCATGTGATATCTTGTATAAAATGCATACACTTGCATTTTGTGTATAAATGCTGCCATAAGTTTCCTTTCCAAGTGACCGCTTTGTGTGGAGTTTTCTTGAAGATGTTTTTCTCCAGCCATCAGCTGATAATGGGTCAGGATACTCTTTGATGGTCCATTTCCTCCATGAAAGTGCTTAAATATGCATAATAGTAAAATATAATTAGTGTGACAAGACTCCACAATGCCAGTCAGTAACATATTATACAATAAAACAGTAGTTTAAACTTGACACATTCTTTACCTGATGGAAACTGTTTAAGCTTTCAACTAGCATGATCATGGAAGTCAATATTTAGGACACAAGAAAGTAAACAAAATAAACATTTGCAGAATTCAGAATTTTAATTGAAATGATTGTATTTTGATCGTTTTACGATAAAACCAAATTTTAATTTACTAACCTTCGAGCAGACATCTTCGTGCTGGTTTATCCTGTTAACATTCAGTTTCTCGTGTGGCCGTCCACAGGCTTTAATCCAGCATTTGCACTTTTCAATGTCGGATTATAGGTAGGAAATCGTTTAAATCGGCCTCCGTTTAGTCCCTCCGGATACCTTTCATCCGCATAACATATTCCCCATCCGCATCGTTTAACCATTTTCACAAATAAGTCTTAAAGCTTCAATAAAATGTCCGGTTGTCAACAGTTATCGCTGCTGTGAGTGTGGGTAAAGATGGCGGACGGGACTCGGTGAATAATATGCAGCTTTCTCATTGGTCAATAATGATTAGTCTGATTGACAGGTCGGATCGATGTATAAAACCAGTCCGTTTTCGAAGTGTTAAACCGGACACAAGATAGAGAATTTGCGTAAACATTCTTAGTTTACTGAAATATAAAACTTCTTATATATTTTGTTAAGTAGTAGTTTGTATAAGAGCATGTCCCTGTGAATGTTACCAAAACAGCGTCGCAAGTCGACGTACGTTGAAAATGCATTTTTGTTGTTCCATATAACACTATTAGGCTTGTAAACATGATCTTCACAAGATGTATTGTTCCGGAATCCATTTTGCTCGTCCGCAAGGATATATTCATTTTCGAGGTATTTTGATAGTTGTTTGTTCAAAAACGCAGTGTACAGCTTACTGATGCGGATAATAAGCTAATCCCTCTATAATTCATTGGGATACAGGCAAGTAGGGGACATATAGTTCTCAATCCTGACTCAAGCCAATGAGGGAGTATTGAGAAGGTTACTCAAAATGACTATAAGTGTTAAGGACCGCAGACTTTTTCTATCATACGCCAGTGTGTGGATATTTGTTGGTGTTAATACTTCTAGATTGTGTTGACCATCAAAGGCACCGTTTCCAGGCTTCCTCGAAGTATTGGTTAAACGTTTACCAGTGGTAAACTATCGGATTTGTACAAATATGAACGACAGGAAATGCCTCAAGAACTAACTTGAAACTAACTAACTTGAAGATGGTTATTATTATTATTATTTTTATGAAATATAGAGGAAACGACGTTATATTATATGATATCCTCCAGTATGCCTGGTGTGATTTTGACGTCCGTATAAACAGCGATCTCTTTTGAATAAGCTCGGCTAAATTTGGTTCCCAACTTTGTTTTAGATTGTGTTAACATTGTTATTCAGACGACATTTTGTATCTAAGAAGCATTTTATAGCGCCTATAATGTGTTCATGTCTTCATAATGTGTTAAATTTAGCTTGGAACATTTGAATGCAAATAGATTATAATATATTTGAAGCCTTCATACACTGAGATTTTTCTCATCGTAATGTTTCATCTTTGAGTAAAATGTATAAGACAAAACAATGAGGTAAACCATAATATTTTTTCACAAGAAAAAGCAAAAATAAAATTACCGTTTAAGTTATATTTCAAAATACTTCTATATTTATAAAGATGCAAAGTGCATGTCGTTTTTAAAATAACCAAATATAACACCAAATGAACTTTTATTAGAAAATGGAAAAATAGATTTGGAATGTAATAAAGCATACTAAATGTTCTTGCAGAAAACACTTTAATACTTATCACTTAGTCTAGTGCATTTTAATGGAATTGTGTACTGATTTATACCCCCATCTCCAGGATGTTTACACATGGCACGTGTCCAGTCGACCATTTTACTGATTTCTTCAGCAGAAAATGCATACCGCTGTATCGGATACGATTGTTGAATAGGCAGTTCTGTTATCTCGACATCGCCTTCCGTCTGGTGATCGGCATTTTCACAGCTCAGCTGATTTTAATCATTTGTTACTCAAATGCTTCGCATGGTTTGTAATTTGAAGACATATAATGATACTATGTCATGTCTGGCAGTATTTTAATGTCTTTGTTAGTTCATTATTAATTCTGATCGTTTCTGATCGAATAAATTTTGAGAAGACAAATTCATATGATTAATTGAAAATGCACTACCTCTTCTTAACACGTTGTCACAGAGAGCACTGCAATGCTGACTATAAAAAAACAACAACAACAAAAAACATGACTGTACCAACAACCAGTCAAAAAGTCTTGCCCTAGAACAGAACATTACACAAACATTCAAAGAATTGGTTGATTCCAGGGCTCTTTTGCGAAGTCACATAAAACGTTCATTTAACTACGTCGCGGAGCAATAACAAAACAATGGAGGGGAAGGTGTGTGTTTTCATATCTCATATTGAAATAATATGTCGTCAATAATATAATGAAATAAATTAATACATGCCATTATGATTTAATAAGTGAACGTCTGTACTGAAAAAAAAACCGTCTTAAGACGGATGGAGGATATATGCGCCCGGTTTCGTTACTGGAACGAACATTTGTTTCTATTTGAAAATTGATGTACTCAAGATACATCCTGGACAAGGCTCTGTTGGTATAAACGGACGCAAACACGACACGTTTATTCATCAATTTTGAACGTTCCGTGTTTTAAAAAGTGTATACAAAAGTGTATACTAGAGTATTGAATAGTTAAGATACTGCCCGGATAAGCTTTATTCCAGATTAATTCGTTCAACAGTACTCTGACAATTAACAACTGACCTTAACCTTTGAGTTACATAGTTTAGGATACTGTGTGAGACACGCCTCCTGGTCATAGTGAGCTTCCATGCATGTTCAACTTAAGTCTTGACAAGCCGAACGGACACACGAAGCACTGATGAACTTACGCAAGCACTCATCTATACGGGACCACCATTGTGACAAGGTGTCATGTCTAGAAAGTTAAAAAAAAAAAAAAATCTCCATCAGAATCAAAACGCGTGTGGACACTTTATCGGAATATTGGTTCTAAAAGAATACAAAACTCACACATATTAATCAAATAACAACTGGGATAATATAACAAGTCACACAAAAAACGTAAGCAATAATAATGTATTATTAAACAATAACTATTGGTCGAAAAAATAAATGAACGGTTGGTGAAAATTTTCAATGTCTCCCAAAGGTCGCAACGATGTTACCCAAAGGTCGGATTTGTCCAAAGTTATCAATGTTGTGTTGTTTTACGTTGTGTCTGCAGACTATAAAATATCACAAACTAATAAAATCTGTATAATTAAGACATAAAGGCAACATATTATGATATATCCAATGAGCTTCATAGAATAATACCATGGCGACGCACTCATAATACATTGGATGCAAAATATTCGTTCAATAAGGCTGTTAATAAGCATGAAACTGTAAAATGAATGTTATCGTTAAACATGTATTAGCATTGCATGATCCTTCTCTGACATTGCCTTTACCGTTATGTGTACGCTTATGAAAGATTATTGTACATCATAACATAGTTTTTGATTTGCATCACTAATCTTATTATTCGCATAGTTTAAAAAGTCCAATGGTAATTGCAAACGTTGTTTTTTGGAAAAAATGATTATTGTTTATAAGAAGACATAGCTCAGAATTTAGTAGTACTGGTTACTGCATTCTATCGTGGAATATAAATGGACTTGGTAGAAAAACTTTGCGATTCTGATTTTTTTAACATCTTAAGAGGATATGATATAGTAATTCTACAGAGATATGGCTATAAGAAAAACACACGCGTTGTGTGACAATATTTATAATGCAAACATTCATAGCTTAGATGACTCATTTACTGAAAAAAATCACAATAGGTACAGGTAGAAATACGGTAAATAATTCAATACGGTAAAAATATTTAAAGTAATGATAAAACGTTTAATGATAGAAATCATAATGTTAATAATAATAATAATAATAAATACGAATAATGAAAATAATTCAATTTGCCTTATAAAGGCGGATGAATATGAGACCCAAACGAAAATGCTTTCGGAAGTGACAAAATCATAAAAATGATAGGATTTCATGTCGGCAGATCGGCCAATGATGACAAAGCATTGATATTTGATGACAGTCGAAGCTCCTTGGCTCGGTATCGCATGGTTCGATATTCCGTTGGCTCGAACGAGATTTAAAGTATTTGAATTTACAATATGTTCGTATAAAATTCGATCGACTAGCTTGATGTTTGATATATCTCAACGCTCGATGTCATTTTGCTGTCCTTAGTAAGAATTTCACATTTCGATTTGTTTGCTTTTCTCAAAGTCATTTTTGCTGGTTCAGGTATGAATTTCACACCTTGATTTGTTTGCTTGTTCTTCATTAAGCCGAGTAGCTTATCGATTAGATTTGGTTGATTGGTATCATTTTTTTCAGATTTAAATGGTTTAACAGTTTGAGCAAACATGCTTTCACTTTAATTTTGGTCTTTAATTGGCACGAATACAGACGTAAAAAGTATGTCAAGTAGGTTTATTACCATAAACATAAAAATGTCCTTGCTTTTATACATAATACAATATAAATGACGGTGAACAAGTCATTTATATACAAACACAAAAATAACTATTTATAATAAACTATATTATCAAATATTTAATATATCGGTACAACGTAATCTATTCGTACGTATTCCTACTAACTTTGGGTGAAGCTTGTTTGTTTACTCTTTTCCTATGAATGCCATTTAATGCTGAATAAATGTTATGTAAAAATAGGGAACACAAGATAATTGAAATGGAAGATCAATACCCAGAAGTTATTCACACGAGTTTCGGGTCGGGAACAATTGTCACTTAAAGAAGGCTTGAGATAGGACTTGGGACACTACAATAATATTAAATAACACATAATTGATTTGTAGCGTTCATTAAATGAATGCCTCATTGAAATAGTTTATGTTTAAGTCAAATGTATAAGACCTACATTAACGGAAACCATATCAATTTTCAGAATCAAAAACAAAAACGTGTGTAGTAAAGACATTGATATCGATTAAGTATTTTATTTTGAATTATGTTTATATTTATAAAGATACCAAATGTCTAAGTATCTAAAATATAACATCAAATTCACATTAGCAATTGAAAAAAAATCATACTAATGACTTGCTTATAATTCCTCCCCACTCGTAAACGCAAATGCATTTGTAGCATGTGGTTGAGTATTGATTTATCGGATAAGACCATTAAGCCCCGTGTGTGTTTACAGAGGCCACGCGTCCAGTGCATTTTTCAATAGAGGGTGCTTATCCCTGTAGCGGATTCGGATCGTTGATTGGTCGGTCTTGTTATTTCGACTCCGCCTACCGTCTTGTGATGGGTATTTTCACAGGCGGTCTATTTTAAGTCAGCTTAGTTAAAGCGTTTATTACTCAAATCTCTTGCATTGTCTATATTTAAAGAAGTTATAATGACACAAACTAATGGCTGGCTTAGTTAAAACACTAATGGAAAGTTTGCATTTGTTCAAGAGTGACTTGATCTCTTTGTTCATTAATAATTGACTCTGATTGTTTTCTGAACGAAAGAGTTTGGAAGTCTAATTCAATTAATTAATTGAAAAACGCACTGCAAGGTATATGATTAAAACAAACAACATACAATCAGTCTTATATTCCATTTTTACATGTTTATCTGTTGCTGTTTTATCACAAATGGTGTACCTCCAATCTATATGTATCAGGTGCCTTCATAAACGGCAATTATGCCTCTGTTTTCTTATTTCATTTTATTTATTTCTGTAATATTCAAGTTTCTTGTGTTGAATAACTTTCATATCAACCATCCTTCACGCTGATTTGTGTGAAACGTGGTTGATGTTTTTCATTTTCTTTCCATTTGAGTAATTTCTAAAAAATATGTTGTTGATGCAAAAATCATTTAAAACGCGATCTAATGTAAATATATTAAGTTTTGATTGCTTGAGTGTGTGTGTGTCTGTGTGTGTGTGTGCGTTTGTGCGTTCGTGCGTGCGTGTGTGTGCGTGTGTGTGTGCGAGCGTGCGTGCGTGCGTGCTTGTTCTTGTGTGCGTGCGTACGTGCATGCGTGCGTGTGTGTTCTATATTTCTGTTTTATATTTGTGTAATGTGAGGATGACCTGTTATGCTTTAGTCAAAACTCTGTTTTGTTCATAACGGTACCAACAGCCAAAACATCTAGCTCTAGGACAGAAAATCACACAAACTTTCAAAATGATTGACAGGCTCGTTTTATTTTTTGGTTTAAGATGGTGATACAACTATTTCATAAACAAAACACAATATAGAATAAACTTGCGATTTTAACAAAACCGATCGTATAGTGCCTATGCATTCCTTTTATGTCAATTTCACTTTTCAAAACTTAACATCGGCAACAAAGTACAATTGATGTTAATTGAATCTTATACAGTGTGTGTTTATTACATCTTTATTTTGCATGTACTTTTGTTATAATCTGTTCGTCATAACCTTGTTCTTCTTTTGCCATGGTTGTTTTCAAACTCTATTGTTTTAATAGCTGTAAATAATTTAAAATATATTGATTTGCATATTAAATTAACCTGATATTTGTTTTCAGGGAAACGTTCACATGAAAGAAATTATAAATTGAAGAAAAATAAAGACAAACTGCGGATAACTGGAATTATTGTAAGCAATCACACTAGGCATTATATAAGGTTGTAAAGATTCATAATTGAATATGTGATACGTGCATTTGGTCTGATCGTTTTAAAGTATGTTTCGAGTAAAGATGATGAATGGTTCGAGCTTAACAAATACCAGGTTCAGTGTTTAGAAACAAAACTAGAAGTTGAACTTCTGAAAGTGAAAAGTATCAAAGGTCACTGTAATGTTTTTAAAATATCAGTGTTTACAGGATCAATACGTTTTGATAATTGACAATGCAGTTTTCTCATATCCATCGATTATGAATGAACAGTTCCCAGGTTCACAGACTTTTCATTAACACAATTTTTGACTTACTCGTACTGCTGTTCTTGTTTATTTAATGCGTCGATTGAAATGTAATTTGTTTAAGACAGATCTTATTTCAGATATTCAAGATATGTGCACAACAACCTTATCTCAGAATTAAAATACGTAATAAGATTTATAACTATTTGTTCAATTAATCCATCTCCTTTTAAATTTATTGTTAATGTTGTCTTAAAACAACTTCATTTTAATTTGATTTACATTTCTCGTTTAACCAAAATATATATTGGTTTAGTCTTCGATATTTCTATAAATGCTCATTTTGTGAAAACTGAGTTTATAATCTTGATACTTGTAAGATCATTAAACATTCCAAGGTAATCAGCAGTATCATCACAAACCCTATTATTTTATTTAAATGTCCACCGCAGACCACCGCAAAGAAAAACTTTTGAAAAATTGGAGATCAGGTGAAAGGGCATTGAAAAACATAAAAGTGTTCATACAAAAAAGCTAGAATTTTGATTAAAGCAATATGAATGCGCGCAAAAAATATTTTTACGATCTTAGAAAGCTCGCTAAAAGGTATGTTACTATGCGTTCTGTATAAGTATTTAAAACAAAAACAAATACTCTTATTTAATTTCAAACTGGTTAAGATAATATACATCGTGTATAAAATAACTGGCTAACATATATCTGGTGAAAGGTTGCATTTGATATTCATTTACATGCTACCATGGAATGTGAATAATTATTTTTTGTTTTCAAATATATGTGGACAGAAGGTAAAACAAAAGCAAAAAATGTTCCACGTAGTCCCCGAACTATTGCTCTTTTAGACGTAAATTTAACAAATTTGAGAAAAAAGATAAACAAGATCGCACTGTCTGATCATATCTCTGTTTGAAAAACGTGACAGACGTTTTTGATATTTGAGCATAAAGTCAACAAATGGAGGACTGTATATGTGTATGTCGTTTATTTATTGTATGTGATATATCACCCTGAAATGTTTCATCTACCGCATATGTCACAATGTTTTAGAAATTGCGCCTGTTTTTTCACACATAGTGCCTTTCGTTTGGACCTTATCATTGTAAAAATATCCACGTCAGTTTATGCCCTTCGTTGTATATCGACTCTTTCAAGACAATTAAAACATTTGATGAAGGTATGACAAAAGCTGCCGATGTTTGTAATATTTGGAATCAGTTGCGATCAATACGACAGGTTGACATTTATTGGTGCTACATATGAGTAGCAAAACTCTATTTTCTTTACTGGAATGTACATTTGTTTCTATCTTAAAAATGATGACGTCAAGACAGCCGGTACTTGGTTCTGATCGGATGTACATAACACGTAAAACAAGTAGATAAACCAGCGACAAGCCTACTCATTAATTTTGAACTTTCCTTTTTTGAAAATCTTATATTGCATGGTAAATAATTATACAGCCCCGATAAGGTTCAGTGTAGATAAAATATTCCAACGATCCGTTAACAAATAACCACTGATATTTGAGGTACTAAGAAGGCAAACAAAGATCAATACTACATGTGTGTGAATAAAAACTAAATCAGTCGAATCCAAATCGTGACGTCACAAAATCATTGTTGAACAAAACTAAATCAACCATTCAGAAACAACATTATTTAATGAACTCCCATTCATAATATATTACAAAAAATGAATAAAACCATGCAAAGAAATCGCCGAGACTTTATCGTGAAAATCTAGAGCTATTATTTATACTCTACAATACTTTACAATCCTCAAATCACTTTTAATTCCTTGGGCTAAGACGAGGTACTCGGTGTAATTGTGTCAAAGCAGTTCTCTAATGGAATTTAACATAATAGTATAGTTTAAATACAGCAGCGCGGTTAGCTAAATTTCTTAATGCTGGCTCGAATTCCGCCGGATGGGAGTTTCTGCGATGACCGTAAAACATTTTTTTTATAAAAATATACCTAGCTGATAGCTTATAAGATCACTCTCGAGTCCGTTTCCTGGGCAGAAACCAGTACTGTGTCCTTTTTGAGAGGCCATGAGAAAGTACCCCTAGTGGGGATCGAACCCACAACCTCTTGGATGAGAGGCGGACACCTGTACCACTAGACCACTCTCATGCTACTTTTTCATTCTGTGTTTATAATGATGATTTATTAATTTAAATACACATTCCGTTCTGTTCTGTTTTGTTCTATATGTTTATGTAAGTTATGACTATCCAAGCCATTCAAGTAATTTCAAATCTTAAGTGCGCTTTAAAGAACAGTAAGATATTTGGTATACCATCCCAATTATTTATTTATACTATATTAATATTTATAAATAATAGCATCATAACTGTTGATTAACGTTTAATGAACAGAACTACTATGGCACTTTTTTTTTGGCTATCAGTGTAAAAACCTATAAAAATGAATATATGAATAGTTCATCCTGACTACCAACCCCATATGTTTGTAACCATAAACGATACTTTATTATTAGGTCATAACAGATTGGCACCAATTTTTTTTTTGTAACGAATCTCAGGACAATTATCTAATAGAAATGTGTTACGCTTTATTGTCAAAATTGTAAAAAAAGTACCAACATGAAAGGTGTCGGGACCCGGGTTCGAACTCTATGTGCTACTTCATTAAGTTTCAATGCATTATACGCATTATACACATCGATGCCAAGTTTATGTCATTTTTCGACAATTTTATTTTTTTTCGCTATTTTTTTCATCTGTGAGACAGTCCCTTTAAACACATCATGCCTATTATTCGAAAGAAACCTAACATATTTTTTCAAATAATAACTGGGATATGACTATGACTATTAGTCGAAAGAAGATATGACCTTCTGATGAAAATTTTCAATGTCTCCCAATGGTCGCAACGATGTTTCCCAAAGGTCGGATTATTCCAATGCTTTGGAAACTATTTATTAGCATTTATTAGTATTTCCATACTGTTGCTCTACATCTGTTTATGAAAATTTATTGTGTGGGTATTACGTTTAGCATACATGCATTATGTTCATTTCTACCTACATTGGCCATTATGTCTTAGAGCATAACAAAAAAATGATCTCCTAAACTAAACACTTGATTTTCTATATTGACTTTGACTTCGACTTAATATTATATTATCAAAATTATCAAATATCACGATCTAATAAAATCTTTATATTTAAGACATAAAGGCAACAAACATAAGTGTATCCGCTGAGCTTGATATAATAATACCATGGAGACGACACGCGAAATATACGTTTAACAACCTGACAGTCAAATAAGCGCGATAACGCTGACAAGTTTCAATTAACTATTTTGATTGATAATATTTCAGTTAAAAATGTAATGATTATATGTTTTATCTTACCATTCAATGTCCCGATTTGCAAGGTTTTCAAAACGCAAAGCCTGTTAATAGGAATGAATGATGATGAAGCCGTAACTGTATAAGGAGGGTTATCTTTAAATACTTTTATTGCATAATCCTTCTCTTACATTGTCCTTACCGTTATGTGTACGCTTATGCAAGATTACTTTACGTCATAACTTAGTCATTGATTTTCATAGAACTTCTTATTCGCACAGTGTAATTTATTTGGTAATAAAAATACAAAAAGATCGTTATAGTGGATGTATCTCCATTTATTTTAATGATAGTGTTAAATATAATATTACGATTATTGAAAGGCATACAAATGGTAAAACTAAACAGGAAATCGAAATATATAGCACTGATTATATACTTGCATTAAATTGCGATTAAAACGGCCGCATGGCGGATGAAATTGGCTTCTTACGTTTTGACTATAATATAGACAACGAGCAATTCGAAGAAATGTTGACGAATGTTCCTAACATAATAAGTAAAGATAAATGTTTAGACAACCAGGGAAAAAGTTACTAGTAAGGATAGTAAAATAAGCGACTTTACTTTCCATAAAACCCGGTAGATTATTGTATCATTAACTATCGATATTTCTCTCTTTTGAGCAACTTTGAAATACTTCCTTCCACACATTTCTATGACCACTCGGCAATAACAATAATTCTATACGGTATTTGTTTACAAACAGTAATTCAATTACTTGATCAATTGGACATCCCCAGTATACACATTGCGTGGGATAACGATAAACGTAATTCATTCTTAAATTTACTACAGTCGCACAGTAACGATTGACCGCGTTTAATAATAATAATAATAATAATAATAATAATAATAATAATAATAATAATAATAATAATGACATAGAATGAGGGTGTAGAATTGCTAACATGGCAATAACAAAAACAAAACAGTCTGGAAAAAAATGAAAACTCAGTACAAGAAAAGTATACCCATCTCAGAAGGCTTATCTATAGATGAGTTGTATAAGCATTTTAAAAAACTGTTGGTGCTGCGAATAATGAAAACGAATTCAATGTGCCTTTTAAGGCCTATGAGTCGCTAGATGGGATAATCTTGGAATCAGAATTTAAGAATGTTATATCTTCTATAGCGAAATTGCTCCGGCAACAATATGTTAATGGCGTTCTTTTTTAAGAATTCATTTGAAATGTGTTCAGCCAAATTTGCTCAAATTGTAAAACATAATGTTAAATAACGCAGAATACCCGGAGTCATTGAGAGAGGGTAATAATAACACCAATATATTACAGAAAAGAACGCGTGGTAACGCGAGTGAATATAAAAGGTATAGAAGCATAGCGTTAAGCAATATATTAAGTAAGGTGTAAAAATTGCGACCCAAACTTAAGTGCAATCGGAAGTGACAAAATGATAAATATGATAGGTTTTCATGTCGGCAGATCGGCCACTGATGCCAATGAATTACTATTCGATTACAGTCGAAACTCGGTGTCTCGGTATCGCAATGTTCGATATCCTCTTTAGCTCGAACAAGATTTAAGGTATTTGGTTTTTTCAATATGTTCATATACAATTAGATCGGTTAGCTTGGTCTTTTGAGGTTAAATATTTCTCAACGCTGGATGTCATTTTCCGGTCTCTAGTAAACATTTAACATTTTGTTTTGTGTGTATTACTCGATGACAGTTTTCACACCTGGACTTGTTTGCTTGGCTAAGCCGATCGATTATATTTGCTTGATTGGTATTATAATCATTATCAGATTTAAATGGTTTAACAGTTTGAGCAAACATTCTTTCACTGTAATTTCTGTCTTTAGCTAGTACGAATACAGATGTTAAAAGTATGTCATAGTCAAGTTTAAGTTTTATTAGCATAAACATAAAAATGTCATTGCTATTATACATAATACAATTTAAAGACGGTTAGCAAGTAATTCATATACAAACACAAATGTAACTATTAATCATAATAAAATTATGTTGTTAAATATCTAAACTATGAACAAGTTAAATCTAAGTTATCATTAACTTTTCCATTAACACAATAATAATTTAAGTTTGTAAATAACGTGCCTGATGAAAATATAGGGTTTGAATATTGTTGAATACATGTATAAGAACAAATTTGACATAAATATTTTATTGATAAGAACGTGCACGAGGATTTCGTGTTTAACAAATCGCCCACTGTGTTAGTTTAATAGAATGAGACGTTTTAGTGTCTAAATGTTGGTTTGAATTCTGGTTTTGACTTATATATTGATGGATTATCTTTTAAAACTGTAAAACTTGTTGTTCTAGTTCATTTGTTGGTAACAATAACGTGTACATATTTACAACTTAATTATTACGTTGGTCACATGCAAGATATATACAGTTTGCAAGTTTATGTAGCGTACATAATTGATAACTATTCATTAAATATTTTAATTCATGTAAAATTGTAAAGTTGGCCAAGAACAATAATATCTTGTTAACATAAAGATCTCAGATATCTATAGAATGGACACACTAGCAGATCATGATATTCAGTTTCGACAGTACATATATATTTTACGTTGTACACAGTCTTTCTGCTCTATCGATGCCTCTGTAACTAGCTTAATCAAGTTTATAAGTTTATGTTAAGAACACCTGAATCGTGAAAATGCTATTCTATGTTTGATTATATTAATATAGTTAAGATTGGGTTCACATACAACAATTATTTTCATAAGTACATACGTTTCTAGCTTTTTACTATTATTAACATCTTGAAACCAACAAAGTACGCATTGATCATAAATACGTTGGATTAACATCTCCAATTCAACTTTCGTAACATTTGCCTTATGTGACATTTATGTATGTATGTCCAAACTCATCTAATGTGCGTTTTAAAAGTAATGTCAGTACAGGTATAAATCTGATTGTGTTTTGATCAGGCGTCTTCAGATAAAATTATTGCGCTGAAGGTTTCTCCAAATGAAAGAATTAATACAACTGTCAAATGGTGAGCAATCTTGAGAGGACAACCTAAGCTATTCGCACGTATTCCTACTAACTTAGTATCAAGATTAGTTGTTTATGTTTTCTATGGATGGGTTTATATAATTGTTTTGCGTAAATAAATTTCAAATTATTTCATAGTATTAAATGTGTTATATTGTGAACTGCACAATATGCACACGGTAATAATTACTCTTTAGGAGATAACGTAGCAAACAACAAACGAGGTTAACAAGTCTTTATTTAACGTATAAATATACACATACAATACGCAATACCGCTTGGCTCAATATTCGCGAGGCTCGAATTATTAATGCCAGTCCCTGATATATCGAGCCAACGGGTTTCGATTGTATAGATAATTGAACACGTCTTATTTGGTACGCGTCAAAGAAATTTTATTTGAAGTACCATGTAATTCGTATTTGTTTGTTGCAATAAACGATGGCTTATTTTAAAGTCCAAAGTAAAGAATTAATAAGGTGCGATGTCTAGGAAATTAAAAAAGTAAAACTCAATTCACCGTCCGAATGAAAACGCGTGTAGCCTCTTCATCAGAACGTTGGTTCAAAAACAAAACAAAACTCAAATATATTTTTCAAATAACAACCGGGATAATAAAACATATTACATAAAAAACGTTAGCAATTATATTAGCGAGAAGAAGAAATGACCTTCTGGTGAAAATTTTCAATGTCTCCCAAAGGTCGCAACGATGCTACCCAAAGGTTGTATTTGTCAAAATACTTTTGACATTATTTACAAGCATTTTTTGAGTATTTCCTTAATGTTGCTCTACATCTGTTAATGAAAATGTCATGCCAACGGGGTTCGACTGTATATATAATCAAAAACGTCTTATATGGTACGCGGCTACAAAAATAATTCGAAGTTCCATGTAATCCATTCAATTGGTATATAATTTCGAAACAAAATGTAAAGAACACATAGCTTAGTTCACATAAGGTCTCGTCCCTAGTATGTACCTAAAAGGTCGACAATTAGTTTGTTTAGGTAACTATATTTTAAACTCATGACTAGTATGGTCCCTGTTATGTGCTTACTAGTATTAGATCGACAACAAGCAGGCGGTGGACTTCAAAGGTTCACCTCAAGCTTAATACTCTCATAACATGTGCCTAATGGGTGGACTACCAGCTGGAGGAGGTTACTATATTTCCAGCCTTCTGCCCAGGTTATTTATGTCCCTTATATGTGCCAACAAAGGCCCCGGGTTATGGCCTAAGTACATGCACTTCATGTCTAGTATTTCCCTTGTATGTGTAAACTAGGACAACAACCAATAAGCAGCGGTCACCATATGTTCAGATTAGGTTTAGTATAAGCTATGGTCCAAGGTCATGCCGGAAGTCACTATACATACAGTTTAGGAACTAGTAAGTCTCTTTTATGCATATGCTTGGGCGTCAGGTATAACCAGGATCTACGATCATGTTCAACCAAGTATGTTCCAACTATATTTCTTCCCAACAATCTGTTTAGTTCAAGCCTAGTATATCCCTATACTGTGTCTTTTAAGCGGGGTAACAAGTAGGCGGATATAATTGTTTGTTCAGCTCAGTACTCATATGTCCTTATTGAATGCCTACCTGGGCGACAACCAGTAGGCGGCGGTCAATTATTATGTGATCAAATCAGGTCTGGTATGTCTTTATTTGTGCCAACCAGGGAGACAACCAGAAGGCTGATTCACTAGATGTGCACATGAGGGCGACAATCGGTACGTGTAGGCCATTATACGTTCACTCAGGCCCAGTATGTTCCAATAATATAGATGGCATGCGAACGTTTGAGTCTGGTTGATAACCTTATTAATGCCCGCTACTGCACTAGGTCATGCGGAGGTCACTGCATAAAGTACGTCTCATTTATGTTTCTACTAGTCTGAGGTTACTTTATGCCCAGTTCATGTCTAGTTACTCCCTATAATGGGTAAACTATGGCAATACTCAGAAGTATGAGGTCATTATATGCTCAGACTCAGGGCATGTTTTAATAGGGCGCCAGGTCATGGTGAAGACCACTGTTTATTAAAGTTTTTTTAAAGTAAAGACTCGCACATGTTTTGTTCAAGACTGAAAATGTCCTTTTTATGATTCCAAAACTTTGACAACCAGTTGGCTGAGGTGTCCCTGTCTTCTATTCAGGCATAGAATGTCGCTATTATGTTCCTACTCGGGCGACAACCAATATGCTATGGTTTAAGATATTTGCCTTTTTGGGCATCACCCAGTAGACGGAGGTCATTTTGTGTTCGGCTGAGGCTCATTATGTTCCTATTATGCACCTACTAGGTCGATAACCAAACGGCGAATGTCACCATGTTAAAATCAGGCCCAGTCATTCCATAAAATGTGCTTACTTAAGTCGACAACTAGTAGGCAGAGGTCACATGATTTTCACCTTAGGCCCATTATGTCCCTAATAGGTACCTACTTTGGCGACTACCAGAAGGTGTTAGTCACTACGCTCATTATGTAAACACTCGAATGTCTAATTTTGTATATCATGCTTTATTTGACACGAGGATTTTATATCCTTTGAATAGTATTCTGCCTGAAAGACATGGCTATAAACTGGTTTATAACGATTTTACAACGTTATGTTATCCAATACTCTGGCGACATGACCTAAAACAACAAAACATTAATAAAATAAAAATTATATAACCACTCGAGTGTCCACTTTAGCATAGATACTTCGTTATACATTAGATATTTTTTATCAGTATTAACGAACATTATAGACAACAAAACATTTACAACATTATATAATCAATCCACTCGAGTGTCCACTTTAGGATAGTATGCCTTGATCGACATAAGATTTTTCTATCAATAGATAACACAAAATAAAAAAAATGATTATATTTCTTGTATAAGATATGACATATTCGCCCACCCACATTTAAAAATGTCATATGCGACATGCTCTTTCATTAATAAACGAGTCACAGTGACCTGTCTAAAAATGTTTGTTGATAGTGCCCAATATGTTTATACCTATTTGTGCCTACCAGGGCGACAAAGCATAGGAATTGGTAACTATATATTCAGTTCAGGTCTTGTTTGCCCCTATTATGTGCCTAATAGATCGACCTCCAGTATATGGATGTCAATTTTTGTTTAGCATAGGCCTTTTAAACCCTATGTAAGTGACTACTAAGTGACCGCTATTTGCTTAATTTGTCACAATGTTTTAGATGTTGCAGTTGTCTGTCACTTATGTCACATCAGTGTGCCCTTTCGTTTATCCTAATTGTTGTTTTTTTCCACGCCCTTTTATGCCCTTTCGATGTGTTTTTAAGAAAGTTGGAACATATGTTGAATGTATGGCATTAACGGCCGATATTTGTTACATTTGAAGTGAGTTGCGACAAAAATGCTATATGCGAAAAACAAAACTTTACTTTCATTACTGGAACGTACAGTTGGTTCTATTTGAAAATTGATGTACCAAACATACATCCTGGCAAAGGTAGTGTAAACGCGTACATACACGGACCTGCGACACGTTTATTCATAAATTTTGAACATTCCGTTTTTTTTTGAAAATTATATATTGCATGGTTAAGATACTGCCCGAATAAGCTTCATTATAGATCACTACTTTTAACAGTACTCTGACAATTAACAACTAACCTTGATCTTTGAGGTACATGGTTAAGAATACTATGTGCGGCACGCCGCCTCACCATGGTGAACCTTTATGCATATTCAACTTACAGTCTTGACAAGCCGAACGGTCACACTTACACAAGCACTGACACACTTACGCACACACGCATCTACAAGGGACCGCCATTTTGACAACTATTTAGGGACCACCGAAGTCGTTTAAGGAATTATTACATTACTGTACGTTTATACAGGATCTAGGCTCGTATGTAGGTACGCTAACGATCATACATACTGCGTAAAATGACAGAATTAGGAGATATTCCCTTTTCACTAAGAGGGCAAACATAGATCAATATCACATGTTTGTGAATAAAAAATAAAACAGTCGAATCCTAATCGTGACGTCACAAAATATATGTTGAACATAACTAAATCAACCATTCAAAAACAACATTATTTTATCAACTCCCATTCCTAATCTATTACAAAAACTGAATAAAATCATGCAAATAAAAATTGCCGAGAATTTATCGTGAAAATCTGGATCTATCATTAATACTCTACACTACTTTACAATCATCGAATCCCTTTTAATCATCGGGCTAAAACAAGGCACATTCACGGTGTAATTATGTCAAAGCAGTTCTCTAATAAAATTCAACATAATGATATAGTTTAAATACAGCAAGCGCGGTTAGCTAAATTTCTAAATGCTGGCTCGAATTCCGCCGGATGGGAGGTTCTGCGATGACCGTGATATAGTTTTTATGTAAGTTTTGACTCTTTTAGGCCAAACAAGTAACTCCAAATCTTAAAGGCGCTTCAAAGAAGAGCAAGATATTTGGTATACGATCCCAATTATTCATTTATGCTGTAGTATTTTTTTTATAAATAATAGCATAATAACAGTTGATGAATGTTAAATGAACTAAAATACTATGGGACTTTTTCTGGCTATCAGTGTACAAACCTATAAAAAAGGAATATATAAATAGTTCATCCTGACTACCAACCCAATATGTTTGTAACCACAAACGATACTTAATTATCAATTCCTAAGTAAAAAATGAATTAGGTGTCATGTCTAGGAAGTTAAAAAAGCAAATTTTATTTCTCCATCCGAATCAAAGCGCGTGTAGTCACTTCATCAGAACGTTGGTTCTAAAACAAAACAAAACTCAAACATATTTATAAAATAATAACTGGTATAACATAATTAGTAGATAAAAAGACGTACGAAATATAATATCTTATTATTAAACACACAATGACTATAGGTCGAAAGAAGATATGACCTTCTGGTGAAAAGTTTCAATGTCTCCCAAAGGTCACAACGATGTTAACCAAAGGTCTAATTTTTACAAATGCATTGTACACATCGATGCCAAGTTTATGTCATTTTTCGACAATTTTATTTTTTTTCGCTATTTTTTCATCTGTGAGACAATCCCTTTTAAACTCGAATGATATAGATTGCCTACAGCACTTAATGTTTAGTGGATGTTTACTATGTCCGTTTTATGAGAATTCTTTGCTGCCAGTTCATGGCGTATAACCATTTATGTTCAGTTCAGATTTGTACTAGCATGTCTCGGGTTTGTTTCTTCTAGGGCAATAATCGGTAAGCCGATGCCAATATACACATTTATACAGCGTTAATTCTTAGTCGAAATAAGGATTAACGATATGTCGAACAAACAATTTATAGACAAAACAGCATTCGCGATTTATTGGTGACATAAAACATAAAGTCGTGAAGATGTGCATCGTCGGCAACACCTTAACACCGTTATGAATGTTAGTTGAGTGATAGTTCAGTATATAATTATGTCGAATCAGTGTTTAATTAATAACAAATAACTTGTGTTTATACTTGTTTTATTTGAAATATATGTACATCAAAATTAAAGCACATGTATGCATTCATAATGTAAATTAACATAACAAGGACATATAAATCCTGAAATGAACATAAAGCGATCTTTGCTTTCTTGTTACCGTCCTATAATGCACTTAAACGCGACACTGAAGTCAAAACAGGAAAAAGTGCCCTCCGCCTACTGGTTGTCGCACAAGTAGGCAAATGAAAGCGACATAATAGTTCTGAACTGAAAATAATAACCTCTGCTTACTGATTGTCACCATTAAAAATAAGCATACTTGTCCGAGCCGAACACAAAGTGACTTTAGCCGACCGGTCGTCACCCTAGAAGTCACTCATTAGAATATGTTGTTATTAATCAACTGTTACGTATTTGACGAGATACAGAGAAAACGCGGAACCATTACCAGACAATTAAAGACAATTCAACTAAAATCGGCCAGTATCAACAAAACTAGGTCAATATTAGTTTCCTCCGTTTTGATTGGCTACAAAACTCGCCTAATATAGGATTTGAGAAATGGGTCATTTTCATTGGCTTTCAAAACTCGTCTATTATGAGAAATATGCTGGAAATCATTTTTAAAACAACCATTTTGTTTTCCGTTTTCTGACTGTTTTGAAAATTGCGTGCATCGTATTAACTTATTTTGAATACTTGAACCTATTGAATGATTGAACCACTTTGTACGGTTTGATATTACACTTGTATTTTACGAATATTTTGTGCACACCGACAACATGGACGACGAAGGTAAAACATTTGACGTTTGGCTAACAATTTACGAAATTAAGATGAAAAGAAATGCTTCCTTATAATCATTAATGTACAGTATTTGCAATGTCACTTTGAAGATGGATGTAAAAATCAGCAAAGTCAATTCTAGATAAGCAGACACCATGAATGAATAAGGGATAAATATGGCTTCAATGTGAATTGGTAAGTTATAAGATTGTTTTTAACGAAAATGGTAAAAGTCAATTAATTAAATACTTATACTTATTAATTAGGTGACTTCAGAATGGTCCAGTTATTTGTCCGCGGTCAGATGTATATGCCTTCGTCCTTTCGGGCTCAGGCAAATACAGCTAACCTCAGACAAATAACTAGGCCACTATGACATCACCTAATTAATAACATTCTATCATAAATGGGGATTTTCTTTATATTATTCTATAACATTGTAACAAGGCATGCATATATATGATTATTAATCAACTATTACTATAAGACATTTGCGGTACCAATACCAGATAAATGAAGACAATATATTTCAGAACTCGCTCCATATCGACCAAACTCTGCCAATATCAACACAACTCGGCTTATATGAGTTTCCTCCGTTTTGATTGGCTACAAAACTCGCCTTATATAGGATTTGAAAAATGGGCCAATTACATTGGCTATCAAAACTCGCATGACATGACATGACAATCAGTAGAAAGAGGTCACTATATGTTCAGATAATGTATATAAATCATAATCTGTTCACTTCGTGCCTATTATGTCCCTAATAAGTGTCTACTAGTGCAAACACAAGAAAGCAGAGGTGACTTGAGGCTCCTTTCAAGACCTATTTATCGCTATAATATTTATATCAGGACGACAACCAGTAGGCGGAGATCAATATAAGAGTCAGGTGATATGCCACTTTGTTTCTATTATGTGCTCTCTTGAACCACAAACAGTACTTTGTTGTCACACTATGTAACGTCATAAGAGGCTCGAGTGTCCACTTTAGAAAATCATGAATTGTATAGACAGAGATTGTTCATTACTGTTTAATGAAAGAGCATAATTATTTTTTAAATATTTACCGCTCCGCAACATCGCATAAATAGCCTAAGGTCATACCTCGTATGTTCCTAGTATGTGCTTATTGGGCGATGACACTTTATGTACAGCTGAGTACCAGTTTGTCCCCATATTTTGACTACTTTGCCGCGTTGTCATGGCAAAGTACATTAAATGATCGGTTCGGGACATTATTTTCCCTATTAGGTATATATTATGGCATCAACCAGAAACCGGAGTCACTTTATGCACAACTTAGAACTTGATTTGACCTGTTATCTGCCAACTTGGACCACAAACTGTAGGATGAGGTCACATTCTTGTCACTTCACATAACATTATAAATAATATCGACTGTACGCTTTAGGCTGTCATGTATTGTTATTTTTTTTATTATTTAATTGTATTTTTGTCACTATATAGTAAACATTCTTACAAAAAAATAAATAAATTGCATGTTTGAAATTGAAGTAGTTGCCCTCCCCCGCGTTGAACCTGACACATGCTGACATTTATTCCTCATAACATATGAAGAGCAACAGTGCTTTTTCAAGAAAATGATTTTATATAGTGTCCGTTATGTTTAACACAATCCGACCTTTGGGTAACATCGCTGCGACCTTTGGGAGACATGATATTATTTTACCAGATGACAAAATCTTCTTTTGCCCGAAATTTACTGTGTTTAAAAAGAATACAGTTCTGCATACGGGTTTTAATATTTACTGTAATCGCATTTGTTATTTGTTGTTGTCTTATTTATTTTCGGTTAATTTTTGTTTTTGTTGATCCATTATTCCTCTGAGTTGTGAACACAATTTTTATATCAAAGGACATAGAAGTAAATTGCCTTTTTAATTGCCTACGCATGACATGAATATTTTACCTTTGCCTAAAAGTAAAGTATCGTTTAGGATCAGAAAATTTATTGTCAGTAACAGTAGAATGTACCATGCTAGAATATGCCGATAAAGTTATGTTCATTATACCGTTGCCATCCGTTATGATGCTATTATATATACATAAGTGTATAACTAGAAGCGAATACAAATATATCACTCGTCATTGAAGCGCAGTATTGATTTAAGATTACTAAAATATATCGCTGAAATAAGCAAAACATACTAGTCGGTTGCATAATATAAAGGTCATCGCAGAATCCCATCTCCGAGGGGATCTATCACAGGATATAAATATCAGGACAATACGAACATAATATAACCTTGTAACAACATTTAGAGTTTAAGGTTACCGGGCTGCTGCATTTCATGTATATTAATACCGTAAGATTACAGCTGTAACACAATAACCCTGACAATATTGCTACTTTTTGTCCAAGGATTAAAAAGTGATTTGATAATGATGATCGGTGAATAGCGGATTTCATGAAACAATGTGTTTCTTTATGGTATAATCAGTTTATAAACATAGATTTTGTGACGTAACGACATCTTAGTGATATGCGATTTCTGTCCATTAATGTAGTTTGAACGATCGGGGACGCGCATGCATACATACATACGGCATAAATGAACAACAATTTAAATCATTCTTTAAACAACATTAAAACCGAAATAACGTTTATATCTGTTGTTTCAAGAAACAATCTTAAATATAAATGTGATTAAAGGCACTTAATTTCCACATGTACTAAATATTCGCATTCTCCTTAAATAAGTATGCCTTGTCCAAAACAGAGTTCGTTAAACTCTTTTTTTGTAGATCGCCTACAACAGTTATAATGTTTAGCTCAGGCAAAGTAGAGACGTTTATGAATCTACTTGGGCGCCAAATTATGGCAAAGATCACTATATATTCAGTTCAGTTCAGTTCGGTACAATCATATATCTTTTATGTGTCAGCGACCAGTCAGCGAATGTCACTATAAACATTTAAGTCCTTGGGAAACTAATCAAACTTTCGGATTGATTTCGGATGAATTAACATTTTCAGGCAAATATAGTGTTAGCAAATTATTGGTCACGTAAAAATGTTTAGTCGTTAAGATTAAAATGTCAGTAACACGTTACAAACATTTTGGTTGAGTGATCGTTCAGAATAAATGTATGTTGAAAAACCTTTTAAATAAAGGACGAATAACTTGTCATAATAATCCTTTCTTAAAACAACGTTATACATGTAAATCAAAATGACAGCAAAAGCATCTATATATTAAAAATGAAGTTACCTATCCAGATATCCTCACAGGTTGTTGACCAGTCTCTTCTTAGCATTGTTCGATAGCAGGTTAAGGGAGTGATCTGATTTCTTGAGATATGCATTCTAATTGATATTTAGATTGTATAAATATGCCATTATATCTGAACTATACTACCTCATTAATCACTCATTATCACGACGATGAACGTTCAATTACGAATATGTTTGTCCCTAGGTTCCTACTGCGGAGTAAATTTAAAAGAATTCCTGTCCCTAAAATGGAGAGCGACAATCAGTCAGCGGAGGTTACAATGTCCATTACAGAACTAGTTTGTCGCTAGTGCGACAACTCGTAGTGTCACAACTCTTAGGTTGAGGCCAATATATCCTGTTTAGGTAAAAACACTGATGTCTGCTTTAAAGACGGCAGCCAGTAGGCACATATTACTTTATGGTCAGTTCAGAATTTTTGTACTTGTATACAATCGTAAGGCGAAAGTCACTAATCGGTTTGTTTAGGTCTAGAATATCACTATATTCCTCTGAGAGCGACAACCAGTATGCCAAATACCACAAGAAACGCCACAGTGAGACGAAACCTGTTTTTTTAATGATTGACAGAAGAGCTTCAGCCTGTGTTATTTATAATTAAGTTGATTTGATGTTTGTTGTGTGTATGTTTGGCGCTTGGCAGGCCGTTCGGCCGCCTTCCCGAACAACGACGTTCGTCATTCTGATAACAAGGTTTCACTATGTGAAACATGGTTTAAAAGGTATCTTCTGGAGCCACAACAAGAAGGAGGAGGCCACTATGTGAGGTTTAGGTCCGATTTGACCCTACTAAATATGTGCTTATTTTGACGATAACCAGTCGGCATATGTCACATGATGCTCATTACATGACTAATATTTCGCTTAAGTATGTATATCAGAGCGACCAAATGTAGGATGAGGTCAATATAGTTTCAGTTCGTGCCTGGTACGTTCATATTGTGTGCTTACTAAGGCGATGACACGTAATGTACAATTGAGTACCAGTGTAGCTCCCTTATGCCTACTAGCCCGCCATGTCATGCCAATAAACACTATATGTTTAATTCAGAACAAGCATGTCTATATCATAATTCTTAATACCATAATGCGGATGTCACTTGAAGTTCAGGACTAGTGTGTCCCTATTGTTGGTACTTGGGCCACAAACAGTTGGATGATGTCACTCTGTTGTCACTTAAGATAAAATCGAGTTACCGAGTAAGGCTATTATGTGTTACTATACAATGTAAATTCTATAACTGAATAATAAACATTCTAACAAGAAAGGAATATATCACATGTACAAAGTCGCCCTTCCCTTCTCCCCATCCCCACCCCCAACATGCAAACACTTTGAGCATGACATACGCGACATTTTCGGTCAGTAATATGTGAAGAACAACAATAATCTTTCTAGAAAATGCTTTTAAAAAAGTGTCCGAAATGGTTTGGCAATCCGACCTTTGGGTTATATCGTTGCAACATTTTGAAGACTAAAAGGTATGTTACCAGACGGTTGTAACGGTTGTTATCCAAACGGTATTATGTTAAATAATAATTTGTTTTTCCAAATGTTTGTTTTTGAATTTCATGTTGTCCAATTTATTATTTTTGTTATATTTTTTGTAGATCCAATGTTCTGATGAGTGTAAACACAATTTTGATATAAAAGGACATAAATTTATATTTACTTTTAAGCTGCATATAAATGACATAAACATTTTACCTGGACCTTAAAGACAAGTATTACCTAGGGTTTAGAACAGGGTTTAGAACAGTTATGGTCAGTAAGAGTAGTTAGTGCCATGCTTGAATTTGGCATAGCTGAATTATTTTCAGTAAAATGTTATTATTAATAATGGTGCCACAACACATACTATTTTTTATAATTTTAAACGTTTCTAAATGTCTCTCTCGTCTTTTAAGCGCGCTGTAGACTTAAGATTAATGTTTCAGCTTAATAGGCAAAACACACTAGTCAGTTGCATAATATCACGGCCATCGCCGAATCTCATTTTTGACGGGTTCGTCTGAGGGTTCAATAGTGATTTGATAATAACGATGATCGTAGAATAGCGGATTTGAAGAAATACTGTTGCTTTTGAATGGTCTAAGTAACACTTTTTCCGTCGGTTTATGCAGTTTGAACGATTGGGCGCGCGCCTTCATACGAACCTACATACCGTATGAACGCACAGCAATAATTCTTTTTCCTTAAAGTGACACTCTCATTCAAATTGTATCCGTACACATGTATAACAAAGATGAATATTGAGAGATTAATATTTAACAACTCACGAATTAATGCATTTATGGAAATATTAAAAAAGATCACTGAGTGGGTTAATGTTTGTAAGTGCTTCCACCCGAACTGTATCTTAACCAATATAAAGGATCACTATAAAGCCCTTAGCGCATAAACACAGATTTGTACGTCAAATGTCTAGGACACACTTACAGGTTGAATATCAAAATGAACACTGTTGATAGAACTTATTTAGACTGAAGCTAGTCCGGGATGAACAATACATTATATGAGTTTCAACAAAACGTGAGTACATCCCATCCTGACCGACCATTGTCCTGGCTGTATTTTGATCATTCATAATAGGATTTTCAAAACGGCTTTGCCATGAAGGTTCATCATTATGAGGCGACGTGGTGCACACATCAGCCATGTCTAAAGGTAACACTCAGAGGTCAACAGTTAAATAGTATTGTTGATTCATTCATTAACTAAGTATATAATAAATTAAGAGGTTCGAATTGTTTGCTTTTCAAAGTTGATTGTAACCAATTGATATATTATTATAAACATAAAGGTTTTCGTCTAGGACTGGAATTTCCCTCTGATGTGTCATTAGGGCAACAACCAGTAGGCGGATATAGCTATAAATTCAGCTATGGACTAGCAATTCTAGCTTATACGGTTACCAGGGCGACAAATTATGCAACGTCATAATCTGTTCACTTCGTGCCTATTGTGTCCCTAATATGTATCTATTAGGGCATCAACCATAAACCGGGGTCATTTTGTGCACAATTCAGGACTTGTTTTGACCTGTTATGTGCCTACTTGGACCACAAACTGTAGGGCGAGGTCACATTCTTGTAACTTCATATAAAATTACAAAAATGCAAATTGCATGTTTGAACCAGACACATGCGACATTTGTTACCCGTAAAATATGTCGAGCAAGAAAATGATTTAATATAGTGTCCAAAATTATTCCTCTGAGGTGTAGACACATTTTAATATAAAAGGGCATAGAAGTAAATTGCCTTTTAAATTGCCTACGCATGACATTTATATTTTATCTCTGCCTAACAGTAAAGTACTTGTTTAGGGATCAGAAAATATATTGTCAGTAAGAGTACTATGTGCCATGCTAGAATAGGACATAGATAAATTATTTTCAGTAAAATGTTATCATCAGTAATGGTGCTATATCATATAAATATGTTTATAATTTTAAACGGTCTCTTTCGTCTTTTAAGCACGCTGTAGATTTTAGATTACTATTTTCGCTTAATAGGCAAAACATACCAGTCAGTTGCATACTATCACGGTCATCGCAGAATCTCATATTTGGCGGGATTTGTCCGAGGGTTCAATAGTGATTTGATAATTATGATGATCGTAGAAAAGCGTTTTTTAAGAAATACTGTTGTTTCGGAATGGTCTATTTTGTTCTGTTAATCAAGATAGATTTTATTAAGCCACAATGTCGTAGCTTTTTTTCAGTCTGTTTATGTAGTGTAAACGATCGGAATCCCGCCTAAGTACGAGCCTACAAGCGGTTTGAACGCACAGCAATAGTTCTTTTTCCTTCAAGTGACATTCACTTATTTATGCATTTACGGAAAATATTATTAACTGATAACAGGATTATAACCGTATAGCCTATAGCTGAAAACGCATACATATTAAATGACTGGTGCCTCAGCGTCAGTGTCAAGTTAAATAATGATTATACAAAAGAGTTAATCACTAAGTGGGTAAGTGTGTGTTAGTGCTTTCATCCGAACTGTATCTTTACCATGTAGAAAGTATCACCATGAAGCCCTTAGCGCATAAAACACTGATTTGTACGTCAAATGTCAAGGACACAATACAAGTTAAATATCAAAATGAGTATTGTTGATGGAACTTATTTGGACTGAACTTAGTCATGTATACTATGATTTTCAACAAAACGTAAGTACATCAATCCATCCTGAGCAAACATTGTCCTGGCTGTATCGATCATACATAGTAGGATTTTCAAAACGGTTTCTCAATTATAAGGCGACGTAGCACACACATCGTCCAGGTCTTAAGATAACACTGAGAGGTCAACAGTTGAAATAGTTTTTAAATTTTCCAAGTTGATCGTTACAAAATTATATAACATACTAAATATAAATATGTTTCGTCTTACTGTTGAACTCCATGTAAGTCTGTGTTGCAATAACATAGAAAACATTCTGAGTGTGTCTGAGGCTCATTTATCGGGCTTTACATGTCGCAACTTGGCGTCTATGATTGCCGTTGTTGAGTTTATAAAGGTCAGCCCGCACCATATAGAGGCTGCAATATGGCTTGACTCCCTCACAGCCACAAGTGTGACTGAAACATATTTTTGAGGCCAAGGGGTGGGTTAATCCCATTTGTTTGTGGGAAATTCGCCAAATGAGTAACCACGGGCTCTACGATGAATGAAACATGTGGTCCCACAGCTCTGAATTTTGGATATGTTTTTTTTTTCATTGGTCTTGACTTGTTGTAATTTAAAAATTGGATAGCATGAATTCTAAAACTTCTTCAATACCATAGAATACGTCGACATGTTTTAATGATTTATTTTTCTGATTGTTTTTTTTTTCAAATGTTCATCTACATATGTATGTTGTTTTTTTGTTGTTGTTTTTTTTTGTTTTTTCAAACGGCCCGCGTTCGATTGTTTTCCAATTAAGTATTCAAGTACGAGATAATTATCACCCATACTGGACTATCTAGACATAAACATGTCGCCCCTGGTCCAGTGTATGCTCTTTTTCACTGGATATAATTTATTTTCTCGATTTGAATATTTTTTTATTGAATGAATTAGGCGTGGGTCAAAAACCTACAATGTATTTGGACCCGAAGCTTTATCAAAATAACACCATCACCTTGCATAGCATATACCATGTATCGTTTTGGACTTCTATTATTACAATGGTTGTGTACAATCTTTAAATAAGAAGAATTGAAAAATGGTTGAGCCTTTATATTTTATACATTTTTTCCGATATTTTCTTCCTTTATTGGTTCGTTCGTTTGACGTTATGTTTTTGTGGTGACATGTATTTAATAGTTTATGGTTAGACCGATATGTAAAATCATACTCTAAAATACCTCATCCTTTCATGTAAAAAGGAAAACAGAAAAGAAAAAGAAAAGTTTTGTCATCACAACGTTGATAATACATCATCAAAATAATTGTAATAATAAGTTTGTTTACCGGGCTCGGTAATGTTAAAAGTTAATTATTATCGTTCTTTATGCCATGCATAAGTCCATGAAGTCCTTTTCGTTTTATTCCATAATTTCATACAGTAAGATATATGTGAAACACTGAATATTCTATAAGCTGTTTGATTTAGAAAAAAATGGCATCTAGTACACTATATGAATTTATTATAGACTTAAGGACAATATACCTGCCAGTGAATGAAGCGGTTGTGTCTTACAGAAAGCTTCACGTTCTTACGTCAAGTTATGCGAAATCAAAGATTGAAGTAAATACATAAAAGTTGATGATATGCTTGTCACAAGATTTTCAGGACATCCGTACTGAAGGACCAATGCAAATATGTATGTCTCAAAATATGGGGGAATAAAAATCACTCTATTGGCGTTTTTCACTAATTTCTCATGTTTAAAGAAGGTCAAAGTCTAATATGTTATAGAAGTGTGAATTGTTTTAAAATTTCAACCGATAATCTCTGCTCAGTGTAAGTCGTATGGTTAAGAACGTATAAAGATTATTAATAAAATTCAAACAAATGTTAATATTCCGTAAAATAATGTTAGTGTTATTGTTCCGTTCTTCCCTCTAATTTGTTGCCGGAAAAATGGCCTATGTAAGCTTCATGTAAATAACGATATGATCTTAAGCGATCCTTCCTGAAGAAGTAATAAAAATCAATGTATATTGTATGTCGCTTAAACGTATTTTAAATGAGAGCTCTTTTCCATGTAAATTAAATAAGGATTTCGTTTAAACCTTGATAATTATAAAACATACGTTTTTATTTCCGTCTCAGTTATTTATTCAACGTATTGATTCAGATATATCATTGGTGTATAATTGAGGAAAAAGTCATGTTAAGAAACACGAAGAAACCTTACATAAACACAACTGTTCATTTACTGCTAGGATGTGTTTGCAAAGTGTTTGTTATGGGTTAATTAGTCTTTAAATCATGCAGTAAATGCCTTTCAATAATATAACAGTGATACACCTCTTCGTCAGTCAAAATAAAACAAAATCTTATGTCAAATAGTCAATAGGTTTGTCAAGCATTGTGTTCTGTGTGTACCGAGGACTTTTCTAAAATTGTGATAAATCTTTTTCCGTTACAGGGATTTCAATAAAAAACATAGTCGAATCAATTTCAATTTAGGCCTCATTATCCCGTATAAAATTCCGCTCCTGTGACCTCATTCCTTTCGGTTTTTTATACTTCAATGGTCTCGACTTTTATGGTGTAACCATAACCTTGTTTAAGTGAAAACGTCAACCCCCAGTTATTTGGTGTCCAAAAGTCCCCAGCGGATGTATGTGGCCCCTTGTTATTCGAATACAAAAAATGACCAATTTTAAAGGTTTTACTGACTAAGATTTTTTTTCGGGAACAATATAATCCCACAAATAAGTAAAATGAGTTGAAACTAAACTAGGTGTCGTGCAACCAATGAATACATTCTTAATATCTGAACAATTAATATTTGCAGTCGGACTCCTCTGGGAGAGACATCGTGAAACGAATGAGTTTGTCTGTGAAACTGAAGTTCGATTTGTAATTGAAATAATTTCTATAAATTGATGGGAAAACTATATAAGAATCATTTTTTAATAAATTAAAATGTTCCTAGATTTATTTTGATACATATTTAAATGAATCCTTGAATCTCAAACGTAATGTTCAAAATATCTTATATTTGTTATATATCGTCTACCCCCATTTACATGTGTTATGCCAATGTTTAAAATACAACAACAATGTTTAATACACCACGGTTTAATTTTCGGATTCTACTTAATTAATGTCTGGAGCCGTATAATAATAAAGTATGTAAACCCCTTCTAAGGGGCGTAGGTTAGAAATGGGAAAGAGGGGCAACCTATCACCTTTATTAACCACAAAGAGATCGACACAAGGAAAAATTTGTTCGACCGCATACACGATGGAATCAAGAAAAAAAAACGGTTAGTGGCAATATCAATTTGATATTCAATCTAGGGAAGGTTCGTGTGTCGCTTTGTTTAAATGGGGTATAGATACGAGGTATGTTCGGAAAGTTCCCGGACTGTACTAATAACTTTGTTATTTTTCAACGTAGAGCTTTGAAACTTCGGCCAAGTTGAGACACATATATATTCATTTTGATAATAAGTGGACATTCGCCGAAGTCAATACATTCTAAAAATATTGTATCCATAGCAACATAATATTTACTGTTGTGGAGCAAGCCATATATTTTCCTATAATGTTCACATTAAACGCATTTTGTAACGTTAAAAAACGCGGGAAACGTCATCTTGACGTCGATACAACGCATGACGTCATTTAAGCAGACACCGCCTCGCAAAACAAACTCCAAAACAGGTGCTCAAAGCAAACATGCAACGCGAAATTATTGAAAAACAGCGTGTCGTGATACAGTTTCTCCAGAGTTTAGATGTTTCACCGTCGAAAACATTGATACAGGTGTGCGCACGCTGGATACCAAGGCTGTTGGATGACAATCAGATGGAGGATAGGATGAATAAATCATTGAACTTTTTGAGGTCCTATCGACGTGAAGGGTACAGATTTCTTCAAATATTAATCACAACGGATGAAACGTGGTTTCATCTGTTCGACCCAGAGACTAAACAGCAAAGTATGGTCTGGAAAACATCGTCTTCACCACCACCAAAGAAAGCCCGGGTGACGAAATCAAAAGGAAAATTCATGTTCATCGTATTTATGGACAACAACGGTGTAATTTTGACACATGCGGTCCCGGCGTGTGTTACCGTAAATGCAGCGTATTATTCAAAGGTAAACATTTTTATAAACATATTTATAAACGAAATTACACATTTATATAATCATGCTATGAATCAAATATAGAAAACTGATGCATAAATTCAATCATAACAGCAGTGAAACGGTGTAACATCACAATGCATTATTTTTCAAATAGACAACTTATTATTTAATTTTGTGTTATTTATTGAACAGGTCGTGAGGCGGGATATGGTCCAAGCACTGCGCAAGAAGAGGCCCGGCATGGAAGAGAACATAGAAAATGATCTCTTACACCAGCAACGCGTTCAGTAAAGATGTTTGCGGCGAACGTTTGCTGTTTGGTTTCCTGCTTAACTCTTATGCGCTGCGTTGCAACAGGGATACAAAACAAAACGTTTGCGAGCGTTTTGTAAACGCTCGCCTTACTGAACGCACTGCAGGACAATGCCCCAGCGCACAGGGCCCGGTACACAGAGTTGGAGCTGGATGTTCTCGGGATCGGCAGGTTGGAGCACGCCCCCTACAACCCAGACCTTGCGCCACTTGATTTTGCGCTTTTCCCGGCCGTCAAAGCCCAGCTACACGGAATCCTATTCGACGATCTCGAGAGCCTACGTTGTCACGTGCAGACAATCATGTCTTCATTTGATAAACAATGGTTTCAAACTGTTTACACATCATGGGTCAGGAGACATGAACGTTGCGTCCAAGCACATGGCCGCTATTTCGAGAAAGAGTAAACTGAATTGACGTTGACGTTATAAAATTTAACGTCGGGTTGCTCCGCCATATCGTTGGTACATGTTTTAAATTTATTGTAACTTTTTTACTGTTATATGTATGGAATCGAAATTTTAGAGTGATATGGAATAAAAGATGTAGTAAATCCGTACTTAGTTTCATTATAATACAATGAGCCTTTCAAAAGGAATGCGTTCAGTCCGGGAACTTTCCGAACATACCTCGTACGCGGAAAGATGATGTACAGACAGTCTTGACCTCGCGACAGGACCTACCGCCTGGGGCGAGTGTTGTACCTTCTTATCTTATATTGTTCATTTTCTCGCCTGCTGTTACCGCTTTTATACCGTATCAAATATTCAAGTATAATTGTCAAGTGCACCTTTAAATCTATTTTGGAGAGATTAACTGCACTAAATTTATTAAAACAAATCATTTTTCTTAGTGTAATTTTAATGTATGGTTTCTTGTGGTTGTTTCTCAAGTGAAATAATACGTTACTGAGCCTAACATAATTAATTCGAATGGTTTAACAATCAAACAGATACGAGTGAAACTTAATCAAAATGAATATGTACATATATTCATAGCATTTAAGCTTTTCAAATTGAAAACATAATAAATTTACAATGTATATAGATTTCTATTTGTTATTTAAAGTAAAGGAACAGTGGGTTTGCAACGACACGCCTGTTTAAGTCTGAGAAGAAAACATATGAAATCACAAACGACATTACACCAGAGACATATATAAAATCCAATCGCCAATTCTTCCTCCAAGTATAGGTCCGTCGATGTCTGCCCCTCCATCAGACAATCTCGTTTTGGCATTGGCATAACAGGATGAGGACATTATACACAACAATTTCAACTTTTCTTATAAAACTATTACTTAAATGAGTCATCCATGCTGCATTTTGCATATAGTTATAATAACTTGTAATTTTATACCCGTTTCATAATTAGTGATGTTCTTCCAGCTCACGAAAAAGAAAAAGGCTAGCTGCTTACTACGCTTTTGGATATCAGGGCACGTTTTTGGCATACATAATCCCGCCGGAGGATGTATTCCGACAACCATCGCATTGCTAACTGATATCGCCATTTATAGGGAGATAATACCGAAATACACGGTTAATAGCTTGTCAACGTTTTTCGGGTGGTTCCGTGGTCTTGTGTCACACTAGTCAATCCAGGGACAGCAGTTTCGATTCCCAACGGCAACATTAATATACTAATCATTTTCCGGGATGGACGTTAATCAGGGTCCCGTGTGACAGTGCAAACTTTGCGGCACGTCAAAGAATTGGACTGGCTCAAACCAAGGTTTTATTGTGTCTGTGCACCATTCTCGAAATATTTTAGATAACTAACACTCTTACCAGAGCACTCGTCGAATGGGCAAGGCCCGAGTGCGAGTGTAAAGAAGCTTACACTCCAACGGGTGGATGAAGCAATTAAGCAACCCCGTCATAATTGCAAATAATGCTGCTTTTTTACAAGAGTAATGCAATGATGAAAACGGCAATAGAGCATGTCATTGGACAAACAGCATGTATGTGGTTTAATAATAATGGCATAGATTTTGTTGTTATTGTTTATTAAGGTTCATAAAACTTTGTCTTAGTGTGAGAGTAAAATCACAACCTAGCCCGACATTGAATTAAAATTAGCTTCAAATATTGTCATGAACACAGCAAACAAAATGCAAGAAATAATAATTTGACAATATATTGAAAGGATTGAAGAGATGGCTATTTAAATCATGGTTACCGAACTGGCATGTTAACGTTATCAGTAGGACTAAAGTATTAGGTTAATCGATATTTACCGCTTTAATTCGAACAGGGTCTGTCGCGAGCCATTGAGACCACTCTACCGACTGAGTTAAGAAGTCATTACATTATATATTATATTGAACCATTGGCGACATATACAGTACAACCTTTAGGGTACTTCTCCCAAAGGTTGTACTTTTTCATGAACATCCGGCGCTTTACCTTTAGGCGACAGTCAAAAATTGTATATCCTCGATGGCTAGTATTTTTGGAAAAAAACATCAGTAAAAATGCTTAACTACATTTATTTATGTATATTTCATGAAGGAATATGCATAGGATATATTATTATAGGATATATAGCATGTAATGATAATGTCTTCCAAAGGTTGTTCAAATAGGCAAAATATCCCAAAGGTTGGATTTGTATATATATATATATATATATATATATATATATATATATATATATATATATATATATATATATATATATATATATATATAAAAAACAGCAACATATTTGTCGAAATTTGCAATGTTTGCCAGCCACTAAAGAACACTTATTCATCAAAAACCTACTACGAAGATTTTGAGTTCTTACTTGAAAAAAAGTGGACAGAAGAACTAACGGAAGTCGGGAACTCTAAATTAACAAACGAGAAAAATATCTTAAGCCACATGTCAACATTTATCTTACCGTGCGGGGTCCGAATATATTCGGACTTAGTAGTGTGTAACCAGGTCCATGCAAAGTCCGGATATTTTCGGACCGTAATAATAACCATATGAAGTTCACCAAATCCATTTTCATCTCCTTTCTGAGAGCAAATTTCCATATCAGTGCATAATATTTACAATTGTGTTTCAAATATGGTAAACTGAGAGAAGAAAAATCCATACTAATATTTTGGCTATATTCATTTTCTCCTTTATTTAATAATATTGTATTGCATGAATGTAAATACAATGCAACATCAGTACAATATAGACACGTTTAAATAGAATTTGAGACAAATAGTTAGACATCAAACATGCAAAGTGGTTTGGCCGCAAGTCATACCAATCTCAGTTACGGGCCTCTCTTAAAACATCAAATAAATTAGTAATAAAAATTTTGATGTCAATATAATGGCGCATAAGTTGACTTCGTTTCCCAATAAAATGGCTAAGTGATATGATTGTCTGAGTGATATGATTGTCTGAGTGATATGAATGTCTTAATGATTTGAATGTATTAGTGATATGATTGTCTTAGTGGTATGATTGTCTGAGTGATATGATTGTCTTAATGATATGAATGTGTTAGTAATATGATTGTCTTAATGATATGAATGTCTTAGTAATATGATTGTCTTAATGATATAATTGTCTTAATGATATGATTGTCTTAGTGATATGAATATCTTAGTGATATGATTGTCTTAGTGATATGATTGTCTTAGTGATATGATTGTCTTAGTGATATGAATGTCTTAGTGATATGATTGTCTTAGTGATATGAATGTCTTCGTGCTATGATTGTCTGAGTGATATAATTGTCTTAGTGATATGAATGTCTTAGTGATATGATTGTCTTAGTGATATGAATGTCTTAGTGATATGAATGTCTTCGTGCTATGATTGTCTGAGTGATATAAATGTCTTAGTGATATAAATGTCTTAGTGATATGATTGTCTTAGTGCTATGATTGTCTTAGTGATATAAATGTCTTAGTGGTATGATTGTCTTATTGATATGAATGTCTTCGTGCTATGGTTGTCTGAGTGATATGAATGTCTTCGTGCTATGATTGTCTTAGTGATATGAATGTCTTAGTGATATGATTGTCTTAATGATATGAATGTCTTAGTAATATGATTGTCTTAATGATATGATTGTCTTAATGATATGATTGTCTTAGTGATATGAATGTCTTAGTGATATGATTGTCTTAGTGATATGATTGTCTTAGTGATATGATTGTCTTAGTGATATGAATGTCTTAGTGATATGATTGTCTTAGTGATATGAATGTCTTCGTGCTATGATTGTCTGAGTGATATAATTGTCTTAGTGATATGAATCTTAGTGATATGATTGTCTTAGTGCTATGATTGTCTTAGTGATATGAATGTCTTAGTGATATGATTGTCTTAGTGATATGAATGTCTTCGTGCTATGATTGTCTTAGTGATATGAATGTCTTCGTGCTATGATTGTCATAGTGATATGAATGTCTTAGTGATATGATTGTCTTAATGATATGAATGTCTTAGTGATATGATTGTCTTAATGATATGATTGTCTTAATGATATGATTGTCTTAGTGATATGAATGTCTTAGTGATATGATTGTCTTAGTGATATGATTGTCTTAGTGATATGATTGTCTTAGTGATATGAATGTCTTCGTGCTATGATTGTCTGAGTGATATAATTGTCTTAGTGATATGAATGTCTTAGTGATATGATTGTCTTAGTGATATGAATGTCTTAGTGATATGAATGTCTTCATGCTATGATTGTCTGAGTGATATAAATGTCTTAGTGATATAAATGTCTTAGTGATATGATTGTCTTAGTGCTATGATTGTCTTAGTGATATAAATGTCTTAGTGGTATGATTGTCTTATTGATATGAATGTCTTCGTGCTATGATTGTCTGAGTGATATGAATGTCTTCGTGCTATGATTGTCTTAGTGATATGAATGTCTAAGTGATATGATTGTCTTAATGATATGAATGTCTTAGTGAAATGCTTGTCTTAGTGATATGAATCTGTTAGTGATATGAAAGTGTTAGTACTATGGATGTGTTAGTGATATAAATCTGACAGTGGTATGAATGTCTTATTAATATAAATGTCTGATTGGCATGAATGTCTCAGTCATATGAATGTGTAAGTTAATGGTAATGTGTGAATATATTTAATTTTTAACTGTATTGGTTACATTCAAATGTTATTAATATGAATGTTAAAAAGATATGAATATGCTAGTAATGGTTAAGAATATTTTTTATAACAAAGATGACATCAACAGCTGGTGACTGTGTGAGATACCAACGTGTAATCATTTACAAACTGATATACAGACTGTAAATGGAGATCAACATCCGATCTGATTTGGCTGAAAAATTAGAGATTAAAGTAATTATCATTTATTTGAGAAAATCACACATCAACTCATTTATGTATATGGTAGGGTGTGAAACTTATAAGTCTTATAAAATATCATTTTTCACCATATCATCAGTAAATTCATGTTCACCTATTGACCCATTTGGTAATTTATTTCAATGACAATTTAGCAAGGTGACATTCATTGGCAACACGCATTATTGTAAACTTGAATAAACATTTAATAAATAACATTTATTGATTTTACTTATTATTTAATTTCTGAAATGTATGTAAACTGAGAAAAATTATGAACCTGTCAGCTGAAGCTGTCTTTTGTAATCCATTGAATAAGGTTGTCCCACTTCTTTATTAGCAGGTCTATAGTTCGATGAATTCTCTCCACACCCTCCCACATTTGTCTTTTTTGTCTTTGAGGTGATTCCTTAAGGGTAATTTGTTTTAATAATAAGTGAATATACCTACATGATATGCCTTTCATTTTTTTAATTTTGATTATTAATATATAAAAAAACAAATTAAATAATATATATATCAAGCTTAAAAAAATACAAGATATCATAAAATGCCTTGCAAGTGTCAGCATAAATGTAATAAAAAAATATTTTCATGTCATGTACACAAACTTCTTACCTTTCTTTAAAAATTAAGAACAACTCTTCTTAAATGCACAATTTATTCCCAAATAAAGGTTATATTAATAAATAGGTTTAAACTCATTGTAGATATAATTCTAGCGCAGTAAGTCGTATTTTTGCTAAACTAGTGATAATCAGTGTCAGGACATAACTGGGTGAGAAGGAGGGAGATTCAGCAGCATATTTAATGATTAAGTGTGGCATGATTATGTACTTTTCATTTTCCAATATATTGACGCAGAAATTAACTTTTTCCGGGCAACAGTGTTTGTGTGTGTTGGGTTTTGGGAGTGGGGGTGGGAGGGGGGTGGTGGTCGCACGGGAAAATCCGCCACTGGATTACTAGGCATGATTTGTTTTTCAAAATAAATGATATGCATATATGTACTGAATCAATCGTTCTCTTTTCTTAATAATATGTTCAAAGTGAAATGAATATCCATGGGAAAAACGTGACATTAGTTATGAATATGAATTGCACATCTTTACTTCAATTCAATGATAATTTTATCGATAGTTTTCAATAACTTGGCAATTAACAAGATGTACTTACTTGTATATAGCCTTTCTTGTATAAGGCTTGTTTTGACATGCCATGGCCACTTTCCTCCCCCATGAGCCTGCACATTAATAAACATTATTCTTTTAAGAAGTTTGGGTTTCTCTTCTTTTCGTTATTTGCGGCCATCTTTGTTCACATCGTCTGCATAATTTCTACAACGTCAGCGCATTTTTGTTACTATGTTAAGCGCTTTGAAACTACAGAATATCTATATTTAGAACCGCTTGCTTGGTGACGAATCTGAGAGTGGTTCTAAGAGAGAAAAAGACTTAGATTTCGATCTAAGTTCGCATTTTCAATTTAAGGACCGATTTAAGAATTAAATTAAGATAAGGATGAATCTAAGAGAAAATCTCAGATAGATATTGAATACGGCCCCAGGTCAATAACTTTAAAATTTGAATGGATGCTGCCAATCAATGCAGTAGAAGGAACTGTGTTCTTAATGTCAACATCATTGAGGAGCCTTGTGAGAACACAGACATTATAACCCTGAAGGTGGATAAGTAAGGTGGCCTGGATATATCCTCCAATGATATTGACAGGTTCCACAGAAATGGGTACATCATTGTCAAGTTTGTCTCATGTTAGACCAATTGTGCATTATGAAAAGTGAAGAAAGAGCAAGGCATGTATTAATAAATGATTAACATCGTACAGAAGTGAACTTGAATACTAGTGTAGGCAGTTAAAAAAGAACCCAAATTCCCATGTCACTGACAGCTAGTCATTTGATGGCAATATGTACATTAAAATAGGTGGAAACAGGAACATGATCAAGATAAACAGTCACTTGGACCTTGTACAGTTCCCCTTCTTCATGATATATGAATTGCCAGTGCCTGGAGTAAGCTTCAAACTTACTCACGTATTTAGCTTGTTATTCATTTGCCAATGAACTACATTCATTTGAGGTTTATGTCATTGAATCCGTGTCATTCTTTGAACATGAATGTTACATTATTACACTTATAATATGTAATGTATCTTTTCTTAATATGATTGTGTACATGCATACCCAATTTGTATGTTAAATTGTCCATCTAAGCACTTTTTTGGCTGTCCAATATTGTACATATTTCAGTAACAAATTCCAGAACTCTGGCATGTATATAAAAATGACTAATTAGTACTCATTTCCAATTTTACTTCGATATATCATTGGATGCATGCATTATGAAGCACCCACAAGGTGAATCGCATCTTTCCTTAATTTTATATTGTACAATCATGTAAAATTACCATGTCTCTATCTGATCTTAAACATATTTCAACCTTCAAGGTCATATTCAATGTCATTTGGAATGTTTAGAATATGCTTTAACATTTTCTAAGCTACAATTCCAAAACTCGTAGAATGCATGTAGTTATTGACAGAAAATTAATACTTTAAAACTATAATAAGCCAATATTAACACTTAAATCAGATACGTTCAGCATTAATATTTATGAGTTACATGTGAATTTGTATTCACTTGATACGTTAAAATACTTATATTTACAGTGTTTCATCGTGATGTTATATGTTGACATAACAATGGAATTTCTAATAGTTTGTATTGAGATGTACCATGCATGTTAAAATCATAAATAAGCATCATCGTTTGCTTAACTGTTTTAAAGCAAATTTGCCTGTTTTGTTTTTGTGTGTGTGTTTACACAAATATAAATACAATTTATGCATTTAAGTTAAAATATATACAATCTTATACTGGAATACTTATACAAACCGTCTTTAATGTGAATCTACCTCACTATAACTTTGAGTATATCTGTATAATTATATAACTTCAGATACCATTAAATTTATGAGGAAACATACATTAATGCCATTTCTTCTTACCCCCTCAGTTATAATTTATCTAGTTTTAATGTTTGTTCGTCCATCGTAAGCTTTTATTTTCATGTTTAAACATGCCTTTTTCAGTTTAAAATGCTATATGTGCAATAGTTTGTTAAAGCATTAGATATCACATGTTTAAGTTAGTTAAATTACCTTCTGTCATGACCTATTGTATTGGAATAAGTTCTTTCTTATTTTATGATTACCATGCTTTTTTCAATCTGACACTCAAGAAAATACCTTATATATTCATTAAAAACTGTAAAACGCTTAATTGGTCTCTTAAAAGTTCATACTTATTACTGATTAAACTATCATACATCTTTAATACGTCTGACGTGATGTTATTAGCATATTTTAATAGGATCAACTTTGTCTTGAAATTAAAACTCTGTAATATAACTACCTGATTCACCCCTCCTGTCATCATTCTGCGATCCTTCCAAGCTGCTAGCACTTTCAATAACTTGCTATGTTTGATCTTTCTACATCAAAACCATTTTCCCATCACTTTTTTGGCTTTGTGGTACGTATTGAGTAAACATTATAATCATTACACATTAAAGAACCGTTGTACGTGTACGTTTCATTCTTTCTTATCAAACGTTTGATAATGATAAAATTGTGGAGCACAAAGCATCATCACCCTGGTGAACGAGAATGGTACATTTATGATTGCGGGTAATTTGTATTCGTTATAATGAAAGAATAGACATCTCTTTTACCGAAATATAAAAGAAAAAAATGTCTGTTATATCAAACATGTCAATATGTTATTTAGTTATATATCAATTTGTACGATTTTAAGCCAACATGTGATAATGGCAATGCTAGTGTACTTAACCTGTTTAATACTATTAAAAGTACACTTTATTACCGACAATGCTTCAATGACTAACGATTTTATATTACTAGATTAAACGTGTCTGCTCGTTCATTAAGAATCCACACCGGTATACATTATGTTTAAATTACAATATTCCTAAATATGAACGTTATTGTACTTGTAATTGCATTGTAAATGATCTAGAAGACGATTATCATGTTGTACTAATATGTCCTTTTTGTATACACATCAGAAGAAAAAACAATGAAAAATACTTGAAAATTTAAGACCAAGCAGATATAAGTTTATAAAACTGCTCAGGTTTGAAACGAAATTATTGTATCCTTTTATATAAGGGATTATACGCTTAAAATATAATATATTTTATGAAGTATTGTCTAAATATATTACTAGGTTATAAATCAAACAACATTGAACGTAACATTTATATCTTTAGATAAGTATTCATCAATTATTGTTGATACTTGTGTTTGAGCTGATGTAATATCGTCATGGGCATCCTGGTCAATGTTAATGATGTGTCCATGGTAATTGATTGCTATTCGGAAGTGTCTTCTTTAATACTTTATGACATTCATAACTATATTTCTCGTGTTAAGAATAATGGAATAATATAATTATTTAGTAATAGATAACTATAATTATGATTTTTTTTAAATTTTTACTTTTAACCATATCAGTCTTATCGTAATCTTTGTCAATGGATTAATTATTTCTTAATGTGTTTGTGTAGGTTTGTGACTTTTCTTCTATTATTTTACCTTTTCAAATCATTTCGAAGGAGAGAATAGCATATACTAGTCGCTTTTATTTTTAATAATGTTTTTCTTTATTTGTTCCCAGTTTTAGTATAATGATGCTTTTTATTATGAAACTCTATGATCACACAGTTTTAAACCTTTTATATTATAAGGCAGACTGTGTGTGATGTTTTTCGTTTCTAACGATGACTGCATCGTATCCTTGAAAAGTATTTGCATTAGGTGCTCTGAATTGTTTCCCTCCGTCTGCAGATAGATTTGGGATCTCCAATCATTGAAGTACTTGGGGTTTACCTTTTCGTGTTTTATTATTATTTGTTTTATTGATAAGTTTTCTCAAGTTAATGCATACTTTGATAAGATTTACCTTTTGCATTTTATCTTTATTAAGAATTTTTGGGATAAGAGTGAGGTTTGTGCACATAAACTGGTTTAAACCCCCAATAAATATACATTTTACTGACCGTTCCAAGGCGGTACCCAACAATTCTTGATAAATATACCAATTATTTATATATATATATATATATATATATATATATATATATATATATATATATATATATATATATAGTATTTATGCACAGTGCTGTTTGTAGAGTTTTGTGCTGTTCTATGTTTCTTGTTTGTGATTTTGTGTTCTATGTCTTTGGCGTTTGCCCATTGCCACTAAACCGGGTTTATGTTTAAACTTTTTGCTACTGAGCATGTTTCTGTAGCTTTTTGCATATATATTGGCCAACTAATATTGATATTGTTCGGGAAATAAAATCACCCATACGTTTTTTTTTCAGATGATGCTACCATGTATATCATTGTCGCTGACCCTTGGTTTGGTGGTCCGCAACTAAATAATGACATGAAACATACCCATATGTGGGCAGAAGGGTGGCTTGTATCATTTTACCCAGCGAAAACAGATTCAGTAGAAAAACGAACATAAAGGCACATCCACCTATTTTTATGGATAATGTTCAAATAGCGAAAGCTACTACTCATATACATCTGGGCGTTACACTCGCCAGTAACTGGCAAGCAAGGCTTGGCAACGTTTTTGCCTCATGCGAGTATTTAATACGTCCTAGATCACAAATCACTAGAAGTTTTAAATAAAACATTTTTACAATGTCCTGTAAACGGCCACTGTTGGAACATGCAGATGTGGGACAATCTTACGCAAGCTGACGGAGAGGACCTAAAGGAAGTTCAGCATAAGAGAGTGCGAAAAATCTTTATTATTAAACAGGACTTGAATCTCTTAAGGAGAAAAGGCGGACACATAAATTCACTCTTTTTGCAAGGTGTTCAATTTTCTTATGCTATCTCACTACACTTATTCCAATCCGAGATTATGATACAACCTCTTACAATCTTCCTGTGAATTATGTTAACCTTCGTAATTCTTCTTGTAAAACTCACTCGCTATCAAATCATTCCTGCCAACCATAATATTTTCATGGAATGCACTTTCAGAAACTGTTCGTTCTTCCCTGCCCTCCTTCAAGTACAAACTTAACATAAAATGAATCAGTTTCCCATTTCCACTATGAGGCTGAGCGCATATTGAGTGTTACACATGCAAGACTGTGGATGCGTTGAAGTTATCTAAAAGAACTCTTGTTATCTAAAATCATTATCAATAGTCCAAATTGCCAATGTGGTGAAACTGAGGACACCTATCATGTCTTCCATCTTAATTATGTCGAGATTTTTTTTGTGCATATAACGCCATCATGCATTATTACCTCAGAAACTCCTTCATAACTTATTATTCTCTAACCTTGCGTATCCATCACATGTTCTATTGAAATAAATAGTATATTAACCAAACTTTGAAAAACGTAGGGCAAGCTTGTAAATAATTACGTCAGTAAAGGTAGAAAAATAAACATAAAGAAATTTTCCTAATGTTTGGTCTTATCGCACTGATGTTCTTACTTGAAAATGCACATACAGTATTTTTTGTCTTCAAAATCAACGATTGATAAGTTTTATAGTGGTCTGTTAATTGATCGAATATATGGCCATTGAAACAACGGTGGCCATCGTGTTATTCTTAGTCAAGGCGGGGCTTTGATATGGAAACATCGTTATTCCAGTAACTGCACTTAAAATTATGAGCCATATTTGCAGATTTGTTTGATATTGCTTCAATTCTATTGTTCTTCGATTTAAACCATGGTGTCATTTTTAAATGTTCTCTGTGTTATTAACAGTTTCTATTTTCTGTCATGTTAAAATCACAACAATTTCATCATGGGCTCCAAGTGGTTCAAATTTAATTCCCAATATTTTAAATGAACTCAGAAGATGAATATCTATTATTAGCTACTTAAATGCAGCAAAGCACAAATGCCTTTATAAACATTATAACATTCAAGTTAGTGATACCCATAAGTTTGCTCATTTGAATACATACTCAATGCTACAGTTGAAAGAAAATTGCAAAATAAAGCGACAAAAGTAAATCACAAATGTTGAGCACAATGGAAAGATCACCAGTGAGAGTAAAACATGAAGTAGAGAAGAGATATATGATCAAGTGCCATTAAGAACTTAAAGTGTTTGTAAGAGAGAAAAGTAAACCATTTAAGACTTATTGGCGCAAACGGATTGTAGATGAGAATGTGGGCAGGTCATGTGCTTTGTATAATCAGGTTTGTTCGAAGATATGTAGAAGAGATCGAAATGTTATACCATATGTGGTTGTTGACTGTTTTTTGGTCGTGTCCGTGAATTAATTCATAATATTCGTTGATATTAAGTATCAGTTTTTGCTCGTTAGAACCTAAATATAGTGCTTACCTTCAAGTATACAAAAAGTTACCGCGCTCCTTTAAGCATTCTATACATTAAAAATTCGACGCTATGCAATTTAATCACTACTTTGACTGCATGAAATTTTATTTTATTCTTACAATGTCCTATAAATTAAACGAATATGAATAACACAAAGTAAAAGTATTTTTACAGTCTTAAAACGTATAGCAAAGTTGTTGTTTTTCCAACACAAGCTTTTGGTTTTGAATTAAAAAAACAATCAATTTCAAATAAACGCGTCCATAATATTCCTGAGACTAGTCTTCCTCTGTGTGTATATTTGCCCCCGGGTTCAAACTCACCCCAGGGATAAATGTTGGTCATTTAAACGCAGAAATATAAAACATGAATTAATTCCGAATATTGTTAAGACTATACTTGAAGGCAGGCAGTTTAATTCCGTGAGTGCATTCAAAGCGAATACTTTAAATAAAACTTAACTCGACAACAATTATGATAGGCATGAAAAGTCATGCAAAATAACCAAAGTCCGAATATTCTAGGATGTTGTATCGCCAACGCGTGAATGAATAACCAGAATTGATCAGCTTTGTGAAACTGCGGTACATCTGACCTTCATCGAACAGTTTCAATGTTTATAATAATAATAATAATAATAATAATAATAATAATAATAATAATAATATTAAAAATAATAATAATAATAATAATAATAATAATAATAATAATAATAATAATAATAAATAAACTTTTTATTTAGTGTTGCACCAGGAATAAGTTCATGACTTTAACCGATAACCCGAAACATTCAATTAGAAAGTTAACTATCGTTCTAATGCTTGTAGTTACTGCTTTTTACATATTTATTTTGACTAGTTCTTCAAAATGGAGTGTTAATGTTTATAGTAAGTTCCCTGTTCACATCCAAATTAACCGTGGCATTTTAGTCAAATGAATGTGTATTTGTATTAAGCGTACTGCATAACAACCCCGCATGTAAACATGTTTGGTATAAATTGAATCAGTAAAATATTCTAATCCTAGTTTCACTCTTGTGAAATGTACTTGACACAAATATATGAGGACACTGGTTTTAACACATTATTCAATTTTAACTTCTTGTGAGCCCCGTTTAAAAGCTCAGTTTGCTCTCAGGAGCCCTTCTCAACGCTGATCTTAACTAGACAATGTTATATTCTGTACAAATTCCAATCGCGTATTGGAAAACAGCTTATTAGTTTAACAGCTTTATTTTATTAAGGCACAAAAACAGAAAAACAGAGTACAAATGATTACACAGTTATAATGTACATAAAAAATCATAATAATGTATAATATGCTACATTGTTATCTATCCTCGTTATCTTCAATACATGAATGTTCTGTTCATGCTATATATCAATGTTATCAAAACGGAACGGTTGTAAAAATACCAATAAATGTTAAATTATAAAAGTTCATTTAAGTTATATGCTTACTGAGTACGAATTATACCAAGCCGTACTTAAATGTTGGTATCGTTATTGTTTTAGCTAAAATCAGCTGTATTACTTTATCGAACGTAATGTGGTTCTGCTTTAAACATATGGTTGACTCAGACTGCCTACCAATGAAAATCGTGGCGCTTTTATACTCGCACAGTAACCATATTTTGACGGAACGCCACTACCATGAAAATTGATTACAATTCCACCCTAAACGTTGGCGGTGTAAACAAATTGAGTGGCAATCATGTGACCGCCACACAAAAGAACGTTTTAATATATGTATGGCAGCCATCTTGAAAATGTTCGCTACTGATGCAAAGAAAGGCTCTGGACGAAGCTTTCAGATTTTTAATATATACATAAACAAATAAACAGGATGAGTATACATGATTGATATAGATACAGATACAAACAGATCTTGACCTAAAAACGGCAAAAGTTACGCAAACAAATAGCTGACATTTTGCGAGTACAAAAAAGTTACGATCAATAAATACAAGAAAAATGGATATATCGTCGCACCGGCGTTGAGGAAAACAAATGTATGTTTGAAAAAAAACACACATCGAAGGAAGCTACAATCCATCGTCTAAGATCTTAAAACATGTTTATATTGAATAACGATTCACTATGTGCTTGTAATTACAAGATGGGATACTGGTATTACATATCTAATTGGCATTTGGACAAATGTGAATCCAGAGTCAGTTTATGATATTTATGCCCCACCAAATGTTAACATGCTCTAAGTGGAATGGGGGTAAGTATATAATTAAATTACTTTTCAATATAACATGTTATTATTAATAACTTTCAGTTAATACTGTACTAATAAATATAATATTTGTTCATCGTTAAATGGTTCATCTATTTTATTAACATAAACAACACTGTCCGTGTTTGCTTGTGCACATCAATATTTTAGAGAACAACACCAATTCTAATTCGGATTAAAATTGTCGAAGTCAGATGGCGCTGCGGTCCATTATAATCTTATAAATAGGAAACTTGAACTCGTGAACAGATTTGTATTTCTTATTTTCAATGTAAGCTAGGCGCACTCGCATTCAAAAAATAAAGTTACGTTGTTTTCTTATTAAAAAAGCTCAAATATCTTTTTTTACATGCTCGGTTAAGTTCGTTTTCCTTAGCTGATGCAAATAAAAAAGGCTACAATTGAAGTATTGGTGATGTATTTAATTACCTTCACGAAACGATTAACAACTGTAAAAAAATAATCAAAAAGTAATACAATGGAAATCAAATTATGCAGAAAGTCACGAATCAATCATAAATTTAATGTATTTAATTATCGTCTCCACATTACATCAGTATCGAGTATTACCTCCAGGATTGGCAACTACTGCATTAGTCAATGCCCCATAAACCAACACAACTTGCGCACGAGGTTCATGGTAATGTGGTACCACTCTTCCCGGGGAGTTCTATTGGTTCGCAGTCAGGTGAAACAGAGGGCCACGGATAAGGTTCTATGGGGTTAAGGTGTAAAATGTTAAAGGTAAGCCGTGGTGTATGAGGACTTACGTTGTTTTGCTGAAAATTAACTTAGGGCGTTGACGTACCATCCGAACGACTACTGGTTCAACGATTTAGTCAATATATGTTCTGGCAGTCAGTGTCCCTTGGAAAAATTGTGCACCTGATCTTGGCCCATTCTGTCACATATCATGTTACATTTACTTGCTGTTATAAGCGTGAAATTGTCGAAAGAAACACATTTAAACGTCTAGCGACGGCCTCTTGTATACGTCCACACTCCAGTTTTGCCTAAATCCTAGCGCGATTTTCATGAGTAGGCATAGCAAGTAATGAAAAAACTCCTTTTGTCCAAAATTCATTCTTTAAACTAATGTCTGGTTATGCATGTGCTATTTTGTGTTAGAAAGCTGCATGGTGCAGTTGAATAAGTATCACGTGCAAAACAGTCGCTGATTCACACTGACTCCATTGATGTTTACTGGAGCGTATTTGTTTCTGTGCGTACCAGAGAAATGAAATAAATGTATACATTTGTGAAAACGATATTTTTCTAGACTTTTAAATTTACAATAGTTTATATTGTCGAAAACATACATATCACATGCACACTGCATGGAGAAAATCAAAATTTGGGTGAAATAAGCATTCTTTTTAGTTTTGTATGCCTGTAAATTGTCTAAAATCAATTTTGTATATTTAAGACGGTAAATGTCATAAACATGGGGATTGCTATTGAGTGTGTCGACTGTAAATAACAATTTTGGATAGTGTGCCGCTAACGCGGTGTTGGCCTCGACGCTACCTATAATGTCTCTCAAATGTATATAAAATACAAATTTGCCTTAATACTTTCAGACAATTTTGAAAGGGATCATGTGAAATATTTTCCTAGATGTTTTTTCCCTCTTATTTCCGTTTAAAAAGACAAATCAATTATAACCTATTTTGGACGATCCTTGTATATTGTGTAATATGGATTATTTACAGATGTCCCAACGTAAAGCTTAGGTGCAGCCCTCCGGTTATTATATAAAAAGCAAAATAAAATAGCATCATGCATGCTTTCATATATGATATAATCAGGACTAATTGAAAAGTTGTTTTTGTAAAAAAATAAATAAACACACACTTGACACCTATCAATGGAATCCTGCAAATTAAAAAGTAGTTTCATAACTCCAAATACTTCATTGCTTTGATATCCTCAACAAAGAATGGTTCAGCATCGCTTTACAATATAATGAATGTTTCATAGGCAAGAAAAAGTACAAAACCCCTAAAACTTCACTCCTTCTTACGTCATCATACAGCCTTATGCTTTATAGCTACCACTAACTTATCTAAAGCACAGACTGTGCCGGGTTCTTCAGCACTGTGTTGTTGTAAACGGGATCATCTACAAACCAAGAAAAACAATGAGAACAAATAAGATGCAAGAATTCTGCTTTAAAATTTATTTTAAATCAATGTTTTTTTCCAATAAGTTACACATACAATCTATATTGTATACAATGCTGGGTGATTCTAATTACATTTTCCTGTTCAATTACACTACACATTCAATTATTGATCATAATATCTATAGCTTTCAAAGCAAATTGATATTGATATTTACTTTAAAAGTTATACAACAATGACCAGATAACTCGAATGTTGAAGAAGGGAATCACCTGTCTGATTAACAAAACATATATTTAATGTATACAATGCTTGTACCTTTAACATTTTCGTACGAAACATGTGTCTTTGAACCAGGCGCGTCCAATGGCGTGTACACGTGCACATTGCCGAGACTGAAACAAAGCAAGTTTGTTAACTATTTGAACCCGATATATATCGCATGAAAACGTTAAAGCAAAAACAAAAACTTAAGTGTGACCCGGCCTGCATCGACGTTTGGTTTGCAGTTAAGACGATTTAAATAGATAAACATAGTTTCCCACGACAGGAGAAGTTTACTGAGACAATAAAATGAGCAAAAATGGTGAAAAGAATTTCACAATTTATAACTGAAATTCATTCTATGAACAGGATTGTCTGCATATATATATATATATATATATATATATATATATATATATATATATATATATATATATATATATATATATATATATATATATATATATATATATATATGTTAAGCGGCCAACTGTCTAACGCGGCCACGGCCACTAATATTTGTCCCCGTGAAGCCATAAAAACACTAATTAGCGGCCACTAATCACTTGTCACTGACAAAGTAATTTTTGCCAATACACAGCTTTATTTGATACTGAAGTAGACGGAAAAGAACGACAGCCTTGGATATTTCCGTCGTCCAATGAAAATGCCTATTACATCACACGATTTCCATGCGTGTTTACTTATCGAGAAATCATGTAATGAAGATATTTTAATATATAACGAAGTTAATTGTTAAATACCAACAAAGAACGCCGGTTTTAATAATTATAAATTTACAGTTTGCACTGTCACTTGATGGTGGGAAATGAGTTACGATGTGTATTCTTTTCCGTATTAATTTTCGGCTTAATACTTCTACGAATGGATACTTACATTGCATTGTTCGTGATATTCTTTTTAAATTTTGGTTATGGCTGACAATAAAACAAATCAGAAGTGTCTGACTCTAAAAGAACGTCTCGAGTGTATTAAATTATTAGAAAACAGCCGTAGTGCAAGAAGAACTGTGGACGGACTCAAGTCAATTTCTTGCCTATGCTAACAACTGAAATCCAAACACTAAAAGACAGAGGAAAATTACAGGAAAAGAGGACTTAATGAACTTGTGTATTCATGGGTTTTTACCCTCAAAGTGACATGCTTGACATGATAATGACGGCTCAATGTCAATGCACTTGATATTAGAGACAGAAGTTAAGCAAACGTAAATGACTGATTACTTTAAAAATGTACTTGTAGTTGTGTGGACTTTTTTTTCTTATTCTATGTATTAGCTTTTATCTATTACATTATATTTGTAATTCTGCAATAAAGTTGTTTTTTCTACATTTGTATTCAACCTTCTTTAATGGTATTGATGATACTGATTGTGGGGTGAGGAAGTGGTTTAGATACATAATCAACCTCTGTTTGAACAAAGCCAGAAAAGTGTCAGAAAAGTCCAACCTGGACTAAGTGGCCAATTGTAGTAAGCAGCCACTTTTACCTTTTCCTAAAGGTGGCCACTTTATACAGGTTTGACTTTATATATATATATATATATATATATATATATATATATATATATATATATATATATATATATATATATATATATATATATATATATATATATATATATATATATTCTTATATTGATCCTTTCATTGACAATTTAAAATATTTTGTGTTTGACTGTGTTATATGTGCAATATGCTGAATGATTACGGTAAAATTGCACAACAGAAATACTGTATAAATTTGTATAAACGTAGTTCAGTCATTTGTAACATAAATGTCGGGAAATAATGTTATAGCGACGGTTGTATGCGACCAGGTTTTTTTTCGACCGTTTGTCGTTTAGAAACTTAACTAGATTAACTTGATTATTAAGTTTCTGCAATAGGCTAGTTCATCGAGACGTTGAATTGACCAAAAGAGGTGAAGAGTGTTTTAACTTTAAAGTTAGTCAAATATCTTATCTTATTCAATTAGGTTTCTTTTTTAAAAAATATATTATATTATTTTATTGTAACTCTTTTATAAAGATGTAAAGGTTTAACATTGGAAATGATATGTCACAGAACATTTGGCATTTGCAAGGCTGACAATTCAGACGGATCTAACTTTATTTATGTCAAATGTATATTTTTAAGTATGCATTTTTGTAATCAGCTAACGCCTGTCAGATTGTGAGGAGTGTGAAATGTGTGAGGAGTAGCTGCCAAGGTCACAGCGGGAAACGCTTTAGAATCTTACATTCATCTGAACATTTCTGTTGTGTCAGTTTTTAAGGTTTAATACATTTTCAAATTTACAACTATAAGTTGTAAATAAGTATATAATAGCATTGTTTTGTATACGTATTTGTGACATTTTATCTAATTGAATTGACAATTATAAATCAGTATCTTGAAGGAAAGTAAAATGTGTATAAATTTTGAATAGTTATTGTGTTAGGAATTCATTTAAAATAGTTTATGGATAATACTGAATTATGCTATATGTTAGATAATTTATTGTATCAGAGCCATGAAAATACATAGTATGCTTAAGTGAGCTTTGGACACGGCACATAACATAAATTCCAGACTAGAAATTCTATCATTAAGTACATTTTCCAATTAAATATCATTGCCGAAATCAAAGATCTATTATGCGCTTCGGACGTCAGATCTAATTTAGTAAATTAAAGTTACGTACACACTTTTAGTTTCGTTATTTACTCATTCCCATTTAACTATAAATAAATAAACATTTTAAAAATACTTACAATTTTCTGCTACATGTAGCCCTCAAACCATTTGAATAATTATTTGTACTTAAGGCATAACTTATTTATTAATTTATTGACACACCAACCCTTACCAAGGGTAGTTCGATAAACGTCAGACTTATGTGTACATTGGGTGTTACTTTGACGATAGATATGTCATAGACAACAGTTAAAGGATCAGTAATAATGAACGGCAGAAATAATATATTAACTATGACATACGTAGCGCAATTTACGCCAGTGATGGCAAAAAAGAAATAATTGGTGCCGAATTTGTGATGCATCATAGATTAACGATTCCCTTAATGTTGAAATATATTTCAAAGAAAGACAAAATGTCAACTGTCTCCATGTTGCAATTCATACACTTGTGTACGTCTTGAACTATCAAAGGAGTATTTTCATTTGTTTATCTCACCCATTGTCGCCAATATCTGTAAAATAAAATAAATTTATCAACAACAGGACGATTTGTATGTATACCAGAATACATGTATAATCATGTATCTATATAATTACAATTGCAGACTGTCTTTAAATGTATATTTTAAGTTAGCAAGTCCATCAATAATTCTAACAGAAAGGTGACATACAATCGAAAATACACAATTAAATCGATGTATTTCAATATGAGACTATACTTGTCAGACATTCCTTAAGCTCTGTTACAACCAATGCGATTACAACATCACACAAATGATATATAATCACAGTCAATTAGGGAAATGGTTAACCCCGCTGATGTATTAATTGGTGTGGAACCAAACATTTAAGACCCAAAATATGTTTGTATAATAATCAAATTTTGCAATAAAACAATAAAATCGTTTTAGATAAGTAAGTTTAAAATCTTACCAAGAGCAGCGTATGGGGATTTATCCGTTACCATGGAAATATCTTCATAGGTCTGAGATGCGTTATACCCACGAGTATCACCTCCTTGTCTAAAATTACGACAGCGTACTTCATATATCTGTTGTGCGTCATAGGGTCTTAATATCATCTTTATTCTGATAACCATTTAATCATGTTTAATGCGATTCTATACACTACAAACGTTCAGTGTTATCATTGCCTAATGGGGAAATTATTGTTTTCAATATGACGCATTATTCTGAAAAAGTTCAAAAAACTTTTCATGCAACGTCTGCCAACTGTTTTGAGCATATGTTTGACAATTGACGTTTCAAGCATTCACTTTAGTCATCGCTGGATATGACAAGGACCCCACATTATAGCATAGTGGACAGAGGGATACCTTTTAGGGCATGCTGTCATCTAAAATTTAACCCATGCAGAAAACAAAGGCTCTTAGATCGTATTGTTTTCTCTGCGATTTTTTAATTTATATTGATTTGCAAACAAATATTTCATGTATGCGTTATGACCATACCATATGCAGAGATAAACCAAAGATGATCATCACCTTTCATGTACATTTGAAAGTTAGTGAATGGAAAATGAGTTATTGTATTGTATACAATAGCAAATCACCATCTGTTCCAAGCACAAGTAACGTCATCGCATGTTTAATAAATCATATTTAACATATGGGAATGTACTTGTGGACCACAGATCATGGGACTTTATATTGGTAAAACACGTATTGACAAAAAACAACATATTGTTATTTCACATAAAGACTAATTAATGACAAACTAGTCACACAGATTTGATTCCTGTTCAATACACATCCATTGATGTTCGAAGTTTTATTCACATTCGTCCAATATCTTTAACAATTCGGTTTCGATATGTTTTGTTCTAGCATACTTTTCTAGTCAAGGAAGGCAATTTGGGAACATTTGTTACAGAGTTATATTTTTTGTAACATATCGATGCTTCTAAATCATTTTATTCCTTATTTAGATAAAAAATAAGAAGATATAATGCATTTGACTAAATTGACAAACAAAACGTAATTCAGACACTCTTAACGTGTGTTCATGAGGACAGACAGACAGCTGAACTGGCATACAGGGTAATAAGTATATCTGTTTCGTATTTACTCACTGAAATGGTGACTTACGTATCTATTGTTTTATTTGTGGTTGCATCATGATACAGATCTGAAAACAAATATCAAATATAATTTATAGCTCGATTATTTCCCAATTCTTTGTTCCATGTATATTCATGTTTATTACTAGTGCATATTCGTTTGTAAAGTTGGAAGCTATTTAATGAGAAGAACACACAAAATGGTCTCTCAGTCCCTTAAAATTCCAATTATTGTTTAGAAGTAGCTGAATTGGACTGATATTTTTGTACAATAGCTCATTGACCTTTATCCGAAATAAAATCTGCTTATTTCCACGTAGAGATGATAAGACCACTTAATTATTCAATTGTGTTTCGGCAGGGTGTATGCATTTGATGTAAGAGTGCGAGAATTAATTCGTAGTTGCAACGTGAACGTCTATAATAGTAAATAACAAAGAGTAACATTGATGAAAAAGTTAGTTTGATTGTTTGCACATACATTGCTGTGCAATGACATTATCTTAGCACTGATTACATATCGTGTGAAAGTGTTGCCTAAATCGCATTGAAGACTTAAGTATATTTGTGTCACGTTTATGGCAGCGTTCAACTCAAAGGACATATGGATGGTATGTGCGATTTGGGGAATTATGTGTTTAATAAAATTGGGTATGTACACAAATATTTGAGGCAAGTTAAAACTTGATATAACTTTTACGTAAATGAAAGCAACAAACATACTTTTTAAAGGTAAAGTTGCAGAGTAGAAACTCAATTATTTGAGGGCCACAAGTGCAGGTTTATGTAGGAATAAGTACCGCTATAATAGCTGTGTCAAAAGTAAATCTTGGTAGGGAGACAAACGCCGGTTCATTCAGAAAAGCTGATATGATTGTTGTGATTTATTTCAGGTAGTATTAAACGTGATTCACAATGCAAGTGGTTAAAAACTGTTTAAAGTCAAAACATTTTGAAGTAAAAAGTCGCACATTACATTGACAAGCATCCGTTATATTTTAAATAGACATAGGAATAACACATTTATCTGTAGGCCATCGTACGATCGTGTAAGAGGGCTTGTTATAAACTCGGGTGTTTGTTGAGAGAAATGGATTGTATAACGTGAGATCATCAATGCACAAAACCCTAATTAATTGAAAAAGAATGAGCTTAAATTGGCACTCTAAGTTATATTCTGGCCATTTAGAGTATACCCTGTAATTTCAATTGTGCCATATTATTTATACAAGTGCTATATTCTACATAAAATATTCGCACTTGAAATCTCACCTTTCCGAGATAGTTTTATTGAACACAAACAGTCAATGTTGTACTTTCGTCTCAAAACAAAGACCACAACTATCACCAGAATAATCGCTGCCACTATTCCCCCAGTTGTTCCACCAATTATAATTCCAGTGGTTCCAGGTGGTGATTCTAGATTTAAACAAAATAATTTTTTAGCATGTAAACAACTACAAACTTATCTTGTAAGTAAGCATTAAATATTGCCAAGAAAGAAAGCACCATCTGATTAATACCTTAACCTCTATAGGAAAATATTATTTTTGATCATATCTTATACATCTTTGGTGTGCCGATATCCAAAACTGGTTTTAAGTTTGGACTAGAGTAAATAAAGGCACATTTCACTGAATTTGCTTTTATTTTTAACTCAGGCTTTCTGTTCCTGTACTTCATTACCCAATGTTGTCAAAGTAATTGGTTCAGTAGATCATCCAAGCAATACTTCTGTCAAAATATGTGAACGTTTATCGTAGCAATGTTATTGAAATATAGCTCAACAAAGCAAACAATCTGTGAAATGATTTTAAAATCAGAACAGTGCACCTGTTATTTATGTGAAGGGGTTATTTTCATGACAAATGTGGATCAATTACTGTCACTCACGTGAAGCTCTATGTTATTTAAGTGCAGATCAGTACTCATTAGATTCATTAGGATACTAACTCTTACACCTGTGCGTAAGACTGCATTAACTGCATTCGAACATTAAATCGTAATTCATTGACTTGTAGATAAATTGCATCACAGACTGGTATGATTTAAATCGACCGATGCTTGTAATAACAACTCAATAAATGTTGAGAGGAGTGTTTGTGGATCTTTTTATCACTAAAGAATATTCGCTGTATGATTTGAATATTGCACCCCATGAAAGAACGAGCAATAATACCGCTTTCGAGCAGCTACTGTATAAGTAAACCATATTTATTTGCAAATGAATAACACAAACACTTGTTGAAGCACTCAATTAAACAAAACCATCCACTGAGCATGTTAAGTAGAAAGCCGTTGCTATTTCAGTTATATTTGATATACACCAAGGACATATTTCAATTATTTTCTTAGACGTATTCTGTTGAACTATATACATCGTGCACTTTTCACTGATTATGTACTCAAAAGTAAAATATTTACTGAATCAAGTTCATGGTATAACTTTATTATTTTAGTTGGAAAAAGTATTCACACGACCTTATTGCATTTCATTTTAATCAATAAGTTAACAGTACCCGAAAGAGACGAAAAAATGTTTTATTCAACAACGCAATAATGACGGCTACAAGTGCAGCATGTCGAATTTTGCAAAAGAAAACTGTTTAACAATTACTTTATGGCTACAAACTTAGTGTATCTACGCATGTGATTACCATTGATAGCTGTTGTGTATTTGTTTACATTTGGTTGATTTGTTACGTACCGACAAGTAGTTCAGTGTCGAATTGGAGTGAAGAATTTTGTTTACAGTTTCCTTTTTCGTTTCTTGAGAATAAAATGACATTGTACGTCGATCCATCGTTTAATCCTTTAAGTATTATTTTGTACTGTATCTTCTGGTCAAGCTCATCTTCCGTTAGAACCAAGTATTCCGAACTTTTAATCATTTTGTACAAAATAATAAATGTTTGCTTAAGTCCACCATTGAAGTGACTGATCCACCCGATAGTAGCTGAAGACGATGTCGTTGCACTGTATGTTAAACCAGTTGGACACTGAGGGACTTCTGTAATAAAAAAACTTCAGAGGCTTGTGTTTTACAAAGGCAAACTTTTGTTTTGACTGACATTCGTTTATTGATGACGTCAAAATGTTTCATGCGAGTGTAAGGTTGTGGGATATTCTAAAATGCTCAAGGTCAATATTAGTACGTATAGCTTGAATTGAAATGAGATGCCTAAATACTCGTTATTGCAAACTCGTGTTCATACATTTTGTTTTCATTCCGTCTTGTTCTTTACACCCTCATAATAGCGGTTGCAAGAACCAAAATTTGGCCGTCTCCTTAATGTTACTCATTTACATTGTTCACGTTCCAATCAAGTTTTCAAATATTTTCGAAAAATAAATTCAAGAAAATTAAGACAAAAGAAAGTAACCAGGTGTATTAAAAATGATCGTGTTTTCTCCGTTCTTAAAACGTGTGTTCTTGTTATGTTTTCATTTTATTCGAGATGATAACACTGTTAATAGCTGCTTAAAACATTTTTTTATTTTTGCATGTGTTTACGTAATAGCCTATTCTAACATGCACAACATTTCTTGTAAGCAAAAGCCGATACGCTTAAAATGTTTCCGGTAATTACTTTATAGTTTCAACAATATGAATTATATATTTTATATGCAATCAGTTCTACGTTACTTGCATATATGGTGTTTCATTATACCTATATATTTATGCCAAATCCTTTTTGTTGTATCACTGTATCGTTCGTTTTAATAAATGACAATGTGTTATTGTGATATATTAATTTGCCACAAGAATAACTGTAACTAACTCTTTCAGAATTAAATACATATAATTACCCATTTAATTTAATCACTTTATATAAAAAAGTTCATTTTCTTAAAAGAGGTCATTTGATATCTTGTTTCACTTGTACTTTTTTCTAATCTCATTTATACTAAAGTTCTATAATTCACTTACAACAATTTGTATTTTAAAGCATTTTGTTATGGCTTACGTTTGTTTCAAGATGAAATTTTACTCCCAAAAAGATTTTACATAATTAATTCAATTGTTTTGATATACCAAAACTGATGAATGCATGTCGACATTTCTATCTTATGAGACGATAGTAGATCACAAGTAATATTTAGCACTCACCATTTTAATATTGTTGCGTTTTCAGCTGTTAAATACACTGTTTCAATCTTGTTTTTAGTAATTAATCGTTAACTCACCCACAGCATTTTCTGGTCGTGTATAACAGACTCAGGTAGAATATACTTTTTAAATTAATATTATCTATTTTACTCTAATGTTAGGTATTGTTTTGGTGATGAAAAACAAATTATTTCATGTTTAGCAATTATGTTGTGATTTTCCTTAACAAAATCAACTTAATTTTACATATTTAGAACACATTTGAAGTGAAGTCAGTGCATAAATTAATCGACATTTATCTTCTTGTTAAATACATATAACATATTTTTATCTAAAATATAGCTCTAAACCCTATCTAGGATTATAATGCAAACGTTAAACGGAAAATATATTTAAGTCACTTTTCTTGCACATAGGCGACAAATTGATGTTATTATATAACTATTATTACGGAAGTTACAGGGTGCGTTTTTATTACATTTTGCACTGAGTTTAAGCGTTCGAAACAAATGTATATATTATTTTAGTATGATTTCACTAGAATAAGGTTTATGTATGAATGCACCATGAACCACAAGGGGGACACCTAAAATTTGCACTATTTTCACTGTCCCAAAAACAAGTAACAAATTGCACGGATTTTAGGGGGTTCCATTAACGTCATTTTAAGGTGTTAAAACATTACTTTAAAGCAAAACAAATGACTGATGGTTAAAATTAAGACTTAAATGTATGATTTATTAAAATGATTTTTTGGGTGCACGATATTCTGATAAATGCAAGAATTACTAGAAAATTAGTTTTTTTTTCAAAAAAAAAAGATATTGTTAAAAACAGGTTAAAGATTCTGTACCAAGGCAAAAGTATTGTTTTATACTCATCCTTTCAAGAAATGCAAAAAAAAATGCACTTTAATGGATGTAAATTATTCAAACTTCACTATTATATAAACCTGGTCGGATGCATAAGAAAAGAAGAATCCATTGGCCTTAGGCTTAAAAGTAAAAAAGGTTTATATAAAAGTAAGTACGCTTTAGTGTTATAGGTTGCATATTATTGTAAAAAACTTTTTTTGTTTTTTTACTGCTAAAATGCTCATCTTTTTCGGACGAAATGTTTATAAGCCTGCTTAAAGGGATGTGTTTCAATGAATCTACTTTCTTTTGATTGAATTTGATACTGATCATTTTTTTGTAATAGTAATAGTAAGTCAAATAATGACCACCTTTGTCTGCAAACAATAATAATGTATGACTTTTTTGTTGATGAAAAAAATAAAGATTTTATCTAAAAGAACTGGTATTATATTTCAGTTTAATGAAATAAAAATGGTAATATTTTAGTTTTATAAACCTAAAACATTAATGCTTAAACGTTGAACAAGAGTTATTCATGATATACTTTATATCATAATGACGATATGTTGACTCAGAACTGACGTATTTTATCAATTAATATTTATGATATTAGCAGAAAATGTATTTCTTGCTTATTTCTTTTTTTGAAAGATATAGGAACATTTAGGATCAAAATTGAATAGTACAAAGTCCATGCAAGCTGCAAGTACATGTTCATTTTATTTCCAAGTCGACAATTCACCAATGTTCTGCATATAAAAGGTATCATTTATTGTGTTTTATAGACATTATTTACCAGTTTTCCCTTCTAAAGATGGTAAAATAAAATTTATACCATCATATGTAAATGAAAGAATAACAGAAAACAGTTAACCTGGTCGGATGCATAAGAAAAGAAGAACCCATTGGCCTTAGGCTTAAAAGTAAAAAAGGTTTATATAAAAGTAAGTACGCTTTAGTGTTATAGGTTGCATATTATTGTAAAAACCTTTTTTTGTTTTTTTTTACTGCTTAAATGCTCATCTTTTTCGGACGAAATGTTTATAAGCCTGCTTAAAGGGATGTGTTTCAATGAATCTACTTTCTTTTGATTGAATTTGATACTGATCATTTTTTGTAATAGTAATAGTAAGTCAAATAATGACCACCTTTGTCTGCAAACAATAATAATGTATGACTTTTTTGTTGATGAAAAAAATAAAGATTTTATCTAAAAGAACTGGTATTATATTTCAGTTTAATGAAATAAAAAATGGTAATATTTAAGTTTTATAAACCTAAAACATTAATGCTTAAACGTTGAACAAGAGTTATTCATGATATACTTTATATCATAATGACGATATGTTAACTCAGAACTGACGCATTTTATCAATTTATATTTATGATATTAGCAGAAAATGTATTTCTTGCTTATTTCTTTTTTTGAAAGATATAGGAACATTTAGGATCAAAATTGAATAGTACAAAGTCCATGCAAGCTGCAAGTACATGTTCATTTTATTTCCAAGTCGACAATTCACCAATGTTCCGCATATAAAAGGTATCATTTATTGTGTTTTATAGACATTATTTACCAGTTTTCCCTTCTAAAGATGGTAAAATAAAATTTATACCACCATATGTAAATGAAAGATTAACAGAAAACAGTTTGACAGCTTGTTTACAACATCCTACAGCTGTTTACGGCCGATTTACCAGTTTTCGGTTTGAAAAATAAGTCATTGTTTTAAAACAGGTTTGGTGCTGATTTAAAAAAAATCATTAAATAATCATTTCTTATCAATATTGAAAATTTGAACAGTTCTGAACATTTCCTAGGTTTGATAAAAAGTAAACAGAATGTCATAACAATAGTCCATTTTTAATAGAATCAGTGTTATATGCTGATAAAGCTATTCAATATAGTGTTTAATAAACAATGTTTGAATACCTTGAAGACTTAAGTTGAATATTTTGTTGAAGTCTGGATTAATTCCATTCGACACCGTTAGCAGATAGGTTGAAAAATCTTTTTTTTCAATAGCATTGATGGTAAATATTGTAGATAAACCGGCATTGTTGACAGTGTATTTGTCACTGTTGTGAACTTGAGAATACGTTGTCCCGTTCCATTTGTACCATACATATCCGTCTTTGTTCGGTACAGGATATGCCACTAGATGAAACGAAAACGTCGCATTTCCGCCAATGATCCCGGTAACATTGCTTTCCTGTTGACCTCCTGATGCTCTTGGTGAACCTTGGAAAAATGTATTGCTTTAAGATTATGGGTGTGCTTTAAAATTACAAATAGGCCTTTCTCTGAATAAATAGTGAAACCCGTTTATTAATTGTATTGATAAACACACAAAATTAAATCCTAGGCAGAATGTCACATTAAGTTCAACGTTAAATTTCGTATGTGTCTATTTATGTTTTAATGAGAATCAAAATTCAACCATTCATGTAAAATTTGTGTTTCTTACATCGAACATAAACGTTTATTTGTTTTCTTGGTGCCGCCTCAATCTCTGTGTAGTTGTTATACCCGAGACAATAGTAACTTGCTGTATCAAGACAGCCAGCTTGTTGAACATCAAATGCGAGATTAAGAAACCCGTCTTTCCTTTTTAGAGTAGCGTTGTTCTGTATCCTGTCCAATCTTTCAAATATAATGGTGGAGTTTGGGTTACTGTCAACTTCACAGTAGAAGTTGAGCGTTGTGTTTTCAACAACAGTAACATTATTCGCGTCGGGATGACTGGTTAAACCAAACTTGGACACAGAAGTTTTGTCTGCAGAATACAAATATACATGTTTATAAACATAAATAAGAATAGCATAAACAATAAAAAATGTAATTCTTGTCATTCTGTATATTCTTTAAATTTAAGGTATTACTGGTTGTATCATTCCGTTTCTCAAATGATAAGTATATGATATGGTAGTGTTAAACTGTTTACAGTCATACAGGTATCTTGTACTATACAAAAAAAAATAAAACTATTTTTGTATTTCGATTTTTTTACATTTCTCATTTGCACTTTTAACATGTATTCAAACTCTGAGCAAGGCATGCGTGTCAAAAATATAATTGACATATTAAATTTAACTCAATACTTTTAAGCTGTTTTTCGGTTGTTTTGGAACATAATTCGTTTGAGGTCATGGGATCAGACGGATTACGACAAATGATACGTTGCTACATTCCCCAAGATCTCACCCAAATCGCGTTCCAGCGTTAGCTCACAATATAAACACTTACACCATACGTTAATCTGGAAAATGCCTGTATCCTCTCCAACGATTTCATTCTGTTGTCGCGTTGGCTGCATGATGTTACGAACTGTGCATCTGTATATACCAGCATCGCTTCTGTTCAGCGATGGAATGATATGTGTCCCTCCGGTCCAGGTAATCCGGTTATATAACCGATCAATTACGACTGTTGTTTCTGTTGGGTATCCTGGCTCGTATTCACATTTCAGAGTTAATTGTTCACCTTCCATGGCGCTAAGCCTGGAAAGTTGATGCAACCGGGGCGAATCTAGTGTGTAAACATGAAATGATTATTTCAGGATTTAAGGAAAACGGTTCATCGGTTTATGAAAATATTCATTGTTTATATTCACTCAAAGTATGCAAAACCTCTCTGGTATAATCCAACCGCAGGGCTGACAAAAACATTTCAAAGCAGTTAAACGTAATATGAAAACGGCTGTTTGAACAGAAGCGATATCGGCATCTTTGTCGGCACTTGTTTCATCAACGTGATATTATTTTACCGCTATCATAAACATCACAAACTCGGTTTTCAAGCTTTAATGATATAACGAACATACAGCTTAATTGGAATATTGTAATTTCATTGGTAATCATTCATCACAGGGAATGCGAAATGGTGTATTAATCTGATGGCAACGACTTGCATTGAGACAAATATCATATGTACTGATAAAATTATGCGACATATAGATTGTCGTTAAATTCACGTCACTCACATTAATTGCAATTAAGTTGAAAATATTATGTTTAATTTATAAAATGTTTTAATAAGATCATAAAGAGTATCAAAAGCGGGTACTATCGTTCGTCTGATTGCACATGTACTAGTTTGAGATACTAAGCTTGACCCTGTTATTTATATTGCGTTATTGCGAAAAGTGACTGATATAAAGACACCTGATTCAAAATAAGATGTTTCCCGTTTGTATTGATCTGTTATTAAAAAGACACGGATTTTATTAGATCATTTATTTGAAATAGAACATTACATGCTGTCCTTTAAGTTTAATGCTGAAACAAAATACCACAAAATTAACTTGTTTAAGCAACTATTGGTTTTTTTAACTCTCGCATAAGCTTCGTTTGGGCGAATCATGATGAAACAAATGATAGAATGAGGATTGACTGAAAATTACTATTTTATATTTAAAGTGGATCATCTAAGGTGATTAATACTTCAGATTGTGAGTTTAGAGAAAACGCGTCATCGGTCCTAACATAAATAACAGTGTATCCGATATCTTTATTATCTTCGAGAAATGTTGATGCCTTTCTTTTATGATGTACAGACTAAATTTTGGCATAAATAAATTGAACTCATAAATGAAAAAGAAATCGCTTTGTATTCATTATGTAAATACAATGTGCTGTACTCAATGTACTCAATGTGTGGGAATAAAATAGTATACTTCTTATATATACTAGAGCTCTATAGAGATGTACGATGGCAGGCAATTTAGATCATAAGTTCGATAATCTAATGGATATATAGCAAATATTTTATCTTCTTTCATGTTATTGTCATTATATTGCTCTGAGCGCATTGTGTATGAGATTTGTTTGCGATTTAATATTGATGGACAATCAATTTACCATGCACAACTAAAGGAAAAACATGCTGTTTATTCTAAGAACTAGAAGAACTGTCGACTCACAGGCAAAAACAGAAATACAGAATATACATACAGAGAATGTTGAGTGTAATATTTGCAGACGACACCCCTTCCACAGCCTGGCCCATATGCGTCATTGTGTTTCTAGCCGTACACGACAAATGACCCTTCTCCGATCTGCTTATATTACTGCGGAGAAGAACACTTCCAGTCTGCTGTAGGTTCGATCCAGTCCAGGAAAATGCTGATGATGGGTTGCTTTGACTATCGCAAAATAGCTTCAAGTTTGTTCTTTCCATGATGTTATATTTGGATAAAACCATGTTACCATTTTCTGTTGTGTGCCGTAGAGTGACAGACTCGGGTGGGTCTGAATTTATACAATTTATTTGATGAAATACACTGTGTTTGCATATGCACATGTACATAAAACTTGCAGAGCAGTTACATTCTTTAAAATGATGTTAAATGATAACACTTACAATGTATATACACAGCTATAGAAGCTGACGAGGATGGGGTCTGCTCAATTCCGACAGACGGTTTCAGCACATTATGGGCTGTACAAGTCCTTGACGTGTTTGTTTTTGTGCTAATGGTGTCCTGTAGAATATGTGTGTGAACTGTTCTCGAGCCGCCTGTCCAACTGTAACTTGCGGTTGGATGCGCTTTCGCCTTGCACGCCAAGTCAAACTGCCTGTTAAACACAACTGTGATCTGGTCCGTTATCACGTCTCCATTCAAAGTGTTCATTCGTATTTCTGGTGTGGACGGGGCGTCTACAAGGCATGCAATTTACATTAAGTGAACATGCGATAGTTAGTCTGAGAAATGATAATGATACATTGTATCCTCATGTTACAGAATGAAGTTTCAAAAGCTGATACAAATAATGATACAAACTTATAGTATTAATTTACACGTGTACCACATGTATGAGTAATTACGAAATTAAAAAGCAAAATCATAGGATTGATAACCCCGCCGCCAAATTATGCAAAGTAGATGGCATGAAAATCATGTGTTTGTAGAATATTCCGATCAAAACATGCAATACGGCTGCAGAGTGATGGACTCTTATAAACATTGGATATGATTGATATATATATATATATACATATATAAAACATTTTATCAAGGGCAGACTGGACCAGAATTATTGCAAGAATTTAACCTCTAGCGTATTGGATGCAACCGTTTCGAATCAAAGAATGTCATATATAGTGTAGAAATTGGATTTGACATTAACAGCATCCGGATTAAGTTTGCAAATCCGGAATTTTTGCAAACTTATTTTTTTTATTTTTCACCCAATGTTTTTAATTTTTGTATTTTTAAAATGTGTTAGGTAATACTAATAAGAGATATTTTTTGTTTCCTGAAATTTAATTTAGAAATATGTTTTTTTGGCATTTAAAGTCAACTTTTCCAATGGGAGTCCCATTGGAAAATGGCCTTCCCATTGGAAAATGGCTTTTTCAAGCTTTTCCAATTGGAAAACTGGCTCTATTAAAATTGTGGGAGAATTTGGAACATAATTTTTAAAATTGAAATTGACTGTTTAATTAAGAATATTTTACACTCACTACGTGAAAAATAATATATTCATTAAAAATGAAGAGCCGATAGATTCATTTAAGGCATTTGTTTGCGAATCCTTCCCATGAGTGAATCTTTCCAATTGGAGGATTCCCACATTCAAAGTGGGAAAGTATGAACATTGGAAAATTCCAATTGGAATATTTGGTTAATGGGAAAATTCCAATTGGAGAATAAAGTTCAGTTTTAAAATGGGAAATTTCCAATTGGAAGGACAGGTAAGATTTTGTAATGGGAACATGTAGGAAATGGGAATAAAGAAAAATATTGCCATATTTAAAGCAAAAATTAGCAAAATTACACTTCTTACAATGTCCTTACCTGTCAACTGTCGACTTATCCATATTCCTCATCGCTGTTATACTATACAATGGTTAGCATGACGTCTAACCATCGTATTGCTTCATTAACCCTGTATCAGATACTAGTACAATTTTTTATCCGATTGAAAAAAAAAGACAAACAAAACAAATCCATCTTTCATCAATGTCACAAAAACGCTGTCGTTAAGCTTGATTACAAACATCTTGCCATTTAACCGATTATTTTCAAGGTTAAAGGCAACTAAAATTTGGTCAAGAATTAGCATTAATGAAGTTCTTTGAAGTCGAAGATATAAACTTTTTTACACTGCTATTTTTGTTAAAGACCACATGATTATGTTCATATATTTACACAAATTATAAAGGAGTCGGAGAGGTGATGGAGATCTATTGTATGAAAAAGCTTAATTTATGGTATTTATGGGTAAAAATAGTGAAGGAACGACTCGCCATACTGTCATTATTTCATGTACATTGTGCTATATGAAATTATTCTCGTTCACCAGAGTGATGGTGCCATGCGTTACACATTTGATTTATCACTATCAAACCTCTTGTAAATGAGAATGTGTGAATATGGTGTTGATAAATCAATGAATGGTTTAGAAAATAAACATTTTGAATTTTGAAAAAAAGAAGCCTGAACTTGAAGAATACTGCCATGACTAATGAGATGCAATGTGCCAGGCCGCAAAAGTTTTATCAGTGAACATATTAACAGACAATTAAGATATTACATTCAAACAGGGAAAAAGTAATATGAAAACCAATCGCTGTCGCTAAAGTAATGCACCAGTCAATGGTAAGCATCCCCCACCCCAGGTCCGGGGGGACAGTCGGTGGTTTTGTGTTCGCGCCAAAATAGCGGGGAATTGGCCTTGGACCGACTGTGTAGCTCTAGGAATTTGGTCGAAGCGCTAGCGGTTTAAGCGCCCGGCGTGCGGCACCTCTAAAATAATCGAAGTTTACTGTTTTCATCAATATCGGAGAAACAAAGGTAATCAAATAAGCTCATAATGCACCATTTCCGACTACATACATGAGGGAGTAACCCCAAATTCCCGTAACAGTTTATGCCATATACTTTCGGTTCTGAGGGAGGAGCACATGTCAAAAGTTGCGCCCCTAAGTTACTACCCCTCTAACATCTAACCTCTGCGATGTGCCATGTTTCCGCAACCTGGGAGATTTAATAAAAACGCTTCTGTTTCTGGGGCTGTGATTACGAAGTTCGTAATCACTGCTTCTGCTGTAATAAACCAAGATGATACTTGACTTCTACTACTACAAGTTACCTAGATTCACGTGCATTATTTAGCACGTTATTGCTATGTGTTTCACGAGATTTATACCCAGTGTACTGCTAATATTTAGCATTCTCAAACATTTATTGTTGAATAAGATTTTAGCTGATAGCTATTTCCTATTTGTCTGAAGATGATGAAAAACATAATCTTATTTATGTATTGCTCAACGTCAAGGTACTAAGTCACAGGCCGGGTCGAACTCGTATGGATGAAGGGAAAATCTGATATATTCAACCTCAAGTCAGTTTCCTAGTCTGAATTTTGAGAGGATACAAAAAGTATTCCTGGTGGGTACAACCTTTAAGGTAAAAGACAGACACAAATACATGCATGCCATACTTTTGAGAGGCTTTGCAGTGGATTTTAGTCTGAATTCCGGGGAATATTGATCTAAAGTCCAGCGGATTTTGGTCTTAACAATATCAACATTTATTATTTAAGACTAAATACAGAAATTTGAATGCATATTTACTTATATTTATTTAATGATCTAGAATACATACAATAAAAGAATAAATAATATATTATAAAATTATAATCAATTGTCAATGCATATGATAAATAAATAATACATAAAACAAGAGGGCCATGATGGCCCTAAAACGCTCACCTGAGTAAAAGAGTTTAACCTTTGTTATTAATATAGCTTGTTTCTCAACGAATATTGAACAAGAGCTGTCAAAGTATGTGACAAATGCCCCCCAATGTGACATTGATCTATGAACAAGTACATAACAAGAGCACCGCGAAACAGAGCATTATACGCCCGAAGAAGATTCGGCTTGAGGTCCTTTTAATGTAGTGATGATTTGTATAAAGTTATTTGAAAATCGCTTTATTAGTTACCAAGTTATGGCCCGGACACGGAATTGCTAACGGACGAGTAACAAAGATGTGGCCTGGACACAGAATTGCTAATGCCCCCCCCCCCTCCCCATGGTGATTCTAGTCTTTGAGGTATGGACCTGGAAATTGCGCGCAACACATCCTTTTAATGTAGTGATGATTTGTATAAAGTTATTTGAAAATCGCTTTATTAGTTACCAAGTTATGGCCCGGACACGGAATTGCTAACGGACGAGTTACAAAGATGTGGCCCGGACACAGAATTGCTAACGCCCCCCATGGTGATTCTAGTCTTTGAGTTATGGCCTGGACATGGAATTGCTAACGTCCCCCCATAGTGATTCTAGACTTTGAGGTATGGACCTGGCAATTGCATGTGACACATCCTTTTAATGTAGTGATGATTTGTATAAAGTTATTTGAAAATCACTTTATTAGTAACAAAGATGTGGCCCAGACACAGAATTGCTAACGCCCCCCCCCCGTGGTGATTCTAGTCTTTGAGGTATGGACCTGGAAATTGCGCTCGACACATCCTTTTAATGTAGTGATGATTTGTATAAAGTTATTTGAAAATCGCTTTATTAGTTACCAAGTTATGGCCCGGACGCGGAATTGCTAACGGACGAGTAACAAAGATGTGGCCCGGAAACAGAATTGCTAACGCCCCCCCCATGGTGATTCTAGTCTTTGAGGTATGGACCTGGAAATTGCGCGTGACACATCCTTTTGGACACGGAATTGCTAACAGACGAGTAACAAAGATGTGGCCAGGACACAGAATTGCTAACGCCCCACATTGGTGATTCTAGTCTTTGATTTATGATCTGGACATGGAATTGCTAACGTCCCCCCCATTGCTAATGGATGAGTAACAAAGATGTGGCCAGGACACAGAATTGCAAACGCCCCCCATTGGTGATTCTAGTCTTTGAGTTATGGCCTGGACATGGAATTGCTAATGTTCCCCCCCATGGTGATTCTAGACTTTGAGGTATGGACCTGGAAATTGCATGTGACACATCCTTTTTAATGTAGTGATGATTTGTATAAAGTTATTTGAAAATCACTTTATTAGTAACAAAGATGTGGCCCAGACACAGAATTGCTAACGCCCCCCATGGTGATTCTAGTTTTTGAGGTATGGACCTGGAAATTGCGCGCGACACATCCTTTTAATGTAGTGATGATTTGTATAAAGTTATTTGAAAATCGCTTTATTAGTTACCAAGTTATGGCCCGGAAACAGAATTGCTAATGCCCCCCATGGTGATTCTAGTCTTTGAGGTATGGACCTGGAAATTGCGCGCGACACATCCTTTTAATGTAATGATGCTTTGTATAAAGTTATTTGAAAATGACTTTATTAGTGACAAAGTTGTAACCCCCCCCCCATGGTGATTCTAGTCTTTGAGGTATGGACCTGGAAATTGCGCGCGACACATCCTTTTAATGTAATGATGCTTTGTATAAAGTTATTTGAAAATGACTTTATTAGTGACAAAGTTGTGGCCCGGACACGGAATTGCTAACGCACCCCCATGGTGATTCTAGTCTTTAAGGTTTGGACCTGGAAATTGCGCGCGACACATCCTTTTAATGTAGTGATGATTTGTATAGAGTTATTTGAAAATCGCTTTATTAGTTACCAAGTTATGGCCCGGACACGGAATTGCTAACGGACGGACAGACGGACAGACAGACGGACAGACGATGGAGGCCATAACATAATACGACCCTTCGGGCGTATAAAAAGTTTATCTTGCCTTTATGTGTCAAATACATATTGCAAGTTATATTAAATTGCCTCTGAGCAAAAAAAAAAACAATCATACTAAATGACAGCCAACACTCTTTATGTCCTCATATTCAACATTCCATTGTGAATAAACACTTAGTGTATCTTTCACCTTAGAGGTAGGGACATGGGTCTTGCACACGACACGTTGTCTTGGTATGTTGAAAACATATGGCATTTTCATTTTAAAATCTGTCCATATAAGAGAAAGTCACAGCGCGGACACGACAGCCTATAATTTCCTTCAGGTTGCCATGGCAACCAGAGTTCTGCAAGGAATTAATTTTTTTTAACAATTTTGAAAAAGCACCAACCAAGGATCATTCCTATAAAGTTTCATCAAAATTGTCCAAGCGGTTTAGGAGAAGATGATTGTAACCAATTGTTGACACTTTTCCTTTAGGTTGCCATGTCAACCAGAGTTCTAAATGGAATTAATTTCTTTGAACAATTTTGAAAAAGCACCAACCAAGGATCATTCCTATGAAGTTTCATCAAAATTGTCAAAGCGGTTTAGGAGAAGAAGATGATTATAACCAATTGTTGACATTTTCCTTTAGGTTGCCATGGCAACCGGGCCAAACAAAATTATGTGAACAAATTTAAGAGAGGTCCATGCAAGGACACCTCAAACCAAATTTGCTGAAGATCTATCAAGGGGTTCATGCGAAGAAAATGTAAAGTTTTTTTACTAATTTTAGCTCTGGTGGCCCTTAAAAGGGGCCAAACAAAATTATTTGAAAAGACCTGACAGAGGCCCATGCTAGGATGCTTCAGACTTGAAGATCCATCAAGCAGTTAATAAGATCAAGTTGTTTAAAGGTTTTTCTATTTTTTGCTCTGGTGACGCCTAAAAGGGGCCAAACAAAACCATTTGAACAAAGTTGAGACAGGACCATGTAAGGATGCTACATATCAAGTATGGAGTCATTCTGACCTTTACTTTCAGAGGAAAAGATGTTCAGTGACAAGACAATGTAAAAACAAATGACCCTGAGCAAGGCCAATTTGACCCCGGGACAATAATTTGAATACCTTTGGTGTAGGTCCACTAGGTAACACTATATACCAAATATGAAAGCTCTAGGTCTTATATTTTGGAGAAAAGGATTTTAAAGTTTTATTATATAAGACTATATAAAAACAAATAACTTTCAGGGCGGGGCCAATTTTGACCCTGTGGCAATAATTTGAACAACTTTGATAGAGGTCCACAAGATGATGTTGTATACCAAATATCTAATCTCCTGGCCTTACGGTTCTGGAGAAGAATATTTTTAAAGATTTACTATATAACACTACGTAAAAACAAGGACCCCCTAGGCGGGGTCAATTTTGACCCTGTGGCAATAATTTGAACAAATCTGGTAGAGGTCCACTAGATGATGCTGTATACCAAATATCTAAGCCCTGGGCCTTACATTTCGGAGAAGATTTTTAAAGATTTACTATATAACACTATGTAATGAAACTAGTGACCCCTGGGGCGGGGCCATTTTTGACCCCAGGAGAATAATTTGAACAAATTTTGTAGAGGACCACTACATCATGACACATACCAATTTTCAAGGTTCTAGGCCTTGTGGTTTTTGAGAAGATTTTTAAAGTTTTCCCTATATAAGTCTATGTAAAACAAGTGACCCCCGGGGCAGGGCCATTTTTGACCCCAGGGGGATAGTTTTAACAATTTTGGTAGAGGACCACTAGATGATGCTATATACCAAATATTAAGGCTCTAGGCCTTGTGGTTTTGAAAAATAAGATTTTTAAAGTTTTTCCTTTCCGTTGCCATGGCAACCAGAGTTCTGCATGGAATTCAATTCTTTGAACAATTTTCAAAGGGGACCACCCAAGGAACATTCCTGTAAAGTTTGGAAGAAATTGGCTAAGCGGTTTATGAGGAGATGTCATTTAAAGTAAAAGTTTACGGACGGACGACAGACGGACGCCGGACAGATTGTGATCACAAAAGCTCACCTTGTCACTATGTGACAGGTGAGCTAAAAACATTTACTTATTAATTATTATAGCACTGCGCATAGTAATATACTTTTCATTTTTTCATTCCCCCCCCCCCCCCCCCGGAATATATGGCATACACAAACCAAACTTATACTCTCAATTGTTTCAAATGAACATTATTATTTATTAACTATTTTGATTCAATTAGCATTCACATTTAGTCAAGTCACCATGATTTGCATTTGAATTTTTGCTATTTGTAACATTAGACATACCTTATATACTTCATTTGTACCAAATTTAAACAAATAACGATCTGTATTATAAGATAGCACAATTTGAAAAAAAAATAAAAAACTTTTATTACTTAATGAATTGCTTAAACAATAAACATACATTTTTCCATCCTTTTTTATGAAATTCAAAAGCCATTGCATTACTCTTCATATTGACAAACAAGAAATAAAAATAGTTCATGTATGTAATCATCTATTTTATTTAATTTAAACAATCATTTGATATCATTATAATTTAGTTCTTACAAATCATGTAAGTAATTTCACTTTCAATAAATTGAGAGTTAATAAACAGTCACATGACAAATTCCTTTTATTGGATCTTCAATGTCAGATGGAAAGCTATTATTAAGGACCCAAGTGATGTTTGTTCCTGCATCTGAACTGCCTAAATTGCAGCCAATTAGAAATTTTGCATTGAATGTTACATATTTGGGTTAATTAAGGGCTATAATACCTGTCCCGACAATTTTGAAGATAGAACTTAGGAAAAGTTATTGACTGGCTAAAAGAAAAATATAAATTGAGGAATATAGGCAATGTAATCTTTACAGATATACAAAAATGATTCGCAGATACATATTTAGACTTATCGACATTTTACTTAATATCAAAAGGTTCTTACAAATTATTTATAATATTATTCTTCATATACATACACAATTATTTAGTAAACAGTACTGTTTCAACAATTCAAACAAATACATAGTTACAAATCAATTATTGCTGTATTATGGCAAACACTTGGTGTTCCATCAGTACTTTAACTGAACTGGAACCTCAGATCAACCCATAAAGAAATGGAGTCTAGTAACTTCCCACTCGCCTGCCTCTTGGAACAACTGGGCCATGATTTTACCAGTTACCAGTAAGTGTTCTTTTAGACCATCATGTTGGTCAAAAATGTAATAAGACAAATCAAGACTGTCCGTAACTGGAAATCGGACCTGTTTCAATACATAGGCCACACTTTTTTATCCAACTCCTTCCAAATGATGGGTAGTGACATGGACATTCCTCAATCTAACTTCTGCAGTGACTTCATCCATTCCTTTAGTCAAATACGGACAGTGTGAGCTGTTGAGATAGACAGCTCCTGTGACATCACATTTTATTGTGAAGAATGTCCAGCATAGATGGCTTGTCATCTAATGTAGCTAATATGTCCGCCCGGTCAGCTCAATCGGTAGAGCGTTGGACTCTGAATTGGACAACCCGGGTTTGATTCCCGGGCGGACCAGGTCACCTCTGTTGTGATTGGTTATGAAATCCTTTCTACGACCATTCGCACTGTACCACTGCACCTGGCATGTACAGAAGTTGTCAGTTCCTTGCAGAGGTGAAGGCACCTAGTACTGGTTCTGCCCAGGATAGGTGTGCGGTGGTTGAACTGTCACTCTCAGGGACCCTTCAATGTGCTCACGCCGGGACCCGGAGTATAAACTACTAACACCACCACCTGGCAGCCTGCTATGAAGCTTGTCCATAGCCCCATATGTGTGGCCAGTCATCCATTATCCCCATTTTAATGATAATCTGAAAATAATCCCAAGCACATTTATATGCATATTTATTATATCATATCCGCTTCCATACACTTATCTTCTCTAGGATGTTCAAACAGGCTTGATGTGACAATACAAAATGTGAAGACAAATAAACAGTGAGATACAACAAGTACATTGAATTTTCTGTCTGATTTAAAATGATTTGTAATATAAACAGGACAGGTGAAACTTCCTATTCGACAAATATCTTTTTTTATTGTCATTTCCAAGCATTTTTTATGATTAGATTATTTAATATTTCATAACTTAAATACTATCAGGAAGTCATAAGATTAACCATCTATATATATATAATAAATCGTATATATATATATTTAATATATAAAAACAAGTCATTATACAATTGATATACACAAATTAAAAGGTATTTATACTTCTGAAACACTGTTGCACAAGCCACTGGGCACAAAGAGGTTGATGAAGGTTTTCCTGATGCCCTTTGAGGTTTCCCCACAATAATGAGAAAGATGACCTCTGAGAGAGATGGTGGTTATTTCCTGAAACATTAAATTTATACATGTTGTATATAATTTAAAAAAAGGACACTTGACAATATACAGAATGCTGTACATAAAATTCATAAGTCCTATAAATAAATGCTTTTGAAAAATTCCAGAACGTATAAACAGCAAAAACCCAAAACCTCTTGATTTTGTTCTCAATTGGCCAACAGAGGAAGTATTTTTTTTTTCAAGAATCCATGAAAACCAGTGATATAAAACTGCTGACAAAAAATTAGATCATGCATTTTTCTTTAACTGTTAGTAATAGTTTAACCCACAAAACATTGGCTTTCAAACGAAAATACTGCAAATCTGCGATATGATCTATGTCAGCAGTCTTTTATCATTGGTTTGCAGATACTATTAAACCCCAAAATTTGCTCTTTCCAAGACAAAAAAAATAAAAAATTTGTAAAAACGGTAAATTTGGGAGAGTGCATGCAGCTTTAATAATAATTAATATATTCTTGTAATGAAGCTGTTATGTGCTAAAAATAGAACCCAATGAAAAATAAGCATATCCTAATAAGCCTAGCTTTATATGAAGTATTTACTGAATCAAATAGACATATATAGGCAAATGACTGAAAAGCTACCATAATTAAAGCTGCACTATCACAGATTAAACATTTCAACAACTTTTTAATTTTTGTCTTGGAACAAGCCAATTTTTGCTACAATCCATGGAAACCAGTTAATAAGACTGCTGACAAAAAATTAGATCGCGGATCTTTATATTTAAGTTCATAAATTGATGTTTTATGCATTTTTCTTAAACCGTTAGTAAGGGTTTTAAGCTCTAAAACATTTTCGAAAATATGAAAATCTAAGATCTGTTTTTTTATCAACAATCTTACATCAATGGGTTGCAGATATTTACGCAAAAATTTGCTCTTTCCAAGACAAAAATAAAAAAGTTGTAAAAAATGGTAAATCTGTGAGAATGCAGCGTTAAGAGTATTTTTTAAACTTATAATGAAAGTCATTTGCATTTATTTTATATAAGCACGAAAACTAATGTGTTATTTATTCTGAACTCCTTTATAAAAATGTAGGACAAAACACCCCATGTCATTTTTGACTAAGGGGACAAAACACGTCCAACCCATTTAGACAGGGTTGACAAAACAACCCAGATCATTTTGACATGGTGGACAAAATAACCAGGAAAATATTGGCAGTTCAAAAAGTTAAGACCCCCCTCCCATTCTACCAACACTTGAAAGATTAAAACTAATTGGCCATTATCAAGATGTGTTTTATTACCCCCAATAAACACATTTTTTCACTTAATTTATTAGGTTTAGAAATGTTACTATGGAGATCTTTATCACAGCATAAGGAAGACACAGTGACTTTAATCATAAGGATTTGCTACAAAGCTACAGTACAAATATTAAGTTCAGCATTATGATAATCCTTACTTCAAAACACTCTTCTTAAAAAGGTGTTCAAGGCCAAAATCTAATATTCATATTCATTACAGGCTGCTTTGCATGACAATTATTAATTTCAGATATTTGCTTTAAGCAATTTATTTTTAATTATAAAAACACTTTCTCATAGTTTTCAGTTTTCATCTTCTTTTTGATATTGACATGTTAATATTAAAGGGGCCTCATGTGTTTTTAATATTTACGTTAGTCTTATATTAAAGCTGCAACCTCACAGATTGAACGTTTTGACAACTTTTTTTTAAATTTTTGTCTTCGAACAAGCGAATTTTTGCGTAAATATCTGCAAACCAGCGATAAAAGACTGCTGACAAAATATCAGATTGCAGCTTTTCATACTTCCATCCAAAATTGATGTTTTATGCATTTTTCTTAAACTGTTAGTAGCAGTTTAAGCTGTAAAACATTAAATTTGGAATGGAAATATCAAAATCTGAAATCTAATCTTTAGTCAGCAGTCTTTTATCACATAAGCAGGTATTTACGCAAAGAAATTCTAATACATAACGTTTAAATAAAAAAGTTGGAAATCAATACATACACAAGTTGACTAACATATATTTTGAATAATAAACCTTAAATTACTTTCCAAAGAATGCATTTAAGGAAAAGTTACTTACTGAAAACAAGACTGTAACAATGCATGTATTTTAAAGTGAAAACGCATATATATTATGTATTTTAAAAATGTAATCCTTTATACTTTTTACTCTTTCTGTTTTTAAAAAGGATGTAACCCTAACCAAATCATTTTATTTTTGGCCCTACTATAACACAATCAAGAATTTAGCCCCACATTCCAGAATGCAGGGCTTAAATTGTGTTATCATTTTGATCACTGACATGACATCATTGACAAAATAAGGATTCAAAAATCTTTGTTTCCGCCCAACTGACCCTATTTTTATCCTTCTGATCCTTTTTTGTTTTTGGTGTTTTGATCAATATGTGCTTTTTTAGTAAAGACCTTAATAATTCCCTGATATAGGTCAGTTTGCCAAAGAAACATGGTCCTAAAAAAAACAACAGTTACCGTATGCCTACCTTTTTTGATATTTAAATGGAAACTATGAATACTTTTTTTTGGCCTAAGCAACAATTTTTGTTTGAAGCCAGATGTGCATACTGTGTATTTTTTTACTTAATTACATTGTATTGTCTGCGAATTACCAATATCAAATCCATTGTCCTATTTAACAGGAGAATGGTTTTGATATTGGTCCCATGTATTATCATTATAAAAAGTGTAGGAATTTTATTCAAGACCATTTGCAACATGTGTCATGTTTGGTGTCAATATTATGCTTGAATTATCATAGTTTATATTTGTCATTGTTAGATATTTAATTTGTATAAAAAAATGAGCAATAATAAAACCTCTAAAGTTATTTCCTCAGTTGGTAAGAATTACACCTGTTGTTGTTGTTGGGTTAATAAAAGTCTGCTTGCCTATGGCTCCATTATGGCTTGACCCTGTCAAACCCCCTAGTGTGACTGAAACATATTTGTGAGGCCAAAGGGGATCTATCTTCATTGAATGTCAGTATTTATTTTAGCTCCACCCCTTTTACTTGACCTGGCATCGCCCCTTTCACTGAACCTGACATCTGATTGGCTGAATGAATATGCCTTTTAAAGGTTTCCTTATGACTGACAGCCCCAACCCCCCACAGAGAAAGACTGGTCATTTGAGACAATCACTATCATATTTTGAAAAGGGGGCTATATGCATGACTATGAATTGGCTTGTAATTGATTTAAGATAATGATCATTATCTGCAGTTATGCACTTAAATTCATAAAAAATTCATGTTCCTTATACTATGAAAATTATGGAAGAAATACATGACTGTCAATTTAGAATTGAACTTAATTTCCATGTAAATATCCTTAAATTGTATAACATGTCGAAGGCAAAATGTAGATTTTCACAGATTGAAACAATTGCTAAAAGGCATGTTCATTTTTTTCAAGATAATGACATTAATAGAAGGTTTCTACTTTTGTGTAAGGTTTTCTGAATTTAAACATTTTTTTTTCTCTTCAAGTCTCTTAACATTACCAAATAAAAAGAACTGTCCTCCAGTTTGTATTATGTAGAATAAGATGTAATTTGGAAGTAACTGTAATTTGTTACAAAGATGGTTTAACCAAAACTTAATGAAAATCCCACATTGATTTCGTGCATTTATATATATATATATATATATATATATATATATATATATATATATATTAATACATATAGCCCGGAATAGTTGTAGCCCGGAATTATAGCTATTCTGGTTTTTCCGACCTAATCCTCCGGTACAAACAAAATTAAACCGTTGTAATATACACACATTACTTCGGAAACAATAGAGTCATTGGACTGTTACATGAATTATAATAGCTCGAAATTCACCTTTTATTTGTTACTTCCGGGCTATATGTATTAACATAACAGGGTTTTCCCATGCTGGTACAAATAAAAGGCGAATTTCGAGCTATTGAAATTCGTGTAACAGTCCAATGACTCTATTGTTTCCTACGTATAATTCCGGGCTACAACTATTAAGAGCATATACTATCACACTCATCTGATATATTGGGGATTAAATTTATGTACCAGTACATTATCTTACAGAATGATAGTGATAGTCATTATCAAATTATTATCCTGATTAATAAGTAAGTTGTTGAGTGAAAACTATTTTTAAATTGAGACAATAAGGTGGATGACATTGTTAAGTTATCGAAAGCTTTGAAGATTTTATACAAAAGTTATAAGTTGTCTCAATTTATGATTTCGAAAACCATTAAATTGGCAGGCCTAAGCATCATGAGCCACTCACAGACTTTGATGGAATTGGTAAAAGACAAAAAATAAATATTTACTTTCTTAGTGTTGCAATGCAAAAGATACTGGGCCTCCTTTCTATCAGTAAAACATTCTTCAAGCTTTTTTCCATTTGCCAAATAATGGAAAATTATTTGAACTTGATTTTGAAAAATAATTATTTTTTATCCTGACTATATAATTATTTAGTCTTTAAAACAGACTCTCTTCCTTTTAAACTCTAAAATATCTTTAAAAATAAAATAAAATACATTTAAACCCATTAAGATTTAATTAATTATTTAAACAGGCCGGTCTGCACTGCTTTTTCAGTAAGGATTTTAGTCAAAATCATATCTTCGTAAGAACAAGACAGTACACCATAGGTAATTATGACCCCCCCCCCCATAATTATGCATATTATGCATATTTGTATACATGTATTAGCTAGACAATATACAACGATAAGTGTAATTGTATATATTAGTGAGCAAATAAATGCATTAATAAATAAATAAATACAGATTTATACTGGTAAATAAATTTATAAATATAAATATTTTAGGAAAGATAAACATTAGATAAAAAATATTATCAAAGCCTTTTTAGCCATATTGTATTGGCTGGTGGGGTTACTCAAAATTACCGTGCATGGTCCGCTTACAACCAATTAAATATTTTCAATAGCTCTGAGAATGATTCATACAATCTTTGATATGATGTCAGTTTTTTTTACATGGCATGGCTTGACTTGATCAATATAAATTTTATATTATATGACTTGCACAATTCACATGACTTTTCATATATATACTTTAAGTTTTGTGCGATAATAGATCTTTGATCTAAATTTGTGATTCAAAACTTAAAGATACATATATATATATATTTACTGCTTCGGAATCACACTTTACACACAAGACATGTTAAAATAGATTATTGTACTCACTGTTTTTTAATTTAAGTTTATTCATCAAACTCTGTCACTCTAGCTGTCTCTGTATTATCAGCATCACACATCAACTAAAAAATAAAAATAATAAGAATTATAACAAGAAAGGTTCAAGTAGTTAAAAAATATATGGGCTGGCATTGGACATATAATGTCATTGGACATATAATATAACAATTTACCATGATTCCATGAAATAATTTTTACAAACTAGCAAACCTGAACTCTTTAGTATTTTTTTTACATCTTTGTGAGATTTTGCATAAAGCATCTATCTAATTCTTTGTTAATTTACCACATTAAAATTAAAATATATTGATTAACTGTACTTTTATTTATTTTATAAATATCTTATATGTTGTGCACCAGTCAATTGTAACCCTGGCGCCCCCAGGTCCAGGGAATAGCGGGGACTTTAACTTTCGGTCCAGCCAACCCTGGGTCTAATCCCCTCCCCTGCGGGAACGAACTGATGGTAAAACCCCGGCCAAATGCCCCTGCACACCAGAGACTCTATATAAGGCCCAATCTCGGCTAAATTTGGCTCAAAGACAAAACCACTGCGGTCACCCCGCCCTGCGTGGCCACATAGAAAGTAAAAACACGGCCCATTTCCCGACTATTCCCAGTATACCCCCGGACCAGGGGGGGGGGGGCGTGGTTAGTAACCGTTACAATTGACTGGTGCATTGGTTATAATAACTGAGAGGCCTCAAAGATGCTCACATGACTGTGACATTTTGACCTTTTAGCAGATTAGAACAAAGAAAGGATTTTTAAGAAATATACTCAATGAAACAGAGTGAAACTTTATTCAGGGGCTATACACCGTATGATGAAATAGCGAAAGAAGAGAAAATTGTCGAAAACTGACATGAATTTGGTATCAATGTGTACAATGCATTGAAACTAACTAACTGAAGTACCACATAGTTTACAATTAATTGATTTTTCACATTTTTTTTTCCATTAAAAAAGATTACTAGGTGGGTATACCTAGTATAATTAATTTTTATGTGTGATTGGCTAGTCGATGTTATCACTTAATGTTACCAAGCTAGGTATATATTAAATCAAATAAACAAATGTAAACTTTCATAGCAGTGGATACAACACTGGACTGCAATTTTGGCGACCACAGTTTGAACCCGGTCTCTCTTATTTTTTCTTTACATTTTGATATTTTTTTTACCAATTATGATATCAAAAGGATAAACATTTTATTGAATAATTGTCCTGTATACTGGGACTGACCCTACTGTTTGTATAGTCCATTGGTTAAAGAAAATAGATTAAAAAAGAGAAAAAAATAATTGTATTTAGTGTGTGTTTAAGGTAGCACTACCCTAATGAAAACCTCCACTTGAAATGCTTCATTTTAATGTTTTATCCTTTATTGTTAAGCACATACCTACACATCTTTTGTGGGTTCATGTGAGCAGTTCAACTTCAAAGCAACCCAGAAGCTGACATACATGCCATATCCCCCGGAGGGGGAAAAATCCCCCGGAATTTCGACCCATCCCCCGGTCTCCCGGAGGGGGATGAAAATCCCCCGGAATTAAAAAAAGTGTGTTTAAAATTACGCAAAATTATCACAGGGTTTAATTATATATGCCTGTTTACAGTTATAATGCCCTTCTTGTTTTAACAACACCAATTGGGTGACACTTAATAAGTCAGCAGGGCACATTTCATGCATTGTTTTGATTGAAACTGTCAGAATTTGCATAAGAAATGTCAATTAGACTGGTCAGATAAAAGGACGATTTTCATTGGTTAAAACTATAGGTTTTATCCAATCAGAGAGGATGTAACAAATTAAAGTGTTTAAACATGTGTCATTGTCATCAAAATGATTTATGATTTAAAGGTGACAATACATTATTTGGTAAAGAAAAGGATTAAAATAACTAATAGACAATGCTGTTCTTTGTTATGACCCACTAATATGTTTACATACATGACATGACCTTCATCTCAAATATCGGAAAATAACAGAACTTCCAGAAGAGAAACTAAAAGTAGACAATTCGGATGAAATGACTTTTATTTATTTTAATATTATGGTGGTGATGTTTTTTATTTTTTGATGAATGCCAAAAGATGATATGTTAATGAACTTAAACAATAAATTATGCATTTGCTTTTTATCAGAAGCAAACAAATCTGACTATTTGGGAATTGAAATGAAAAATATTGATAAATCATTCCATTCTCTCTATTAGTCTGAAAGTCATCATTTATGATCATAATGAGCAGATTTTGTATCCAATTTTAGAGGAAGGTAAGCCCATTAAATTGTCTCTGAAACATATTTTTCTGTGAAGTATTCTATTTTGCAAGTGAGTGCTTTTATTATGCAATATGGCTGTGTCTCATTAAAATATAGATGAAGTGCTGGAAAAAGGGGAAGACAAGGTAAATTGGCACGTGTGTCATGCCCGTAATGCTACATGGCGATGATGAAAATTCTCTGGTATGTGACCCAAATCCCCTTAAATTCTGGACATAATGCCCGCGGGAGTCTTGTTTTTTTTGTACTTGCGTCTTAAAATACTTTGAAATTTTGTCGAATTAGACCTGCTACAAAAAACGCCTGAATACTACCAAAATCCCCCTGAATTTTCAGACTTTTGAACATTAATCCCCCTGAATGGTCTCAAGAAAATATGGCATGTTTGGAAGCATCTTTTTATTTTCCATTTCATTAGCTTACATTTTTCAACAGTAGTTTTATTAGAAAATAGTTATTTTCTTATACCGAAGGTAAAACATATACTGTTTTTTTTTTTGCATAATGTTCCTAAAAGTTTAAAGATATTTCATATTGATAAGGAACAGGTCATGAGTATTTTTTTAACTTGTTGATTTCGCTGTAAAATGACATTCACAAGCTAAATCTTAGTAGACCAAAGAATTGTACGTTTACGGATTTTTGTATCTTTTTTGATATGGCAAATCCTTCACATACAAATTGTTTAGTATCAAAAGTGGGTAGTTATTCCGATCGGGATTCTGGGTTAAAGCATTTAACATCTCAAAAATATCATAAAACAAGAAATATTACCAGATTATATAATTTTATATCAGTTCCATACATAAAAATGTCATATCCTAGGAATAATTATGAGTTTGACGTTTATTTTTCATTTCTTGCTGTCAAAACATAGCGATATATACATGAAGGGCACCTGCAAGGCTTCAGGGCACAATTTTTAAACAACTGGAACATTTCGGCCATGGCTGAGTTGTTACGATTGTATTTACGAGGTCTATCTAGAAGCTTGTCAGTGGTGGCCGAGTTATTATGATTGGGTCGAGTTGTTCCGCTTGGCATAATTGATGTCTGTGTCAGTCAACTTTTGTTTTATTGGAAAGGTAAATAATGTGTTTTAATGCAAAATAACTTTTCACTTACATGGTAAAGTATGAATATAAACCTTTATGATCAATTTAAACCATAAAATACTTCACTTAATACAATTTCAATATTTTTCAAAACACCCCCGGTTTTTGCACAAACCCGTTTAGACGTTACTGGCTAAGGTCACAAATCCGAACACTTTCTGATGTTTTTTACAATTATCTTGGAGAGTTTATGTTGTAGTAAGTTAAACTTTCGTATGAAACATCTTTGGTTCATGTGAAAACAGCTGTCAAAGTACAGATTCACGATTTCGTCAATATTATGTCGAAAATCGTTCAATTTTATGGATAGTAAATCACCCTTCAAAATACGCTATGGAGGGCACAAATACCTAACACTTGAAAAGCGAAAATACATAGTCATACAATTATAATTAAAAAGTATGCTATATTAAATAAATGGCATTTTTTAGAAAAATGCTTAACAAAACAAGATGAAACTTCGCAAGTGTGACCAAGGCAAGCCTCTGTATTGATCTAGATCATCAAATAATCGATCACGGTAAACAAACGCGTGTTTTAGCCGGTGTTCAGGATTTGTGCCCTGTTAGGAAATGTACCGTCACCCAGTAAGGATTGGAAGAATGTATTACACGTCTATAATTTTAGACTGGGGGGGGTGGGGGGGGGGTAGCTACAATAATGAGCGATTAGGGATACTTTTTTATGATTTTGACATTTCATGTGTATCCCTGTAACTGCCATAGTCTTAAAATCGTCAAAAGACCCATTGACGGTCATTTAGGTGGACTATGGGGGGGGGGCATGGTTACAATTGACTGGTGCAACCACTGGGACACCATTTTTTATTATTTTGATATTTCTTAAAATACTCGTTGACGGCTATTTAGGCAGAGTAGCCCCACTCCCTGTCGAAGTGTGGATAAGAAGAGGACTGTTTCAAGTGAACGTTCTTTACGAGATGTCCTACTTATTGACTGTTTATATATTCAAAAATCAAGACAAAAAATTAAATGGAAAAAATAAATGACTTACCAATGGGTGTTTGAGATATCCATTTGGCACCACTTTAGTGCCATTCATCGCTCTTCAAAGCTCCATAAAACAAAATCATTCGTCTAACACATTCCCGACATCTTAACACAGATGGTATTGATTACTGTGACATGTTTGTGTTAAACCGGTTTAAAGGTGCATTCACTCGAGTAAATAAAGTCAAAGATGCACTCTTAAGTACTGCCAGATAAGGTTTACCACAATTAATAATGTTGTTTCAATATTCCTAAAAGAATGAATAAATGTCGAAAACAATGGTTCTTATGAAGGATATCGAGTTAAATTTGAAAGAAATGAGCATTACACACGGTATTTCTACCTTATGAGACTATAGTAGACCACAATAAATCTTTTAGCATTTACCAATCATTTAATATTTTTTGCGCTTTCTGCTATTAAAAACACGGTTACAATCTTGTTATCAGTAATAAATATTTTCAATGAATGCATTATTTAGTATGTAATTAAAGGTTTATCAGTCACAATTGATGTTTGTTATATATGTGTATGTATTGATTTTGAATAACAGTGTCACTAAACAAAAAATAAACAAATTTACGCAATTTCACAACCTTTTTTCCAGTACTTCTGGATTACCCTGTATCCCCTGCCTCGAAACGAAAAGTTAACTTGGACGACATCGGTACGTTGTGGTTGGGGGGGGGGGTCACCCCCCCCCTCCTTCTGGCCACTAGTGCAATTGCAAAATTAATTTTGATGCGTGAGGGATATACTTAAGCGACGATGTTAACCATTGCTTCAATATTTATGCATGCATATGTGCTTGTTGGCATTTTGGGTGCCTTATTTCTGCATCAAAAATGCTCAACCAGGTATGAGTTTATTGTATAAGTTATAGCTCGTAGTTTGTAAAATGTGGTTCTTTAGCAAATTTGTTTTAAATACGAAATAAAAGGTGTTGCTTCCAAGGTATGCATGATCAAAATATCCATAAATTATGTATGAGTCCCTTTTGCTGAGTGGTTATGCTATTTATTTGTCCATGACGTAAAAAGCGTAGGTTCACCCCTGATTAAAACAAGACTTTATTTTCATACTTTTATTGTATTTTGTTCTGTAATTTCAGTATCAAAGAGTTAACTAATTATTTCAGACACATTACCTGAAAAATGATTATTTGGTGCCAATGAGGTACGAGTCCCTTTAAGAATGACAAAGTGTTTTTACAATCAGCTAGATAACAAGTTCATTTTTTCCACATATACAAGATGATTTACAAGTAATCATCATATGTGTATTTTTGCTTCACTGCTATCTTGTAGGATGACTGGCTTATATACTACTAACGGGTATGTAGTAAAGTGACAACATGGCATTAATTACCAATAGCGTTTATTTTGTAATGCAAAATTCACCAGCCTTACATTTTTGTACAGTTCGATATTTTTTCTAAAACATATACTAGTATTACTGTTTGAGGAAGGCATTGGCACATGATGCATGTTAACATTCTAAAATGCCTTGCAGCATTTTTAATGGTGTTTAGCTTGGACCAGCTCAAAACCAAACAATAGGGGTTGGAAAGTCTTTGGTTTAGGAGTTAAAAAGTCTTTAATATGGTTATTAAAATAATTCAACTAGGGGTTGAAAAGTCTTTGTTATAGGAGTTAAAGAGTCCAAACAGGTAGGGGTTGAAAAGTCTTTGAAATAGGGGTTTAAAAGTCTAAGGGTTGAAAACTGAAAAGTGTTCTTTTTTAGAAGGGTTAAAAAGCCTCTTAGGGTTGAAAGGTCCTGCTCCCCTGCAGAACAGTGTGTATGAAATAAACTATTATCTTAGGTAAAACATTTCATATGGATTTCCATCAATTAATTACATCTTCATTAAAAATCAAGAAAATGGTACATTTTCTGTGTAAAGGTACTGACAACCGAAATAACATTTTCAAGCGTAAAAGTGAGTATAGCTTTGAAAAAATGAATAAGTTCTTAGTCGTTTGTAACCACAACTTAATCGATTAAAAATGGCGTCTGAGGAGATGAAACTAGTGTAAAGATATTTAAAAAAATGGAATTTGTGTCACTGGTTGAGTAAGAATACTTCAGGTAATTTTTGATATGATTTATTGCATTCAAATTCATTAAAAGATGCTTAAATCTTATCGCTAAGATATCAGCACAGAAGTATTAGCTTGGAATTGGATGGATACAATGTCAGGACACAGGTAAACAATTAAACAAAACTTCAAATATATTCCTAAATAAATAAATAGGTGTTCTTTTAAGAGATTTAGGAAAGTTGAAATATTTTCCCATTAAAATTTATTGCCAGAACCTTCAATTGGATTAAGCCCATTGCCAATGTTACCAATTGGAAGATTCCAATGGGACAATGTTCCAATTGGAGTTTTCCAATTTCCTGACTTTTCCCATATTGAATTGTTGGAAATATCCAATTGGAAAAAATGGTCCACGGGATTTTTTTTTACAAAAAATGATAAAAAGTACTATAAACGCACTTTTTCTAGATAACATTATAACCATTAATGATAATGATTGTTATTAATCACTAATTCCTTTTTTGAAAATGTGGGAGAATTTTCCAACAAAAAATGTTGGGCTGATTTTCCAATTGGAAAAACCATTTTTCCAATGGGAAGGCCATTTTCCAATGGGACTCCCATTGGAAAATTTGACTTTAAATGCCCAAAAAACATATTTCTAAATTAAATTTCAGGAAACAAAAAATAACTCTTATTAATATTACCTAACACATTTTAAAAATACAAAAATAAAAAACATTGGGTGAAAAATAAAAAAAATAAGTTTGCAAAAATTCCGGATTTGCAAACTTAATCCGGATGCTGTTCATGATAGTCAAATCGTTTTTGACTAGTTTTCTTACAGAGTTGACCTTATGACCTTGTGATTTTCCCCATGCGACCAAATTTTAAAGTCTACCTAAATTACATAGAAAGAGGACATTCTGATCATAGTTTGGACAAAGTCTGACCAAAATATTTTAAAACTTGGTTTTGGACATGATTGTTGAAAGATTTGACCTAGTGACCCAGTTTCTGACATCATGCGACCATGTTTCAAATAGTTATTGGTTTTATCAAGAACACATTCTGATTAAGTTGATAATTATTGCATCTAGTATGTTTCTAACATCTTTTCCAAGATTTGACGTAGTGACCTTGTTATTGACACCACATGACCTAGTTTCAAACTTATCCTAGAGTTGATCAAGGAAAACTGTCTGATAAAGTTGCATGGATATTGGACCTAATATAATGTATTTTGTGTGTTCCAGACATAACTATAACCCATTGATTTGACCTAGAGACTTATTGATTTTTTGACACAACATGGAGTAAGTTTCAAATTAATGCTCGAGCTGATTAAAAACACTTCTGTAATGATGACCAAATATTAAGGATCTAGTGATTCGACCTAGTGAACTAATTTTTGACCCCATGTTAAAAAATAACAGCTTGACGTCGAATTTTACGCTTCCCTTATCTGCACAATGCTAATACCACCCCTCACTCCAATGGATAGTACTCCTGCAAACATTTATACTTACTGCCGAAAATGGTACCAAAATAACCATGAATAATTTATCTATCGAATGAAGTACGGGTGTTATTTAATTCTGTTGAATTAAACGAGCAAAAAGTTTCACAAGCATTTTTTTTTAATAAGTCGTTTTTCTGCCTGTCTTTGAATGTTTTGACCGACATTTTATACTTCCGATTTTGGATATTTGAAGAATTGTTCTGATTGTCAGTGACTTTACAAGGATACATTGACGTCTCCTGCATCGGTGAGTATAACTTTTATGAATTATTATGTAGTTTTTCTGCTTTTAATTTTACAAAAATAAAACAGGGGATAAATTTACAGGTCCAATTCGAAAGAGAACATCAATGCATCATCGAATTTCTGAATTCATTTTTTCGCAAGGGTATTTATAAACACATCGTTTCTGAGAGTGGCCAAAAACAAAAACATTTTGATGACTAAAAAGGCATGCAACTCAAAAGCCGAGAGAATCCTCATTAACCAGGAAGTATTTTTTATTTACTTAAAATGCCAACCACTGTAAATAGTAATTTATTTGGAGTAAACATTGAGGTAGTTTTATGCATATCATTGTTTCATGAATGGCTGTTCTTACTTTTTAACTAAATCTTGTGAGTATTTTAACACATTAATAAGTCTGCCAATTCATGGATGTTCAGATTTGTCATTTATTGGTCGTGTTTTCCCTTTTTTTATTTAATCTGTTCTTCCTTTCAGTGAGATTTTAAGCCATATATTACATCCATGCCACTCAAATTCAGCCACTCAGAATGATGGGAAGGATTGCAGAACTGAGGTAATAAAGATGCATAGATACCATAGTGAATATCTCATGAACATGCCATTTGCTTAATCTTCTTTGGATATATACTTTAATTTAAGTTATTGAGAACTCTTTATAAACTGTGACATAAATTTTGTATGATGACACATTTTATTATTTGTAAATAAATGCTTTTAATTTGACATTTTGTTCTGAGCTGTGAAGTTGAATTGATTCTTAAATAGATTATGATAAATACAAAACTGTGTATAGACATCAAACTTCATTACATCTACATATATATATATATATATATATATATATATATATATATATATATATATATATATATATATATATATATATATATATATATATATATATATATATATATATATATATATATATATATATACATAGTTGTCCCTCTCTGAATAAAACATATTAAATTATCTTTAATTTTTATTATTGATAGTTCATACAATATCACTAAGTAACGAATACTTCAATAATGATGGAAAAGTTTCAAATTTCAACATATCAATGTTTTAACGTGTAAATTTCAGGAATAATTTTTACGTTCTGTATAATTTGATTATAAAATCGCTCTGTAAAAATTATTAAACTTTTCAAACACTATTACTCTTCAAATTTATTGGAATTCCTGGTATGATAGGATTTCAATTGCTGTCAATAATTTTCAACTCAATGTTATGATTATTCATTTGAAAAGATTTTAAACTTCACATTCCATGAATGGCTGTTCTTACTTTTTAACTAAATCTAACACATTAATAAGTCTGCCAATTCATGGATGGTCAGTTTTGTCATTTATTGGTCTTTTTTACCCTTTTTTATTTAATCTTTTCTTCCTTTCAGTATTTTGTATTTTTTTGCTATATTAAAAATTTATAATGTGGACCTTTTGGAGGAATAAGTTGGAAAGGAAAAAAAATATATTATAAAGAAAAAGGAATTTGCTATGTACAAAAAGTGGACTAAAATATTGAACAGATGAAGTTTAAAATTAGAAAATCCTTACTTCCCTTTGTATGTACAATGTACTATGAAGTGTCTCACAGATTCATGATTTAATCTTGAAATTTGCTGACAATGTCATACTTTAATATATAAAATTATTCAGAATTACTAGATGGGTATAAGTTCACCTTTTTTACAATTGTCAGGCATATCAATGTAAGATATACTAACATATTTCTCCTTTTTAACAAAAAGCGAAGTTTCTTTTTTGCATTTTTTAATATTTTTATTGAATGGTTACCATGGCAACTAATTTTTTGTTTGCCTTTAATCTTCCTATTTATAATACTATTAATTGTAAAAATGCAACAGTCCATCAATGAATCGAAGAATGTTAATGTATTTTGACTTTTGCCTTATTGTTAGCTCATTCTTTAATTATACGGCATTCTTAAATTTCCTAAAAATAAACGTTTTTTTTACGATTTGTTATCGTGAAATAATTTGCTTAAAACATTGTTTAAGCTCTGATATTTAGAAATGTGTATTTTTTTTATTTTTTTTTAAAGTACTAGTTAAAAACAAACAACTTTAGACACATACGTATTTGCCGTTCATAAAATAAACGCTTTATTCTGATGGTTTGCAAATTCCAGGACAAAAATGCCATTAAATGATTGGCTGCTAAAGAAACTCATTTGATCAGTATGCATTTAAATAAACAAAGAATGGTACTCTTTACATTACGCATGCACAGACTGAATGGAGACAAAACACAATTTATGTCGAATTCCATCATATCATTATATAACTAATGTTAAGGTGTCATCTTATAACCTGTCTTACAAAGTCTTATTCATTACCATGTTTTCATCAAAAGTTGCCACAAAACCCTGAACATAAGCCAACTTTGATGAAAGCGAATAGGAACATTGCGAACTTTCAACTGCAGTTTCATAAAGTTTCATATCTTGACCTTTAATCAATTGACACCAAATAAATAAGGATCAAATACTAGTCAAGGATAACCATGGACTGATTTTTTTATAGTCCTTGGTCGTGCCGTTCTCAAATTATTATGCGGACTATCCTTTCTTAGACTGTTAGCCGTGGCCTTAATCTTTAGCCCATACTGACCTCTAAATCAATAAAAGATAAAGTGCGGCATACCACAAACAAGTCAAACCATTCTGAAGATATACAGTACCCCACAAAACAAACTTTACGGAAACCTAGAGTTAACTTGTCATCGTTTTTATTATTAAAACCGTAACTATACACACGTTGTCTTGTGTGATACCTTAAGGCAACATCCAAAAAAAAAAAAAAAAGCGAACCATATTGTCCCACAAACAATTAAATTAATGTGTTAAACCTACATGTAACGGTTGCAGATGATTATTTTCCCGTCCTACTTTTGGATTATTCAATCTCTGATCGCATGTAAAAATATAGTCCCAAGAAGCCTGTTTTCACAAATAATTTTTGAATTGTATTTTGTACAAATAGAACATAAAATTATAATAATATTCTTTAAATCTTTGACGTTTCCGTCTCAAAGATATATTTCAAACCGGTGACATTGAAAACATTTGCATGCGATCATTTTCTAATCTGAACATTGTCTTTGTTTAAAAAAAATTCTATCGTAATGTTAAAGTGTTTTTGATATTTATTAAATGTGGCTACTGTAAAAAGGTTACATGTTTCCTAGAAATGAAAAGATAAATATTTTTAGATGTATAATATCAAAAACTCTTCATGTAAGTTCAAATTTACTTCACAATTAAAATGAAGCTGTTATAAACACTTGAATGAAATTAAAAACAAAAAGAACACCTGTGGTTTTTTAGTCGTACTAGCGCAATTTTAAGGCCGGAGCCTGGCTTTAAGTGTGAGTTTCGTATCTTGCAAGATTTATATTCAACAGCTGACGCCAATGCTACCACCAAAAGCGACACAAAGTCTTTCACAATTCCTCGATTCTCCTTCTTCGATAAAGCGAAGAGCTTACAATCACATCTCTTTCTTTACAGAAACTTACATAGTACATCCATGGTGACATCCGAAGATACCTCTGTTGTAACTGGAGGTTTGCTGGTATCCGAAGGTGTCATCGTTCTTGTAACGGTACATTTGTAACTGCCTCCGTCCTGAATTCTGATTCCGCCGGTCCAGCTTAAAACTGAGTTGGAACTAACAACGGCACTTCCTTTTGTCCATGTGAAATCGTTTGTAGACGGATAAGGATTTCCAAAACTGTGACACGTCACCGTCTGAGAACTGTCTTTAATTATGCTAATTGCGACGCCCACTGGTGTACCGTCCACTTTGAATTCCGGTGTTGAAGGGGGATCTGTGAAGAAATATAGTTTTAAATATTTCAATCGTTACATAAATTTAAAAATCAGTAGATTGTAAATCAAATTATTTTGAGGTTGGGACAAATAATCTATTATTCTCTGATTAGTATGTCCAGTTAAGATCGCAACGCGTTTGTTTGTTTTGGTCTAAAAATATTTTTAAACACGTATAATCCATATTCAAATATTTACATATTTCATTGAGTACGGAACGAACGATTAATTTGTACTAAAATAAAAGCATCATTGTAAAATAATAACTGCACTTTTAAATCTTAGAGAAAAACCATGATATTTGACCGCCGGCTTGTGAAAACGACCCTTATCGAATATTTTGTCATTTTTTAAAAAAAAAATATGAAAATATACACTGTAATATGAAATAAGGCACTGCCTTGAACGGACTCTAGGTATGTTATCAACTACAGAAACTGCTAATGCCGTACAACTGTTCCTGGGTAAACAAGTGTAAAAGGCAGAATTGACATACCACGACTATGACTATGACTCATTAGATCATTTAGCTGCATCACAAGTAAGGTAAAGGGAATGCAAAATAAATTGAATATTTTAATGGTTGATGACCCCCTCAGCAATGTGAAATGTATATAAACCCCATGTAGTTGACGTTGTTAACACCATTTCATGTATGCAAATAGTATAAAAAATCTACAATAAGAGAATTTAAACTAAAGTAAAGACTTAATTACAATACATCTTTAACATTTACAAAATACATGCATATATATTAATCCATGACACATTAGTAATTGATATATAAATATAAACATAATATAGTAAAACTGTGATTGCTCGAGGACGCCGGGGTCCGTGCTGAAACCTCGAGGGAACCGATGTTTCGAACGACCAATTTTTCAGTCTGTAATGAAATATCTTTCAGTGTGTTTTAAGTTTGAAGTCGTCAAACCGACTGTTACTACAACACCGATTATGTGTTTTGTTGTGGAAATACCTCATATGTTCAAAGGCTGTCGTATACTAAATTAAAAAAAAAAAAAAAGTTATAAATGAATAAATAGTTATCTTTATATTTACAAAAAGCACACTTTCTAAACAAGCAACTTTTAAATATGCCAAAACATATTATGATATTAGTCAGATTTAACTTTCGCAAAATCAAGGATTAATGATTGGCGCATCTTGTCTGTCTGAATATGTGTGCATAAACGATGTAACATATATACCGTTACCAATTGTCTTTATCAAAAAATACAATAAAAATAAACCAACAACAACACGCGAAAATATGTCCACTAATTTAGTAATGTCAGACGCTTGACACTGCCCGCAAGTACTTTCGCACGTGAGTTGCCAAGTATGCCTGACACTCACGGCTTAGACCAGCAGCTGGTACCTCTCGCGGTCAACATCGCAGTACATTACTACCACGGATTACACAGCAGCTTGTCTCGTCGCTTTTCTTCTAAGAAATGACCCCAGGCGACCCAGAGCTGAAACGGAAATGCTGGTAGGACCTTAGTTCTTTCAGTGCACGAAAATGTTGACTAAAACTGTATCCGTTCCCGCTATTCGAACCTCGAGGTTCCATCACATGTCATGTAAAGGACAGCCTCATTTGTCCTTGAAGAAGATGCGAAAACGTTTTGTGAAAATGATTAATAACAATTTCTCACCACATACACAATATAATTTTGATATTTTAGTTCAGTCATTTCATTAAAATAAACAACTTAAATTAGTTTGTTCTTGAATGATACATCTTTTCAACTAACCTAGGTCACTCAAGGTTACACAGTCCGTTCGCTTATAAAGCACATTGATTCGCCCGAACCCAGCGATATATGCACCTGGCATGACCTGCAACCTGCATCAAATAGTGTATCTCGTTAAGGCCAATGATGGTCCTCCAGCAGAAGTATGCTAGCACGTAGCGGTTTTTGTTTGGTCCTGAAAATTAATAAGTTTAAGAAACAAACGATTTAAAACCATAATCAAAATATGTTAATATACGTAGTTTGTAAATGAATATTTACCCCGGCCCCGACCACCTTGTTGTTTGATTGCGTTTATGGTTTTAAATTTGGTTTATTACTGGTTTCCATTATATCAACTAATGGGCGTCACTCGGCGTTCTTGCATCTTTCTCGTTGACTGTCACTAAAATCACATAACGCTATATAAATGCATCTTCGATCTGTATAAAAATATTTACCGCTGCAATTGTCCACATGAAGAGTAGTCACTCGTTTCCCGTGCACAAACTCTGTCAGAGGGTAATCCAAGAGCAAGATTACAGCATCTGGCCCATGTATGCCGCCTCCATCCTGCACTTTTAGAAATTTGTACTTAATCGGAAGGGCGTTGCCCCGAAACCCGAAACAATGAACTTTTCTGTAAATAAATTAACATATTGTTAAATAGTCAAAATCTGTTTTCGGAAATTTACTATTAAGACGTAAGATATTGTTAAAGGACTTATTTTGGCGCAAAGGTCGGAGTTTGAAAAGTATTCCTGTTAAATGAAAGCATTTGACGTATTACCTAGGAGTGACAAAGTACATAGGTCCAATCTGGCGACTGGGGTGTGGCAGGCACAAGTTCTGAGCAAAATTGAACGCGTTATGTACATGCTGAAAGTTAGTTGAGCATGGCTGGACAGGCTCTGTTGGACGGCCCGTGGCCTTCAATTCGTCCATAGCAGCAGTTGCGCAGTCTTTGTACACCTAATTTGAATACACAGACATGTTTGAAATACTTAGCTCAGTCAATACAAATATAAAACAAATATCGTCTTATTACAGCGACTGTTTTCATTGAAAATGCATCGAAGTACATTAGAAGAGCAAACATAAATAATGTACTCGAACGAAGTTCTTATTTCAATATATTTTTACTGAATTATAAACTTATCATAATAAAAACATAATCACAAATAAAGTACCTTGTTCTCTATTCTTGTGACATTGATGTATCTCTCGAGATCTGACGCAGTAGCCATCTCTCGTCGTCTGTCGTGGCATCAGCAACCCCTTTCCGTACCAACTCGCACGTTTCAAACACACATCCTCTTGGGGAGTGGCGATCTGTTAAATAATGAAATAATTAAAAAAAAAACATGGTTAATACTTAGGTTGTTGATGTTTCAATTAACACGGAGCTAGAATCGGATACATTTATCTGGAATAAAATAATAAAACCGTCGTCGAAGTTTTAAAGATGCTTGCGTGTATCGCTTTACATGGTCATTGTAAAAAAACAACTTTTTTTAAATATTGCCCTGAAAGCATGTATTTCTATTTTACAAGGACTAATTTATTTTACACATGTACCGAAATATAACTGTACATGTACATTGAATAGGCTAACCTTTTAGAAACGTGCTTCACCAGTTATTTGGAGATAAGATATATACCGCAGCACTCCTTTCAGAGTCTATGACATTGCACAATGTTTGGACAAAACTTATGTAAAAGAACTGATGGAATGAACATTTGAATAACTTATGCAGCATAAAATGCATAGTACTACCTACCTTGATGTTTGGACAAAAGCTCATGCCACATGCAGAACGTCCTATGTGTAATACATCTTCTTGTGGCTGCTTCAATGTACGACTTCTCATATAATTTATGCATTTTTTTGTCTTTGTGGTGGAGCTGTGGAGGAAAACATGGGGGTCCTTGGCTCTCACTCTGTGTGCTGCAGTCATTGGCAGTCCTTCCCCAACAGCAATATTCTTAAAAAATGATAGTACAACATTTGTTTGAAAAGTTAAAGCAAGTATGGGTCGCCGGTCTTGGTTTTCATGGCAATGGAGAACATTTCAATTCTCGTTTACATGTTTAAGAGTTTTTTTGGTGGGTTGAGCCGGTGTCATTCACAGACATGAAAGTTTTCTTGCATACAACATTACCTTCAAACTTATAGCCGTTCCGAGATATGTTTATTTACATTTTCTGATGCCGCTGGATTGTCATCATTTTCATCATCAGACGTTAGTGTAATGAAAGAGAGTATTTCTATTGGTTGGTTAAGCATTAGGTTTGCCAATAATATACAAACTAAAACAATGTATTGCAACGTTATATTTAAATAACTTATGCAGCATAAAATGCATAGTACTACCTACCTTGATGTTTGGACAAAAGCTCATGCCACATGCAGAACGTCCTATATGTAATACATCTTCTTGTGGCTGCTTCAATGTACGACTTCTCATATAATTTATGCATTTTTTTGTCTTTGTGGTGGAGCTGTGGAGGAAAACATGGGCGTCCTTGGCTCTCACTCTGTGTGCTGCAGTCATTGGCAGTCCTTCCCCAACAGCAATATTCTTAAAAAATGATACAACATTTGTTTGAAAAGTTAAAGCAAGTATGGGTCGCCGGTCTTGGTTTTCATGGCAATGGATAACATTTCAATTCTCGTTTACATGTTTAAGAGTTTTTTTGGTGAGTTGAGCCGGTGTCATTCACAGACATGAAAGTTTTCTTGCATACAACATTACCTTCAAACTTATAGACGTTCCGAGATATGTTTATTTACATTTTCTGATGCCGCTGGATTGTCATCATTTTCATCATCAGACGTTAGTGTAATGAAAGAGAGTATTTCTATTGGTTGGTTAAGCATTAGGTTTGCCAATAATATACAAACTAAAACAATGTATTGCAACGTTATATATTGCGAATCAAAAAACAAGATCCACACTTACATCTACTGCAAAATAATCAATTATTTATTTTAATAGTGTCCATATTTACAATAATAATGATGAGTTTTGTTTCCAAAAACGCATAATTTATCATTTTAAATTTAATATTAAACAGTAGTCATTTAGCGTCAATAAATAGTTAAGGATACCTCTGTGTAGTTCGATTTCTTGTGAATGTCTTGATACTGTTGAATTGTATCCAAAGAATTCGTCATAGAATCTCTGTATACGCTGAAAAAATAGAATCTAAAAATGTATTAAAAACTGTGTGCGTTTTCCGGAATCGATCCGGGTACGCAAAATTACAAGTACGGGGCTTATCTAATTTCCAATGCACAAAAGTATTAATGTTATCGATAAGCGCACAAACACTATCGTACGGAGTTTACCGGACGCGTTTTATTGCCAAAATATTGGTATTCTGTCCATACACGATAATAATTCTACATAGTTACATTTATCATGATTAAACAGTTTTGATACATAAATATATACTTCAATATAAACCATAAGCTTACCTTTCTGCAGTATTATTTCGAGTAAGCGACTTCTATTTTCAATTGCAAAAATTGAAAAGAAATGGAGAAAAAAATCAATTTCAAGTATATTCCATGAATGGAATTATACTTGCTTCTAAATCGTCCGTCTTTCAACCTTCTGATACATCGGAAAATCAAATATTATGCAGTTTTGGCATAAAACATGACTTTTTTGAAACCGTTCCTTTCGTTTAATTTAGGTATTTACTTTCGCATTTATTCGGGAGTTTTCGCCCAATTCAGTCAATATCTCGGAAATGCGAAGGTTTGCTTTCTCAGACAGGCGGTCATTTATAGTAATAAAAATGTGTAAAACGGTATTCTGATGTATAAAGCTTTTTATCAACGTAATGTTTCGGTTGATAGATATGTTCACAGACATACCTAAGCGCAAAATACAAACCAACGCATGCTAATTAGATCTGTTATTGATATAAGATAACATAGGAAGGAGAGAGAAGTCTAAATATACAAATGTATAAACTATTCTAATCAGGGACAAATTAATGGTACTATAGAATAGAGTTACGAAAGCGGATTGTACCTCCGTAAATATGCATATCGTTTATTCTAATGTTAGTTAGGTTAACCATTACCAGGCTAAAGTGTAAATAATTGAAGGCGTCAGGGCTTCATATTAAGTCAGCTTGGCCATATATGTCCAGTTAAAAGTTAAAGTTAACTCATAAGTAACTCTACAGTCACGTAATTCAGTTATACTTACACATGATATTGACGTCCATTGTAGCCTGTTGCAACGGTCCCGCCTCATGCGTGGCAGTACACGTGCATGTGTTGTCTTGGTTACGCCGCGCTGTGAACTGTACAGAACGACTGACTGAACTGCCGTTTATGTTAGGGTTTGACTCGGTGCCATTGTAACAGCTCCACGCAAGGCTGGCAAGCGGATTTCCTCCAGTACTTCTACATGTCAGCCGTTCGGTGCTATTTTCTATCATCTGGTAGTCCGTTAGTGTGTTGAAGTTGTCAATCACTGGCGGATTAGGTGGAGGATCTTTAATAAAATAGCAAGTTGTCAGTTATATCATATTGGATATAAAACCTTGCAAATATACTGACTTTAGCCGTGTACAATTTCCAGTCGTTAATTGTACTAAGTGCATTAAAAACGCAAAGTTTTACCTCATTATAATATTGAAATGATTTTTTGAATTATTTTAGGATTTTTTTTTTATTATCAAACCCCTAAACACAACAGATGTATATTAGATTTCTTGATTATACTTGATTTTGCCTGAATTTGAATCAATTATGTCATATATTTGCAAATAACTGACGTTTGTCGTGTACAATGTTCAGCCGTTTATAGTGCTCAGTGCACTTAAAAACGTAAAGTTTTACCTGATTATGATGTTTAAATGTTTTTTTAATTAGGTTAGAAAAAAGAAATATTGTTATCAGAACCCTACACACAACATAGGTATATATACATAATTATGATGTTTATCCATGATTTTCCCCGAATTTGAATTATCTATGTCAGCTACTAAGGGCAAACTAGAAATACAACTGCATCACAGCATTCAAAGGAACAGTGCTAATACACATGTGTTTACTTATTTAGATTACGATATTAAAAAAGAACTAAAATACCTTGCAAACATCTCATTTTGAAAACCAGTCTTGTCAGACGATACATAACGTCATTTTAAAAAACTTGGCAGAATATCGATGAATTGTAAATTGCATTGTTAATTAAATTAAAATAGGAAGGAAAAAAAAGATCGTGATGAAACTTAAATTTGCCTTTTTTTACGATTTTGCTTGTCTTGAAGGTTGTAATTTTGAAGGGATATTGCAATGCTATTAGTCACTGCACATGATGTTATAATTGTATTAATATAATTTAAATAAATATGATAAAAATAATCACAGCCTTAACATATCATTTCTTTTTCATATTTTATTCTCTATATCATAATGTTAATAGTTGTGTTTATAAATCAACTGATTATGCTGATCGTCTTTGATTTTCATATCGAAATATAACCATTACAGAATGTGATTGGGGTCCGAAATAAAGGCATCTTTAAACGGAGGGAGCAATTTGAAGTTATGAAGTTGAAACGTCAAGTTGGGTGACAATGCAAATATTAAAATAAGATGTTGCTCACAGATCATAATTATTTTCTTTGATTTTTTAAAAATGGTTTTATATACAACATTTGTTCATGTACTATACACAAAACACTGAATATTGACCAAGTTGAAACGATCATCAACGTATATGTATTATGTAATACGTGTTTAAAGTAGGTTCATGCCAGTCAATAAGACTGTGTACAATTTCAAAATACTTTTTTTTTCTATAGTTAATTATTCAATAAAAAGCTTACATCTTACGTCTAGAAGCTTCGTTCCTGACAGTTTCCACTGAGAGTTGATATTACTTGCCGCGCAGCAAATCCAGAGATTATTATCAAAACTGGATGCCGTGAATAACAGTGAACTTTCCACCTGTATAAGACCATTGCTTTCAGACGGTGAACTGGATATGGAATTTATAATCTTGACGCCATTCCTAGTACAGCTGCTACTAGAGGTTTTATACCACTCCACCGTTGGTTGTGGAATACCCTCTGATGTACGACACGTGAATTGCTTTGGTGAGCCCGTGATGACAGTGGCATTTGCAGCTGTCGGTGATGTAAAAACTACTTCTGATATTGACACTGAAATTGAATATAATTATTTTATTAAACTATTAACCGCAATGTTTTGTTGATAGTAAAACGTAAAAGTATTCACTCGTAGATGTTCGTATGTACATTACCAGCAATTAATGACAAAAAGCATGAAATGAAGAATCTCGGGTAAGTAAAAGGGAGAAGATTACCTCTATATTTTTTATATTTGTATTTGGATACGCCTGTAAATTTCGATTTATTTTTTGGCTCAGGTAGATTTATCTTTAAGTAGATATACAACTGATTAAATTCACTCGTATCACACAAGAACATAAATTTGAAACCTTTTAATAACTTATTAGACATCTTGTGTATGTTTCATTTTTTTTGTGATTTGCAAAGATATTTAAAGTTGAAAGTATACAAACTCAGTTAATAAAATATGCCATTTTGGTTGAAGATATTACACACATCGAGTATATGCTGATACCTTCATTAATGTCAGAATGAATTACCGATGTTATTACATACTGGTTTAAACTCAAAAGTGTGACGTAATTATTAGTAGATTGTATCCTCAGTCGTTGCTTCCTTTTGTTTTGGGAAATATCAAACTGATTTGCGAGTATTGCTGATGATTTAATTTGCTTCTTTGTTCAAATTAGATAGCAGAAATATGAATAACTTCTTTTAAACAGCATTTAAACGGCGTTTCAGTTTTATTAAAAATGTCATTGATTGGTTTCGTCATTTTGCTTGACGCTTATTAAAAAGCATATTATTATGGAATAGTCAAATGTTTATAAACAGGCATGACATTATCTTCATGAAAAAGGGCCAGCGAGTTTAAGTAGTGTTGTTAGTTTTAAGACTTATATTGCATTTAGCTTATTCAGTCGAGATATGTTAGGTTACAATATTATGATTATTTGGAGATCAGAAACCTAGAAATAATTCAGTTAATGAACCGGTTATTAACAGGTGAAATCACTTAAAGATGTGTTCGAAGAAGCTCCTCCTTGGGTATATAAGTGGAAATTGTGATTCGTAAGGCTTAATGGATACTCGGATGGAGTAGGATTGAGTCAGTTGTGTGTAGAATGGTTGTCAACATGGTTACGAATAAGCTAATTCCTTCGAATCTCCTCTTAATCATTGCGATAATGTAGGAGCTCTATAACGTAACTAGTTACTGGAGCAAATACCTGAGATGTTAGGGCGGGTATCAAGATATGCAGAAAGTTATAATATAAAAGTAGAAAGTTAAAGTAGAGTTAGCTAAGATGACCCCCATATAGTTTAGCAAGTTATGTGTAATTCTTTTGACCGAGGCATAAGACTCAATGTGTTAGGGAGAAAGGTAAAATGAGATAGAGATATAAATTTAGCTAATTCATATATCATCAGTTTCGTTATCGATCATTTGAAAGAACACCGTTGGTTTGAAATGGTTTAAACTCATTGAGTTGGTGTGGAGTTGTGAACGAAAAAATCATTTTTATTTATGTTGATGGTTTTAGAAGTTGTTTTTTTCCAAATAATATCATTTGAGTAATCGTTTCAATAACCTAAGTACAAGAAAGTCGAGACGAATATTTAAGTGTTTTAGTAGTTTAATTGTACAATTAATATCAAAATATTAAAATTAAAGTGTGACCGTTACATGTGTTCGGGATGCCGTCGGAATTGTGTTAGTATTTAGAAGAGAAATTTGTTACATTATTATATGATGATTCGTCTGTAAAAGCAAACACTGAATTGAATAACTTTGGGTTTTACCCTGCTTGGATCGCACAATAAGCAGGTGATTATTCTTCACTGGCGTGGTTACCTTTTTACAAAGAGTGATAAGTAAGTTTAATTTGAATCAATGCAATGCACACCAATCGTGGATATGTTCATTATCCGTTTGGACTCTCACGTCAAACAGGATTGAAAGGACACTGAACAGTATTCCAGCGACCTGGGTTCCATCCCCGGCTTTGGAAGCTTAGAGTTTAGTGCCATTGTCTGCAAATATATTTCAATACGTGTCTACGCAGTTTCTTAAAGATTAATTAAAATTACTAATATCAGTTTTTAAACGTGTCAATGCTTTATGAGACAGTTTTATTTTATTAAACAATATAAAATATAGCCATAAGCCATTAAAGTCACACCGATTTCATTTTCAATCATCAGTAGATATGATAACAATGATTGAAAATGAATGAAAATCATTTTCAGCAGTACGTAATTCGAACAAAAATAAAATTACAGGTTGACAAGCAAAGCCAACGGTGTGGATTGTATAGCCTCCTGTGCTAGAACAGAATCAGCAAAAAAAAATTTGTTAAAATTGTGATTTAAATTCAGGATGACCTTGACATATATTAAGTATTCCGATATAACTATCTGCCCAGAAATTATGTTTTCACACCTGGTCCTCTGACTTGGAGGTTCGTGTGTTTTTCCAAAGCCTTTTAATACTGTTCATATCATCAGGTGGTGACCAAATGAATGCAAATAAAGTTGCATACGACAATCATGTTGTGATTTCATAAGTTAGTGCAATGACAAGGTTTAGATTGTTTTTGAAAGTGTTCTGATGTGAAAGAAATATTGCTATTTTCGTTATCATATATTGTCATATATACAATGTAGTGGTTTATGTCCTACAAGAAAGCATTTGTTCTTCAAATGTATATAAGATGTGACTCCTAACAACGATATACTCATTACTATGAAATAGCTTTTAAGTGAAGTATTTTAAGAATGTCAGAACATCTCGTTAGGATAGATAGAAGTGTTCAATTTTACTAGTAAATTACGAACACAGTACGAAAATGCATTAAATGCAAAGTCTTCATACAGATCACATATGTCAACGACAATATCACTCGTGTCAAGACCGCGGTAATATTGAGAAACTATTAAGAAAAATGTTCTAAACATTGTCATTCATTGGAAATAGGAAATGTACTGCGTTATTGCTTAATATTATTTCATTTGAAAAAAATCACTATTCTCCAAAATATAATTTATATAAATACAGAATCATAGGGATAGATTATATGCTAGTCATGTTTTTTGTTATAAATTGAGCATACTGTACTGCAATAATTATGTTTTAAAGCGCTATATATATATATATATATATATATATATATATATATATATATATATATATATATATATATATATATATATATATATATTAAAAAGTACTATAATAAGAAAGTTCATATTGAATTAACATCCACGATATACTGACAAATTGACGACCAAAACGTATAAAATTGATAATATAAGATAAAAACAAATCAACGATAGTTTTGTATGATAACATAATTATGATTCAAGCGGTGAGTTTATCAAAATATATGGTTTCATTTAAAATAACTTTTTTACATTACGATGAAATAAACAACTATCCACTACTTGCATATCACATTATATCTATTTTTTATTTATTTATTTGATGTACAACGGATAGCCATGATCGTCGTAATTGAATAAATGTTAGGCATTGTTTTTAGGTCAACCGTGTCAAACTGCAATCATTTTTGGTTAAATAGGTTACAACTTAAATTGGCAATTCAATAAATGCAACTTTTATTTTGTAAAACGCTACTTTAGAAACATTCTTGGTTCAGCATGACGGATATGCTATTTTAAAGTTAAAGTTATTTAAAGTTTCCAAACAGATTTGATAAGTGTGCACGTCAATACTCATGCCTCATCATTAGTGTGTGGTAAGTTTAAATTATTGGTCATTTACTTATATCAAATGAATGAGCTCTTGTTTAGCATATATTGTTTCAGAGAGAAAACCAAGCTGGGTAAGCATTCATTTGGCATTAACTTATGGTATAATTAAAGTTAGCCTAGGAGGAAACGTGCGACTGCTGTGGGGTACATTTCCCATGACCACCGGAACGGCAGCACAGTGCTTTAACCAACTGTCATAACCGGCAGGCTGGTTCTTACCAACAAACTACAGTTTGACTAGGGGACTTGAAATATGATCACTGTTGCACCCTTTCAAAACAGCAACTATTAAAGACAATGATTACACAATATTTGGCACAATCAATTTGTCAGCATATGGTGCTTAAGAATAAATTTACTTAGATCTCAAACCCTAATACCTTCTTCTTAAAATTTAATATATGATAGCTTATTGTATACGTTATAGTATGACTTCCCTCATGCTTAGAATTTGCATTAAAGAAGAGACATGCCCATGTTAAAAGGGTAAACACTGAATATTTTCCTGTTTGATGTCAATGGATCACTGTTTTTAAATCAAAACCAATATTATATTATATCAATATTTTGCGATACATAACATTTATAAGTGACACATAATACAATAAGATGAAAAAAAGATTGATGTGGCACAGGCATTAGCAAATTATGCTGTCCTTCCCGAACGTTGTACAAAAGTTTAAATGCCAGTAAAATCAAAGACAATTGACACTAATATCAACGCAATGAAAATAATTGAAAATGCGATTTTTAAAAAGAATCGAGAAACACAAGCATAAGAAAAGCAGAATATACAAATAAATAACAACTGAAGTGTAATAAAAATAATTAAAAACTCAATTTGTCTAATTCACTGAGCTCGGTACGTTAAACATACGTATATTATGGTAAATCAGGTTTTTTATGTAAAATTTTATTTAACTCTTTAATCGAATCTCCATGGCCATTTTTGGTGAAAGACATGGGATACATGTTTTCAATTATACAAACAAAATATTACATGACAGACATAAGCCTGAAATACTTAAATACAAAAACAACAAAATAAAAAAAAACAAAGGAATTTGACATAGCCAATTAAAAGTTAAAGATCGGTCGGGGTATAAATTCAATGTACTAAGAGATACTGGAAGCATTCTTTTTAGCCCTGCTTTCATGTCGCTTACTATGGGTTTACTAGGCAATGCATATTGAAACGATTATTCCGAGGGGAGGAAGAAGCAATAAAGCTGATGACGCTGGAGGGAGATAATTCGGCAAATGTAACACTTTTATAGACTCCTGCCATTTCGGATTTGAAGAAGTGATCTCGTGTCCATTTCAGATTTCTTTATCAACATGTACAAGCTGTAATTAAGGTATTCACGTATAGGCGGCTACACGCCTGTATGTTGTGCATAATATGTATGTATTATTTGGTTTAAATAACGTTCCCATTTTTGTCTGGGTCATTTAAATAATAGAAAACAAATTACAAGATAAACAAATTTGTTTGACTTCTTTAATGAATTATATAAAAACATTGTACAACGATATCATAACACTTTTAAACAAAAAGTATGGTTGTCAATTAAACAGTATGCTAGCTTTAAAGATTGAGGCAAACCATTGGAATTTACAGCGGTCTTAAAAAGGTGTATTTTAAGCTGCAATCTCACTAATTGATCGTTTTAACTACCGGTACTCTTTTATTGTCGGTCTATAAATAGACTATTTTTTGCAGAAATATCTAGACCCAATTTTAAGTAATATAAAACTGCTGAAAAACGATCCTCTGTAGGTCCTCTGACTTGGAGGTTCGTGTGTTTTTCCAAAGCCTTTTAATACTGTTCATATCATCAGGTGGTGACCGAATGAATGCAAATAAAGTTGCATACGACAATCATGTTGTGATTTCATAAGTTAGTGCAATGACAAGGTTTAGATTGTTTTTGAAAGTGTTCTGATGTGAAAGAAATATTGCTATTTTCGTTATCATATATTGTCATATATACAATGTAGTGGTTTATGTCCTACAAGAAAGCATTTGTTCTTCAAATGTATATAAGATGTGACTCCTAACAACGATATACTCATTACTATGAAATAGCTTTTAAGTGAAGTATTTTAAGAATGTCAGAACATCTCGTTAGGATAGATAGAAGTGTTCAATTTTACTAGTAAATTACGAACACAGTACGAAAATGCATTAAATGCAAAGTCTTCATACAGATCACATATGTCAACGACAATATCACTCGTGTCAAGACCGCGGTAATATTGAGAAACTATTAAGAAAAATGTTCTAAACATTGTCATTCATTGGAAATAGGAAATGTACTGCGTTATTGCTTAATATTATTTCATTTGAAAAAAAATCACTATTCTCCAAAATATAATTTATATAAATACAGAATCATAGGGATAGATTATATGCTAGTCATGTTTTTTGTTATAAATTGAGCATACTGTACTGCAATAATTTTGTTTTAAAGCGCTATATATATATATATATATATATATATATATATATATATATATATATATATATATATATATATATATATATATATATATATATATTAAAAAGTACTATAATAAGAAAGTTCATATTGAATTAACATCCACGATATACTGACAAATTGACGACCAAAACGTATAAAATTGATAATATAAGATAAAAACAAATCAACGATAGTTTTGTATGATAACATAATTATGATACAAGCGGTGAGTTTATCAAAATATATGGTTTCATTAAAAATAACTTTTTTACATTACGATGAAATAAACAACTATCCACTACTTGCATATCACATTATATCTATTTTTTATTTATTTATTTGATGTACAACGGATAGCCATGATCGTCGTAATTGAATAAATGTTAGGCATTGTTTTTAGGTCAACCGTGTCAAACTGCAATCATTTTTGGTTAAATAGGTTACAACTTAAATTGGCAATTCAATAAATGCAACTTTTATTTTGTAAAACGCTACTTTAGAAACATTCTTGGTTCAGCATGACGGATATGCTATTTTAAAGTTAAAGTTATTTAAAGTTTCCAAACAGATTTGATAAGTGTGCACGTCAATACTCATGCCTCATCATTAGTGTGTGGTAAGTTTAAATTATTGGTCATTTACTTATATCAAATGAATGAGCTCTTGTTGAGCATATATTGTTTCAGAGAGAAAACCAAGCTGGGTAAGCATTCATTTGGCATTAACTTATGGTATAATTAAAGTTAGCCTAGGAGGAAACGTGCGACTGCTGTGGGGTACATTTCTCATGACCACCGGAACGGCAGCACAGTGCTTTAACCAACTGTCATAACCGGCAGGCTGGTTCTTACCAACAAACTACAGTTTGACTAGGGGACTTGAAATATGATCACTGTTGCACCCTTTCAAAACAGCAACTATTAAAGACAATGATTACACAATATTTGGCACAATCAATTTGTCAGCATATGGTGCTTAAGAATAAATTTACTTAGATCTCAAACCCTAATACCTTCTTCTTAAAATTTAATATATGATAGCTTATTGTATACGTTATAGTATGACTTCCCTCATGCTTAGAATTTGCATTAAAGAAGAGACATGCCCATGTTAAAAGGGTAAACACTGAATATTTTCCTGTTTGATGTCAATGGATCACTGTTTTTAAATCAAAACCAATATTATATTATATCAATATTTTGCGATACATAACATTTATAAGTGACACATAATACAATAAGATGAAAAAAAGATTGATGTGGCACAGGCATTAGCAAATTATGCTGTCCTTCCCGAACGTTGTACAAAAGTTTAAATGCCAGTAAAATCAAAGACAATTGACACTAATATCAACGCAATTAAAATAATTGAAAATGCGATTTTTAAAAAGAATCGAGAAACACAAGCATAAGAAAAGCAGAATATACAAATAAATAACAACTGAAGTGTAATAAAAATAATTAAAAACTCAATTTGTCTAATTCACTGAGCTCGGTACGTTAAACATACGTATATTATGGTAAATCAGGTTTTTTATGTAAAATTTTATTTAACTCTTTAATCGAATCTCCATGGCCATTTTTGGTGAAAGACATGGGATACATGTTTTCAATTATACAAACAAAATATTACATGACAGACATAAGCCTGAAATACTTAAATACAAAAACAACAAAATAAAAAACAACAAAGGAATTTGACATAGCCAATTAAAAGTTAAAGATCGGTCGGGGTATAAATTCAATGTACTAAGAGATACTGGAAGCATTCTTTTTAGCCCTGCTTTCATGTCGCTTACTATGGGTTTACTAGGCAATGCATATTGAAACGATTATTCCGAGGGGAGGAAGAAGCAATAAAGCTGATGACGCTGGAGGGAGATAATTCGGCAAATGTAACACTTTTATAGACTCCTGCCATTTCGGATTTGAAGAAGTGATCTCGTGTCCATTTCAGATTTCTTTATCAACATGTACAAGCTGTAATTAAGGTATTCACGTATAGGCGGCTACACGCCTGTATGTTGTGCATAATATGTATGTATTATTTGGTTTAAATGACGTTCCCATTTTTGTCTGGGTCATTTAAATAATAGAAAACAAATTACAAGATAAACAAATTTGTTTGACTTCTTTAATGAATTATATAAAAACATTGTACAACGATATCATAACACTTTTAAACAAAAAGTATGGTTGTCAATTAAACAGTATGCTAGCTTTAAAGATTGAGGCAAACCATTGGAATTTACAGCGGTCTTAAAAAGGTGTATTTTAAGCTGCAATCTCACTAATTGATCGTTTTAACTACCGGTACTCTTTTATTGTCGGTCTATAAATAGACTATTTTTTGCAGAAATATCTAGACCCAATTTTAAGTAATATAAAACTGCTGAAAAACGATCAGATTGCATTTTGTCATATTGTTGGCTAAAATGATGTTTTATGGGTAATAGCATTACGAACAATTTAATGTAAATGAACTTTTCGGCAATCTTACCAAACATTTTTGATTGGTTCTATTGTGAATTATCTAATATGACTGAATTAAGGGAATGATAACCAAATCAGCTGATTTTGAGACAAATTTTTTAAAGTGTCTAAAATGACAATCTGTGAAAGTGAAGCTTTAAGTTTTGATCTAAGGCTTCATAAACACATTGTTATATTGTCAATAACTGTTTAAAAAGTCTCATGTACAAAATAGGATAATAATTTTCATACAATATCTAAAATTGATTACAATAATAAAGTACCATTAACATATTTCTTAATAGTGCTGTTTCTCATCTGACAATACCATTCAAAGCCATCATTTCAACTTTGAAGTTATTTTTAACTTTCAACTTTTTAATAGCATATGCAACAAAATAGACCAAAAATACAAGCCATGAACAATATGATTATTCAACTTGCATTGTCCTTGACCTTTTAAAATGACCATTTTCCTGTTCAGTCTATTTGTAAGTTGTACCCTGAGGAATAAAGTATGACTGTATGAATCACAAAAAAGCAATAAAAACACTACAAATATGCCCCAACCCCTGTAATTTCTAATACAGTAGTAAAATCAAGCAATTAAACATTTAGAGCTGCACTCTCACAGATATACCGTTTTCACAAAATAAATTTGCCTTGAAATGAGCAAGTTATTGCGTAATTATCTTCAAACCAATGATAAAAGATTGCTGACAAAAGATCAGATCGCAGATTTCATATTTCCGTTCGAAAATTAATGTTACTAACGGTCTAAGAAAAGTGCATAAAACATCATTGTTTTAACTTAAAAAGAAAAATCTGCGATTAAATTTTTCGCCAATGAATGAAGTATGATGGTATGAATCACAAAAAGCAATGATTTTATGAATCACAAAAAGCAATAAAAACACTAAAAAAAAACCCATTACCCCTGTAATTTCTAATACAGCATTAAAATCAAGCAATTTTCAAGATTGATTGTGCTGCCAAATCAAAAACATGTATGCCGAAACATTTAGGGTTGCATTCTCACAGATATACCGTTTTAACAATATTTGTTTTGTCTTGGAATGAGCAAATTTTTGCGTAAATATCTGCAAACCAATGGTAAAAGATTTCATATTTCCTTCGAAAATTAATGTTACTAACGGTTTAAGAAAAGTGCATAAAACATCATGTTTTAACTTAAATAGAAAAGTCTGCAATTGAATGTTTTGTCAGTAGTCTTATATTACTGGTTTCCATGCATTTTCGCAAAGATTGGATGGTACCAATCTAAAACAAACAAGAGGCCCAAAAGGGCCTATGCTCTACTGGCTGGGTTTGTGTGGTCAACATCACTGTTTTCAAAAAGAACCAACCCCTTATGGGTTTCTGAATACTCAAAACTGAAGACTGTATCATATTCGCAAGCATTTATTACAAAATAGCATTTTTTATACTATCAAGGCCCTTCATCTTAAAATTTCAAGGCCCATAATCCAGGAAACATGGACAGATCAGGTTTTCGAAAGGAACTGAGCTCTAATGGATATCCAAATACTGTACAAGTTTCATCAAGATACAATCAAAACTGAAGACTGTATCGTGTTACCGAGTAATTGTTTACTGACACACCATTTTTTTAATATCAAGGCCCATAATCTAGGCATGCATGGGCAGATCTGGCTGGTTTTCGAAAGGAACCGAGCTCTTATGGATATGTAGATACTGTACAAGTTTCATTGAGATACAATCAAAACTGAAGGCTGTATCGTGTTAACGAGCAATTGCCTACTGACACACTGATTTTTGTATACTATCAAGGCCCATAATCTAGGCATTCATGAGCGGATCTGGCTGGTTTTCGAAAAGAACCGAGCTCTTATAGATATGTAGATACTGTACAAGTTTCATCAAGATACAATCAAAACTGAAGACTGTATCGTGTTAACGAGCAATTGTTTACATACATTTTTATACTATCAAGGCCCATAATCTAGGCATGCATGGGGGGATCTGGCTGGTCTTCGAAAGAAACCGAGCTCTAATGGATATGTAGATACTGGTCAGGTTTTATCAAGATACAATCAAAACTGAAGGCTGTATCATGTTAACGAGGATTGCTTACAGACGCACAGACGCACATACTACGTACACATTACAATTGCCTTTGGCCAGTAGAGCTAAAAATGAAAAAAAGTTGTCAGAAGTGTGAGAGTGCAGCTTTAACATTTGAAAGTAACTCTGTTTGCCTCATGCCCCTAAACAGGGTTTAATCATATTATATGAGCAGTGGGCTTGTCCCTGTATTTTTTATTGTATGATTGCAGTAATGGATACTGGTCTAATTACCTTCTGACAATTTTTCATCAATTTTAAGGAAACAGAAAACACAAATTAAGCTCATATAATGCTGTACAAATTTAATCTCATTCATTAGGTTGAGAAATAGTCCCTAAAGATATTAATTGTGGAAACATATCTTATTTAAATACATACAGGAAATGGCGACATCATTTACCTTTTTGTATGAAAATTGCAGTTTCCTGATATTTGAATAGCGGTTCTTTATTTAAGCATCTCAATTCATTCAATATACACATAGTATGTATCAAGTTTCAAAGGAAACCAAATCATTGTAACAATTGTTTTCAAAACAAATATCCACACTCTTGACAAACTTCTTTTCCTAGTTTCAACTTTGAGATTTTTTTATGAGCCTGCACCATCCCTCCTCTTATGCAGTGGCTTCAAGCAATAAAGTAAAGATAAAAGCTCAAGTTGCACAGCCGGTGAACAAGACTGCTGTGTTGATAGTTAGTTGACAAACTGCACATTTGATAACATAAATCATGTCCATCAACCTCCAGAATGAAGAAATGACGCAGCACAGAATTGATTTCAATTGGACCTCTCTGTACTTTCATCCCCTTGTTGTAGTCAAAGACTATGTCTTAGTGTGCAGTGCGGGATTTTGAGAAGCCTTCTGCTCGTCTGATGAAGTAAGTCTGGCAGAGTGTGAAACTCCTACTTATATGGCTAGACGCCTGTGATCTATGTCTTCTTGTGTGTGCCCAACCATCACCTGAAGAGAATTTAGAGGAAGTTAGTGCTTGATTACAAGTTATTGTGACAAAACAAAGTCTTTTATTTATGCCACCAAGATCTAGTATTCCAAGTTTCATATCTTGTATGTTAGCTCAAAGCAATTGAGCATAAACTGTTTGGTAATTTTCTTTAAGTCACTGCTTCCACTTATACAATCAGTAATATTGAACATGAACCAACTGACCCACATGCTATTCTAAATATTTTTATGTGCAGAAACCTTAATCCTATTAACACAAAAGTAATCCAACTGTATGTCTTCACAAAACATTTTACAACAATATTTGTCAATTTAACTCAAATATTGATTATTGTTTTTTGTCAGACAAACACAGAGATGGCCCTATATATTGCTCACATGATTTGAGAAAGGATTCTAAATGAGTTATTGTTTGAACACTTACTGGACACTTTTGGTCTGACTTTATAATGCAGCTGGTGAAAATATTAAATGTCCCTTTATAATGGGCTTACAAAGACATGAAAAAAAATGTATTTGTTTAAAAATTACAAAGGGCCATAATTCTTACAATATAAGTTTGTATTGAGCAGAATGAAAAGGCTTTGCCTAATGCTAAAATACCAGCTCAGAACTATATTTACAAGTAAAACAAAAAAATTCTACAACTAGAAATATGTTTTCTATATCTGGTTTTGAGAGAGAATGATCAGAAGAAAACATCACACATTCACAATCATATTAAAAATATATATTTTTTTTTATTATAGTCTATTTCAAAAACACTTTCATTTCAATTTCTTGATTTAATACATTGATGATTATCAATTCTCATGAAGCGAGATGGGTCTTACACTCTGACCAGTGCAACTTGCATGTTCTGAGTTGCTCAGTTATTACCTTTTTTAAATTTCTCCTCTTGATCTGAGCCACGCCAAAATGATGGGAGATGCTTTTGTTGTCTTTTCCATCAGAATGTATAGCACCTCTGTGTTTCTGTTTGTCTCCTGAAACAGTAATAGTTTATTATTAATAATACAAACAATAATAATAATTAGTGACTTTTATTGGAATTATTTTCACCGCTTGTGCCTTGCACATTGGGGAACAAAGTTGACCTTCGGAAAAGAATTAATTCAGGCCAACATTGATAATATATTGGTAAAATATACATATTTAATTTATAACAGTATGCAGTTGTTGTTTTTTCAAATCCTACATAATTATATTATCAATGATATTTCATAATAAAATATAATTTGTATAAAAATTGAAATAACACGGTATAGTTGTTGACAGAACATGAAAAAATAAATGTGTAAGACTACTACTTTATGAGGTGTAAATAACCCAGGGCTTTCACTTTAGGGACATTTGAACACTTTTGGTGAAGATCCACTACCACACCCACTAATCCCCCCCCCCCTTCTGAAACCATATTTTGTATGGATAAACATATGGTAAAGGAATTTGACAGATGGTAACCTTAGGAACATTTCTGTGACATTATTTTGAAAACAGCAGGATCTGAGGAGAAGATTTTTCCATTTAGACATATAGCGAAAAGTAGCTCCGCACCAAACAGCAAGTTTTTTTATGAATCAATATCCGGTGAAGAAAATTCATACAGGGTATTGAAACATTTTTTTGCTTCACATGAAGACTTTAAACAAAGATAACTTAACTAGCTCTTCATTATATTAAATAAAAATTTAGCACAGTCTATGCCGCACACAGAGCCCCGCATTTGATCTTTTACCAATGTTCGATTGAGTGTTTAGTTTCTTGGCACACTATGACAAGTCTTTACAGGTCTATTAAAGCTGCACTCTCACAGATTGATCGTTTTGAAAAAGTTTTTTTTTCTTGGAATGAGCCAATTTATGCGAAAATGCATGGAAACCAGTGATATAAGAGTGCTGACAAAAAATCAGATCACAGATTTTAATTTTTACTTAAAAAAATGGATACTTGTGCATTTTTCTTAAACTGTTAGTACCGCATTATGCCATGAAAATTAGTTTAAATAGATCTTATGTCAGCAGTCTTATATCACTTCTTTGCAGATATTTTGGCAAAAATTGGCTCATTCAAAGATAAAAAATAAAAGATTTGTCAAAATGGCAAATCTGTGGGAGTGCAGCTTTTAAGTGTTCACCTTATCAACACCGGTAAGAAAACAAATACAGGGCTCTTTGCAGCTGTATAGTCTGTCCTTTAGTTAATTCAAAATGGTGAAGGAAAATAAAAGTTGTCTTCTGTTTTAACTTTTAAGTCATTCAAAGGAATATTGCCTACTGTTGCGGCATTTGCGACCGCACATATCATGTGGTAATAATATATACACACACTGATATATAACAAAACCAAATTCATTTGTCTCAGTATTTGCCAATTTTGGGCTTTCACTTCTTCAACATGTTTTGAGTTTTAGTGATCTGTATAGGTTTATATTTTTTATGGCAATGCGGCAGGTGATCTAAAACATATTTTTTTTCATCAAAAGATCCAGGAATGAACAAATATTTTTTGTGTGAAAAAACAACAGTTCAATTCATTTTTTTATGTAATTTGATTTAAAACAATATTTATTTAAGTTAACTATATATCTCTATATAATTCTATTATTTCTTCCACAGAATATATTCCCACAGCAAATTTTAATAATATGCTTTTTTCCACCATTCCAATTTATTTTGTCAATAAGATCATTTAAACTATTAGCAGGCAATAACCACCCTTTTGTTGACTATATCAAATAAATATCAGTAGGAAAATGACCAACTAAGATCTTAATTATACACAGTAAAGACAGTTACCATGACAATACTTGATGCTTTTAGATGAAGGCAAAGATAACAGTCAGAGAGTTGCTACTGAAAAATTTCTTATCAAAATTTGATCAGGGACAGTAGCCTTCAATGATATATTTATGTCATGGACCTATAAACTATGGTTTATAGGTGCGTGATTTATGTATATTGAATGAAAAATAAATAAAAATGTAACTTAATTTTACTATAATAAATTATTCTTCTTTATATCTTAAATTCTGAACAACACAATTTTATTGTTTTATGTCACTGAATGCATGACTTGTGTTCTTTTTTAGTCGCTAAACTATTAATACTAACAGGCCACACATATATTAATGTTTTATGCAGTTTTCTTAAATCGTTAGTAAGGCTTAAGCCATTAATCATTTATTTTCGAACGAAATATGCCAATCTTTGATCTTAGCTTTTGTCAGCAATCTTTAATCATTGGTTTGCAGATATTTACCAAACATTTGCTCTTTCCAAGACAAAAATAAAAACAGTTCTAACATTGGTAAATCTGTGAGAGTGCAGCTTTAATTTGTTATAATTTGGCGATTAATTTACGTTTACATATCATATATGTACTTCAAGAAATGGAACTTGATGGGATATTTTAAATATCACAATATATATTTGATAATCCTATGTGAGTGTCAACAATTAAGTGTGTCAACGTTAATATACCATCCTCCACAGCTTCAACCCTGAAGAACACTCGCACAATATTGTCACACACCACCCCTAAGGAAAGTCCCAATAAAATGTAAGACATATTGACCTTAAAACTACTTGTGAATAATAATTTATAATTAATATACTGTCATTTAAACCTTAAAGTTGGTGAAATATAGCTGCATTTTCAACATACTAATAAGTCATTAATAGCATAATTCTAGGCACCACCATACTTGTAAGTTTTCTTTTTCTAAGTCTAAATTTAAGTTACTATGTAAGTTACTTATTTATTGCTTTTCCTATGTATTGAATGACTTCTTTCTTTGAAAAAGTCCTTTTCATTGTTTTTATGATCCTTGTGGGAAAAAGTGACACCATTCTGTGTATATCATAAACTTGTCAGACACTTAAATGTCCCCACAGTAGGACTGCAGGAAAAACCTTGACACTACCTAGTACAGATGCTACACTAAATATTAAAAGTTGTAAGATTTCTGGTTCTCTGCTCTTCAAATTTGTTTAAGTTATTACATATAGCTCGATATTTTTTAGAATCATGCAATTTTTCAATTATTATCAAAGTGATTTAAGTGTTTGATTAAGATTTAATTTAATAATTTCAATAAATAGCCTTTTTAAAACTATACAAGAGCTGTCACAGTATGTGACGAATGCCCCCGATTGTGACATTGACCTATCAACAAGGTCAGTACATGAAAAGTTGATCTTGCCTTTACATGTCAAATACATATGGCAAGTTATATTAAATTGCCTCTAAACATAAAAAATACCACCCATACTTGACAACCGACACTGTTATGTCCTTATATATGCAGCATTCCATTGTGAATAAACACCCAAGTGTGACCCTGACCTTAGAGATAGGGACACGGGTCTGTCATGCGACACATCGTCTTGGTATGTGGAACACATGTGGCAAGTTATTTTAAAATCTGTCCATACAAGGGAAAGTTACAGCCCGGACACGACAACTTATACTCTATGTCCTTATATGCAGCACTCCGTTGTGAATAAACACCTAAGTGTGACCTTGACCTTAGAGGTAGGGACACAGGTCTTGCACGCGACACGTCATCTTGGTATGTGGAACACATGTGGCAAGTTATTTTAAAATCTGTCCATACAAGGGAAAGTTACTGCCCGGACACGAGTTATTGAGCCGGACACACGGACGGACGGAAGGACGGACGGACGGACAGTGCGATTTTAATATGCGCACCTACGGGGGCATAAAAATCTATTACTTTAATTATTTTCCCTCCCAAAACCATTCCCTCATATTATAACAAATTGTTCAATGAGGGTATGATTTAGTAAAATCTCCTATTATAAAGAGTACCATATATATTCATAAAAGAAACACAACTTTCACTGCACTACATTTAAAAAGGCAAAGCAGAACATTAGGTCTCTGACTATTACTGATACATTCACTTAATCATATGACTGAAAATTTTCTTTCAAAAATGCCTTTTCTCAAGTTCTTCAACTTTCTTTAAAAATTCTAAAATGGAAAATATGACATATATATCTTTACTTCAAGAATAAAAAAAAATAATTAAAAAAAAACGTTTTCAGGTATAGAGTTTGATTTAGATTTGAATTTTAAAAACTTTTTTATGTAAAATCTATTATTTTTCATTGCCTTTATTCTTAAAGCAAGCCCCTTTAATAATCATTTCCAATCTTTCAATGAAAGCTTGATTAAGTAAAGTCTCCAATTATAAAGAATTCCATATTCATTACAGAAACACTGTTTCACTAAATTAGTCTAATAAATAAGCAAAGCAATTATTTAAATTTAAAATGATATGATGATGTAATAAGAAATGCTAACAGCAATATGGGATTTTATTCACATTTAGAAATGGGATCAAAGATGAGACTTGACATTCTAAATGAACGAGAATGCTTAGAAAATATACAAAAATATGGAAGATAGTTTTGTTTCTTAATGACACAAATTCAAAGTAATGTTCCTTTGTTGATTGGGTGGGATTAATTAAGCTCCGCCTACAAATTGTTTTGTCATCAGATTAGGTAAAACAAACAATCTGATTGGATCAAAATCCTGACCAATATAATAAACTCTGAATGGAGGCATCCAATCAAAATCTAGTAATATTTCCATTTGTTTCCAATTGATTGCACCATCAGTGATTTACACAATTAGTGATGTATGGCCCTTTAACTTGTAATGGTCTAGAAGCAAGTGCATATATGAGTTATGTTAAATCATGTTTTAAAAGCTAAATAGAATGTTAAAGTCTAAGCTATGTGACAGAAAATTAATACCAAAATCTTTTTTTGAATTGCAGTAACTGATTCTTTTGCATTTGATGAGGTCAGACATTTTAAGATATATAATATTCAGTGGATATGTGTTGATCAAGCATATAATAACATGCCACAAAGCAGAATAATTATTAGGTCATTTTATTTATTTACTTCAGACCCTGGGGCAAGTTTGGAGTGTTATACAGAATGCTTAAAGAACTAAAGTGTTGGGAATCAGTTCCTGTTTGACTATTGGTAATCGGTTCCACTCACGTTGCTGTTTATTAATAGAAGAAATGTTTTTTGACAATACCTAGTATTGTACTTGTAATTTTATTCTTGTACAAAAACTCATCATCTTTTACTCTACTTATGTTAGGTAAAGGATTGAAAATATCTAGTCAGTGTATTTTATGGAATTATCTTTACCACCTGTACAATGCAAATTGGGGAAAAAATTTGACATTGGGAAAAATACAAAATCAGGCTTAAATATCTAATTAAGATTTTAATGGCCAAAAAAATCATCGAAATTAGAGTTCTGGATGAACAAGCCTGAATTATTACTCTATTGCTTGGCATATTTTTTTTAACAAATATATTAAATTCAGAATTAGAGCAAGCCCGGATGACATAATTTTCACCAGTGCAGGGTTGTGGGCTTGTGCTTATTTGGACCACCAATATACTACATGTTTTAAAGATTTTTATGCATACATTATTTTGTTAAATAGTATTAGTCTTCTCAAGATTTTTTATTCATTAATGTTATGAAATCTCCACTTATCAAATTTGGAAAACATAAAATATGGTGAAAAATGGACAAGTTTTCACTAGGGAAGAAGGCAGTAAGGCAGTAAATTTCACACAAAAAAACACTATTAATATTGTTGTTGCTTCAGCCATATTGTTTATGATTACAACTGAACAATATTGACAAGATGAAAGAAGAAAAACTGATTTCAGGAACTACCAGTTATTTTTTCATTATAATTGATCATCAGAACATCACTAATTAGTATCTATAGTCTATCTATATCATTATTAAAAAAAAGAACATGGAAATTATATTGATATAGTATATGAAATATATTACTTGAAACTTTATGAAAACTCAAAACACTTTAGTATAAGCAATAGTGTTGTGCCGATGATCGATTATAATCGACAACTGATCGGAAAGGCCTACATCGGCAACAATCGATAGTGAAATTTGAACAATCGATTATAGAAACAAGAGACGTAACCACTACCGACTACCACTTAAAGATTGCAGTCATCGAAATTAGACTTTTGGATGAACAAGCCCGAATTCTTATTATATTATTTGGCATCAAATTTTTGAACAAGCACTGCTATATAAAATGCAGAATTTGAGCAAGCCCGGAAGACATTTTACCAGTACAGCGTTTGCGGGCTTGCTGAGATTGTCATGAAAATATGTTTTGTTTCTGGTCAATACTTGTTAATGTTGAAATGTTCATGTGGTACTATGTTGTGTTATCTAGTCATATTATCATGTCAGTAGCTCACTACAGTACGTTATTACAAATTTTCTTTGTAATTGAACTGCAAAAGGGTTGGTTCTCAACATCTCATTTTTGTGGTTTTAAAATATGTTATCGTTTACTTCTTATATCATGTAAGAATTTAGTTTTCTCAATTTTCTGAAAGAAAATGTTCTTGTAAAACATACAGAATATTCAACTGCTTGTTTTACTTGTTACATGATTATCAAAACGAAATTGATATTTTTCTTTGTGTTAACTTTATACATCGTAACATGTATTCAATACCATACACAAAATTAAGAGCCTGCGGTCTCATGATCTGTAATAGTAACTTGTAAACACTAAAGTATAGTTGCGTTCTGAATAAATATGTAATTTATACAAATAAATGTACAAATAATATTGTAAGGGAACATTAATTTGTTCTTAAACTGGTTCATGTAGTGTATCTATATGCCTTATATATGTTGACCAAAGATAGTTAAATTATGATTAAATCGATTAATAATCGATAATTGATTGTTTCCATAAACTGATTATCTATAGAAATTTTTCTGTCCGATTCCCAACACTAATAAGCAATAAGAACAGTCAATTGTATATATAATATATATATCAACATCTACAGATACTTAGCCATAAGTTTTCAATTTTGCACATCTGTTTAATACAATGAATACATTTCTTTTAACATTAAGTAAAACAGTTTTTAAAATAACAATTAAAGGATTAAAATTTTGAGCTACTAATTGCATTACCATATATATATAGATCTACTCAAATTTTGACACTTTTTAAAGAATAACCAATAATAATTTCCAAATCTTTACATGTAAAAGATCTACAGCATTCTTCCAAAATGGAAATATTTCATACTTGACTGATTCTTATTGAAACATTGTCCTGAGGTAAAATGTTATTATTAAAACATGTGCTAACAATACCCTGGTATTCCCAAATAATTTGGTACAGTATGACAAACAAATTAACTCACGATTGTGACGAATAACTGTTTCTGTGTCTGTAATCAATTTTTTGAAAAAAAGGTAAAAAAATATTATTGTTTATCCTTCAAACTAAATTGAATTGACGCCAAGTCTATTGCCGACTATTGCACCAGTCAATTGTAACCATGGCCTCCCCAGGTCCAGCGAATAGTGGGGACTTTGATTTTCGGTCCAGCCAACCCCGGCTTTAGCTACAATAATTAGCGATCAGGGATACTTTATTATTATTTTGACATTTGTTATGTATCCCTATCTCGAGTCTGCCATAGTCTTAAAATCTTCAAAATACTCGTTGACGGCCATTTAGGTGGACTAAACCCGGCTTAAATTCCTTCCCTGCTGGGATGAACTGATGGTAAAATGCCCTCGCACCCAAGGGAACTTAGGTAAGGCCCATTCCCGGGGAAATTTTTCGGGGAAAAAGCAAAGACAAAGCCTTGCGGAGTAATGTCACTATGTGGAGCAAAAGGGGTTGTCACGGTGCCAGGACTGACTATATTAGGGTTAGTTGCCACAACTGACCCTAGTTCTGGCTTCCATAACTTTAATGTTGATATTTATTTTTTTGATGTTTACAACACATTAAAGTTATGGCGAAGTCAACCAGAATCAATTGAATGTGATGATGCAATGCAATCACATGACCATGATGACGTTGATGGATTCTATTTATAGTATCGGATTCACATTGTTCATTTAATTGAATCCAATTGCAGTAAGGCTGAAAATACCTTTTGATAAGTGAAAACAATTGATTTATTCCAAATTTGTAATTAGTTATTTACTAATTATTCAAAAATAGAAAAAAATAACAGCAAAATAAACACTACATTTGTGAGGTCAAATGTAGGTCACATGGGTATTTTCTGAAAATCTTGGTGTCACGTGATTAAATTTGAACACAACTATGACCTAGTTATGGAATGCTTATAATCTGATTTATTAAAAAGATAAATTAACTATCTATTAAGCGTCTTTTGGTTTTAAAATGTGTTTGTGAACTACATTTTACTTTATTAACCTGAGGATATAGTTATTTTGTCTGTACAATGCATAAAAGTGAAATAACAGCGTGACATAAAAATGTCACGAATTCTGGTAGGGTTTGGATACGGCGTTCTCTTCAGCTAACACGTCCAAAAAGGTAATATATAACGTGTTCGCTGAAGTTCTTAAGCTAAACTGACCCTAACATAGAGTCCTGGTACCGTGACAACCCCCTTGATGTGGGGGGGGCATACCTGTGCGTGATCAAAAATAACAAACAATTCTTATCATTTAAACCATCATGAAAACAAACGGCATTTAGACTTACCATACAGTTGTCTTCAATAAGTCCATAGCTCAAAGTTTTATGATTGTCCATTTCAATCCATTTTTTACACGAATGTTCTCGCCTGAGGTCACCGGGAGTCTTGGTTTGACTGCTAAGTTCAGTTAAACGAACTATTTTGTGAAATATTACTACGCGTGACGTAGTAATCTTCGTCTTGTTCTGCTGTGAAAATTTTGTGAAGGAAATGTGAATATGGATTTACCACTGAAAACTGGGGATACAGATATATAAGACATGGGCTCACCGTATGGCAGTGGCAAAGAGACAAGCACAAAATAAGGTGAGATTTAACGTTACTTTGTTAAAAACCGGGTTATGAAAATCTTCGTCTTCTACGCAGTAGCCTCCCCTATTGTACAGTAGCAAATATAAAAGCCATCACAAAATCTTCACCTAACTCTCGTAAATGTGATTTAAAAATATGTTAATATTTAATCAACGTGACAACGATCTAGCATTCATCTTTAAAACATTATAAATACAGTATCTTTATCCTCCATTCACAAACATGTGGACATGATAAGCAAAGTCACGGACCTAGGTCCACGCCAAAGTACATGCGTATATTTGATAAACGAACAAAAACATGCAAACAGGTAGCAGGACGAAGCGATATGAACAATATTGTTCCTAATGCTTAGAACGTATACTTGATTAAAGATAATGACATTTAAGACATGAGTTTTTAAACTATCATGAATTGCGTGAAGGGCTATACACTTTTGCAAAATAATTACCCCTTGCAATAGTATTTGGATATATTTACTTCTTATTTATCAATGTTAAATTATCATCCAGTTAGTACGGCAGGTGTTCAATGTAACTGAGCACAATTTAAGAGTGTAAACGAATATCGTCACTGCTTTAAGCTACAGCTCCTAAACCCTGACAATAAGTGACCGAGAAAGTGGCTTCTTTTCAAAAAATCATTTGAAATGGATGAATTCTGAAACAAAGAATGATTGTTGAGCTTATTTTTGACGAAGTATTAAGTAAATACACACTATTATAGAACATTTATAAATAATATCACTGACTTATAAATAAGTATTTAACCTATAATCGGTTCGTGATAGAGCTATCATACATATATAATTATATATAACATGTACCCATTTCATATGGCAAGAAAAATAACATACCGTGAGTGATGGAAACGAAACAATAAAAAGAAGCCACTTTTGCATAAAATGTACCTACTGACACTATAAGATGGTGTTCTCTAACTTATTCGATTAACTGAAAGACACAAATTGAGCCCACCAGGAAATGAAAATTAGTGAGTTATTCTTTTTAAAAGTATTTCATATTTTCGAGCATTTGGGACCATAAGGCTTCAAAAAAGGATAAATAATTCGCAAATCTGACGCAGTTGTATATAAAATCACTGTTTTAGATTGCACCAATGCTGGTTAAGGTTTTGCGTGCAAGCACACATAGGTTCATATCTCAGCAAGTAGTTGAGGTATTGCATTGAGACTTGATACAATGGTACTCAACCATCCAACCTACTTAATTAACTAAGTTAGATAACTCTACTTTGCATTTAATGCAAATAACAGGCCTTTCTTATTCGACTTAGAAATTCTGGTTAAGGTTTAGCGTGCAAGCACACATAGGTTAATATCTCAGCAACTACTTGAGTAATTGCATTGAGACTTGATACATTGGTACTCAACCATCCAACCTACTTAATTTACCAAGTAAGATAACTCTAGTTTGCATTTAATTCAAATAATAGGCCTTTATTATTCGACTTAGAAATTCTGGTTAAGGTTTTGCGTGCAAGCACACATAGGTTAATATCTTTGCAACTACTTGTGGTATTGCATTGAGACTTGATACAATGGTACTCAACCATCAAACCTAATTAATTAACCAAGTTAGATAATCTACTTTGCATTTAATGCAAATAATAGCCCTTTATTATTCGACTTAGAAATTCTGGTTAAGGTTTTGCGTGCAAGCACACATTATCTAAATATCAAAGCAACTACTTGATGTATGGCATTGAGACTCGATACAATGGTACTCAACCATCCAACCTACTTAATTTACCATGTAAGATAACTCTATTTTCATTTAATGCAAATAATTGCCCTTTATTATTCGACATAGAAATTCTGGTTAAGGTTTTGCGTGTAAGCACACATAGGTTCATTTCTAAGCAACTACTCGATGTATTGAATTGAGACTTTATAGAATGGTATTCAACCACTCAATGTAATTGAATAACCAAGATATATAACTGTATTTTGTAAATAATTGCCCTTTATTATGAGACTTAAAAAATCTGGTTAAAATTTTCCATGTTACCACATTTATGTTAATATCTCAGCCCATCATGTATTGCTTTGGATTCTAATCTAACAGTGATCCATGCATGTTTGGCCAAAACTTTACAATCCTTACACTGAAAAGCGGCGGAATAGTCGAGCGCGCTGTCTCTGTGACAGCTCTTGTTTAATACACAGCATGTAGCCCCCGGTCCAGTGTATGCTATATTTGCGTATATATATATTTATTTTCTAAATTTGAATATCTTTTCTTTTTTTTAAACAATTAGGCGTGGGTCAAAAACGTTTTTCATACAATGCACCTGGACCTGAGGCGTTATTAACATGCATCATCATGAACTTCTACTGGTACTATGGTTGTGTACAAGCTTTAATTTAGAAGAATTCGTTGAGCTTTATAATTTTGATTTTATCCCCTTTCGGGCACAATTTAATTTGGTTTCGTTTGGCGTTATTTTGTTGCGGTGACCTGCATTTACTAATTTATGCTTAGATCGATGTGTAACATCATACTCTGTTATACCTCGTCCCTTCATGTGAAAACGAAAGAAGAAAGGAAAAGAAATGTTTTGTCACCTCAACGTAGAATATACATCATTGAAATAATTTATAACTTCTAAAAGTATTAGGAACCCAAGTAATACGCTTTCATCTCATACCTCCAGAGATGAAGTGTTTGTATACCGGGTTCGGTAATGTTGAAAAGTCCATTTCTTGAGTATTGTTTTACATTGATCGAACCTGCTCCCAGCTTGGCCTCTGTTGTTGTTGTTTTATACTATAAGGGAGCAAGTTTGAAGATGTATTTACGCAATGCGTTGTTATTGTTATTTACTGTTAAAAAGTAGGATTTTGACCGGAATGCGTACGGGTAATGATATGCATCGGGCAATATCGTGTGACACACCCGGGCCTACTCTCCTCGTGTTTATTTTAAATTTATATCTTGAGTATCGCTGGAAATTTGACATTACGTGCGTCTGTTCTTGGCACGGGTCGTTTTAAAAGGTTATTAAATTGTGTTTGGATTTGTTGGTGATTAGTGTTATGTACTTTATTCACTGGAAATCTCCAACTGGTGATTCCTCCAACTTCTGTGATCACCGACTTCTGTGATCTCCAATTGGTGGCTTTTATCAATAGAAATTGACTGTGGAATTCTCCAATTGGAATTTTTGGAATTGGAGAGCCGTTTTTACAAGATCAAATTTTTTGATAATTTATTAGATTTTAATTATGTTTATTAATCCAGTACTACAAACATAAATAGAAATGTAATTTTAAATTGAAAAATTTGATTTTTTTTCCAATTGCTGATTTTCCCCCCGTTTCGGCTCATATGGAAAATTCTCCAATTGGAGTTTGCCAGAACCCCGCGGGGGACCTAAAATCCAATTGGTGGCTAACGGGAGAAATCAATTTTGGAATTAAGTTTTTCATACTTCTTAAAACTTTTTTTAATTTTACTTAAAATAGTTCTTATTTAAACTTTCTATGTGTCACTTTTGAAGTTGATATCTAAGATAATAAAAAAAACTAAGTTTGCAAGTAAACCGGATTTGCAAACGTATACCGGATGCTGTAAATTTATGAACAAAAACATTTTTATGCATAATTGGCATCGTATTTCTCCTTCTTCTGCTTTGTTGTTCCACCAAGTAGATTATTTTGTTTGGCATGTATCTTTGATTACTAGTAGAACTACTTTTTGTATCTTTCACATCTTCATAGTTGGTGATATGAAAAGAAAAGGATATTTACTTATTTATACTAATTACGTCATGCCAGTTTAAACACGCTTGATTTTATCTTTGTGTTTATTATAACATAATTTGGTATCATTTGTTACCTTCTTCTGATGGTACCTTATGTCTTTTATTTGTCTAGCTAGCTTTAATTTGAATTTGTACACACGTACATGTAACTTTTTTCATGTTATTGTTTTGGCATCTTCGTCATTGCCAAATCTCATTTGCAAAATAAACACTCCAATATCAAAAGTCGTTCTCTGTAATGATTGGTTATTTCTCTCATGAAAATGTTCGTCTATTCGAATAATAACTAATGCCTCTTATCAGGGCTGAACTAGTAGTGTCAGTGAGAGGAAGGCTTTAGTTCTACATCAGTTTGCTTATTTTATAAAATTGTATTGATTGTGTAATGGCATTGGTCCATGTATGAATCATTGTCATATCATTGTCATACAAATACGATTTTTGACACAGATTATTCTTATCTTACATACAACGCATATGTTTAGCAAATATCATTGACAATCTTACTCATCTACCTCATATCGTACTGACATGTCTCCATTTGCTCATTGACACCTAACAACGTCACTATGACGTGTAACATTTTTGCACTGGTTCATTGTCACATTTAACGTCACCTTTAACATTTTGGAACATGTTACCTTTAACATTTTGGCACTTGTCACTTTTAACATTTTGGCACTTGTCACTTTAATATTTTTTGCATTGGTCCATCAATCTGTCAAAGTCAACGTAAGACGTTCATTGATAGCTAAATGGTTTTCTTACTTTGTTGCATAATCACATTATTTGTTCATTAGAAGTGAAATGGTATCGACCATTCAAATCTTATTGCTATATTAAAACGTACATTGAGACTTGTTTGGTCCATCAAACATTCATTGACATTTATGTCGAATCTTAGTCAATTTGTGTTATACTTGTATTTCAGTAAGACTTCCATTCGCATCCTCAACGCTTATTCGTACCGTAATGGTCATTGAAAATCATTGTCTAATACATCTTAAAGCCCTACGTAGGTAATGGAAGTAATGACTCAAGTAGAACATTTAGCTCTTATCGACTCCTTACAATAATTATTGGTGGTGGTATCGCTGTGGACCACAAACACTGCATGGCTCAAGCGGTAAACGGACATTGCATGAGTGTCATGGGGCATTGGTCTCAGTAAATGTCCTTCGTTGTAGCTTTCACAACTAATCGGTGTTAATATGTCTCAACCAGATTTGTGGCAACTTACTTAGAGCGACATGTTATAGTAAACTATTATGTAACACTCATGTGTCCCTCAACATTTTCAATTGTAGCAACATGACGTTATTCCATACACTCTTCGTAAGCAAAGCTTTATTGATCCAAACAAACGCTTTTTAATGGCAAAATGCTTTGGTCCAAAACAACAACACTAATCTGAAACGATGGAACATTAGTCCAAGAACAACATCCTTATTGGCAGCGATGTAACATTTGTTCCAGATAACACGCTCATTGGAAGCGATCTGACATTGCTCCAAACCAACATGCTCATTGGTAGCTATGGTAGCGATGGTGCATTGGTCCAACCTAACACGCTCATATTGATTGAACATGCTCATTGGTAGCGTTTGGATAGTCGATCCAAACAATAACATGTATGTTTTAGCGATATGTTATTGCTTCCATAAAACAAATAAAGCCCCAAGTTGAGAACACTCGTTGCACACTGTGGTGTATTAGTTCCCAAGTATTATTTTGGAGCTTATTGCTCTCATTACTACAATGTAGTAATTACACAGTTCAATTTAGCTCACAATGTTTGTAGCGAGTACGTGTATAACATAATTCGAGATCAATTTCGTACGAACAAAATTCCTTGAATTTATAGTGAATGTGACATAATATCGTCTCACCATCTACATTTATCACATAAAGAATGATAACTACTATTTTAGAATATATCTTGCAAGTTCTACATAACCTTTGGCGCCATTGTTACATTTTAGGGCCATTTATTTGGATAAAAATTGTAAAAATATATAAAAAAATATGTGTTTTTTTCTCACTAAAACGTGATTTATAAGGTATCACCATGTTCTACAAAGAAGAAAAATGATAATTAAACCTAACCTGTACATAAAATAAGTATGTAAAATGCTGAATAGCTGTACATAAAATAAGTATGTAAAATGCTGAATAGTTGCAGATCCTTCAAAATTTGTTGCCATCTTGGATTTCTCGGTTATGACCATGATGCGACACGATCACCCTCACTTTTCTAGCACCTGAGCCCTTCCTCTAACAAAATCAGCAATAATAATAATGGGGGGAATTTCACGCACACAGAAACCCCCTCAGCGACTGTATTATTAGTAGCTATCATTGCGTCGGTGTAGAATGGCTACTTATCCAATAGCCGATTCGAAATTATATATATTTAAAAAGCAGCATTTGTCATCTCATAGGTAGATTTAAAATGTCTTCTTTTATTTCGGATCTGTAGGCTTCCACATATTCAAGTTGTAACATGTGGGCTTTTACAACAAATACTCGGTTTTGAGCTGTGTCCTCTCAGAAATTCACTGGGGAGCAGTGGGCCTCCATTTATTCAAGGTAAGTAAATGGATGCCATTAAGGATCGGTTGCATTATTCATGTATTTAATAAAATGGCTTTGGCACGTTTTATACCAACACGAGTATTTGTTTACTTAAGTATTTGAACTTATATCCGTTGTATATATTTCAATTAATCATTTGACTATTTAATGACATATTTAGTTCAAACACTTGCTTTATTTTTTATTGGACCTTTTAAAACTAATATACTTTTAATCTACGAAAGGGGATGGATGCATGAAAAATAAAACACTTATTATGGCGATGACGAAGGAAACATTTGGAAGGTGTAGGAATGAAAACAACGGCGACGGGAGACGAACAATGGCGACATAAATGAACGGCGACGGTAGGGTGACAACGGAATAAAAACCACAACATTTGGAAGAGTAACGACGGTAGCATCAATGAATAAAAACTGCAAGTAGAAAAAGTGGCGATGACAGGTGTAAACACGTCGATAAAGCGGGTGTACATAACCAAAATGGCAGGGTAACAGTCCCATCAGGTGTGTAAAAACCTCCATGGGATAGGTAGCAATCGAGTCAGAAGTAAAACAAACGTCAAACGGGGACGGTTACAAAGACGAAAGGAATGTAATCAACTGCGGTGAACGACACATCGATTACGGAATTTTATTTCTTTTTAGACGTCGGGTATTGTATTAAAACATTAGACCATGCAACACTATTTTTTCAGACACTTCATCGGAAGTCAACATGTCTTTGACCTAAAAGACCTTGATGTAGAAACGTTCTATTCTAGTTGGCGTCCACGTTATATGACTTATTGCGATGATAAAGGCAATAAAATTGTGTACCAATCAGTTCTTCAAAGATTCAGTTTAATTCAGAAATAAAGATAGTGGAACTAACGAATTATTAGTACGTATAGATACATAATCTAGTGTATTGCACTATATATGAGAGTTTATATTAAAAAGTATAACAATTCATGCTTAAAGACTTCCCTGTCCTGTTCATGTCTTTTTAAACACTATGTATTTAATAAAAAGTATGCAAATATATTTGTAACAAACAGAAAAGTACAACTGAATACCACATATCAAATGCATTATCACATTTTGAGATAAAAATAATGTTTCACAGAATATTATTCCAATCTAAAGTAATGGTGGTTATGAAAAAAAATTAATGTCAAATATTTACTGAATTACTAATATTTATGACCCCTAACCCTAATTAGATGGAATATGTATTGTATTTGCTCAATAATCAATTTTAGCATTTCGCCTGCAAAAACAACTCCGGAGATGTGAATATTTAACATTCTCAATTGTTTGTAATAGGTAACATTATTGTTGTTATTGATTTGCAAGTAACATTTGTAACATAACAAGATAAAATAAATGTTGTTGCAAAATGTTAAATATGAAAAATGTATTATTTAACAAAAATGAAAGTGTGCACTTAACGGCTGATATATCACTTATTGCTTGTAATTAAAGAACATACATATCAACGTTGGAAAATCATAGGTCCGAAACGTTTCTAAGCCAAAGCATCCTTTGTAATTCTCAATTCTAAATTGAAATTCAATCATTCATTGGTCATTAAAATAAAGATGACTGTTAAGAACGACTAATTATGCAATAGTAGATGCTTGGCCCTTATCACGCATCGTTTGTTCCCCTAACATATATAATTTAATGTATCCTTTATATTGAACCAAAATAATAACACCAGAAAGAATATTGCTGTCACGGAGCCATTAAAGCTGCTTTTTAATAAAATCAATCATAAGCAATTGAATGTATACTAATTAACAAGAAAGTGAAAAAATACCTCACTAATATAGTATTTTGTTTTGATTGTCAGTATATACGTCAAATTCCGTTCGCTGTTTTCGCAAACACAAGACTAAATAAAAGAAATGAGTGGATTTTCTCCAGCTTTGTCCGCGTGAATTTTTTAATTATATTAAGGCTACGAATATGTGTTGGACAATCCCAAACTGGCCGTTCGTGATAATTGAATTGTTAATTGTACAGCAAACATTACCCATTTGTGGGATTCAAAAGATATTTATAGCTGGAACGGGGTAGAGATATACTAACGTCTGTAAGTGTTTTGTATACCTCCTGTTATAGGAGCAAAGTTCATTCGTGAGCCACACAAATGTATTCCTGTGTAACAACTGCATCAATAAAACGATAAACTCCATAAATTTGTGAAACTTTATAATCTAACCCCATATTTCGATCGTAAGAATTGTTGACAGCATGCCTCGAATAAAATATCACGTATTGATTACAATTTTAACCATATTATCTACGACAGCTCAAATTCATGCTGAGTTTACTGTGTGACTGACACTATGTTTTGTGTGGTTAACCTGATTGATCTGACTAAATATGCGTTGTTTGAATTGATATCAACAGTAAAAGCCCAATAATCACGTTTTAAAAACAACAAACACTTACCTGACACACTGACGATCACACTATTGCCACTGTTTATATTCGAATTTGCGTTGCACGTAAAGTTGTCGTTCTGATAATCCCGTGTCACATTTAAAATAGTCAGCGTGAGGCAGGTGAAGGTGAAGAGAGTTTCGTTGAAACCAGGTTTTCCAAATATTGAACATGGTTCAGGTTGTCTGATTGTTATATCGAATTTTTGTGTCGAATTATTGCCATTGTTTGTCCATCTTATTAAAAACAGCTGATCAATTCCAGTATACGTGCATGTTAATGTCAGTGATGACCCCTCCGGAACAGTCGCTGCAGATGAACTTATGGTAACGGAACCATCAGCACCTGCAGAAAAAACACATGATATACATTTTAGCAATGTGTTACCATACCTTAAGGCAATATATGCACGAGTTCAGAAGCGTATACCTACTGTGCAATAAGTATGCTCACCACATACGGAGCCATTTACAAAAATATATCTTTTAAAGTTACTACCAAAATCAATTTGTATTTACTCTATTTTAAGGTTAGTGCAAGAATGCCTTTTTTATTCTTTAAATACAAAAACAAAACTTTGAACATTATTTCCAACCTGTCTTATGTTATAAGTAAGTATATCAATTAGTTGCGGTATCGAAATGTGTAATTTATATCGACAACAAATTTTACGAATGCTATCTAGAATACTCATTTTAATAATGTGTTTCCGTTGATACTTAATTTACAAAAACTATTAAACAAATACCGACGTCTGGAAGCATTCTGCTTGCATATATTCATGCTATATTTACACTAGGGTTTATTGCCTATTTTGAAAGCGTTATTTACAGAACAATTATTCAGCACATCTCCATCCTAAGCAGCATTAACATAACTATCGAATATTTCTGATACAAGTTCATTTATCTTGCTTAATAAAGTAAACTTGTAAAGTATTAGGGTCTCGAAACCGACCGAATCAGATTCAATCTATGTGTATGTGTATATAACAGTGCTACGTCGATGAGTCTCATATCATTCGTTAATGTGATCCACCCAATATGTTTTGTTTCACAAATCATACTAAGCGTGTAAATTCCAGGCACATGAGTGTAACCAGAGTGTTATTAAACTAAACGCAATCGAAAAATGGCTCATGTTTTGAAGTGTCGTTTCATTTACGATTGCAATTTAGAATTGAGCACCTATGCATCCTATGCAGCATTAATATACATTTTGGATACATCTATCGCCAAAAGTTACTTCACAGTTGTCGACAATATCAGCATTATTTAACATATTCAAACCTCGATATGAGCAGATTATATTCCAAAGAATATCCGACGACAGTGGCCCAAAATCGAGAACAACAAGTTAATAAACACTATTGAAAAACTGGCTTAATTTAAGTGCGAGTGCCATCATGCCAACCCGAAGGAACACTATCGACCTAGGTTAAAGTCTAGCCCGCTAGGGTTGCCGTTTTCCGCGGGTTGCCGAGGGATTACGAGATTAGCCGTTTCAAAAGAGAGACTACGGAGCACGAAGTGTAAGTGTAATTTTACATAGGCGTACATACAATAATTACAGTCAGGTTTAAAATTTGTTTGCAAATGTTCACCTTAAACGTGTAGTACTACTTGAAGGCTAAAAATCCTTCTTAACCCGTAAAATGTCTACATACCTGTATGACATAGAGCACAAAGAGAACGGGTGAGTACCGGATTAAGAAATGTTTCGCAATCGAGTATTTATTTGATGATACCAAACAATACTTAGGACTGCTAATTACAATTAGATAACAGAAAGTTAACAAAAAGTATGACATAATAGTACATTTGACATGTGGTGCTTGTTTGTGAATGGTTTATCAGGTTTGTTGGTCACAATGGTGTTATCTCAGTTACTTACGAATACAATTTTAAAATAAAGGACAATAAAACTGAAAAGTGACCCTCGACCACAACGTCAATATGGCCATTAATAAAGTTGTCATTTTTCGCTTTTTGTTTCAAGACCATCTTATCAAGTGTACCGGGTATATTCAGTTGAATCCTTTTATTTTCTAAAGATGACAATGACCTTGACGTTTTATCTAAATATCAAAAGAGTTTTTCTACTCACCATGACAAATGTGCGTACATAGTTTGAAGACTCCTCTTTAATTTTCTCAAATTACTAATATAAAACCATTTTTCTGGTTAAGGTCGCCATGACCTCGATCGACTTTTGTATAATTTACCGCTTAATCCTTAGAGCTGATCTCATGATCAGCGCCAATGTGCATAAAAAACATTAGGTCTGTACGAGAAGTGATTGACAAGTAATTAATTGGAAACTGTTTCTCTTCAAAAGGTGATGATAACCTTGGCCTTTGACCTGTTGACCCGAAAAACAATAGAGTTCATCTATTAACCAAGATGGTCGTGAAAAGCAAGTTTACATACTTTAAAGCAAGAATATAGTTATTCACGTGTTACGATAGTTTTTTAGTAACGGCCACAGAGACCTCGTTTGTACAATGTTGTTTTGTTCAAATGTCAGGCTCGATTCCTGAATTGATTGAATTTTTCGTGCAATAGTCTATATTCTACAATGATTGAAATACTTAATTTAAGATACATGCACGCGTTTTTAGAAAACTTTGCGTATTAAATCCTGTAACGATCATCTTATGTGTTAACTCACAGCGCCAACTCACATTGATAAAGTCAAGCCGTTCTGAGTCTTATACATATTTTTTTCTTTCGAAACAATATAACTTAACGACAATTAAAGATATATACGTTCCGAAACAGTATATTTAAAAAATATCACTAAAGCTGCGTTTTTCTACAAATTAGAATTATGTGCCAGTATACTTAATTCGTATCCCGCTTACCCTGCATTCCAGCGAATGCTCACAACAACATAATATCTAGCAAATAAGCAAATAATAATAATGTTAAGAAGAATTATGTTTCGCCAGCATTATTTGATGCGAGGGAGTTTGCTGTGTACCACTCTGTAAGTCTAGAAGTAATTTTGTTTACCAGTATTACCAATTTAAGGCGAGAGCAAAAATAGAATTAACCATATGACCATATCACAGTAGAAACTTGGATCGATTGTGTTTAAATTAAGTTAATACTCATTTATCCTTTTACGGTTATCAATAAATATTCTGACTTTAATCAAAACACCTTTCGACTTTAAAAGATCCAAAGTGAATGTTTTGTTGGAGTATTGCGTATATAAATATTTTGTTTAGTTGTACTGTTAATTTGGGCTAATACGTTATGATTGTTTCGACTTCCATGTTTCTATAAAGGCATTACTTCAAGAGACGGACACCTTAACAAAAGCCGTACATTATTTTTATAAGTATATATGAGAAACATAAAATTTTATTTATTTAGGAAATATACAAACAAAACAATTGTCTCAATGTCTTGTGAGATCTTTGTAGTGGTTTAAGATTCATATAACAAAACAATCCGTTGTCAAAAGATCATAGTGTACCGTTGTATTTATCTCGTACCATGGACTAATTTGAATAGCATGTATCATGTAATTATTCGACATACTTTGTCAATTTACAGACACGCCAGCGGTTTATATTCCAGATGGTATGAAATCAAATAATATTATAAAAATCAATTGTAAAACATTTTAAAAATTGAACTGTACAGACTAAAATCGAAACACAAATCGTTATAAATCGAAACAGTTGCCAATATTGAGAGATGCGTTTCCTATGGAATCAGTCAGAATAAAGACATGAAATCAGTCAGAGTACACATGAAATAAATTCCAACCCAGTCTTATTATATCTTATATTGTTGTCAGTATCGGCGTCAGATATCAATGATAATAAGAAACAGTTTTGAATGGTGCATGGTTATTTAACCGTCATTAAGTTGGTACGGCTCAACTTGTTTTTCAATTTTGAATATTTTATGACCGTAAGTATTTGTTATGAAAATGTATTCAGTTTTTATACTAAACAGCATCCGGTGTAAGTTAGGCTTATTTGCAAACATCTTATTTTAGTATTTGATGCAAGACTTTCAAAAGTGGCACATGAAAATATTTCATGTTATATTGATTTAATAAAATGTAAGAAAAACGGTTGAGAAGTATGATTCTTTAATTCCAATATATATTTCACCCGTTCGGCCAGTTTTGCACATTTTTTTAGGAGGGGGGAATTTTTATAATGTTAAATTTTTATATGAACAAAAACATGGGGGAAATTTATATTTTTGGACATTTTATAAAACAATTAATCTGGCAGCATTGAATAAGTTTTGTTTGTACGTTTTAAGTAGTAAATTATTAACTAATAATACAATTTCAGAAAATTGACAAATTTCGATTTTGTGAAGACGATTCTGCAATCGGGGAATTTCGCTTCGCTAATTGGGAAACATTCTCTATTGGTCAATTTCTATAGATACTTGCACCCAATTTGAATGAGTATGTTCATGTAAATATAATTAATAAAATATTACAGTAGTATATAACTGATATTTAAGTGCATACCGATGGATACAATCGACAAGAAAACTAATTTCGCATTTCGTTTAACCCTTGGACTTGCATGCACTCTAAACAAGTGACACTGTATAAACATCGTATTAACATTGGTCAATTACGTCAGATTCACAAATATTAATATATTTGTCTGATGTATACCGATCCATAGAGGCACTGAATGATTCTTATTTAAAAAAATGATTAGGTGCTAACATTCTTAGACGTTTTTGTATACAAACAAAGCTTAGGCATTCTACCTTATATAATAGAATAATACCTCGCAGTATTACAGATCTTTCAGTTTCTTCGATCCGATATTCATGGAACGAAAACTAACGTATAACGTCAGTAGTAACTGTCAGAGGTAAAACACTTTGATTAAATATAAACATATACCAGAATCAGATTTACACGAACAAGTTTAACGAACATTGTGTTGTTGCAAACAACTTCTAATCCCGGTTTAACAGTCAAACCAAGTTGAAGTTCAGACGACCATAACGAAGAAGAATAGTGTACCTTAGACGTAGGGACCACATTTCAGACCGTACAAATTATTCGCCCACCCTGTAAATTCCTTGTTGAACAATTTGATTTGAACTGTTCCCTGCATGCAAATGCTATTTTGGTGTTCAAATAAAGCTTCGAAATAGGAAAAGAAAAAAATATCTCTGAGAATGAGCAATATATGAGCAAGATTGAAATTGCACCAGGCTGCTTAAAATAAACATATTAGGAATAACACTCTTTGCCATCCATCGGAAACAATTTATTTAGGTGTTTTAAAAAAATACTACTATCTAATGTGGGTGAATTATTAGTACAGTACACTATAATGTCAGTTGATTATATTGAGTATTTTAATTATGGGAAGTCATACTTAAAAATAAGCATACATTGTATATTTATCCATGCTGGCGTTTCCTTTAGGGGTTTACCTTTTTCCCCTGTAAAATAACTTTCGAAAGTTCTTTTTTGTTAATTTATTGTTTCAGTGGTCCCAGATCAGAAGATTGATAAACTATACAATTGCGAGTTTTAGCTTATTATGTTGTTCTTTTTCCTTTTGAATAGTACTCAAGTTTGCCCAGCATCACACCTGTTAACTAACGATCACTTCCACTACAATGTGTTTTAAGGCTAATTTTTGTACATGGACTTGTTTTGTCTGTATCAATACATATAGGAATATCACTTTCAGCTTGGTTATCTTTTTGTCATAAAGTATTTGTTCTAAGAACATTTCGGGGTAAGCAGCAATTCGAATCGGCTGGCGGCAAAATGGACGGTTCAACTATATTGACTTTTAATAGTTTTTCGAAGGGCATATAATTAAAATTGAACGACGGTAACACATTTTAAGTTAAACATTTACCAACGGTCTGCCTCGATCTTGAAAGCTGGCACGATAAATTGACAACCATTATTATTTGTTTAGATTGTCAAGACAATGTTTCTTTTCTATGCATTAAAGTTAAAAAAGTAAAGTTAAGTCGACATTTTTTATTGTAATTTGTTTCTTTACATTAAATCAATCACTCACAAATGGGAATTTAAGAAGAATATTTCGTTTACTAATATTTTAACCATGAAGTTTCCATTGGTGAAACACACATTGGTGAAGTTGCCATTGGTTAAGCCAAACTCCAGCAATGTGCACACTATTTTAATCAAATTTGACCAATGTCAAATGTGTCAATTAAACGTGTTAACGGTTCATTCCTAGCATCAACAAATGGGTCAGTTCGACTTCAAATAGCATGGGCACGATCTCCGCAAAATCCGCCAATTGCTTGTAACATCCACGAGGGACACGCCGTATAATAAAATGAATTTATGGTGGCCTTATAACACGAGGTCAGTGGCGGTAATGCATGCGCTGAAGCTCACTATAACACTACAAGGCTTACTGATTCTATACTTTAATGCAAAAGGAATAACACGAGCCGCTTTTGTTAAAACAGCAATACAAGACTACAACGGACGATGCAATTGGGAAGCCCTTTCATTTGTCTCCATTATCCATTAACATGCGTGATTTTAACAGTGACGCTTCTCATTTCAAAACAATTTTACCTACCATATGGTGCAACTGATCAAATGTGCAATTTGTCGTACTTATAGAGTTTCACAAAAACTCACTTTTATCAAAACCATTCCAGGTTGCAGCATTTTACTCATATTACAAGACAAAAAATACCCATCACGGCCTTGCATGCTTCTTTAAAATATATATGTATGTGGTGCCAGCTAATACAATTGTTCCAAACACATTCCTTCAAACCTTTCAGGATACGCATTCGTTCGATGTTATTACATCTCTGATCTTTTTACAGATTTAAAGATCATCGTTAGCTTCAGACCTTTAATAATTGGCTTAACTGGAAAGCGTGCTAAAGTCCAAATTCCTGTTTTGCTTTAAAAACATATCCTCTAAAACTACCAGTCCACATTCAATCAAACTTTACAGGAAGCTTCCTTTGGTGACCCTCTACAAAAGTACAACAAGGGCTCACGATTGATCAACAACAACAACAGCAACAACACCAAAATGGCCGACTTCCCGTTTTGCTTTAAAAAACATCTTTTCTGAAACTACCACTCCAAATTTAATAAAACTTTACAGCAAGCTTCTTTTAGTGACCCTCTATAAAAATACAACAAGGGGTCACGATTGATCAACAACAACAACAACATCAACAAACTGGCAAACTTGAAACTGAACAGTATAAAGTGATATTGGGAGATTATCACGTATATACCTAAGAAATAATCTGTGTATTCCTCCTACAAGTTTTAGCAACCGAAGACATCTCGTGAACTTTGATCCTGTTTAGAATGTACACTCCTGTCAAGCGACATTCAGAATCAGTAAATAAACATTACCAACTACTTATCTGACCATTAATATGTGATTAGAAAGTTACAAAAGCCACAACAAAATACAAAAAAATAAAAGTCATGGTGATTTTTTAAAACAGTTTTCTTAAAATAGATATAGATCAATGACTGTAACGTTCTGCTTGTCTTAACTTGATATTATCCATTTTACTAGTTCACGTTTTGAACGGGTTCATTTCTAAATATACTATGCTAATATTTGTTGAGGTGTTGGTCATAATCGCATATCTGCCACATACATTTAATGCGATATTACTAATTGAATGCCATTAGGCGAGTATAGATGTTTTCAAAATCATCTTGTAAACTATTTGATTAAATGTTCGAACCATAGAAATTATACACGAAATTAATGCACAAAATCAAACAGAAGCGGATAAATCTATTTTGATTAAACAAATGCATTAGACCTACAACCGTTTATTGGCATCACAACCTATGCATTTTCAGCGAAACAATCACAAAATCGAGCTTATTGCAGCAAATATAGCAATTATTGCATAAAGGCTAATCTAATATGTGAGGAACTTTCCCAAACTTATTAAGTTATAATATTTCATGAAAAACAATACTTGCACATTGTCAACATAAAGCTTTAGCATGAGATACAATTCCAGAAGATCAGATTTTGATCATTTAACATAGCACATAAATTATACACGAAAGAACGACATAACATATTCACCGTTTTCCCCCATCTTGAATTAATTTACAGATTGACATACGTTGTGTTTTTAAATAAAACGGGAATATACGTTTAGTTTAATAATAGTTAATTGCATGTATGTTGACAATAAAGCAATACAAATAGATCATATATATATATATATATATATATATATATATATATATATATATATATTTATATATATATATATATACCTTATTTAGAGCAAATGAGTGATTATCTGACATGCAAAGGGATCGGGCCAAGAGTTATACCTACATCAGTTACGGCCCTCTCCCAATAGTAGACGTAATTAGTAATGTACTCACCTATGTATATCCTGCAAACTATAACTATCACAAAGGTAATTCTAAAGTGTAAACTTGACATAACTGGAGTATTATTCATTATGAATGGTACATACATGTACTTCAGTAGTTTGTTAAATAATCAGGAAGTTTAAATCTGACCTAGATAATATAACGCATACGACAGCAGATATACTTCCTGATCGTATACATTACCTTGTGAAATCCTATGTAAACATATATTAAAATAAGGATAGTAAATCGTTATAAATATCTCAATTTCTGAAAGAATAAATGATTGAGGTTGTTATCCATCTTCATGATTTATATCCCGTTTGGGAACAGCAGATAAATGTTAATTCTTTCACCGTTGTTAGATAACCTTGATGGAATGCTAATAATTTAGATATATCGGAAGCCATCAGGTATGTTGTGTTCATTTCGATTTGAATTCGTGAAGGCGCTTAAACGAAGAATATCCGAAATTATATAAAATATAACAATATATCTCTTACTAATTCGACCCTTCGAATCGAACATTTAATACATGAGTGCATGGTGTTCAAAATGTACTTAAGATATCATTGTTGATCAGTGTGCGCTAGTGAATCGATTTCCCTTCGATTTGATGGTCATTCCCCGGCGATAACACCAACAGTTATCTTATAAAATACATTTCTTTTCAATGTTTATGTTATTTGTGTTTGTTGTATTGCGACGTTCTATGCATCTAGTCGACAGTTACTCAGGGGTTTATCCTTGTACCTGTAATATGTCGATGGTTAAATACAAACTTTCTTATCTGTATTAACACAGATAATGGCAATTACAAGATAATGCATATACAATGGCGATCTTAAAATAGTTATCAGAAACACAATGTAAAGAACAAAATATTAAATAATATTGCGATTTGCAAGTCAGCAACTGCAAAGCAGAAACAATCGTGATCAACACTACACTCATTTAAAGGAAATGCACTCCTCCAGGAGTAAGGCCCCTTTTAACAGTACATAGTGTTGATCAGTGGATCGGTGATCGGAGTACTGTGTTGAGATGTTGAGTTAAGAATTCTGGTTGCTATTTTTTGTACTCAACACTTTTCGATCAAATTGAAGATGTTATTTTGTGCGTTTAAAGAAAAGCTATGAAAGTATATTAAATACTAATTACAGTACATAAATACGTTGAATTTCATCAAAAGAGGTCAAAAAGATCAAATTCAAATCACCCTTTTCTTGTCTGGAAAAAATCAATGGGCATTTCTTCACTTAAGGAATGGTCAGGTCGGGTTCAAATACCAGACCGAGCTAGTTTAATGACTGATGGAGGGTTTAAATAAAATGACGGGTTATTGGAAAATATTGGTTTTAACAACAACTGCAATAGTTAAACTAGCTCGGACCGATATTCGAACCCGACCGGACTATTCCTTAAGTGAGGAGGGTTTATATAAATGGCGGGCTATTGGAAAATACGTCGTCTGCTGATCGGTTCTCACCGGATTAGTAGCGTCACGCACGAGTGGGCCCAAAAATTTTCTCAAAAATTTGGTCTGGATGAGCAGCCCTGACTACTAACCCTAACCTAAATGTGATTCAAAATCTAACCATAATTTATCCCTTACCCAAAATTTAAACCTCTGAGTACTCGATTTCGCGTGCGATATAGCAAGCATCTTTCAAGGCTGTTCCGCGCATTTCAGACATTTGTCACTGGTGGTTATAGCTGCTTTTCCTAATGTTTGAATTAATCTTGAGTTTGATTTCTGCCAGTATTTATAATTTGTATCGATAATTTACCCTCTCAGGTACAATAAATGGCTCTAGTCATTTCTGAAGGTACATCTTTAGATTTCTTTCGTCGGTTTTTAAAACAAAACCTGCCCTGTACAATTATCATTTTTACTATTTTCCAAAATCAGACGTTGATACAACTTCGTTGGAGGAGTTTCAAAATTTGCCTGTCTTTTGATCCTCAATGGCCAGAAGCCATTCAAAGAGCGGGTAGGCCGGATAAACCGGCATATATTAATAACCGTTACCCATATGACCGTAACAGAGGATGCATAGTTCCAAAAGTTCAAAACGTCTGAACTTCTGTTTGAGGACAGTAAAGACAGCCAAGATGATGATGGCAAGCTACCACATTATGCATTTTGCCGTTATTGAGAAAGCTAAACAGACGGGTTTCCCAGTCGTGTAAACCCAGTCCCGCTTTAAAGGTACGGGGAAGGGGTTGAGTAAAGATAGGAGCAAAGCTGGATGAAAACGAAGAAAATTGAAGACAAAAGCAGGAAGCATAACCACAAGATGGTCAAGTCAACCATATCAATGACTGTGGGTGCGACGGGTACGTATGGTCTGCATGGTCCTCAAACCATTCCCTTCAACCAGGTCTACTCAAATTATGCATACTGAACACTAAATTAATCGTCCACAGACGCGTGACACGTTCAAACGTATTAAAGTATTAATATACCTGGTTGGTAAAGCACTTACGTGTGTATATTCTGCAAACTACAATTATCGCAAACGTAAATATAAAATGTAAACTTGAGATAGCCGTGCATATAAGCGACTGATAATATGACAAGTATGATGTTTAGTGCTGTTAACCCGGTTTGCCCGTTGTCCCAAGCCAATTACGTCAATTAGTACCTACTTTGCATCAATAGATTTAGTATTTATTGCCAAATCTAAATTCGCTAGGGCGCTCACAAAAGATTATAATACAACAAAACATTTTGTAAAACAAACAAAAAAACATTTATTCTTGTACCTGTTTCGCACAAAAGTTTTATAACAGTTTTGGACTACATGACTGAATATGGTAAAGCCTGTGTGATGGCGAGTAGCGACTTAGGATGTAACACGTTTGGGATTTAGCTTTCAACTTCTGCCCTTTCCATGAAGTGCGTAAACAATACAATAATCTTGCGTAAAATCGTAACAATTAATATAATGGTGTAACTTGTTTCAAAATCGTTGTAAAATAAATAAGTTTAAACTTAAAATAATCTTAGTTTTGCTTCTATAACCTTCCTTGAAATACTCCACATATTTCTGTGCATTTGTTTTAAAAATTCAAGATGATGTTACATGTATAACTATTCTAGAAGTGTATTGCTTCCTTATATGAATTAAAAAAACAACATGTGCAATGGAACGTTACGCATTTAAAACACATCTCACTTTTCAAGTGCGTAACATTCCACATCTTTTTAAAACTAAACCACTCTCTGTATTTGTTTTAAGAATTCTTTTTTATTAAGTATTAATTATACAGCTATAAATGTTGAAATTTGTTTTTGTGCACAAGTTGGCATCGTTAAACCACTTTCGGTCAGAAACCTGGTCGCTCAGCTGTCATTGTTATGATGCAAGCCCTGAAAGCGCTTATGTAAAACAAAAGCCGGTCGTTAACGGCACGTGAATTTACTGAATAATGCACGTTTTCTACCGATAACGCCCGGGTTTTTGCGTTTTAAAACACGACAATAACGGACCGAAAACACACATTTTATGCAATAATTATGAATAAGGCACTCTTTATCATTGGAAATTTCACTAGATCATTTGTTTTTGTAATAGCATAGCTTATATTTAGAGGAAAGCCAATGTAAATAATATTTTAAGTATTTAAAATGTTGTTGAAATAAGTGGTTTATTCAAATAGTAACGGAAAATTTAAAATTGAATGATTCTATGAGTAGATCTATATGTCATATTTTCTATATTAGAGTATTTTTAGAAATCGAAGAACTTAAAAATCTTAAAACTACAAAAATATTTAGTGTAACATCTTTTCTGTTCTGGGTAGTGTAAAAGTATCTAGTGTGGTGTTATTGTGAGGACAAAGTCCGTCTGACAAGTTAATAATATATTCAGGATGATGTCACTGTTTCCCTCATGTTTTAGGATCTAACAAACAATTGCAAAAAACTTATGAAATAAGAAGTCATTCAATATATAAGAAATGCAATACATATTAAAAGAAACGCATCATCAATTTTAGAGGGTGTTTATTCCTTATGACTTAAAACAAAAGAAAAGAATCTGTAAATTTTGAAGAAAATGAGGAACATAATGACAACATTACCATGCAAAATGAAGGACATTTTATTTTATTCTAAACATGCTCGTAATTTCAAAATAATTAAGAAAGACAGGTTTTAAAAATATATTTTATTGAAAAAAAAATCTTAATTGGAAAAAAACAACATTTTTTTGCCTCTGAATTGCCTTAAATTATCATTTTTCGTCCAACCATTTTCGAGAAAAATCCATTGAACAAATTATCAACTTTTGTTGTCTTAAAAGAAGAATTTTTTGTTACTGTATAGAGCCCAATATCTGTCCTATCGGAGGAAGTCTGTAAGGTGTCAACTTTATTGTACCTACTGAGCTTGTTTCTGTAGTTTTTCACATAAGTTCTGATAGTATTACAACAATTGATGTAGACGCAGAGTTTATGTACTTTTCTATAGATTTGTTTACTTAAAGGCAGCCACGTATACACGATATAATACAATTTAGTGATACTGTAGATTTTAGTACATACTCAATGCTACAGTTAAAATAAAATAAAAAAAATAATTAAATATATAAATCTCATTTTAAATAGTGTAACTCTATATCGAATGCCCAGTCATGTTGGTAGAATAAACATTCTACATAAAATGTATGCACTGTTACAAATTCATTTAAACATGTCTTATTTCGATGTCAGCCAGAAACTGAAAAGTACTCCAATTGTTTATATTTTATTGGTGAAATTTTGTCGATTTTGGATTTGCAAATTTTTGTATTTTGTTTATACTTTTAACATTTCCGTCGCATTTGATAAATTTTCATATTCTTATTAATGAATGTGGCTGCAGTTTAGCAAAATATAACATCACCTAAGTAAATGTTAATGAACTTCTACCACATGCCATTTATAAAAGATCATATAAATCATAGATAAAAAACCAAAGAATGGAGCATCAAACGGCGTTTCAACTTTTATGTAAACTAAACAATATCTTAGATTAATTTTATAAACAAGTTTGATTCTTCTGCAATATATTCTATTTATACGTAATCGTTCATTGCCAATTCTGAACATGTTTTTTTGTGAGCGAAGCTCGACAGAGCCCTATTACGGCCACATGTATGCACATATACACTTAGCACTACTTTTTAAAAAAGTGCAACCACTATGAGCCTGAAAAAAGACGTGAATGTGATGGAACCAGTATTTTTATGTTCATAAAACATATTGAACGCGTGCATGCCGGACACCAAAATTTCATCAGAGCGTGACGACACTGCGCTCGGAAGTTTTCATCATCGCCAAGATCGGCCATTTTCGTGACTATGTTAATCGAAACGACGAGATGCCAAATAGCGCCCAAATAGGTACCAAAATAGTTCAAAGTATGCTTATAAACAATAACTATGAATACTTTTGGTAAACACACAAAGACAAATAAATCATATTTCTATAGATTGTCGGAGATATATGTTTTGTTTTCACTTGTTCATTAAAGATATCCATGCGCATTGTTTACTATTCTAAACGAACGTCACTATTCTGACAGTTCATTTCCCAGTAGTTGTCATTATAGATTTTACAATATTATTTAAATGTTTGACAATTGTTGATCGGATAGAAATTGCCAAAAATTTATTCCTGTTGGATTACCGATTTAAAAATGACCATGGATTACACCGGTACACCTAGCAGAGCTTGTCACGTACTGAACGTGTAACAGGTATGACTATTTTGTATAAACACTATTCAGTAAATCAAAAAAGGAAAGTATCAATTTCATTAACTTATGACATGCAGTTGACCAGCTCAGAAATCGCTATGGCTGAGTGAGATATTGTCACTGAAAAGATTGATGGGGTGTCTGTGAGCCACAACCATGGCTGAGTGAGAGGTTTTGACTGAGATCAGATGGGAACACCTTTCAATTCTCAACACGCTGTTTGGGATATTAAAACTATAAAGATATACAGGCATTGTGTAACAGGTGCTCTCTTGTGCCATGTAACACCACTTTTGTGTGACAGATTGTTATTATATTAAGATGTTGGACGGGGAGGGAGCGGGAGGGGTATCCCCTCCTGCCAAGTGAAACCAAGGTGGAGCGCGAGATTATGACTGCATAGATAAATGGACGATTGCGGTCCGACACCATGATCAAAGGATGGGAACACCTTTTTATTATCAACACGCTGGTTGAGAGATTGAAACTAAAGAGATATACAGGAATTGTGTGACAGGTGAATTCTTGTGTCATGCAACACTACTTTTGTGTAACGGATTGTTATTAATTTGAGAAGTTGGACGGGGAAGGGTGCCGGAGGGGTTTCCCTTCATGCCAAGCGAAACCATGGCGGAGCGCAAGATTATGACTAAAAAGATAAATTGACGGTTGTAATCCGACACCATGGCTTTGTGAGTGATTGTGACTGTAAAGATGAACGGTTTTGCTTTGATCCACAGATTGTGTGAAATATTGTAAATAAATAGTGTGGGGTGAGCCCTCGTGCCAAGCAGCTCTTTTGGGATGAGAGATTGTGACAATATATGTTGAGAGGGAGCTAGTGGGCTGACACCATAGATGTGTGGGGGATTGTAACAAAGAAGATGGATGGGGAGGGTTTTCTGTCTTGTCATGCAATACAGTGTTTGTGTGACAGTTTTACTTAAACATTGGACGGGAACGGTGCAGGATGGGTGTCCACTCATGCCAAACAACAATATGGCTGAGTGAGATAGTGTGATTGAAAAAAGTGATAGGATGGGTACGAACCAACATCATGGCCATTTCAGAAAATCAGAAAATACGAATGGACAAGAGGGTGTCACAACAAACAGCAGAGGTGAGATAATTATAGTCCACCTAAATGGCCGTCAACGAGTCTTTTGACAATTGTGTTTTACTATGGCAGACTCCAGACGTCCATCATCCTAGAAAAAAGTAGCATAAGCTCCTTGCGCTGAGATACCCGCGGCCACAATTTTGAAATTATCTCCGCTATAAATTCACACTTATACGAAAATATTGTCTACTTTTAAACACATAATTGTTTATGTCATTATGCCAAAAACACATGTTTATATATCATATAACGCTTACATGTGTTGATTGTTTATCAAGTATGCTGATATCTGTAAATTTGGGACAAATCTGACAGGTTGTATACTTGTATAAATGGTATTCATGACCCAGAATATATTAATATGAAAATAACTACTCTCATGACAAATTCAATCCAGTTTAGATCACTGTCGGGTATATTGAACAATGTTGTCACTATGTTTTAACATCGATGCATAATCTTACTATATATTCTTTCACCAAATGTTAAATGGTAGAGAGTTGTAGCATTACAGGGATACTTAAGAAATGTCAAAATAATAAAAAAAAGTATCACTGATGGCTCATTATTGTAGCTAGTCTAAGAGATGTAAATTAAAAACTTGATGGGAATGATGGGAAGGGTTGTTCTGCCAATCAACACTGTGACAATGTAAGAGAGAGTAACTTAAATGTTGGATGGGGAGGGTACGGGAGGGGTATCCCCTCCTGCCAAGCACAGACATGGTGGACTGCGAGATTGTGATTGAAAGACAAATGGGCGGTTTCGGGTTGATGATGTTGCTGTGGGACACAGATCGTGTTAAATATTGTAACTAAATAGTCTGTCCAGGGTGTGGGGGAGGCGACCCATCCCGCCAAACACCACAAGACTCATTGAGAGTTGCCGTACCCTTTCCATGAAACAACATTGCTTGGTGAGATAATTCAGTTTATTTTACCGTCTGTGCCTTGCAAATTTGGAAAAAGGTGATTTTGGGAAAAATACAAAATCAGGCCAAAATAGCTAATATAATGGAAAATATACATGTTTTAACTTTTTTAAGCACACATAAAGCTGTGAAAGAGCAAGTCATATCAAGATTGTGTTTATATTTCAAGAAATATTTTGCTTTTTTATTCATTAACATAATATGCATTTATCAAATTGGGAAAAAATTATAAAAATTTAGGAAAAATTGACAGTTTTTTTGCTAGGGGAAACAGCCTTTAGAAGGCAGTAAATTGCACCAAAAATCACTGGAATGTTACTAAAATCCACTTACTTTACAGGTGCACATGTATGTTATTAAGATGTGCACCTCTATATTTATGCGTGCTGTTCTAAATATAGAGTCCCAACTTTCTTTTAAAACTTTAAAATGGAGGTGCACCTCTTTCATATATACAACTGCACCTCTATATTTAGACCGTCATGCCTTTTCATAGACCTGCACCTGAAAAAAAAGGTTCAACTCTATTTTTTCAACTTCAGACCCACAGCCATTCACTCAAATTTGCGTGCGATAAGGCTTCTCGATAAATCTTAAGCGTAACCAATTTAAATAGCTTGAACCTGTTATAAATTATTTCCATAAATTGGGGCAAAGGAACAACACATGTCATGTTCATACAGTGCTACTTATGCTTAGCAATATGATTGTCATAAAGAAGTTGTGTTACTAAGAACAATTAGATTTCTGTTTAAATCACCTGTAAATGGGATATGTCAGATAAGCACAAATTACAAAACTTTTTTTTGTATATCAGAATGCTCCCATGCCACCTGGGTTTTGACATTACAGCTGTGGACTGATTTTCAGCAATGCAGGTATTGCCATGTTATGTTAAACTGGATGCAATATGTTCGGAAATAAACCGGACTTTTGTCAAGTTTTCTCTGAATTAAAATTAGAGAAGCTTCTGAAAAAATAGACAATTGCCAGTATGTTACTTCCTCTTTGATATTTACATTCGCCTGTTATGAAATCGGTGATAATTTCAATATTGTGCTCCGATTGGATTAACGTGATGTCATTTAACCATTGATCTCGAGGTTACAAATATCAGCTATTCTTAATCATATATGCTCACTGTTTGTTTCGTTCTTAAATGAATTTCTTTCATGCTGTTTGTCAACCGTTTTTTGGTGCGGCTTTGAGATATTATCATTTTCTAATAAAACTGCAGACTTGTATTGGTCTTTTGTCTGTATTGTGCATCTATTCGCACATTTGTTTGCTCTTTTAAGCAAACATTTCATAAATTGCAAACAAGTATCAAAACTTACTACACATATGATGCAGAATGATGTTTCATTTAGCGTGAATATGATTTTTAGCTTATGAACAAGAAAACATGTACTAAAACAGTCACAGTGAGATCCCTATATAAAGAAATATTGCTTTTTTTCATTAATTCATTAATTCATACTATAAATCATTCATGAATATATTCATTTATTTGAAGTTTATACATTGAAAAACTTGATATTTCTGAAGGCAAAAGAAATAAAAAGTGAGCCGGTTTCAGTAAGATTAGAACCTTTTCCCCTTATTCATTAAAGAAAACACCTAAATACACTCAAAATGCCTTAAAGCTGCACTCTCACAGATATACCATTTTTACAACTATTTTTTGTCTTGGAAAAAGCAAAGTTTTGCGTAAATATCTGCAAACCAATGATATAAGATTGCTGACAAAAAATCAGATCGTAAATTTTCATATTTACGTTCGAAAATTAATGTTTTACGGCATAAACCATTACTAACGGTTTAAGAAAAATGCATGAATCATCAATTTTTGAACTTAAATATAAAAATCTGCGTTCTAATTTTTTGTCAGTAGTCTTATATAACTGGTGTACATGGATTTTCGCAAAAAATGTTTTTTTCCATGGCAAAAAATATAAAACGTTCAATCTGTGAGAGTGCAGCTTTAATTAAAAACACTAATTTATTGTTTATTTCTATAGCCAGCCTGGTTGCTGGATCCACAGAGGTATTATCAAGGACAAAAACCAATGCTGGTCAAAACGTGGTCTTGAGATGGAATTCCATACCGTCTCCAAGTAAGAAAGAATTATAAGCATGTCTGGTTTAAACGCTTTCAAATTGCATCTTGGTACTCAATTAGTTGAAATTAACCTTTGAGTTGTCAAAAACTGATTGCAAAATGTCCGAAAGACTATATGTTTCATATTTTTTGTCCTGAAAATCTTTTAATTCATGAACTTCTCTGCATATTTATGCCCGCACAAACGGTTGTGTATGCCTCGAATGAGTGTTTACAGGCATTTTTTATACATTAACAGTAGAAGCAGATAGTGTTATTCTGTGTCGCTTGCAGATTATGATGTGCCAATAAGCTCCAGCTAGCTGCGGCTTTTCGCCCAAGGCAGTGATCATGCAATCTGAATCCAGGAGATACAGCTCTGAATCCAATATTTCAGAATAATGAAGATGTTAGTCAACTCTGTAGAACTTGTATGTGTGTAAATGATTCATAAAAATGAAATTTATAAATAAGCAACTTATAGACAATGGTAAAGTGCTGTACTCTTTAATGTATGCCAAATCTAGCCTTCAAAACAGATACTAAAAGTAACAAATAAATAAAATTGGACAAATTAATGCTATCTCTGCATGTTTTACATCATGTAGCCACCTCGCGCATGAAAACACTAACAGTTGCCATGAATCTTTCAGTTTTGGTGTGGGTTTTTTTGCCATTTCCTTTTTGTGCCATCTGTCCCGGAAGCAATCAGTTTGGCATATATCGGTAATTAGACTATCTATAAACACATGATCACTAATTGTTTTTTGTTAAAATAAACAGTTCTGTTACCTATGTATACAAGTGGACCAGAAAAGCATAAATTTGACAAGTTGAAGCATTTCAGTTTGGCTCTTTTTTATATAAAACACTAAGCCGATAAAGTGGAAAAATCTTATTTTTCTTAGAAAAAAATCTTAAAAATGTAGGCAAGTTTGTGCCATTTTCGTAGTGCTGTTTTATAGACACTATTGAAAGCTACAAGGTAAACTACTTGGTCAGATCATTCCAATGAATGAGGAAATAATAGCTCTTCAAAGGTTTAAGTCTTACCATTTGATGCAAATGGCTATTTCTGCTTTTTATGAAAGTACCACAGGTGCTAATACTCATTCTTTAAGTGTTTAATATATCATTGCCAAACTTTCAGTATGTGTTGCATATAGCCTGAATTGAACTATAGGACTGTTTTGCAAAAATATTATATGTAAAGACTGTTTTGAAGAGAAAAGCCAGGTAAGTGTCTATATGAAACATATAGTGAAAATAACTGTGGTCTTAGGCCATATCTATATATTTTTAACAAAGGTGACTTCATTTAGTAGTGTGATAGCCTCTTCACCTGTGTCAATGAGAACAAATTGACCCCTGTGTATTACTTCAGTTTGATGTTAATCTGTTTCAGATGGGGATCCATCACTTCAGTACCATATTCACCAATAACGTTTTATCCAGTATACCATAGTGGCATCTGGGATTGATCACTTCAGTACCATATTCACCAATAACGTTTTATCCAGGATACCATAGTGGCATCTGGGAATGATCACTTCAGTACCATATTCACCAATAACGTTTTATCCAGGATACCATAGTGGCATCTGGGAATGATCAATTCAGTACCATATTCACCAATAACGTTTTATCCAGAATACCATAGTGGCATCTGGGAATGATCAATTCAGTACATTATTCACCAATAACGTTTTATCCAGGATACTTTAGTGGCATCGAGGAATGATCAATTCAGTACATTATTCATCAATAACGTTTTATCCAGAATACCAGAGTGGCATCTGGGAATGATCTCTTCATACCGTATTCACCAGTAACGTTTTATCCAGGATACCAGAGTGGCGTATGGGACCGATCACTTCAGTACCCTATACCAGAGTTGCATATTGGATCTGGGATCGATGACTTCAGTACCGTAAAAGTGTTAGCCCAGGCATGAATTCTGCCCTGGGCTTAAGGGCTGAAGCCTCCCCCCCCCCAGCTGGGTTCGAAGATATGCTTAGGGGAGGGTTGGTCGTATTTGTCTTTATTTGTTAACAAATGCAGGGCTGATGTGTCCATTAACTTGCAGAGTATTCCCTTATCACTAGATCAATATGTCATGGTTTATAACAGTCATCTGGTCAGTAGGCCGCTAATCCCTTGCCCGGGGGTGGTGGCAATTAACTATGTCTAGATTACTGTGACATTGTTAAAGTTAAAACTAAGCCTAGTAAGTTCTGAACAATTAAGTGTATATGCACACAACAGTTCGTCTTGCATTGCTACCGGCGTATCAACGGATATAGTTTTAAACTGAATGAGCTAATGAATGAGCTAATGTAATCATAATTATAGTACATTCTTGTTCTGATTATGTTGTGAACTGTTTAACTACTATATAGTGAATATTTTACAATTTTACAAGCATATATATATATATATATATATATATATATATATATATATATATATATATATATATATATATATATATATGATACAGTAAATGCATGTTAGTTACTATGCTATTGTTACACACACACACACACACACACACACACACACACACACACATATATATAACGGCATTAAGGAGACAATTTATATATTTTTGTTTTATACTTTATTTTGCTTTTTTGTTAATAATTTAGTATTGAAATGATCATTTATTATGAGTACAATATTTAGGCTTCTTAAATTAATTAACAAAAAATATATGTAATTTGCGGTCTCCTTAATAATTTGTAAGTATGTTGCAGGTTTTAAGGGGACCGGTATATATGTAGAAGGGTTTATGGAGACCAGTGTATATATAATATTATTTTTGAGGCATTAAGGGGACCATCCATATTGATGGCATTAGGGGGACAAATTATATATATCTTACTTTTGACAGTGAAGGCTCCCGTAACCTTAAGAGACAACTTGGTAATAGTATTTTTATAATTGTGTATAATAAATCCACAAACAATGACCAGTCGAACGGGAGGACTGCAAATTTCATAGGATATTCATCGGAAATCTTTAACAGACCATCTCATTCATTAAATGCAAGTCAGATTCAGTCACTTGGTCTCTGTACCGTTTGATAAACAAAATATATAATGACCAGGGGAGGCTCCAGGAATTCTCGTTAGAAGGGGGCGTTACTTAGGGGCGTTTGCAGGAGGATTGAGGGTTACTCAATCAAGAAATTTTTAACAATTTGTAGTCGGAAATGATGCATTATGTGTATATTTTATTATTTTCTTCTCATATATTGACACAAAAAGTAAACTTGGACGATTTTAGAGGGAGCGCACGCCAACTGCACCCCCTTCTCAATCCGCTAGTGAATGGTGACTTAATATTTGATATATTATGGTTAAATAGAACTTTCAGTTGAATTATATAGAAACTGTAAATGCTAAATACAAGTTCTGTGCTTGTAAAAACAATACAAGCTTCGTCTGAATACGAATGTGTCTGTTAACGCTTGAATAGTTAGCTCATGATTAAAGAACATTGTTCATTGGGTTCATTGTGACCCATGGAAGTTTTTTTTATTAAATTCCAACTTCACCTTAAATTTTACTTGCCTAAAACTTTAACCTAAGTCAATCAGGGGCCATAACTTGTATTAAGGATATGGAGTTATGTAACCTCATTGGCTGATGGTCCTGAACAATTGTGTGAAGTATTAAGTCAATTGAATGAAGGGTATAGAACGCCTTAACCAATAGGCTACGACGGTAGACGGTTTTAATGCATGTACCCAATTGCAGATTCAGGGTGGTGGGATCGGTCCCAGCGGGACTGTTCTGAGGGAGGGACGGATGTGGAAAGATTAAGCCCATGAGTTTCACGTACCCCTTCTTAAGTCAATTCCTGGATCTGCCACTGATATCTGTAATCAGATTTGTTGTTTCATAATGTTATAGTTCCTTTAAGCAGTTTAAACCTGTTATGACATCAACATAAACAGACGCATGTTCAGTAAAAAAATACTCTGTATACAACGTTCTCGTACTCCAGAGCAATGATGCTATGCATTATATTTATCACCATCTGACTGACTGAGAAACTGCCAAAACTTTTCCGTTTAAAGAGACTCTCTCATGTTTTGGCACCAAACATATTTTTTTCTCGTAATGCATCTGAAAACACTTACATGCATATTTATTTTACTCCTTGGTACTGAAATTTCAGAAATGATAGTAACCAGGTTGATTTTCTTTTATACTTCAATTGCATTTAAAAAAAACGATTGAAATATTAAAAAATAATCTTGTTCAAGTTGGGAGCAAGCACATAGGGGTGCAGATAACACATAGAATAAAAAACGGATCGCTTATCCACTCGCCCACAGGGACTCATACTAAGGTGTTGAATATTTTAACCTTAATGGAAGTTATTGGTTTATCACGTGATTATGTCAATCAACTGATTGTGCAATAGCCTTTTGTTGAATCGGGTTAGTAACGCATTTCCAAATATTGGACTTCAAAGACTATATGTTAGCACATATCAATATTTATTGAAGGGTTTCAGCCATCAATAGCTTAGTTTTAAAACTTCGTTTGATACGCCATACTTTATTTCATAATAGCAATCTATAAAATCCAAGTAAAAGATGCATTTTTAAAAGCCTTAACGCTTCGCTTATATTAACTCAAAAACTCATGTTCGAAAGATTTAAAAAAAAGTATGTCATAATCAAATCCTCTTTAGCGGCTGAGGAAGCCGGTCCAAACCATTCACATACTTTCCGAGTTTCTTAATACGAGGGTATAGCCAGAAGTTCGTGGAATTGCTTAATACAATAAACACATTTTAATGTTTTTCAACGAACGTCAGCTCGCTATAAAATCTATTTCAGCTGTAAATGACGTATAAAACTTCAAACTGATACATAAAATATAAAGGAAACTACAGCTTTTTCATTAACATGAGATCAGTATCAGTTCAAACGTCAGAATCTGACGTCAACGTCATAACTTATCAAAGTAAGAGCCGTTCGCCGCAATACAACGTCGATGTCTCGCTACCCACTGCCGGTAAATGTCACTGAACCACTCTGACTTGTACGAATACAGGCGTGTCTGAGCTTCACTCTGTAGTGCCTGAAAGTCATTGAAGCGTTTACCTTTAGTTCACATTTAAGTTTCGGAAATAGGGCAAAATCGCATGGTGGTAGGTCTGGCGAATAAGGGGGGTGGGGAAGGATCTCCGCTTCAAGCTGGATTGTCGCGGTAGTCTGTGCCTCCTCCGATCTATGCGCTGATGCATTTTCCTGGTGAAGAATCCACCCATCATGCAACGCCTGTGGTCTCTTAAATGCCATCGCCCTCTACAAGTCACACCTCAAAACCTTAAATGGAGAACATAACTGAGGCTCATAACATTTGTCGCGTATTGCGTACTTCATCAAATATTATGATTAAAACTAGCACTTATTCAATCCCATATTTTAATCATAAACTTTTTAAAACATTGTTTAATGCAGATTTTATCAAGTCCTAAATATTGATATAAATGAATTTTGTTATATATCACTTTACCTTCGAGTAGGAAGCATCCGTCACAGATTGGCTCTGCGGAACTACATGGAGTAGGATTACACCTTGCACATCAAAGAAGACAATGTACATATACTTTCCTATCGAGCAGGATGGTCGTGCCTTCTTCGGAGGCGGGGAACCGGTAGTCTTCCATTGACTACTTTGCTGTTTTGTCTCAGGGTCGTAATAAAACAGTCAGGTTTCATCGCAAGTGACTATCTTCTCAAGAAAACGGATTCCTTCCTTTTAGTACCGAGCTAAGAATCGGCGTGATTCCCGTACTCTTTTGCTCATCTCATCTTCTGTCAGCAGCCGTGGAACCCAACTCGCACTCACTCGACTCATTTTCAAACTGTCTTTCATTATCCTCCGTACCGACCCATAACTCATGTCCAACATCTTGCATATTTCATAAAGAGTGACTCGACGATCAGCGTCAACGATGTTTTTCACGGCCTCGACGTCACACTCTGTAGTTTGTGAAACCGGTCGCCCAGACCTCACGTCGTCACAAATGCTTTGCCACCCCTCACTGAACCGCTTGTGCCACTTGTAAACGAGCATTCGCTTCACTTGAGTTTCACTCGATGCTTCATTCATCAGTTTAAGTGTTTGCGATGGAGTTTTCCCTAGGTTCACTCAGAACTGTATCACTGCCCGTTTTATCAATCTGTCTTCTGGCGTCATTTTAAACAAAATTTAACTATACCGTTCAAGCTAAAATGTTTCCTTTGAAATAAACAAACAAACGCACTGACTTAAAACTTCACTTCATCACACGTTATTAACGTCACGTCAAATGTGCAAACCTTCGCGCCGATTTATTGCTTTCAATGTGAGTGGTCAACAAAACAAGATATTGTCATGGGTTATTTTAGCAACTGCGGAGGAATGCGCGACCACCTGTTTCCATAGTGATCACTACGTTGTCGTTATGACATGCTTTACGATGAAACTCGCATTCTTAATTTCAAATTACCTGATTATTATTGTATGAAAGTTTAAAAGATATGCTGCATATTGTTTTCATTTTATCAAGCTTTTCCACGAACTTCTGGCTATGCCCTCGTATATAAATCTCTTATAAATTTGCCAAATAAAATTCAACATGGGTAAACAATTATAAAAAATAACGTATTTTATGTATTGCAACATATTTATAAAAAAATAGTCACTTGAATCAAATGAACATTTTCAATGTACTTTCTTTCTCACGGAAAGTGGACATTTCATCTTACTCCAACAAGTGTGGGGTATGGTTGACTCTCTTCGTGACTGAAATCAATTATTTTAAACACTTGGTGCATTTCAAATGTAGTCCATATAAACATCCCCTTCAGATTTTTTGACGATTGCATTTCCATGGGAGGTCACTGCGTAGGATAAACATACAAGTGTTGTTTAGCCACACTGTGGTTTCAATTATGTCAGGGGCGTAGCTACCCCTCTATTCATGTGGATTCATAAATGTGCTGGGGGGTTCGGGGCAAACTTGAAAAATTTGAAAACTATGGTGCAATCTAGTGCATTCTGGGCGTTCCGATGTGCATTATTTAGTACTGGAAAATAACCAGTTTTAGATTCATGTAGTCAAGTTCGCATACTGCAACTTTGGTTGATTTTTTTGTCAGAATCATGTGGATTCAGCCGCGTATTCACGTATAGGCGGCTACACGCCTGTATGTTGTGCAAATGAATGTATAATTTGGTTTAAATGATGCATCCTTAATATAACACCTCCTTCCTGCTACACCAATAGAAACTTCATGGGATGTTAATAGTAAAAGAACTAGCACTGACGTTCCTATTTTTGTCTGGGTCATTTAAATAATAGAAAACAATTTACAAGATAAACAAACTAAATTTGTTTTGACTTCTTTAATGAATTATATAAAAACATTGTACAAAGATATCATGACACTTTTAAACAATAAGTATGGTTGTCAATTAAACAGTATGCTAGCTTTAAAGATTTAGGCAAACCATTGGAATTTTACAGCGGTCTTAAAAGGTGTATTTAAAGCTGCAATCTCACCGATTGATCGTTTTGACTACCGGTACTCTTTTATTGTTTGTCTATAAATGGACAATTTTTTTGCATAAATGTCTAGACCCAATTTTAAGTGATATAAGACTGCTGAAAAAAGATCAGATTGCAGTTTATCATATTTATGTTAAAAAATGATGTTTTATGGCTAAAAGCATTACGAACAATTTAATGTAAATGAAATTTTCGGCAGTTTTACCAAACATTTCTGATTGGTTCTATTGTGAATTATCTAATATGACTGAATTAAAGGAATGATAACCAAATCAGCAGATTTTGAGACAATTTTGTGTCTTAACTGACAATCTATAAGAGTGCAGCTTTAAGTGTTGATCTAAAGCTTCATATACACATTGTTTTATTGTCAATAACTGTTTAAAAGGTCTCATGTACTAAATAAGATAATAATTTTCATACAATATCTAAAATTGATCAAAATAAATAAAGTACCATTATACCTATTTCTTAATAGTGCCGTTTCTCATTTGACAATACCATTCAAAGCCATCATTTCAACTATGGATTTATTTTTAACTTTCAACTTTTCTATAGCATATGCAACAAAATATACCAAAAATACAAGCCATGAACAATATGATTGTTCAACTTGCATTATCTTTGACCTTTTGAAATGACCATTTTCCAGTTTTGTCTATTTGTAAGTTATGCCCTGAGGAATAAAGTATGACTGTATGAATCATAAAAAAGGAATAAAAACACTAAAAATATGCCCCAACCCCTGTAATTTCTAATACAGTAGTAAAATCAAGAAATTAAACATTTAGAGCTGCACTCCTACAGTTATACCGTTTTCACATCTTTTTTGTTTTGGAATGAGCATTTTTTGGCGTTATTATCTGCAAACCAATGATAAAAGATTGCTGACAAAAGATCAGATCACAGATTTCATATTTCCGTTCGAAAATTAATGTTACTAACGGTTTAAGAAAAGTGCATAAAACATCAATGTTTTAACTTAAATAGAAAAATCTACCATTTAATTTTTCGCAAAAATTGGATGGTTCCAATCCAAGACATAAAATGAGAAAAGTTGTCAAAACGTCCAAAATGTGAGAGTGCAGCTTTAACGTTTGAAAGTAACTCTGTTTGCCTCGTGCCCCTAAACAGGGTTTAATTATATTATATGCCCAGTGGGTTTGTCCCTGTATATTTGATTGTATGATTGCAGTAATGGATACTGGTCTAATTATCTTCTGACAAATTTTCACCAATTTTAAAGAAACAGAAAACACATATTAAGCTCATATAACGCTGTACAATTTAATCTCATTCATTAGGTTGAGAAAAATTCCCTAAAAATATTAATTGTGGAAACATATCTTATTTAAATACATACAGGAAATCATTTACCCTTTAGTATGAAAAATGCAGTTTCCTGATATTTGAATAGCGGTTCTTTATTTAAGCATCTCAATTCATTCAACATACACATAGTATGTATCAAGTTTCAAAGGAAACCAAATCATTGTAACAATTGTTTTCACAAACTTCTTTTCCTAGTTTCAACTTGTGAGATTTTTTGATGAGCCTGCACCTTCCCCCTCTTATGCTGTGGCTTCAAGCAATAAAGCTACCAGCTCAAGTTGCACAACTGGTGAACAAGACTGCTGATAGTCGACAAACTGCACACTTGATGCCATGATAAATCATGTCCATCGACTTCCAGAATGAAGAAATGACGCAGCACAGAATTGATTTCAATTGGACCTTTCTGTACTTTCATTCCCTTGTTGTAGTCAAAGACTATATTTAAGTGTGCAGTGCGGGATCTTGAGAAGCTTTCTGCTCCTCTGATGAAGTAAGTTTGGCAGCGTGTAAAACTCCTGTCTACTCATATGCCTGGACACCTGTGATCTATGTCTTCTTGTGTGTGCCCAACCATCACCTGAAAAGAATTTAGAGGATTTAGTTAGTGCTTGATTACAAGTCAATGTGACGAAACAAGGTCTTTCATTTATGCCACCAAGAACTAGTATTCCAAGTCTCATAACTCGTATGTTAACTCAAAGCAATTGAGCAGAAACTGTTTGGTAATTAATTTTAAGTCACTGCTTCCACTTATACTATCAGTAATATTGAACGTGAACTGACTGACCCAAATGCTATTCTAAATATTTTTTATGGGCAGAAACCTAAGTCCTATTGACACAAAAGTAATCCAATTGTATGTCTTCACAAAACATTCTACAACAATATTTGTCAATTTACCTCAAAGATTGATTATTGTTTTTTAGTCAGACAAACACAGAGATGGCCCTATATCGCTCACTTGATTTGAGAAAGGATTCTAACTTAGTTATTGTTTGGACACTTACTGAACACTTTTGGTCTGACTTTATTATGCAGCTGGTGAAAATATTAAAAGTCCCTGTATAATGGGCTTACAAAAACATGAAGAAAAAAATGTATTTGTTTAAAAATTACAAAGGGCCATAACTCTTACAATATTTAAGTTTGTATTTAGCAGAATAAAAAGCTTTTCCTAAAATACAACCTTAAAACTATATTTACAAGTAAAACAAAAAAATTTGCAAACATGTTTTTTTTGTATCTGGTTTTTGAGAGAGAATGATCAGAAGAAAACATCACATATTCACAATCATATTAAAAAATTATTTAGTCTTTTTTAAAAATTATATTCTATTTCAAAAACACTGCAAAAGACAAGACACTTGCTTTCAATTTATTGATTTAATACATTGATGATTATCAATTCTTATGAAGCGAGATGGGTCTTACACTGTAACCGGTGCAACCTGCATGTTCTTAGTTGCTCAGTTATTACATTTCTTGAAATTCTCCTCTTGATCTGAGCCACGCCAAAATGATGGGAGATGCTTTTGTTTTTCCATTGAAATGTAAAGCACCTCTGTGTTTCTGTTTGTCTCCTGAAATAGTAAAAGTTTATTTATAATAATAACAATAATAATAATCAGTGACTTTAATTGAAATTATTTTCACAGATTGTGCCTTGCACATTGGGGACAAAGTTGACTTCTGAGGAGAAGATTTTTCCATATAGACATATAGCAAAAAATAGCTCCGCACCCTGGAGCAATGTTTTTTATGAATCGATATCCGGTGAAGAAAATTCATACAGGGTATTGAAACATTTTTTTGCTTCAAATGAAGACTTTTAACACAGATAACTTAACTACCTCTTCATCATATTAAATAAAAATTAACACAGTCTATGACGCACACGGAGCCCCGCATTTGATCTTTTACCATAGTTTGATTGAGAGTTAAGTTTCACATCGACAAGTCTTTACAGGTCTATTAAAGCTGCACTCTCACAGATTGAACATTTTGAAAAAGGTTATAATTTTTATCTTGGAATAAACCAATTTATGCGAAAATGCATGGAAACCTGTGATATAAGACTGCTGACAAAAAAATGTCTTTGAATTCCCGTCAAACATGTCCGAACCAAATTCAAACTTTGGATAATCACTGTGATTCACGATGAAATTCAGCACTTCTTGCCCAGTATATATACGTTTACTTTAAGTGGAAGGCAAATTAAAACAAACACATTTGTCCGAAAATTAATCAAACTTTAAATGGGATTTATTCACGTAATTTTCTAGAATCAGGAAGTGAAATAAATGTTCTCATGTTGCCAATTTAGTCTCGATCATCTAGACGCTTGTATCCAGATCTATATCGTTCTTTGACTCTAATTAGAGTGGCTGCATGATTGAGACTAGCCGGTTCTTCGATAATTGTTACGATCGAACAGTGGTTGAAAATGTAAAGTGAGACCAGTTTTTTACCTGTTATTGAACAAACTGTTATGTTGGCAGGACTGTCCTCCTCAGCAATGCATAAAAAAAACAGCAATTACTGGCTGGCACTCTGTAAAATGGCGATTAAAACATTATGTCCAATTAAAACTGTCCCATTCTAAACAATCCACCAGCAATATATATAAATGAGCTGCGCCATGTGGAAATGTGTCTTGGGAAGTTGACATCATTCCATGTAATGATGTCATATAGATGAGCAGAAGACATTACTTACTATGCAGTAAAAGTTCTTACATTAACAGTAAAGATATCTTTGTTTGAGAAAATTAATCAAAGTGAGCTCTTTTATGTCATGTTTCTACAGTACCGTAAGTCTTGTACACATCTATGTTACATATATAAATAATAAACAGGAATAAAATGACGAGTTGTGTACACACTAATTCCTCCTTATGTACTGTGTAACTCAAGAAAAACAATCCATAATACTAGTAAATCTCTAGAATTCCCTTACTTTTCTCGCTGTACAAAAATGAATGAGGAGTTGCAAACAAGCAGGGCCATAAAACCTTTGCTATTTAAAATGTACCACAACAGCAATTTAAAGACAGTGATACTCATTGATGGAATAGGCACTCAGACAGCTACATTTTCTGAGAAATGGAGATCAGACTAAATTCTCCAGAGATAATTTATAGCTTTATTTGAAATAAAGAACATGTTACAGTGTTTGTGTTAAACTTGTTACTTATCCCTGATTTAACACAATCATTACCTTCAAAATGGTGATAAAATAAAAACAAATATACCTTATTAAATACTGTTTACTATTACATCTGTACCCCCCCCCCCCTTCCCCCTTCTTACATACTTAAGCGGCTCTTACCAAAGTAAAGAATGAAAGGTCCACAAGGCCAATTATAATTATACTAATTTGATTTTAAATCACCCAAAAGGCTTTCTACACATAATGGTTCCTTAATTTAAATCTAGCCTCCAAAGTTGTGATTTCATTGAAAGACTTGAGATACCTTATTTGAAAAAAATGACGAAAGGAAAGCTTAAACGCAGAAGTCTGGACGGGTATACGAGTCTGGAAATAAATACACAAAAGCTCACCATGCTGCTAAGGATTCTTATATAATTCCCGGCCCAAGTTCAGCTGGAGATGTTGATTCCACACGGCTGGATAACCGGCCCAGTGCACCCAAGCTTCACCATGGGCAGTATCTACAAGAGGAGTTTGTATATTTGGGAAAACGCTTTTATAATCAATTTGCGAAAGTTCTTATCCGCCATAAGTAGTGAACATGTATGTGGCTTATAGATTATCTGAAATGAAGTTTAATAAAGGAGACAAGGTTCGGTCTGGGATCTAAACCTGGATTTTGATGTTGAAATAGTAACTTTTGTTCAAATGAAGTACAAACTTAAAGTGAGTACAGAGATATCTTGAAGCCCAGATTTATCACTTACCTGAAGTTTGTAGGGCTACAATTGAGAGCTTTGCTGTAAACTGCAGGAACTGTCCCCATGAGCCTTTTGTCTGTAAGGGGAATGGTGGCTTACGTGATTGGTGGTACCACTCTGCATTTCTTATCCACACACAACACAGTGTATCTGAAAATGACAGAGAATGGCCATGCACTTATGAAAGCTATGCTAGAAATACGCAGTTATGAGTGTATCAGATGACATTTCCACACAGAAATTGGGAGGCCACCAATACAGCAGTACCGACATCAATGACGAAAACATATATATATCTGTCATGGAGCTGTGCTGGTTCTGTGGCGTCAAAACCACTGCAACTTGGCAATTCACTAGAAACATCTTTTCAGAAAAAAGAAACAACCAATACTGGGTAGCCTTTGTCACCCAGTGAACACCCAGAGCATCTTGTTACTTTGAGCATCTATTTACTTAGAAGTACAATGTAGCGTCATTAAGATCTCAATTAACAAAAAGTGTATCTGAAAGCTTTAAATACTGAACAAAGTGTAACTTTGAGGCGGTCTGCGAGCAGATACTTTCAAGGGCAGAAATCTCCCAGAAGTTTGAAAAAGATTATGCAAAGCTCTAGCTTGATGATTTTGGCCCAATTTCAAATGGTTACTCAATAATACGACGGCGTAAATTTAATCAAGCATCAATATAGTTACACAGGAAAATAAGAAGCTTTAAACTCTCTCACATTCATGGCAGAGTGTCTGATGTTGGTTAAACATTCAGCCTGGTGGCTGGGGTAACATATCTAAATCCCTAAATTGATGATCTGATCCCAGCCAACAGATCAGCGAAACACGAATTGTATTGCGTGTCGGGGGGGGGGGGGTTCCCAAGGGTATCTTGACGCAACTATAATAGCCGCCTTGTGTTTTTGTTCACAAAGCCGGCACACACAGTTCATTCTCAGTTTGCATGTTGTGTACTGAAAAGTTCCAGCTTTCCATGACACTCGCAATAAAAACTATCCATGAATTAAAACAAATTAACAAATAACTACCAGGTAATTATGGAAATATAAATGTCATTTTTTACTTCAATTAATGATAAATACAACTTATGTTTTTGAAAATAATAATGGATGTCCGAATTTATAGAATGTCCGAACTCTTAAGGTGAATTACGTTTGTGCTTGTGTGGCAGGTATGTTTCAATTCTTGAACTATATTTTCTTGTCAGATACAAATGTGTCAGATACTGACTTTCGGATTGATATGTCAGACTTAAGTGTGCAATTTTGGCAATAAAACCTGCATGTTACTTGTTCTTCAAACCTGAACCCCCAGGTCCTCTTGACAGCATTGAGGTTTCCTTGGCTAATGTCTTATATGGTAAATTTGCCGTCCCACTCTTCATGTAATTATGTTTCAGGGAGGTTAGTATTCTACAGAGGGTGATTGAAAGCAAACGGGTGCATAAAGAAAAGTAAAACCGTTCCTGGAAAGTCTCAAATAATAGCAGAGTGGTGTACCATAACTTAGTTGAAATCCAACCATCATTGTCAAAAGTATTTAACCAGACAAATAAAGAATGTTTCCTTTGAAGCATGTAACATGTTTAAAAACTACTGATAAACCTGAAAATTGATGACTTTTATTTTTGTTACTTTCTGAGTCAACAGTTACTGAAATCAATATATCAAAAAAAAAAAAAAAAAATAAAATAAAAATAAATAAAAAAATATTCCGACCTACCTACCCTTTTTTTTAGCAGTGTTGCCTGAAACACACCTATTTTTTATTTGGCCTTATGGTATTAATTTCCAATAACAAGATACAAAATTAAACATATCGGCACATTTTAATACAATAAGCATATAAAAAGCGCATAATCTCATTCGGCAAACTCACTACATTTTACAATACTTCTATGCAATTTAATAAAAAAGAAATTCTAAAGTAATATGGTCTATATATTTAAAAATATTGGCTTAAGGTCACAATTCCTCTCAATGGTAGAACATCTATGAATTAAACAATTATTACATTTAATATTCAGCCTGCTTAAAATATTTCCTTCGCAACATAAAAAATAGCTAGTGTGAATGTTTCTATTTGTCATAGTTTCAGAGTTTATTGGCAAATCGCACTACACTTTTAGGAATAAAGAAGGAATACAACTACTAGATTTAACTTTGTTTATGTTGTTATTTTTATGTTTTATACTTACAGTAAACTTATTTTGTAAATTCAAATGGTATTAAATTAATTCCTCATAATTATAGGAGTCAACGGTTAAGATATGACCATTCGATTTCTTAACGGTTACGAATTGACTAACACAATGGTTACGAAATGACCAACAATGAGCGGTTACGAAATGATCATAATTCATTTGACAGGGCTTTTACCAGCTGTTTGTCTGTGCAGAGCGGGAATTTTACCTGGGATTGGCTGGACCGAAAGTCAAAGTCCCCGCTATTAGCAGGACCTTGGGGGCCCATGCTGCAATTGACTGTTGCATTATTTGGATTTTTTCTTAACTTTACGACACGCCCCCCTACAGTATTTTATAGTCAAGTTTAGTAATATTTTTTTACAGAAATTGGATAACTTAACAAGTAAAGTAAACTGTACTGAGCTTTTAAACAAACCTACATACTTATAAATCAAAATTGATATTTTAGGGTCTACACTGAATAAACCCAAAATGTTAGTTTTGATTTGCTAAATTCGAACAGTATTTAGTCAAACCACACAAAATTTACAGGATCATCAGATAACAAATTTTCTAAAAATTCTCCGTTTGCCAAATAGGGAAGACAGGTTTAAGTGGGATTAAAAGGTTGCTATCTGTGACCAAAAAAATACTGTTCAAAATTGTGAGTATTCATTTATCTTTCGTTCAGTAAAGAGCATGCAATGGCATAGTGGTTGGATTAGATAATCTGACAGCGGTGCTGGACGTCAGGAGTTCAAATATTGTTGTGAGTTCAATGTACCAAAAGAATACCTTTGGAATACACTACCGGGTATTATCTATAAAAATGGCAGAGCAAATTGCCCATATTGTAGTAATGTCTTAGATCCAGCTTGGATAACTTGGACACAGTAAGCGGTTCACACCCAGGGAAATTCTCAGATAAAACAGCGCCTATAAACTTGAACATTACATTTTTCATTGAGACAATTAAAGAAAAAACATTATTGCTGATCTTCTGAAAACAAATCCTCTAACATTCAAATATTTAATTTGTTGGATGAACTAAGGTTTATATTGATAAGAGATTGCTTCAGTTGGATTTAAACTAATCACCAACAAAAATATATGCATTTAAATCACACAATGTAAACAACTGCGCCACAGATCTCATCTGTATGTTTTGGGTTTTTAAAATTTAGCAGTTAAATATAGATTTGCATACTGGTAGGTCTGGTTGGTCTGTTGCTTTAGTTGCTAAGTAAACATAATGTCAGTGATTTCATCACTATTTCTATTAAAATATCAGTTTTCCTCTTCAGGGCTTCTCACATTTGCACCATTTTTTTACCATTTGAATCATAAAAAGATAACAAACACATGAACTTAACACTTTGTGAATATTTAAGGAATGTAAGGGGTCAGATTTCAGATTGCTCATTATTGCTGGAACACTAAATACTTTATTTGATTGTGTACACTGCACTTTCTTGTTAAGCATTCATCCAAATCATTTGGGTAAATTTTGGCAGAAAAACTGCTTTTGGATTTATACTGGTCATCAAAACCGGCACTGACAAAACATAAGACGTGTTTAATAAATGTGCGGGAAAGAGGTTTAAAGGTGTCGGCCCACAACGAAAGGCTTGCGGGTTGCAGTACCCCTTTAAGTAGTTCTTGAAAAAAATGATTCTCTGAGGTAGCATTTGATTATGTGTACATTGTATTCTTGTATGTATTTTCAAGTTAACACATGATTTATATAAGGTTTGTATAATTTTAGTTTTATTTAAGTTTTAAAATTTTGATATTTTTTTTAAGATTTGCCTGCCCCTGTCTGAACACTTAAATTCTTGGTCTTTGGTCTATTGTCTGCAACTTCAAAACACACTTTTTGGAACAGGACACATTTTCCTGATATTTTATCCAGTTTGACTACAATATAAGTTGTATTTATCAATAATTTAAGTAAAAAATGACATTTATATTTCCATAATTACCTGGTAGTTATTTGTTAATTTGTTTTAATTCATGGATAGGTTTATTGCGAGTGTCATGAAAAGCTGGAACTTTTCAGTACACAACATGCAAACTGAGAATGAACTGTGTGTGCCGGCTTTGTGAACAAAAACGCAAGGCGGCTATGGTAAGTTGCGTAAAGATATCCTTGGGACCCCCCCCCCCCCGGACACGCAATACAATTCGTGTTTCGCTGATCTGTTGGCTGGGATCAGATCATCCATTTAGAGATTTAGATATGTTACCCCAGCCACCAGGCTGAATGTTTAACCGTCACCAGACACTCTGCCATGAATGTGAGAGAGTTTAAAGCTATTTCTTATTTTCCTGTGTAACTATATTGATGTTTGATTAAATTTACGCCGTCGTGTTACTGAGTAACAATTTGAAATTGGGCCAAAATCATCAAGCTAGAGCTTTGCATAATCTTTTTCAAACTTCTGGGAGATTTCTGCCCTTGAAAGTATTTGCTCGCAGCCCGCCTCAAAGTTACACTTCGTTCAGTATTTAAAGCTTTCGGATACACTTTTTTGTTAATTTGAGATCTTAATGACGCTACATTGTACTTCTAAGTAAATAGATGCTCAAAGTAACAAGATGCTCTGGGTGTTCACTGGGTGACAAAGCCTACCCAGTATTGGTTGTTTCTTTTTTCTGAAAAGATGTTTCTAGTGAATTACCAAGTTGCAGTGGTTTTGACGCCACAGAACCAGCACAGCTCCATGACAGATATATATGTTTTCGTCATTGATGTCAGTACTGCTGTATTGGTGGCCTAACAATTTCTGTGTGGAAATGTCATCTGATACACTTATAACGGCGTATTTCTAGCATAGCTTTCATAAGTGCATGGCCATTCTCTGTCATTTTCAGATACACTGTGTTGTGTGTGGATAAGAAATGCAGAGTGTTACCACCAATTACCTAAGCCACCATTCCCCTTACAGACAAAAGGCTCATGGGGACAGTTCCTGCAGTTTACAGCAAATTGTAGCCCTACAAACTTCAGGTAAGTGATAAATCTGGGCTTCAAGATATCTCTGTACTCACTTTAAGTTAATACTTCATTTGAACAAAACTTGCAATTTCAGCATCAAAATCCAGGTTTAGATCCCAGACCGAACCTTGTCTCCTTTATTAAACTTCATTTCAGATAATCTATAAGCCACATACATGTTCACTACTTATGGCGGATAAAAACTTTCGCAAATTGATTATAAATGCGTTTTCCCAGATATACACCCTCCTCTTGCAGAGGTATGGACCTGGAAATTGCCAAGCTTGGGTGCACTGGGCCGGTTATCCAGCCGTGTGGAATCAACATCTCCAGCTGAACTTGGGCCGGGAATTATATAAGAATCCTTAGCAGCATGGTGAGCTTTTGTGTTTTTATTTCCAGGCTCGTATACCCGTCCAGACTTCTACGTTTAAGCTTTCCTTTCGTCATTTTTTTAAATAAGGTATCTCAAGTCTTTCAATGAAATCACAACTTTGGAGGCTAGATTTAAATTAAGGAACCATTATGTGTAGAAAGCCTTTTGGGTGATTTAAAATCAAATTAGTAAACAGGATTCTCATGGTTCATGGTTTATAATTGGCCTTGTGGACCTTCATTCTTTACTTTGGTAAGAGCCGCTTAGGTATGTAAGAAGGGGGGAGGGGGGGGTACAGATGTGATAGTAAACAGTGTTTAATAAGGTATATTTGTTTTTATTTTATCACCATTTTGAAGGTAATGATTGTGTTAAATCAGGGATAAGTAACAAGTTTAACATAAACACTGTAACATGTTCTTTATTTCAAATAAAGCTATAAATTATCTCTGGAGAATTTAGTCTGATCTCCATTTCTCAGAAAATGTAGCTGTCTAAGTGCCTATTCCATCAATGAGTATCACTGTCTTTAAATTGCTGTTGTGGTACAGTTTAAATGGCAAAAGTTTTATGGCCCTGCTTGTTTGCAACTCCTCATTCATTTTTGTACAGCGAGAAAAGTAAGGGAATTCTAGAGATTTACTTAAATTATGGATTGTTTTTACTAGAATTATGAATTGTTTTTCTCGAGTTACACAGTACATAAGGAGGAATTAGTGTGTACACAACTCCTCATTTTATTCCTGTTTATTATTTATATATGTAACATAGATGTGTACAAGACCTACGGTACTGTAGAAACATGACATAAAAGAGCTCACTTTGATTAATTTCCTCAAAAAAAGATATCTTTACTGTTAATGTAAGAACTTTTACTGCATAGTAAGTAATGTCTTCTGCTCATCTTTATGACATCATTACATGGAATGATGTCAACTTCCCAAGACACATTTCCACATGGCGCAGCTCATTTATATATATTGCTGATGGATTGTTTAGAATGGGACAGTTTTAATTGGACATAATGTTTTAATCGCCATTTTACAGAGTGCCAGCCAGTCATTGCTGTTCTTTGCATTGCTGAGGAGGACAGTCCTGCCAACATAACAGTTTGTTCAATAACAGGTAAAAAACTGGTCTCACTTTACATTTTCAACCACTGTTCGATCGTAACAATTATCAAAGAACCGGCTAGTCTCAATCATAAAGCCGCTCTAATTAGAGTCAATGAACGATATAGATTTGGATACAAGCGTCTAGATGATCGAGACTAAATTGGCAACATGAGAACATTTATTTCCTTTCCTGATTCTTGAAAATTACATGAACAAATGACAATTCTACTACCATTTAAAGCTTGATTAATTTTCGGACAAATGTGTTTGTTTTAATTTGCCTTCCGCTTAAAGTAAACGTATATATACTGGGCAAGAAGTGCTGAATTTCATCGTGAATCACAGTGATTATCCAAAGTTGAATTTGGTTCGGACATGTTTGACGGGAATTCAAAGACATTTTTTGTCAGCCGTCTTATATCACAGGTTTCCATGCATTTTGCATACATTTGTTCATTCCAAGATAAAAATTATAACCTTTTTCAAAACGTTCAATCTGTGAGAGTGCAGCTTTAATAGACCTGTAAAGACTTGTCGATGTGAAACTTAACTCTCAATCAAACTATGGTAAAAGATCAAATGCGGGGCTCCGTGTGCGGCATAGACTGCTAATTGTTATTTAATATGATGAAGAGCTAGTTAAGTTATCTTTTTTAAAAGTCTTCATTTGAAGCAAAAAAATGTTTCAATACCCTGTATGAATTTTCTTCACCGGATATTGATTCATAAAAATCATTGCTCCAGGGTGCGGAGCTACTTTTTGTTATATGTCTATATGGAAAAATCTTCTCCTCAGAAGTCAACTTTGTTCCCCAATGTGCAAGGCACAATCGGTGAAAATAATTTCAGTAAAAGTCACTGATTATTATTATTGTGATTATTATTAATAAACTTTTACTATTTCAGGAGACAAACAGAAACACAGAGGTGCTATACATTCCGATGGAAAATACAACAAAAGCATCTCCCATCATTTTGGCGTGGCTCAGATCAAGAGGAGTATTTTAAGAAAGGTAATAACTGAGCAACTAAGAACATGCACGTTGCACTGGTCAGAGTGTAAGACCCATCTCGCTTCATAAGAATTGATAATCATCAATGTATTAAATCAAGAAATTGAAACGTAAGTGTCTTGTCTTTTGCAGTGTTTTTGAAATAGAATATAATTTAAAAAAAAAACTAAATTATGTTTTAATATGATTTTAAATGTGTGATGTTTTTCTTCCGATCATTCTCTCTCAAAAACCAGATACAAAAAACATATTTGTAGATTTTTATACGCCCGAAGGGTCGTATTATGTTATGGCCTCCATCGTCTGTCCGTCTGTCTGTCTGTCCGTCCGTCTGTCCGTCCGTTAGCAATTCCGTGTCCGGGCCATAACTTGGTAACTAATAAAGCAATTTTCAAATAACTTTATACAAATCATCACTACATCAAAAGGATGTGTCGCGCGCAATTTCCAGGTCCATACCTCAAAGACTAGAATCACCATGGGGGGCGTTAACAATTCTGTGTCCGGGCCACATCTTTGTTACTCGTCCGTTAGCAATTCCGTGTCCGGGCCATAAGTTGGTAACTAATAAAGCGATTTTCAAATAACTTTACAAATCATCACTACATAAAAAGGACCTCGAGCCGAATCTTCTTCGGGCGTATAATGCTCCGTTTCGCGGTGCTCTTGTTTTGTTTTACTTGTAAATATAGTTTTAAGTTTGTATTTTAGGCAAAGCCTTTTATTCTGCTCAATACAAACTTAAATATTGTAAGAGTTATGGCCCTTTGTAATTTTTAAACAAATACATTTTATTTCATGTTTTTGTAAGCCCATTATTTAGGGACTTTTAATATTTTCACCAGCAGCATTATAAAGTCAGACCAAAAGTGTCCAGTTAGTGTCCAAACAATAACTAAGTTAGAATCCTTTCTCAAATCAGGTGAGCGATATAGGGCCATCTCTGTGTTTGTCTGACAAAAAAACAATAATTAATCTTTGAGTTAAATTGACAAAATATTGTTGTAGAATGGTTTGTGAAGACATACTATTGGATTACTTTTGTGTCAATAGGATTAAGGTTTCTGCACATAAAAATTATTTAGAATAGCATTTGGGTCAGTCGGTTCACGTTCAATATTTCTGATGGTATAAGTGGAAGCAGTGACTTAAAATTAATTACCAAACAGTTTCTGCTCAATTGCTTTGAGTTAACATACGAGTTATGAAACTTGGAATACTAGTTCTTGGTGGCATAAATGAAAGACCTTGTTTTGTCACATTGACTTGTAATCAAGCACTAACTTCCTCTAAAACAATTTCAGGTGATGGTTGGGCACACACAAGAAGACATAGATCACATGTGTCCAGGCATATGAGTAGACAGGAGTTTCACACTCTGCCAAACTTACTTCATCAGAGGAGCAGAAAGCTTCTCGAGATCCCGCACTGCACACTTAGATATAGTCTTTGACTACAACAAGGGGATGAAAGTACAGAGAGGTCCAATTGAAATCAATTCTGTGCTGCGTCATTTCGTCATTCTGGAAGTCGATGGACATGATTTATCATGGCATCAGGTGTGCAGTTTGTCGACTATCAGCAGTCTTGTTCACCAGTTGTGCAACTTGAGCTGGTAGCTTTATTGCTTGAAGCCACAGCATAAGAGGGGGAAGGTGCAGGCTCATCAAAAAGTCTCAAAAGTTGAAACTAGGAAAAGAAGTTTGTCAAGAGTGTGAATATTTGCTTTGAAAACCATCGTTACGATGATTTGGTTTCCTATGAAACTTGATACATACTATGTGTATGTTGAATGAATTGAGATGCTTAAATAAAGAACCGCTATTCAAATATCAGGAAACTGCATTTTTCATACTAAAGGGTAAATGATGTCGCCATTTCCTGTATGTATTTAAATGATATATGTTTCCACAATTAATATTTTTAGGGAATTTTTCTCATCCTAATGAATGAGATTAAATTGTACAGCGTTATATGAGCTTAATATGTGTTTTCTGTTTCTTTAAAATTGGTGAAAAATTGTCAGAAGATAATTAGACCATTATCCATTACTGCAATCATACAATCAAATATACAGGGACAAACCCACTGGGCATATAATATAATTAAACCCTGTTCAGGGGCAAGAGGTAAGCAGAGTTACTTTCAAACGTTAAAGCTGCACTCTCACATTTTGGACGTTTTGACAACTTTTCTCATTTTATGTCTTGGATTGGAACCATCCAATTTTTGCGAAAAATTAAATGGCAGATTTTTCTATATAAGTTTAAACATTGATGTTTTATGCACTTTTCTTAAACCGTTAGTAACATTAATTTTTGAACGGAAATATGAAATCTGTGATCTGATCTTTTGTCAGCAATCTTTTATCATTGGTTTGCAGATAATTACGCAAAAAATTGCTCATTCAAAAACAAAAAAAAGTTGTGAAAACGGTATATCTGTGGGAGTGCAGCTCTAAATGTTTAATTTCTTGATTTTACTACTGTATTAGAAATTACAGGGGTTGGGGCATATTTTTAGTGTTTTTTATTGCTTTTTATGATTCATACAGTCATACTTTATTCCTCAGGGCATAACTTACAAATAGACAAAACTGGAAAATGGTCGTTTCAAAAGGCCAAAGATAATGCAAGTTGAACAATCATATTGTTCATGGCTTGTATTTTTGGTATATTTTGTTGCATATGCTATAGAAAAGTTGAAAGTTAAAAATAAATTCATAGTTGAAATGATGGCTTTGAATGGTATTGTCAGATGAGAAACAGCACTTTTAAGAAATAGGTATAATGGTACTTAAAGCTGCACTCTTACAGATTGTCAGTTAAGACACAAAATTGTCTCAAAATCTGCTGATTTGGTTATCATTCCTTTAATTCAGTCATATTAGATAATTCACAATAGAACCCATCAGAAATGTAAAAGTGCCGAAAATTTCATTTACATTAAATTGTTCGTAATGCTTTTAGCCATAAAACATCATTTTTTTAACATAAATATGATAAACTGCTATCTGATCTTTTTTCAGCATTCTTATATCACTTAAAATTGGGTCTAGACATTTATGCCAAAAAATTGTCCATTTATAGACAAACAATAAAAGAGTACCGGTAGTCAAAACGATCAATCGGTGAGATTGCAGCTTTAAATACACCTTTTAAGACCGCTGTAAAATTCCAATGGTTTGCCTAAATCTTTAAAGCTAGATACTGTTTAATTAACAACCATACTTATTGTTTAAAAGTGTCATGATATCTTTGTACAATGTTTTTTATATAATTCATTAAAGAAGTCAAAACAAATTTGTTTATCTTGTAAATTGTTTTCTATTATTTAAATGACCCAGACAAAAATGGGAACGTCAGTGCTAGTTCTTTTACTATTAACATCCCATGAAGTTTCTATTGGTGTAGCAGCAATGAGGTGTTATATTAAGGATGCATCATTTAAACCAAATTATACATTCATATGCACAACATACAGGCGTGTAGCCGCCTAAACGTGAATACGCGGCTGAATCCACATGATTCTGACAAAAAAATCAACCAAAGTTGCAGTATGCGAACTTGACTACATGAATCTAAAACTGGTTATTTTCCAGTACTAAATAATGCACATCGGAACGCCCAGAATGCACTAGATTGCACCATGGTTTTCAAAATTTTCAAGTTTGCCCCGAACCCCCAGCACATTTATGAATCCTCATGAATAGAGGGGTAGCTACGCCCCTGACATAATTGAAACCACAGTGTGGCTAAACAACACTTGTATGTTTATCCTACGCAGTGATCTCCCATGGAAATGCAATCGTCAAAGAATCTGAAGGGGATGTTTATATGGACTACATTTGAAATGCACCAAGTGTTTAAAAAAGTTGATTTTAGTCACGAAGAGAATCAACCATACCCCACACTTGTTGGAGTAAGATGAAATGTCCACTTTCCGCGAGAAAGAAAGTACATTGAAAATGTTCATTTGATTCAAGTGACTATTTTTTATAAATATGTTACAATACATAAATTACGTTATTTTTTTATAATTGTTTACCCATGTTGAATTTTATTTGGCAAATTTATAAGAGATTTATATACGAGGGCATAGCCAGAAGTTCGTGGAAAAGCTTGATAAAATGAAAACAATATGCAGCATATCTTTTAAACTTTCATACAATAATAATCAGGTAATTTGAAATTAAGAATGCGAGTTTCATCGTAAAGCATGTTATAACGACAACGTAGTGATCACTATGGAAACAGGTGGTCGCGCATTCCTCCGCAGTTGCTAAAATAACCCATGACAATATCTTGTTTTGTTGACCACTCACATTGAAACCAATAAAACGGCGCGAAGGTTTGCACATTTGACGTGACGTTAATAACGTGTGATGAAGTGAAGTTTTAAGTCAGTGCGTTTGTTTGTTTATTTCAAAGGAAACATTTTAGCTTGAACGGAATAGTTAAATTTTGTTTAAAATGACGCCAGAAGACAGATTGATAAAACGGGCAGTGATACAGTTCTGTGTAAACCTAGGGAAAACTCTATCGCAAACACTTAAACTGATGAATGAAGCATCGAGTGAAACTCAAGTGAAGCGAATGCTCGTTTACAAGTGGCACAAGCGGTTCAGTGAGGGGCGGGAAAGCATTTGTGACGACGTGAGGTCTGGGCGACCGGTTTCACAAACTACAGTGTGTAACGTCGAGGCCGTAAAAAACATCGTTGACGCTGATCGTCGAGTCACTCTTTATGAAATATGCAATATGTTGGACATGAGTTATGGGTCGGTACGGAGGATAATGAAAGACAGTTTGAAAATGAGTCGAGTGAGTGCGCGTTGGGTTCCACGGCTGCTGACAGAAGATGAGATGAGCAAAAGAGTACGGGAATCACGCCGATCCTTAGCTCGGTACTAAAAGGAAGGAAACCGTTTTCTTGAGAAGATAGTCACTTGCGATGAAACCTGACTGTTTTATTTCGACCCTGAGACAAAACAGCAAAGCAGTCAATGAAAGACTACCAGTTCCCCGCCTCCGAAGAAGGCACGACCATCCTGCTCGATAGGAAAGTATATGTTCATTTTCTTCTTTGATGTGCACGGTGTTATCCTACTCCATGCAGTTCCGCAGAGCCAATCTGTGACGGGTGCTTCCTACTTAAAGGTAAAGTGATATATAACAAAATTCATTTTTATCAATATTTAGGACTTGATAAAATCTGCATAAAACAATGTTTTAAAAAGTTTATGATTAAAAATATGGATTGAATAAGTGTTAGTTTTAATTATATTTGATGAAGTACGCAAAACGCGACAAATGTTATAAGCCTCAGTTATGTTCTCCATTTAAGGTTTTGAGGCGTGACTTGTAGAGGGCGATGGCATTTAAGAGACCACTGGCGTTGCATGATGGGTGGATTCTTCACCAGGAAAATGCATCAGCACATAGATCGGAGGAGGCACCGACTACCGCGACAATCCAGCTTGAAGCGGAGATCCTTCCTCACCCCCTTTATTCGCCAGACCTACCACCATGCGATTTTGCCTTATTTCCGAAACTTAAACGTGAACTAAAGGTAAACGCTTCAATGACTTTCAGGCACTACAGAGTGAAGCTCAGACACGCCTGTATTTTTACAAGTCAGAGTGGTTCAGTGACATTTAGCGGCAGTGGGTAGCGAGACTTCGACGTTGTATTGCGGCGAACGGCTCTTACTTTGATAAGTTATGACGTTGACGTCAGATTCTGACGTTTGAACTGCGCGGGCTATACTGATCTCATGTTAATGAAAAAGCTGTAGTTTCCTTTATATTTTATGTATCAGTTTGAAGTTTTCTATGTCATTTAGTTTAGTTTGGACCGGCTTCCTCAGCCGCTAAATGGATATGATTATGAAGCGTTAAGGGTTTTAAAAATGCATCTTTTACTTGGATTTTATAGATTGTTATTACGAAATAAAGTATGGCGTATCAAACGAAGTGTTAAAGCTAAGCTATTGATGGCTGAAACCCTTCAATAAATGTTGATATGTGCTAACATATAGTCTTTGAAGTCCAATATTTGGAAATGCGTTACTAACCCGATTCAACAAAAGGCTGTTTCACAATCAGTTGATTGACATAATCACGTGATAAACCAATAACTTCCATTAAGGTTAAAATATTCAACACCTTAGTATGAGTCCCTGTGGGCGAGTGGATAAGCGATCCGTTTTTTATTCTATGTGTTATCTGCACCCCTATGTGCTTGCTCCCAACTTGAAAAAGATTAATTTTTAATACTTCAATCGTTTTTTAAAAATGCAATTGAAGTAAGAAAATCAACCTGGTTACTATTATATCTGCAATTTCAGTACCAAGGACTAAAATAAATATACATATAAGTGTTTTCAGATGCATTACGAGAAAAAATATGTTTGGTTCCAGAACATGAGAGAGTCTCTTTAACGGAAAAGTTTTGGCAGTTACTCAGTCAGTCAGATAGTGATAAATATAATGCATAGCATCATCGCTCTGGAGTACGAGAACGTTGTATACAGAGTATTTTTTTACTGAACATGCGTCTGTTTATGTTGATTACATAAAAGGTTTAAACTGTTTAAAGGAACAATAACATTATGAAACAACAAATCTGATTACAGATATCAGTGGCAGATTCTGGAATTGACTTAAGAAGGGGTACGTGAAACTCATGGGCTTAATCTTTCCACATCCGTCCCTCCCTCAGAACAGAAATTGAATGGCTTGAAATGTTGGACCGGGGTGGGGGTTAGACTCCCCCAATTTATAGTCCGAAATAGTGCATTTTTATCTTAATATTGTATTTTTCCCGATATTGACTGAGAACATATTATAAACGGACGATTCAAAGTGGTGGGGGACGGCGCGCGCGCTGGGACCGATTCCCCCCACCCGCAACCCGCCCCCTGAATCTGCAATTGAGTACATGCATTAAAACCGTCTCCGTAGCCTATTGGTTAAGGCGTTCTATACCTTCATTAAATTGACTTAATACTTCACAAAATTGTTCAGGACCATAAGCCAATGAGGTTACATAACTCCATATCCTTAATACAAGTTATGGCCCCTGATTGACTTAGGTTAAACTTTTAGGCAAGTAAAATTTAAGGGGAAGTTGGAATTTAATAAAAAAAAACTTCCATGGGTCACAATGAACCCAATGAACAATGTTCTTTAATCATGAGCTATATAACTGTTCAAGCGTTAACAGACACATTCGTGTGCAGACGAAACTTTTATTGTTTTTACAAGCACAGAACTTGTATTTAGCATTTACAGTTTCTATATAATTCAACTGAAAGTTCTATTTAACCATAATATATCAAATATTAAGTCACCATTCACTAGCGGATTGAGAAGGGGTGCAGTTGGCGTGCGCTCCCTCTAAAATCGTCCAAGTTTACTTTTTGTGTCAATATATGAGAAGAAAATAATAAAATATACACATAATGCATCATTTCCGACTACAAATTGTTAAAAATTACTTGATTGAGTAACCCTCAATCCTCCTGCAAACGCCCCTAAGTAACGCCCCCTTCTAACGAGAATTCCTGGATCCGCCCCTGGTCATTATATATTTTGTTTATCAAACGGTACAGAGACCAAGTGACTGAATCTGACTTGCATTTAATGATTGAGATGGTCTGTAAAAGATTTCCGATGAATATCCTATGAAATTTGCAGTCCTCCCGTTTCGACTGGTCATTGTTTGTGGTTTTATTATACACAATTATAAAAAAATACTATTACCAAGTTGTCTCTTAAGGTTACGGGAGCCTATACTGTCAAAAGTTAAATATATATAATTTGTCCCCCTAATGCCATAAAATATGGATATATACCTGTCCCCTTAAAACCTGCAACATACTTACAAATTATTAAGGAGACCGTAAATTACGTATATTTTTTGTTAATTAATTTAAGAAACCTAAATTTTGTACTCATAATAAATGATCATTTCAATACTAAATTATCAACAAAAAAGCAAAATAAAGTATAAAACAAAAAATATACAAATTGTCTCCTTAATGCCGTAAAAAATATACGGTCACCTTAATGCCCTAAGTATATATATATAAAAGAAAGCCAGACATTAACTCAATAACTAATATTATCGAAACAAAAATATCCTTTACCCTAATTTGAAGGGATTATTTATTGCTTATGATCAATGATCTGTTTGTGGCACTACATCTGCAAGAAAACTCTCTAGGGCAACACTAAGTTTCTATTATGATTGGCAAAACAAAACAATCAGGGACATATTTTGTAAAATCAACATGTCAAGGCAAGCGAAAACCAAACAGTAAAAAGAAAGAAACATCTTGCGCCAGAACAAACAATGGGATTGAAGCCGAATCATTTGGCAAAATCAAATGCCAGTTCTAGCAGTTATATAGATAGTACCCAGATTCGTCAAACCAGTTGTGAAAGGTTTTCAAACATAAACCAGATGGAACAGAATCTCCCGACGAAGATGCAGTACCCTTCAGCCACCTCCAAGACCACAGCCCCGGCAAGCCCGCACCATATCTGCAACATGTGGCCCAAAGTGCAACTATAAATGCCTTCATAAATACGAATGCGCATGATGCGTACCCTGATCGAACTCAGAGAGGACAACATGAAAATTACTACACATACCCGGGAAATGGAAGTCAGTTTTTTACCCCTTTCCGTAGCCAACAGCCCGAAATGACGCCAACAGGATTTGACACTCCACCTTACGCTCCAAAACATACCAGCAGTACACTCACGGCCGGCAGCAGATGCCCCGACAATGACACGAATATGATAATCTACCTTATAAACAAATTTGACAGCAAACTCCAGGGTAGACAATATGTCAATCCATTCCAAGATAAGCGAGATGGAATCACAATGCAAGTATCTGAGAGATGTCGTGCACGACTTCCGGTTTCACAAACATAACTGTTCTAAGACAATCTGTGATCTTCAGCTTTAAAACTAGAACATGGGTCAACAACTTGATCAGCTACATTCGTCAAATTCTGTCCTGCAAGAAGGTAAAACTGATCTTGATGACACAGCATGCGCGATTACTTAGTATTTGTTGGTACCCGATAATGCGCAAAGTTCCAGAAATTTAAATCCACATTCCAACGATAATATCGTAAAAAGGGAACACACACTGCATGAATTATTTACTTAACATTTGGAAAACGAAGATATACATGTAGCCGATATTCATTACGCCCGGCGTCGCAACTTGTTTCCAGTGCAGAAAAGTTTCAGAAATGATCCCTTCGTAAAGGCCAAATGTAGTTTAGTCCGGTTAAAGTCATACGCAGAAAACAGAATTTATAATTGGAAAACTGATAGGTTAGAATATCGTAAAAGCAGTTCATTATCCCCGCCCAGCATATGAACCGCGTCAACCACAGCAACTGAACAACTGGGCGCGTGATAATGAGCTGCGACCTCAACAACAATCTCGTGTGCTCGACTTTCGTACACCAATTTGATTTGCGACTCTTGGTGTCAAGCATCCGACCAAAAGTCACTTGCTTAGAAGACCTTTACACGAAAGATCAACATGATCCACCCTTGCAAACACGGAGTTGAAACGCCTCTGTGACGAAAATGAAGAGAGCCAAATTCCAAAAGAGGCCGACGGGCCTCGAGAAACCTCAAACGACCTAAGCCGGCTAATGGTCCGAGCGGCCCAACGCAATAGGACGGACAGGGAGAGCACCAGACCGTGTAAAGCAACCTAAATAACTCTTTATTCAATAATCAGTAAACATGAGCTCACCAAGGAAAATATTGTCTCATGGTCTGCATACCATATTTGCATATAACAGGATGAAACAACTCCTAGTACAGTTTATGCTCTAATGCCCCTGTTCCTTGAATTCGAACATTCTGATACACTCGATGTAGTTAAGGCTGCACCAGAACACATCAACACTGGACATAATCCAGTGCTAGTAATGGATCAACCTCTGTTTGCAATAACACAATCAATACAGTGCAACACATTGCAAGTTGAATATCATATCATGTTTGGTAGACTACACATTTAGATGACACCATTTAATGTCATTGGCGATAGAATTGATTGAATTGGTTATGCAACCGCCATCTTAATGCCGGTATTGCAGCAAGTGGAGTCGATGACTCCCTATTGAAAGCCATAAATTTAACCAGGACAAGGCATGCCTCACAGATAACAGCTGCTGACATCTAAGTCCTGAGGCATGATACCTACGACATATACAAAGAAACTTTGCTAGCGGGAGATTATTGAATTGCACAGACTGGTATGGCAGTATGATAGCAGAGCAACCACAGTTTAAATATTGGTCCGTTGTGCTTGAAATATAACTTTGTATATTTCAGATCATCGAATCAATCATGACAGGAAATGTTCTGAGCTACCGCGTAAAATGTTCATTTCATGGGTATTCAGCTTTGACTATATCATTTATGATAGATGGCTCTCGATGCATATCAGAGACATGTACTCTCTGTCAAAAATGCAACCTGTCAGTTACAAAGAGCTTGTCACAGGAAAGTTATCTGCACACAAAACAAAACTGCCCATTATCTGCCAAGGCACATAATCAAGCACAGGCAAACGCCAATGTGAAATGTGATGGCTGGACTTTCGGCTTGACTGACAATACATTTGCACTACAACGCTGGATGGCTGTATGCTCCGAAACATTAAAATTGTGACAGTTTGAAGATGGCACCATCCATGGTTAAAATAAACACTACGAAATACAGCTGTTTAGACCTCATTTGCCAAGGAAGTGAAGGTTCTTGTTGAGGTCTTTGAAGAAATTGGAAATGCTTTTAGAGAGAACAGTGGCGACCTGTTTACACAGGACACAAAGCTCATTATGGACCCTAAGGTACATACAATTGTGGAAAAAGCGAACGAATTGGGCTAGGAGCACTATGACCTTGTTGGCAAAGAAAGGTATGTTGATTAAATAAAGTCAATTAATGCCCAAATAATGCAAAACAAACTTCAAGGATCCAATATAAAGGAAGACTGTTGCCTGTTTTTTCAGATTGTACATTGCATGCTAATCCTAGAAGGAAATTTGAAGAGTTTTGTAAACACAAAAAACAGTCATAGCCTGCAGCTCTCTTGAAAGGTGGGGCACTAAGATCTGGAAAAAGGCAGACTTACTTGAAGATCATGCAGCTATGGCGTGACCAGTAGACGCAAACCCACAAGTTACTACAAGGATACTGGGTGGTGCAGTAATAGTTAAAATTCTGCCTCCAAGAAACTCACAAACACTTAATGACTATTCTAAAACCGTATTCATGGCATACATTGACCAACAGCTGAAACCTGTCGATATGATTAATTATCGTGCTTGATGTTTACACCCGGTTGGATATGGTGGATGGTAAAGCCTTCATCAAATATGCCAAGTAACTGTAAAAGATTTCTTCGTGTTAATAAGAGCAAGACATAATTGTTTCACCTGTTGTTTGCAGAAGAGGCTTCACACAGAGACCTTCCAGATAAAAAAAACAAGTCTTCAGCACATACGGGGACAACCTGTTTTTAGCACCTAGGAGATGATATATAGTGCAGATTAAAACCATGCACGCAAAGGCACACCAGCAGCCAATTGTATAAACAGATTTACCCAGGGTAATATTTTACCGGCGGTAATTTTTCTGGTAAATTGGCGGTAAGCAATTGTATAAAACAAAATTAATATTTTACCAAGCTATTTACCGCGGTAATATTTACCCTCCTCCAAGAGGTGGGTAAATTGATTTACCGTTTCAGTTACCAGAATCAAGATGGCCGACCAGACATAAACAAACGCTCGATTCACAACTCATTTTGTCGATTTTAAAGACAAATTGAAACATCGTGAATAGAAAACTGTTCCATTACATCCATATCAATAGAAGAAAGGAATACAGAGGTAAGAAATCGCCAATAACAACTGTGTGAACAAATAACTGCATTAATAATATTCCAAATCTGAAGTTAAAGAATGTATTTACCTTGTTTCGCGTTTAAATAATTCCAAAATCTTTCAAAATTCAATGCAATGGTTCGAGACCAACACTTGATTGCAGGTCTCGACCTTACTTTGTTGAAATGTACTGTATCCCACTTTGCACATATTTTGAGTATTTTGCACATAAATATTTACAATCAAATTGAACCGCCTGTTAACATTGAACAATAAATGACAGCTATGACGTCATTCTCTATGAAAAATACCTCAGTCTATAGTCTATTTCTACAGTTTTCTTTTATATAGAGGCAAACATGTATATGAATGGGTGATTGCTAACCAAATACTACTGTAGTGCCCTGTTGATAATATAAAAGTTTACTGTATATTTGATAAAAACAACAACTGTGGGATGACAACATAACCAAGTATGATTTTTTTAGTTTGTAAAAATGTATATAAATTATACTGTTACATATACAGTTCTGAGATTAACACGTTTATGTTCAATTGTACACAACCATTTCATAATTGTGATAATGAATATAAATACTCATTTTAGGCTTTTCATCAGCGAAAGTCAGCAGAGCCAGTGTGATGTTAGAACATATAACAGGCACATGATTAAAGACACCAAGAGCAGTGAGGTAATAATTAATAAGATGTTTTTTTTTCTTCTGTAAATAATCAGTATACTTTCATTTGAGTGAAAGCAAAATATAAATAACTGGTTTAATTATTGTGAAAGCCATCATCTCTTACCAACGCTCTTGTTATGAAGCTGATTTTCACAGACAACATATAATTTTAATGATTACGAAATAATTTTACTTTTCTTTAGATTGCTACCAGTGGAGGACCAAGGTTATATGACAAATGTGCCGACACGAAAACAGCACAAAATGAACTTCATGGAGCCGCTAGTGTATTATATGTTGTTTAACATTGCTGATTCTGGTTATTGGTATCTCCATGAGAATTGACTTTGATTTTGAATTCAAGACCGTTTATAGTTTAATGAAAATAGAAAATAAATGTTAAACTCCTTGTATATTAACTTTATGCTCCTGTAAAATGGAAATATGGTGACTTATAATAAGTCTTATTTATGAGTAAGTACTTCTAACACTTAAATTTGACATCCACAATGGGACAGCTTATTTTTAAATAGTTAAAAAATATTATTAAGTAGTGCTGACAATAACTGAAGAGATCATGTTTCATTCGATTTTAAACAGAAACAATGATGACATAAATAAGCAGACATTAAAAATAATTTCATGAGGTTAATTATACATGATTGCACTTTTAGTGCCAAGTTGAGGTTACTGCAAGCTTATGGGTAGGAACATAATTATACAAACAAATATATACATGTATGTTACAAACAAAATAACAAGATCAAAGAAAAAAATTCAAAAGAATTTGGTCATTAATAATACACATAACTGACATACTATAAAAATGTCGCATGTAGTTTAATAATCTTATGAATTTGCAAAGTGGTTGGATGCAGCATTCAAGAAATGAAATTTCACATAGGAAATATAGAAAAGATCAAGTACACTTATAAAATGTGTCTGTTTTCACACTAAAAGAATCAGCAATAATTCAGTTTAAAATATAACAATGGACCCCCAGCATTAATTAACAAATACATGGAATACTGAAACAACGGTAAATATTAGATTAAAGATATGAACTATTGATCACTTTAATGAGAATCAATTCTATGAAACTCAGTGCATCATTTCTATGATAAGTTGAAACTGACTATAAATTCCTTAAATGTCAGCGTGAGAAAAATGAACGATGCCATTAAATTTTATTCAAAGATATTTTTTGTATTTTGTGTTAGCAAGTATAATTTTTTGTCAATTTAAACTTCTGTTTTTAAATTATTCAGATATATTGTGCCATTATGAATTGCATATCATTGCAATAATGTTCGCATTTTCCAGCGGTATTCGTTGACCGTTTTGTATGAAGTAAAGAGTAACACCCCTGAATTCAGAATAAACCTTCCCCTTGAAATGTTGCATGTCTTTTATTGATCAGCCACGGGAGTAGCTTATAAATACTTTGTACTGTTTTGTTGAATATTTACCATGTAACTTGTTGGACTGATTTAATGAATTTTGTCATAAACCTGCCTTTTAATAGGTTTTCTTTTATAAAAATGGAATGTGGACGTTCAGTTTTTTATAGAAAAAAGATACCTCCAATCTGACAGCTGTGCGGGAAAATGACGTCACTCTATTGCATTATGGAACATTTTGGTAAAATTTACCCTAGTAAATTTACCGCCTTGGTAATTTCTTTTATACAACGTATTTACCGCCATGGTAATATTACCACAAAATTTACCGGTGGTTTTACTTACCGAGGTAATTATTTACCATTGTTTATACAATTGGCTGCAGAGTGGTACATTGCTCTGGTCATGATTAAGACATGCGACTCTGATGTAGTCGTGAACATTCTATCTAAACTAGCCAGCATTCCAATGACAAATGAAGTATTCATATAATTTGTTATAGGGAGGAACCATCTAAGTAATTTACAACACATACTATTACAACTACTTTTGGCCTACCACAGAACCATCATTGACCTAATGCATGCGTTCACGGGAAGTGACGCAACGTCCGTCATTGCAGGCACCGGTATGAAGACAGCATGGGAACGTGTATTTCCGGATGATGCATTCTCGTTACTCCCTGCTGCCCCTCCAAATATGCTTGTCAGCACAATTGAAGTTCTAGAGAAGTATGTTGTTCTTTTGTACGACAAAACATGTCAACAGACTGGGGTAATTGAGACAAGACAGCATCTCTTTAAACATCAATCTGGAGCATTGGAAAATATCCCTCCAACTGAGGCAGCCCTGAAACTGCATATATTACGAACAGCCTAACAAGCAGAGCATGTCTGGGCTTATCACTACAAACAATATCCTTATAACAAGTGCTGTAAACTGGGGATGACACCGAAGTGATGGATCATGGACACAGAAATGGACCACAATTGGTCAGGCATAAGACATGTATAATATCCTGATGCACTGAAAGTGTCGCAAGGCATGCATGTGTTTGTGCAAATGCAGCAAGGCTAGTCATCAGTACAAGGCCCTTTGCCGTTATAAAGGTATTTATTACCAAAAGTTACTGTAAATGTGTAAATTTGATAGTGATATAAAACTTTATTCATGATTCTCATGTGAGAAGAAAACAATGCCATATGTATGAAAACCCTTAGTATTCTTTGTTTTCATACACTAACTTGTAATATCATTCGTATGGGACATGTATAGTATTCCACATTGTGGAATTCCACACTGCTGTAGTAATACAAATTCTTTAATTGTTATAACAAATAATACATATGTGGGTTGATTGGTTGGCACAATTCAAACAGTCGTTTCTATTTTTACTACTGACAATGATTCACAAGTTAAGTATAAAACTGCCATGTCAAAGTCATCACGACCGTTACTAAAAACAGCTTCCGATCAATGTCTGGTCAATCATTTATTGTAGCGAAATTGTCAAGGTCATTGACATCTTTATCAGAGATAAGGTTTCAACACAATGTAAACAGTATAATTGGTAATATGGTCTGGAAACGTGGTTATGATAAAGTGACCAGAATATTAATGACCCTGTTGACCCTTCGTAATAACAAAATGACACTGAACTCGTCAAATTAGATGAATACTACTTATTCATCCAGGAAATAAACATGGAAATAATACAAATAATAATCAAGTAAATATACACAAATAGTATGTGTAAATGAAGCATGAAACTTTTTTGTTACACAGTGGCAGATTTCACGTTTTGGTGACCAAAAAGTTCCCGGCGAATATTGATTTTTAAAATTTATTGCAGATTTGTGATTTTAATCTTTTACAGCAATTCCTTTTCTATCATATTTTAGAACATTTGCAATGATTTATTCATGCAATTTTATAAAAAAAAGAATTTTGTATCACCATACCATTTGTGCTAGTGTTATAATATTGCCGGTAAAAACTTGTTTTTTATAAATATTTTGATCCAAAGAAGTATTTTGTCTTGCACTAAATGATTCATTTATTTATAAAACAGATTGTATAGACAAGAATTAAAGATTGTTTTGTTTTTCTCAAATAAATTTAGTGAAACAAACCCAAATTGGACAACAAGACAGAAAATATTTTCTGCAAACATTGGTTTTCTTTTTATATCAGATCAGATAAGCTATAAACATAAATGTTTTGTTGTGGTGATTTAAATGTCTCTAGTATGGTGCAATTATCATTACCTTTGATATTAAACATATATATTATAAATTGCTAATTGCGAGTATGTGCTAGTGTTACCAGACAATGAGTAACATTAGCAGTATGTCACATTAGCAGTTGGACAGAATGTTTCACAACAAAATAAAATACAGATCTACCACAGACTCTTTGAGCTTGATACAGTATAAAACAAACTATATAAATGATTGATAAACACAGTCAATTGATAATCACATAAAAATCATAATAATCATACAAGATTGACGAAGATGCAGTGTGACAGACGTACACATTTTATGAGCTTCTACAGTTGAAAAAAGTTTCTTTGACTCTTCATTTAGTTTAAATACTGTTATAATGTTTTACTCATTTGAGATTTTAATAACCTGTTGTTACAATATAATTCTATTGCTTCTCATATAGTTCCTACTAGTTTTATTCATGTTGATTTATAAATACACTGTTGACCTAAGTTTATATGGTGTCAGACTGAATGACGAATCCTGGAAACACTGTTCCCGCAGAAGTTTGATTAAACAATCTCGTAAAAAAATATACAAATCTGGATGGAATAACTTCCAATACGAAAAACCAACAATAGAACTAAAGATCAGACTGTTGTGTGTGTTAAAGGCCTAGTTTAAGCCATTTAAAAGTGACCCTCCCCCTTTTAAGGCCTAATTTAAGGAATATTTGGCATGATAATTCCCTGCTGTGCATCTCCTTCTAATCACACTGGTTTGACAGTAGGGGCCAATTTCGTGTGTTTACCGGTAGGTTTATCGGCTCATGGCCATTAAGGGTCCATTTCTATCTTAAAATATCCCATACTGCGCAGCAGGATACTCAGATCGGAGATCTGATAAGACAATTAGGCAATTATGCACCAATCAATTGTAACCACGGCCCCCCAGGTCCGGGGGTATACTGGGGATAGCCGGGGAAAAGGGCCGTGTTTTTACTTTCCAGGTGGCCCCGCATGGCCGTGTGAGTGCGGTGGTTTTGTCTTAGTGTCAAATTTAGCGGAGATATTTACTTATACAGAGTCTCTGGGTGCGGGGGGGTGGGCATTTGGCCAGGGTTTTACCAACAGTTCGTCACCGCAGGGCGGGGATTTTACCCGGGGTTTGCTGGACTAAAAGTCAAAGTTCCCGCTATTCCCTGGACCCGGGGGAGGGGGGCGTGGTTACAATTGACTGGTGCATTAGATTAAGATCAATTTACAGAGGTTGTGTACAAATACACAGTGTCATAAGAAGAGATTGATCAGAAATCTTTGCCCGGAACTGTATATGCCTACAGAGTGACATGGACACTGATCAAAAGATCTTATCATAAAAAAGCAAACAAACATTACATACTTTCTGTTGGGATATGAGAGTGTTCTAAGTTATATATGTCTGCCTCTAACACAAGAAGTTATGGGTTTGGTTTGATCCCCACCAGGGTAATTTCTCATTGCCTCACAAAACTAACACAATGCATAATGTTTTCTATCAAGGGAGCAGATTTGAGAGATTAAATTCACAGAGCTGTCTTCACAATCTTACAAACTAAAACAAAACACTCGAATGTAAATGCCATAAATTCAAACATTTTAAATTTTTAGCAACAGATCATTTTAGATACTACTTTTACTAACACTTCTTATTGTTTCGCTACATTCAAAAAACCTTTTTGTTTGAAATACTACAAGAATACAACGTCAATTTATTATCTGTAAATCTATTCATCATACTCCTTCCACATAAAACAACATTTAGTTCGTTAACTTGTGCCACAATACCACTGGTCATAATGCACCAGTCAATTGTAACCACACACCCTAGGTCCAGGGGTGGGGTTCAGGGAAAATAGAAAGGGTCTTATCAGATCTCCAGGAGTGGGGTTCAGGGAAAATAGTCTCATCAGATCTCCAATCTGATAAGACCTGCTGTGCAGTTTTCAATGTTTTATTATGAAAATGGACCTAAACTAGGCCTTTAACTAATTTTTTTTTATTGTATATATATATATATATATATATATTTATATAAATATATATATACATATATATATATATAAAAATATATATATATATAGAACACGACATAATAATGGTCATAGTTTAATCATTTCATAATTTTACCCAAATATCCACTGCCGATGTTCATATATCGATGTTTTTCAATATTCCTTTGTCCACTTCTTTAATACTGAATATTGTTTCAATTGATATAGGACTGGATTAACTTTAGAAAACAATTGCCCCTTAAAACAAAATGAAATACACAATTTTGAAATATTTATATTGTTGGCTTACCCAATAAAAACATTTTGTGGAAGGTCATTAACTATGTATCTCTCTGCACTTGCAGTAAAGCGTGAAAATTAAATTGCATTAGACGTAAAAATGTAGTATATAACGTAATAATATATGTCATGCGTAGGCTGAGTATGAGTTGTGCTTTGTGTTCTGTTATAATTCATAGTTTTAATCACGGTGAAATCTATCACTAAGCTGTCATTAAATATGATGTTGTCATTTTCATTCACGTAGAACCTTTTCATTAAATGTTTTGTATTTACTCTTGTCTAGTCCTTTGTGTAGATAAATCTTGACGTTTATATTGTATTACACGCAAGGTGTTATGACGTCATTGTTCATTTCAATATTGCGCTCCAATTGGATTAGTGCGACGTCATTTAACAAATGAAATACGACGTTACAAAATCCGCTATTCCTTCATACAAGCGTTTGTTGTCGATTAAATTTCTCTTTGAACAAATACTCAATTACAGGAGGTACTGCTAGTTTGGAATCGTAAAGCATAATGATATAAAATGTTAATATAAGTATTGATCGCATTTTTATTGCGTGTATGCTGTATGAACGCAGTAGGGCAATGAATAATTATTTAGAATGTTAATTTAAGTATTGATCGCATTTTGTTCTTGCGTTTGTGCTGTATAAACGCATTAGGATAAGCGAGCAAATGACCAAGAAGCGCTAGCGTGCTTCATTGAATTTGCTCGCCTGCCCTGCTGCATTCATACAGCATAAATACAAGAAAAAATGCCACCTATCCTTAAATGAACACCAATGCTCGAAGATATTGAATAACAAACAGGTCATAATAAGGAGAGTAATATTACTGGGTTCTGTTCTGTCATTGGACTGGGAAAAATTGTGAAGATTTATTTTGAAATTCTTTAATTATCTTAGGTGTTCAGGAGAAGAAAGAAAGCAGCAGCTGTCCAGCATTGCTCTATGTACGACTAAGTGTGACCTTGACATTAAAGGTATGTTATCTGAACGTTCCACCGATGTGCTAAATATTTGTAACAAATTACTTTGGGATCATTTGATCGGTTGATGCAATCCGAATGCCAATGACCCCTTTAGTAATTAGGCATAAACCTTAAAGATACGGGTCCGGATCACCCACTCTAAAATTAGCCTCAATGTGGTGAAAATATCACCATTATATTTTTAAATCCTTCGAGTGATGTCAAGAGGAATCATAAGTGGTCGGATGGAAAATATGGTAACTCTCTGGGTAGCATAGACACGCTTAGAAATACAACTTTTGCTATGGGACATGAATCAAAAACATGTTTTGGTCGACGTCATAAGAGTTTTGTCCCGTTCAACAATAACGCTTGATGTGTGAACATTATCTAGCATCGATCAGGAAGAAAAAATCGTAACAGGGGACCATTACAAAATAGCTGAGATCAATTTTTATGTTCATTAACTCTAAATGAAATGACTCGTTGCATTGTAAACACCAATGAAAATCTAATATAATGTGTTTACAATATTTGTTATACATCGCTTAACTATGGAATTGTTTGACCAAAATATGACTTCTACTCGCAATCAGCCATTTGAACCAACCCCTAGTCTGAAATATGAGTTATATTATGTTAACATTTGCATTGAGATGGTTTAAAATATTTACTTCCCGATTTAAATTGCTACTTCAATGTTGACAGGTCATATTCCAGATTTAAGATATCATTAATAGTGTATGCTTGAGAAAGGATTTTTTTTGCGATAAACATTTTGTTTGTGAGAGCTTTTTTTACTTCGTTATTGCTTATCATTTGAAAATGAGTAGCGGAAAATCGAGCCAACAAATAATAAGTTATTGAGAGATTAAATAATGTAATTTGGTTTCAATAAAATATTTTTTTGCCGTCCGTTTCAAGAATTAATTTCAACCGAATTTGGTACGGTAAACTACATATGCACTTCAATATAATTTTACAGGTGCCGATATTCAAACTCCACACGCTAGATTCATAAATGCTTCATGTGAACAAAAACTAACTGAAAAACACATTAATTCAACAATTATGCTTAAGCTATAATTACGTTATTGCCACGTTGATGTAGATACAGGAAATGCATGTTAGTTACTATGCTATTGTTACACACACACACACACACACACACACACACACACACACACACACACACACACACACACACACACACAAATATATATATATATATATTAGGGATGGCAACGAGTAGTAAAATTAATACTCGAGTACTCGGACGATCGTTCGATCGAGTACTCGGGTACTCGATTACTCGGAAAAATTGAATATGTGTTCGCAAAGACAAGATTGTGCATACATGTATCGTTAATGACGTATATTGTGCGTTGGTCGTATTATTGGTCATTTTCACCTTTAAAGTAAACTTTCATTACGTATTTTTACTATTTTAACAAAAAATGATATAAAAAGAAACAAATGCTGTTTCAGGCTTTTAATTTGTCTTATTCGTTTCATTTTATACAAGTATGCACTGCAGGAATGAACAACAATCAGAATTGCAATGAACGAAAATTAATAGCATACATAAAAATAGTGAACGAAATTCAATACGAAGTTCAGTTGTTGAATTGTTTACTCTACAATTTTTATTTTTTTTAAATGATAGTTTTTCGTACTGTGTAATTGTTGTTTACCTCATTAATATTCATAATTCTTGATTTAAAATATCAACCAATCAATTGTGATAATCATTGCAAAAATAGTTAAAATACGCCCATTAAGAAATCATTTCTCGTAAACAGTCGATATTCTTTCGCTCGTTAGCATCCATTGTTTGGTGGAAGGTCTCTAATTAGTATACAAAAGAATTGTGTAGGTGAAAGTACCGCTGACAGTTTGCAACTATCACAACTACTGTCAACTAATTGATTGAGGTCAATTGTGTACACAGCGGTGATCAGAGGGACCGTAAATTGTCCTCTTGGCAACTAACCAGATGTTTTTGATTTTTTTCCGAGTACTCGAGTAGTGATTTGATACTCGAGTACTCGGACGTTCGATCGAGTACTCGGGTACTCGTTGCCATCCCTAATATATATATATATATATATATATATATATATATATATATATATATATATATATATATATATATATATATATATATATATATATATATATATATATATATATATATATATATATATGTGATACAGTAAATGCATGTTAGTTACTATGCTATTGTCACACACACACACACACACACACATACACACACACACACACACACAAACTGTATTTTGTCTAATTGATTTGAATGCTTCGTGAATAAATGTCGTCTATATTTTTAGTCGTGTTCTATATATTCAAATCAATTAGACAAAATACAGTTTTGACATACAGCCAGCGTAATGATTATTACAACAAGTAAAATCCTGACTACTCTACAAATACGCAAGCAAAACCAACAACATCACAAACAGATGATATGCAATGTTTAATCTTTGGATTACCAAAATGTGTACACCATTAGATCTTAAAATAAAATATAATTTGCAATCAGGATGGCATCACGTTGCTTTGTCTTTCGGCATTAAATCTTCTAATGCAAATAACAACTCAATACGTATGAAAAAAACATGGTACCTGCTGACTCAACAAAATTCTACATTCATAACAATAAAATGTGATGTTTTGATTAAGATTAAAATTTTAAAACAGGAATTATGAACTTAAAAGAAGTAAAAGGCTCTTTAAATGATAGAGCACAAAATGGACATGTATTTAACATTAAACAACGACATAAAAAACCGCAACTGCATACATTCATATTTGATATTAGGGCAAAAGGAATGTGTCTACATGCATTCTCATGTCGTTTGATAAACAGCTTATTACATGCCAAACAAGTACCAAAATGTTAACCTCTATAATTCGATGATAAGGTATTCAAACATTGTATTTTAATATAAAACCTTTTAAGTTGCGGTAAACCTGCCAAAATAAACCTTGATTGAATAAGCATTTTCCATAGCTTCTTTCTATCGAGGGAAATCCCCGCTAACAATCCTACAAGCACAAGCAATTGAATTTCAACAGTCCACAATGAATGCGTAGTCTACTACAGATGGTAAGCATATCAAACTTCTTTTTGAATGATATAAACAGGGCAAATTGACCAAATATACAATTTTTGTACATTAAATATCCTTAAACGCATGCAGTGCATAAATAAATGTAACATAATTATTCAGAATATAAAAAGGGCATTCCATTTTAACCCATGCATAACAACATGGAAACATTTGTTTCGTATAAATATGCACGTTTATACAGATATGACTTCATTCAAGTCAGATAAGGGCGTTATACATCTGTCAAGTTCACTTCGAGGGCATAACGAAAGACTGACAACTCATTTTATTTGTTTATGATATACAACTGTCTAGCGCAATGAACTCTAAGTATGTCACACTGTATACTGGTTATCAATATGAGTTATACATTTAAATTGTGTCTTGATGTCGGTTTAAAACATCCAAACCATAATAAGTATTATCCCTATCACTGGTTACCACGAGCGGATCCGGGGGGGGGGGGCGCACCCGACGCCCCCCCCCCCCCCCGATATCGTCAAAGTTTACTTTTCATTTCAAAAAAAGGAGAAACATGTAATAAAATGCGCCCAAAATGCACCATTTCGGACTAGAAATTGTTCAAATTTTCTTGAGGGAGTAACCCCAACCCCCCTGCAAACCCTTTAAACCAAGTAATTTCGGTTCTGAGGGAGGGGCGCTTTTCAAAAGGTTACGCGCCTAATTGACGCCCCATGTAACGTGTATTCCTGGATCCACCCCTGGTTACAGCACAGCATTTGAAATGTCATACACTCATAAGGGCCAATATTTACTACAATGCAAATGATTTCAAGTGTTATGTTAGGTTAAATGTTTGACCACACTTTAGCTACCTTTTCTATTCATTAGCTTGTGTCTATAGTTTTTCATATAAATATTAAAGGCAAAATGATCAAACCTTACAGACGATCAATACAAGACATACATTCCATGCCACAAAGAGAGATGCCACAAATTTTACAACATGAAGTTTATCAATAAAAACCAGCATTTCCGCTTTAAGAAGGAAGACAAGGATATTTTTGTAAAAACTTAGCATATTCAAAAGTTTTATGTTCGGGACTGTCATGATTATCATAATGCAATTATCATCATGACAGTGAACAATCACTGCTGGCATTTATTGATTAGAGGCAAGTAAAGACAAAATATTAAAATATGACAAATGAAGAGTGGCCTAGACCTTTGCCTATAGACATGAAATTTTCTATGCCCAGTTCTATTTTATCTTTTAATGTTCTTAAGTTTTAATTAATGATAAACCAAGGTTGAGATCCCGGGGCTCCACCGTTTATCAGTTATTGATCGGAAACTGTTGTCATGTCAAGTAACCAAGACCATGACCTTTCATCCACTTAAATGAAAACCGATAGGGTTCATCTACTGGTCATTTCAAACATGCCTACCAAGTTAAAGTTCCCTGGGCCCTAGTGCTCGTCAGTAATTAATCGGAAACGGATTTCCATCTCAAGGTCAACACGACATCGACCGTTGACAAACTTGCCCCCCCCCAGTAACCAGTGCTCATCTGCTGGTAATGCCAAATTTGCCTACCAACTTTGAGATCCCTTGGCATAAGCATTTGCAAGTATTTGATCGAAAAGCGCAGGGGGGGGGGGGGTAGAGAAATGACGGACAGCTGGTCAAATTGCTTTATGATTTTACACATTTTAACCTAGTAAATTATATATAAAATTCATAAAGGGCAAGCTATACTCCTCATATATAATAAAAGACAAACACTGAACAGTTTTGAATTTAATTATTATTTGATCTCACGTTGAGAATAGGTTCTAATGACAACCAGCGAGGTAATATGACTGGTCAAAAGTGTAGTATAAGTGATCAGTATAATCTGCATGAATTATCTCAACTTGCAGTTTAATTTCATCTCCATTTGAAGAAGGGGCTTTGTATGTCACCCCAACTGTCATTCTACCAGCCGACTTTGTACCGCAAATGCTGCACCCAGTAGTATCTGTTTCACTGTAAGACTGGATGTCTGCGTTACTAGCATCTAGCAACTCGGCCTGGTTGGCCTAAAATATAAATAAGACTGCAATAAGACATGCCATTATTATTAAAATAAAATATAATTATCAGAATCATCAATTTTAGAGTGCATCAATTACTTTTTATTTAATATTTTATTCGCAACCTTTTCTATTGGTCAATTGAATTTACACTAGATCTAGTTATATGCTCTTGCGAATAAGATTTGCTAGACGACAACATGAACAAAAGTTCTTGTTTGTTTGACACAGTTTGTCCTCATAGAAATACTTTGTATGTCGAAAAAATCATTGAAATATTGTCAATATCTTGGCGACAGCGTGCAAAAACTATTATTGGCCAAAATTTAACAAAAAAATATCTTAAAAAAGATACTCGGCCGTGGTAGACAAGTGTCCTAAGAGTTTGAATGATTGAGATATTGTTTTCGATTTATATGTTGTTTGGTATTTCCTGAGTCAGTGCAGTTTTTTTATAGGAATATCATAACCGTACAAAAAAATAACTGAGTTTTGCAAAGTTTGACTAAGTATGTGTTATATTTTACCGCTAAAAAGGTAACATGTGCTGTATTGTAAGATTTAGTGCAGGGCATCAATATATGACCAACAGGAACAGAGTTTTTGAGAACATTCGTTGAAACTATAACGAACGACAAAAAAGATAGTTAGCCTGTTTCCTTTTGCAATAATAAATATGAAACACACTAATATTACATTAAAACCTCTTTTAACTACTTTCATTTCACTAGTAAGAATGTCCTTCTTTATCTTTATAGTCAGCAGTATCCCCCTATTTCTATATCGTCAGCTCATCGGTCAGCATTTTAGTGCGACACAAAATAAGTTAAGTAGGTCTCAACGCAAGGAAGGAAAACAAAGCAGTACTGTAATACACTAAAATCAATCAAGTCCGACAACAGTGTGTATACATACTATTTTTAGCATATAACGCGTTGTGTTTACCCTTAAAGTGACACTCTTATTCAAAATCAATACATACACACGTATAACAAACATACATTTTGACTGATAAACCTTTAACTACGTACTAAATAATAAATTTATGGAAAATATTAATTACTGATGTCAAGATTATAACCGTGTATTTTATAACAGAAAGCGCAAAAATATTTACTGTTGTCTACCATACTTTTATAAGATAGAGATACCGTGCTGTATGCTCATTTCTTTCAAATTCAAGTCGGTAACCTTCATAGGAACCATTGTTTTCGACATTTATACATCCATTTTGGAATATTAAAACAATATTATTAGTTGTGGTAAATCTTATTTTGGAGTAAAAGTGCATCTTAAAAAGGTGATCTGTCTAACTTTTCTGAAAAAAAATCGTTCGCGTGGTAGAAAATTCGATCAAGTTTTAAACATATCTGAAGTGCTCGTTTCCGATACGCCACAAGATTAGACTTTTGGTCTAAGTTTAAGATGACCTTAAGTCTTAATTGTATTCGGCTCATTTCCGTGAATTTAACATATATTAACATATATTATAAGTGTAGCGATCACATTTGAGGTAGGGACGCGGGTGTTGCATGCAAAAAATGTTAAGTAATTTATAAATCCCTCTCTGCATGGCAAAGTTACATTCCGCACACGACTAACTATACCCTATGTGCATATATGCAGCATTCAATGATTAACTTTAAGTGTGACCTTTGACTTTCAGGTCGAGTCTTGGGTCTTGAACGAGACACGTAGTCAATATTTACCAATCATGTTTGCCAATTCATTTTTAATAGCCCTCTGTGCATGACAAAGTTACAGCCCAAGCACGACCAATTATTCTATATTAGCATTTAAGCAGCTGTCTAAGGTTATAGACTGTAAATGTGACCTTGACATTTGAGATGGGGACCTGGGCCTTGCACACGACACATCATTTTTATGAACCAAAGACATGTGCCGATCTCACAGCCCATGAAAACGTTACAGCTCGGACACAACTGTTCTCTATGTGCATGGATGCAGGATCCCATAATGATAAAACTCCACGTGTGACTTTGAACTTTGAGGAAGTTGCGTTGATTTTGCACGCGACATGTCTTCATTATTTACCAAGCACAAGCGCCAATATATTTAAAATGTTAAATTTTCTATGTTTTTTTCATCTGAACTAGGACTCAAATGGCAATAAAGCATTAGGTCGTGCAGTTCTACACATCTTGGCATATTTGTTATATTATCGCAGTTCATTTTGCATCAAATTCGAAACTTTTGCGCCCTCTAATCTATGTAGACGACTCGTTGTTTTAAAAAAAGTAGATGCAAGTTGTCGAAATCAGAGTATCGGTACAACTTGATTAACCAGATACGATATATACAATTAACAGTGATAATTAACCTGAAATAACGAAGTCAAATTCATTTCTTTCAAAATATTACACTTTTGAAGCAAAACAGTTTCATCCATATATATTTCTTTTTTTTAAATCAAACCAAACACCGATAATTATTTCAGCCATGCAATAATACAAATTACACGAACATGCAACTTTGGCAATCGTTCTCAATTGGGTCAAAGCTGTTTCGCATTTTGCCATCGAATAGTGAAAACAGTAAGAAGACATTTACAAAAAAATAATTTCATCTACAAATTTATTATATGCCTATCAAATTCCTTTTCCATATCCAACAGTGAAAATACAACACGCCGTATTGTAAAATCCGTATAATGATACTGTCGTTTTCTGATTCCGTATCATGCGTGTAACGTGTTTTATCTCAAAACTCCTTTCGCGTTGCTAAAAATAGCGTCACCAAAAAACCTGGTAAAACCTGTAAACTTTAAAATACATTCAATTATCTAACTTAACTCACGGTCCAGAACCATGTAAATATTCAGGAACATGGTTCTTTGACATGTTCTTCAAAGAACCATGAGGGTAAGCACGAAGCAGAGAACACTTCCAATCTATCTAGACAGCTACTTCAGTGAACTAGTTAATTGCCTTTTTGAAGTTCATAAATTGTTGCATTATCCATGTGTATTATCATCAATATGAGCAGCTCGAAAATGCAAAGACAAAGGCGAATTTGCGTCATCGATAGAAATAGCGGTTGACTCACGAACATCCCTCAATTTTGCATATCATGATCGTCAAAAAATCCCACAAAAATTTGCTTTGTTAAAAATGGCCGCGTTACAGAACAGAACATAACAGAAATATTATTCGACTTAAGCATAAAAAGCTCATCGTTACGTCTTACGGCCTGTTCAATCAGTCTTACTAAATTCGATTTATAGCACTAGCCCAGATTTCTTTTCTTTTATGTAAATCACAAATCAGTACAGTGTACAAACCTGACAAATAGGTATAGAGTGCAGTTTTGATCACTGCTGTCAAATCCCTCAAAAGCACGACCATTAACTTTTTAAGCCAGTTTTTTAAATTCAATTTTGTATTTATTTCAGTAATATATAGTTGAGTATTTCACTTAACAACGCTTTGATTCGAATGTCACTAGTGTTATGCAAGCATAATTTTCTGATAAGGTTTACTCAATCAAATCAATCTCGAATATATCGGACAGAATTAATTTATCGGAAATGTTGATGTGATATTCATTTTATTTTATATAATCCAGCTTGGAACAAAACTATTTGTTTCAGCGATTTCTTTTCCGTTTTGTTTTGGTTTGCTTTGCTGGTAATTGTATGTCTTATATATTATCTTATATAAATAGGTGCATTGCTACTTGTTTGACCATACAAACTGGCTTGTACTGCGACATGTCATTCCGCTTTGTTCGTGGTTAACTTTTTACATTTAAACAATATAACAAATGAATCAACCATTTCCGTTTAAAGTGACACTCTTATTTAAAATCAATACATACACATGTATAACAAACATAAATATTGAGTGATAAACCTTCAACTATTTACTAAATAATGCATTTATGGAAAATATTCATTACTGTTAACAAGTTTATAACCCTGTGTTTAATAGCTAAAAACGCAAAAATATTAAATTATTGATGAATGCTAAAATATTTACTGTGATCTACTATCGTCTCATAAGGTAGAAATATCGTGGTTTCTGCACCTTTCTTTCAAATTAAATGCAGTATCCTTCATAAGAACAATTGTTTTCGCCATTTATCAATCCTTTTTGGTAAATTAAAACAATTGTATTAAATATGGTCAATCTTATTTAGGAGTAAAAGTGCATCTTTAAGTTGTGATACCCAATTATGTGAAGGTTTCGTGCCTGGTTACCAAATAATTTAGTTAGATATATTTTGAAAAAAAAATCCATGAGTAGAAAGTGAAGTGAGCATCAGCACATATATAGAAGAATGATATACTGAGACATTGCAAAACATGTAAAAATAATGAAAAAAAATCAGAACAAAAATTATGCGAAACACAAATTAAAAACCTTGAAGCTTTGCAAAAACAAATATTGCACCCCCTCAATATTGATAGAAATAGATGGACGTTAAGTGGTCGTTCACCTAAAAGTGTTTTACTGTAAAAGTACACATGGTTGATAGTGTACGATATTTTCCAAAAACATTATGTTGTCTTGCATATTATGGTATCAGAGATACTTAGATATGTTTTTCGTGAGGAATCAGTTGTAGATTTCAATTTAAGTCTATAAATAGTCTGGTCATCTGCAATGCCGATGTCAAATTTGTTTTTGAATGTTCGCCAAAAGTACAACATCACAAAGGACATACAATATACAACATGCAAACCGAAATCAGTGGCATACAATGGGCTAGGTATTATGATGTTTATCTTCGTTAAGAATGAACTCCATGGCAGTGAAATTATATAAATAAAGGCATTTATCAATCGACCACCGATAATCGTTATATTAATACGGATATTTTATGTTTGGCCCTATGTACTAAGAGTAAGTTATCAAAATGCATGTTCCAAGTAAACCATGAAGACCCTAAATTGTTCTACTATCCACAATCCACTGCTTACACTCTAATGTATTCTCAATTATTTTTTTTTAAATCCTACCTTAACCAACCACACATTTTTATTCCGTAAGCTATGTCTTAGATTGTATAGGAGACATCTTTAATTAAGGTCAAGGTCATATAAATCTATTAAAAATGAACGGAAATAATTCATACAATATATTTCAATGTTTTACCTTATTCACAAAAATCTTGTACCAGTTGATTGTTATAGCGTCTGAACTTGTAGGAAATATGCAATGTGTTGTAATACTGACATTTCCATCCGTGTTTGCAGTAGGTTCTTGTGGATTCAAAACAACAGTTGAATTATCTACACTGAAGTCTGAAAACAAAGCAGGAGGAGTGTAATATTATCAATCTAGTATAGGGTTTTAGCTGGATTTAAAAAGGTTGCTGGAGAAAAAGGACAAAATGCTAGTAAGAAAGAAAATTGCACATCTTATCAAGATGAGAAAAAAATAAATTTTACTATTTTAATCGACATTATTTCAAGTTCAATTCCAAATTTTATCATTTGTAAAATTATAGCAAGTTTGATATCAAATCGAACGATGACTTTGTTTATCATTCCCATTTAAGTATTTGAAGGTAGAAAGGTACAGATGCTAGTATCCACGAAGGCAGAAGGGTGTTACTACAAAGGGTCAGGGTCCAGCACCATACTACAGCATTGCTTAAACCCTTTATCTGAATAAATATAGACCAGTTTTGGAGAAAGGAAAAGACGATTAAAGCCATCACATGATGTGATAATGACTCTGAATTATAGCGTAAGTGACGGAGGGAGAACTTTGGAGGCATGCTGAAAGTAAATTGAGGCAACTCTGCAAATATTGGCCATACAGTTAAAGTGTTGCTCTTAAATCATCAATATTTTAATTGAGACGGTATCCTATTCTTTTCCTATTACTATTTGTAATAATGTGACTTCTTTGTATCGTTTCGTAGCATAATTTACAAATGTTTTTATGTGTTGATATATCAAACCAAGAGATGTTTGTCAAACATAATGCTTTCTAAACGCCGCTTTCATAAATTTGTGGTTGATTGATAAAAGTAGTTTAAAAAAAAATGCATTTATTATTCATGGTTACATGATTTTTTGTTTGAAAGTGAAGACAAACCTTCAAATTTAGAACTTCGATAAAAAGTGCATGAATCTGTTGAGTATGACCTTGATTCCCAATACAGTAAGAGTAATCAACTTTTTAAGGGCATATTATCACTGAAGTTTCATGGTCATAAGTCAAACCATTTTCGAGTCATTGTGCGAGAAATGGTTGAACCTTTTCGTAACATGTTGACCTGAACCTTTGACGTTATGAACCAAACCGGAAAAAAGGGGTCATCTGCTGGTCAAGGAAAAACTAGCAGTAAAGTTTCACGGTCCTAGTTAAAATAATTGTTGTAATAGTGATTTTCACCTTAGTCCATTTGATCCCAATTTCAATCCAAATGTACAACAAGTTCCAATTTCCAGTTAATTTTTAACTCAAGCATCTGAACTGACTGACTGACATCAATCTATACAAAAATTGTTGTTTTTTATGAAACATTAACAAACAATCTTAATTAATATTTTGCTACAGAAAGCGTTACCAAAGTACGATTAATTGAAAGGGCATAAATATTCAAGCTTTAATTACCTGTTACTTCCATTGTAAATTCTGAGAGAAAGCCGGTGTTTCCTTCTTGGCATCCATATTTCATACAGTTTGTGTAATCAATAGAATTAATAGAGTATGAAAAGATTGCAGCTGGACTTGCAATGACTGATGAACACTCACTACAAGGAGGCAAACAGTCGTTGGTGGTAACTCCAGAGCATATTCCAATATTATTGCCATCTACAATCCAAACCATATTATTACCGCTGTCACTTGAGCAGTGAATAACAGAAGATAGGCCAACCTTTGTTGAAGTGTGACTAATTTGTAGCGTGTCTGAAAATAGCAAAGATGCATTTTAACAACAGTAACAAAAGGCATGAAGTTGCAACACTTGTAACATACTTCCGCAAATGTCGCCTGCATGAAGCTTGCTTTGTTTTGGAATGAAAAGTTATTAACTAGAACGATATTTGGAAAATCAAGTCCAATAACCCCATAGTAAATGTAGCGATCTCATTTGCTAACATACGTGTGCAATATATATGCTTATAAACATTGCAACTAAGTTTTGTAACGATTTGATAACAAATGCTTGAATAAAGGAGCAAACGAGGTGAATTTGGTCAAATTTTGACAATAAAAATAGGACACCCCTGAAGGATAAAGTGTGTTAAGGTTGTCAAGATATAATGCATATGAACATTTTGACCAAAATTGGTAATGATTGAATAAGAAACTGCTTTAGGGAAAGGAAAGTGGCCAAAGTTTGACAATTCATGGGCAAAAAGTCTGGAGTTTGATGTGGTTAATTTCAAAAACAGAGCTAACCCAAACGCTCACCTGTATTATTCAGACGAAAAGAGCATACGTTAAAACTTACTTTACTCGAATGTATGCGCCTAGTCAGCCATATGTGTAGTGTCTCTCGCAACACGCGAAGAAAGTTCATTTGCATTCCTTGAATAGACGTTTTACCAAACTATCTCGTCTCTGAAGACACTCGACTCTTATTTTTGACAAACATAATTTTGATACCAATTGCTTAAGTTATAGTTTATGATATAGTTTTTCATTGTTTAATCATCTAGCTGCATTGTTAAGTGACCAAGATTCATTGAAGTGAAAAGAGTGTTCCCATTCGAATAATTTAATAATGCATTTAAGAAGGTTTGTTTTGAATAGTCTAGAATTTTTTATGAATAGAAGTTGAAGAATATATAACATTCTTTTAATTTGAGATAAAGTGCATTGCACGTATCATAATAAACAAGGGTTTTATGCGGCAACGGTATTAGAGCCGGATTATTTTGTTGTTTTGACAAATGCAATTTTGCAACAGGATGTAAGTTTACAGGAATGGTGGTTATTGCTACTTTCACTACCATTTATTGCATTGTTTGGAGCGTTATGTAGGTATCATTATAATAACGAACAGCCTAGCCCGCACTTTAGATGCTTAACATTTAAGATAATCATCAACATTTATTGTCACTTCAGACGTGTTCGATGACATCAGACATATATACAGGGGACAAGCGGGAGTAGAATTCAGCGGTTGAACATAGAGTTGATGGCGTTAGATTGACGGAGGCCATATGTTCTTACAGATTGAAAATGTCTGCACTAGGCTTGAAATGGTCAATGATAAAACCACCAAGGGCTATCAGCATCATCAGTTGTAATTGGCTGAAAGTTGTTGGAGGAGGTTTAAGAAACCATTAACCTTAAGGTACACAGTAACTAGGAGTTTTGTGTTAGTAAAGCACCTATTAAGTTCACCAAAACTGGCCAAGATATCAAATTCAAACGCATCAATTGACATATACCAGGTCTATTATAGAACCAGAACATCAGCCCGGAGTAAACTAGCATGTCATGAAGTGTTTGTTAAAGTGTTTGTGCAGGGACTTGGTATTCAATCAGATGCCAGCGTCGTCCATTGTGTCATTGGAGGGACCGGCACCTGCCTGGCTTACCGCAGTTTCTGCTTTTTCTCAACCACCTGCTTATAAACTGATTTAGTGACGTGGTTCAGGGCAATATTCACCGTAAGTGTCTGAACTCTGTCCTGAAAAGACACAGCAACCAAAATAGTGTCCAAGGTTCAAGACCCATGAGGCTTCATTTGAAAGACTGGCATCAATGTTGACTACCACTAGGAAGTGGACGTACACCTTTATATGTAGCAGTTGCAGCATGTTCTGTGTCATCTGTCATGGCTGTACGCAATTGACCTATATCCTTTGTCAGAGGTTTTAAAAATCCAACTTTCTAGTACTTAGCGTTGAAAGAAGTCAACAACAAGTAAAACATGTAAAAAAAGGAAGTTAGGTACCAAATCTATTGTTGATGATGTTAAACATCGTTGATCAGGATCTTCAGCTACAGTAACCAAAGTGCAAAATGGATGTTCTCTATAGCAAACTAAATACTAAAACAATATTTAATGCAGGGTTTTACTAATATTTAATTTTATTTTGTAATTGGGCCGGAGTGTTAACATTTTAAAAACATATATATACCAATTTAATGACATGAACGTATTAATGTATTGGCAATGCAATGAGGTTGGTTTTGGGCATACACAATATTAACAAATTGAATATATTCGCTAAAATTAAAGTTTACAAGAATAATGTATATGTTAGCAAAACCTTGACATTTCGTACTATGACAGTTTCGAATGGATATTGATAAATATTCAATATATTCAATATATTAAGGCTATTTCATACCAATCATACCAATACCATTTCGATATTGTATACCCATTTGGAAAAAAATACTAAGGGCAATCCCTAGCCACTTGTATACATCCGTTGAACATTTGTACTACTTGGTTTCAAATATATCAATCATTGCACATTCATTCGTCGTGTTGAATGTGTATTTGTTCGTTATTTTAATTGATCGATCTTTTGTGCAATGACTTGTCTCATTATTTTGTATATTGATTTCTTCTCATTTTTTTAATAACGGTTTTTTCTCAATATTTTGTATTCTTATTTTCCCCTTACGTTTGTATTAAGTTTTTTTCACATTCAATTGTATAATGTCTTTTTCTCATTCTTTTATACATAATTATATATCTTTTATAAATTGTTATTTTAAAGTTTTGAGTCAGTTATACACTATTTGTATTAAAATTCACCTAAAAAAGAATGTCGACCGAAGAGAAAGTAAGATTTTTGTGTTGTCCTTGATATCGTCATTAGCGGTATTGTGAAAACTTAGACCTTCACCTTATATAAATAATGGAACATATCGTAAGCTGTGAAAATGTTATCTTTACCATGGATACATTTCAATATGTCTCAATAGGCAACATGACAAAGTACAGTTTCATGTTACCACCGGACTTTTGCAGTACTTTTGGTACTTTGATTAAGAAAACAACAAGTTTACTTACCAAAAAGATAAGCTGACAGTTCCAAGACCACGAGACACAAACAATATATCGTCATTGCTTTCATGGTGATCTGAAATGGAAATACAATACCAATATCACAAACAACATTACGTATTGGTCCTATGTGGTTGATAAACAACGAAATGTCCAAAAGAGCATACTATGATAGCTCTCCATTGTAATGAGATCCTGACAATATCCATTTTAATGCTTATAATGCTTATAAGTTTAAACGTTAAAGAAATGTAATGATATTGAAAAACTATATCCCTTTTAATAGGCATCTATGTTGTATATTAGTCTTGTATAAAATAGATCGAACTACATCTTTGTAACTATTGAAGATTATCATACTTTAAATAATGTGGCTGAATCTATTCTCATTAAAATAAAAGAATGATGAACAAATAAATTCGAACTGAAGATTTAAGTGTTTAGTCAATGACAACACATTTCAAGACCTAAATGACAAAACCAGTCCACCGGGGGATTTTGATGTGTTTTCGTTTTGGGGGAAACATTCTCCTATAAAGTCAAAAGGCGGGAGTACTTCTTAAGGGCTTATAGTCTGATCAATCCAGGTTGTGTTTAATGGCCTGGAGTGGCCCCAATTTCTCGAAACCTCTTAAGCTTAACAGGCTAAAGTCGCTTATTTCAATTAGCCCAAATACATTCTGAAAACTTTGATAAATGAAAAATGGTTTATTCTGATAATCATACAGAATTTTCGTACATAATTTCTAAAAAATCTCGAAGAAGTTAATATTACACATTTTATAGAACGACAAAAATAGTGCGATTAGCTTTATCCTTTCATAAGGGTCTTAAGAAGCTTCGAGAAAACGGGGCCAGTTGTTTGAAATATAGCCGAGTGAATAATTCCTGTCGTATTCTACAATATTACCCATTGCCTATATAAAGGTAATTCACTATTTCCGACCGTTTTACAAATAGTAATCAACATTACAATGTTTTGAACTGTTGACCGGTAAACAGTATGAACTGTTACCCGCGCGTGAGGCTACGTCATAGGTACGTCATGGGCATTTTACCGAGATTCTAAAAATAAACTGCATACCGTTTAAATCGCGAATTTCCGGTATTGGTTTTGTATCTTTAATTGGTTCACGGGGAATACCAAAGAAATTTCAAGCGCTCAACCGTCTATATATATGATCAAGATCATTACCAAACGTAAGCAAATCAATGTCAGACGTAAACAAACAATGTCGCGATTCGAAGATATTTCCGAGTTTGATATCAACAATTTGCTAAAAATACACGGGTGCGAAACCGTGGCTCCAGCTCTTTTAGGAGCTGTGTATTAAAAAGAGCCAATGACACTTCCGAGCTAGAGCAAAAGAACGGATATCATCGTAAAACGTAAGTATGACTCGTTATTTTATCAATATCACAATTATGAGGGATTATTTGAGAAATCAGGGAATGCAGTGCCATATAAATATGTTTAATCTTCATACGTATTTCGGTTATTTTGTAAACATATTGTTTATAGAGTTATAAAACCGATTCTCCCATCAAACAAATGCATGTTTACAAACGAAAGTAGAACATTTTCACCAATTTCAAGCTGAATTTCACTCAAGAGGCTTACATTTAAGATAAAACAGTATTATCGAGTGCTTTTATTGTGTCGGGAATAAAAATGACCGCCTGTTTACCGAAATAAGCATGTTTATACTCTTTTTCTGGGTTGAGCTGGAGCCAAATGTCAGGGAGCTGGAGCCAAAGCGTGTAGGCTGAGCCAATACGCTGTATAATAATGCACTCAACTCGGCATATTTGGAATATATGAAGTTCTGTATTTATACTGTATTAAGATATAGTTGTATTTTTTAAAATATATAATTATTTATGAATATTTAATGCAATTCATCTGATAATGGGCGTTGCAATCTCAGAAATGTCGATGGAGCTAAACTATCCTTTCACAACATCTATATAATTATATGGTTACTGTGTCTTGACTAGTTTTTTTACTCCAATCAGATTTCAAAATAAAATAATGTAGTGGATCAAAGAAAGTGTGTCATTTAACAAAGATTAGAAAGACGATTGAATACGTGTTATTTTTCTGTACATTTGATTAATATTTGCTATATATATATATATATATATATATATATATATATATATATATATATATATATATATATATATATATATATATATATATATATATATATATATATATATATATATATATATATATATATATATATATATTTCCTACAATAATTCATTGTTTCCTCGACCAGCAAGGTCGTAATACATCATACGTAAGCACGCGATGTTAAGCCAGTAAACATCAGTGTGTGTGGAGTCTTTCATTTAGGACATTGACAAAGTTAGTTGCTATACATTGTGGGTATAGTGATGGTACCCGATAGTAAAGCCACAACGCCAGACTTAAAACGAATCACTAACTGGTTTAAGTGTTCATTTTTGTCATTGAAAAACTAATGTATTTGTTTACATTACGGTTCAAAAGTTGTACATGGAAGTTCATCGCATTTTTTCTTTACCATCCGACTTTGATTAAAACACTTTTTATAATCCCTTAACCCTTTAAAGATGCAGATATTGTCAAGCTTAATCAATTTATCATAATATAACACAGCAGGGGTTTGCTTTATTATTACGATAACTAAAAGAAATGAACACCTTATAAGTATCCTCGTCCACTTTTATATATAACAAGAGCTGTCACAGAGACAGCGCGCTCGACATTTCCGCCGCTTTTCAGTGTAAGGATTGAAAAGTTTTGGTGAAACATGCATGGATCACTGTAAGATTAGATTTCAATGCAATACATGATGTGCTGAGATATTAACATAAATGTGGTTACATGCAAACTTTTGACCAGAATTTTTAAGTGTAATAATAAAGGGCAATTATTTGCATTAAATGCAAACTAGAGTTATCTGACTTGGTTAATTAAGTAGGTTGGATGGTTGAGTACCATTGTATCAAGTCTCAATGCAATACCTCAAGCAGTTGCTGAGATATTAACCTATGTGTGCTTGCAAGCAAAACCTTAACCAAGGGGTGACGCCGACGCCGACGCAGACGCAGACGCCGACGCTTGGGTGAGTGGTATAGCTCTCCTTATTCTTCGATTGGTCGAGCTTAAAATAAATGAATAAACATATATCTTACAGAACAAAATATATCCCAGTTTTTGCTTCACAGCTGACTTGGAACATATCGAGGAGTAATACATATAACATTGTTTTATTAAGTAATCTTTATTAATAAAGAATTTAGCGTTCGGAATTTGCCGATATTTCTCATCAAAACGTGCATTATTATACAGCGTATTGGCTCAGCCTCCACGCTTTGGCTCCAGCTCCCTGGCTTTTGGCTCCAGCTCAACCCAGAAAACGAGTATAAACATGCTTATTCCGGTAAACAGGCGGTCATTTTTATTCCCGACACAATAAAAGCACTCGATAATACTGTTTTATCTTAAATGTAAGCTTCTTGAGTGAAATTCAGCTGAAAATTGGTGAAAATGTTCTACTTTCGTTTGTAAACATGCATTTGTTTGATGGGAGAATCGGTTTTATAACTCTATAAACAATATGTTTACATAATAACTGAAATGCGTTTGGAGATTGAACATATTTATATGGCACTTCATTCCCCGATTTCTCAAATAAGCCCTCATAGTTGAGATATTAGATAAAATAACGAGTCATATTTACGTTTTACGATGATATCCGTTCTTTTGCTCTAGCTCGGAAGTGTCATTGGCTCTTTTTATACACAGCTCCTAAAAGAGCTGGAGCCACTGTTTCGCACCCTTGAAATAGAGACTCGTGTTTGTCTTTTTCGTGTTTGAACAAAAATATATAATCAGGTAATAAAACATGTTGAGGGACAACAGTTTTGACTGATACACAAATGCACACGGGACAACTGTATACTGATTTTATGAAAACAAAATACAACAATTTGAATCCTCAAGTACATCTGTTAGAAATGTGAATTGCAAAATATAGTCAGGACAGATGTAACACACTAAATAATGGACAAAACAACTTTGGAATTGGATGAAAAGAGATCAAACAATTGGTTTGTTTCTCTTTATTTTCTTAAACGTTTTTCGAATGATTTTATTTACAAGACAAGATTAACGTTCCATATTGTTTTAGACGGATGTCATCGATGTTTAAATCCAAAAAAACAAAAACATATTGTAATACGAAGTTATCCAAAGCAAAAACAACGATATCACATACGTTATGCCGAATATTGATACCTCAGCTTTTATTTTTATGTCTTATGCTAGACAAGGAATATCTTTAAAAACGATAAGCATCATAGATTATGTGATGCTTGCGCTAAAATAAAATGAAACCAACCCAACAACATAAGTTTACTGATTGTCGTAGAATCAATTTGTGACGTCATCCTTTGTTGTTTTTGTACTATATATTGTTTTTTTGGACAGCGTTCCGTACTTTATCTTAACTGTCCACTATTTGAAGAATTCTAATAATGGACAGTCATCGTTCAAATAATGGCGAAATAATAGTATGGTGTGTTAAACATACTGTAGAGTCAAGAAGTGTGTAAACAAACGTGTTTAGCATGTAAATGATATCAAATTTGGTAATACTATGCACTAATTAAAATAAAAACGACCTTAAATCCTTTTTAGTTAGGTTAAGTAAGTTTTGATATTTTTTATTTTTTTTTTATTTTTTATGTTGTAACAATAAATGCCCAAATGAAGATGTGACTGAGGTTTGCGTAAAACATCAGTTATTAAGATGTACTGCCTTGTACACAAAGATATCAATTGTATGTACGTTTTTGATAATTTTCTTGCTTATTGCAACATCTGGTGTCTAGTCAGTTCCCTAGCAGCCGCTTGAAAAGGAAAATGTTAAATATTTGTTGTATGTCCATTTAAGGGACTAGACACTAGATGATGCAAGAAGCAAGAAAATTATCAAAAACGTACATACAATTGATATCTTTGTGTACAAGGGAGTGCATCTTAATAACTGATGTATTACATCACTTTCGACAAATGCATCTTTCGAAGTTTTTGCGTATTTTTACATTCGAAAATATGCTTCGTTTGTCTTCCAAGTAAATGCCAGTTAATTTAAAAATGCATCGATATATGTAACTATACTAATCCATGTAATCTATGACTTCCACATGCAAAATGAACACACTATAAACTGAGAAACGACTATGCGTTATTTGTACACGGGTAAACTCAGGTGAGACAGCGACAAAATATTATTTTAGTCATTTAAATAGATGTATTATCGGCCCCATACTAGCTGGTTTAAAACAATCGTTTAAAGCGAATAATGCACAATGGTAACACATTTTGCACTAGTTATATATCCGTTTAGTTTTAAAGATGATTATTTAAACCAAAATAAGTATTTACAATTGTATAATTCATATGTATATAAGCGCATTTTTTATTTAAAGAGAATAAAATAAATAGTTTGTTTGCCATTGGTAAGACAGTGTCCAATAAATTGACTGTAGGGCCATAAAATTCATGATTTGTACTTTGTTGTTTACATGTTTAGAGTCAGTGAAACGCCTCAAACTGTCCATTTTGTCAGCGTTAACACAGCCTCATTTTCGACCTTTCACCCTTACTTGATGAAATAAAATTAAAAATGACCAGTCAAACTAGTATTTATGAAATAGATATTATTACTTTTTAAATAGAGCGATCATACAGCTAGTGTCAAAATATACATTACATCCCAATTATTTTCATTAAAACATTATTACGCTGTTGGAATTTTTCAAAATATCTGTTATATATAATTTATGCAGGTAAGCAAAACACAACAATATTAGATTTGCACAATAATCCAAAGGGTTATATGGAGGGAATACATCAAAGTTTAAATGGAATTATTAAGACTTCAAATATTGCTTGCCCAGTACTTCTTTAAGTTGATTTGTCAAAACGTATCTTATTAATCATATCTCATTTATAATCAGCTAACGCCATTTGTTTAAACAAGTAAAGGAGAGCTATGATATAGGCATTGTAGAATCATTACACACCATTTTTCGGTATCAGCATAATTTAAAATTCATGACCTAAGTGTTATGGTTTGTGCAGGTGCAAACATTTTATGAATAGAAACATTTATTTCATGAATGAAATGAAAGAAATATGAAGAGTTAAGTTAAGGAAACCTGTATTTTTAAAGGGAGCGGAATGAGGTTAAAAGTTATTTGGGTGAAATACTATGAACACGAAATAACTCATTTCCAATTTTGGTACGAAACTCACAAATATCTGAATCATCTATTTAATATATATGAACTGACATCCACTTTTAATGAAAGTATTGTAAAATAATAATTTCTTTTTGAAAATACACTCACTTTTTTAAATAAAGCCTCTAAATTTGAAATATCAACCAATGGAAACACTTTATTTGCTTTGTTAAAGCATACTTTTTTTACAACACCCTTTTTGTCAAAAATCTAGGTTAACATAATAGCTACGAAAAACTACACAGTTTTGCTAAAAACACTTATAAAATATGATTACTGAGGAATAAGTGTATCAAAAATTAGTTTCTTAATTTCAACATTTGGTATGTCTTAAAATTGTCGATTAAGCAGTATTTTTTTCATAAAATCGATACATGACTTTATAAGGCTTTCAAATATATGCAACTAAAATAAGATTAAGAGTATAAAACATAAGTATAAAAACAAAACGCATATACTTTATAGAAATATATCAACTTTTCCCCATGTCTTCAAATTGTTTAATTTTGTCAAATAACGTAAAGTTCTGGTAACTCAACATTCACATATTCTCACAATACAATTAGCTTATCTTTACACATCTCTCTTTGTAAGGTATATTTTAAGCCATTTTAGAGAAACAAATTATTGTTAACAATTATTCATCACAGTTTGTTTTCGATTCACTTATGTGCTTGAATAACACCTACACAACATACATTGGAAGATTAAAATAAAACATTAATAAAGCATATAACTGCGTTCTGGTTCGCGTTGATAATGGCTCACTTTGCCCGACATTCAAATTAACACATAAGATGTACAATTAGCACTTTCTTCGACCTGTTTAGTGCATGGCGATCACTTTTGTCCAAAATTCTGGCACACTGCTTTCATCGAAATTAGATTCAATACATATATCAATCTTGAAACATACAAACTTTTATTTAAACAGTATGATTCGATTAAAAACTTAAATTTATACTTTATGATATGACTAGCAAACTAGTTGTATTTATTAGAGTCTAATGCTAAAAACCTATTCCACTTAGTGCAACTAATAATATACACGTTTTTTTATACATACTTTTAATACAGAAATGTAATAAATTCCTTTTCTCTAGATCCTCCTACGTTAAATCCATTGGTTTACAAGCAGCAGTCCGTAGTACCGTTCGATCGGTATGTTTACCACACTCTGCAGTGACCGCCCCTGACGGTGTTAAATACAGCTGGTTATCACTATCAATACAGGCCAGGAGATTCAAATGTTTATCTTCAATGAAATAAATACTTATATCCCAGTAATTGTACACTTTGTATAAATTTGTGCATGAGCCTTTAAAACACGTTCATTATTCAAAAGAGTGGAAGAAGAGTATAACTTTAATAACAGGCCACTTTTGTTTGCGGCTGTTAATAAAGCCTGGGCAACCGTACCGTTCCGCTTTACATTTCACCGGGAAATATTTATCTCCTGGAACCCAAAGTGTAATATTGGATATTTATTTGCCTTTGTTATCTTTGAGTTTGTAATATAACTTGTGATGGCAAAAGCCTGGAAACATATACTTTAAATATTTACATAAAAATAACATAAAATGATTTCACTGAATATAATATGTCACACGTTTGAAGCAGATATATATTTATACACGTATCGTTAAATGAGTGAATTCGACGTTTGATTCTAATGTGACTTTGCATTTAAACATTTTTCTCTCTAAATTTGTAGAGGCACCAAGCATATTTGCTTGGAATGTATAAACTCAAAACTGAGTGAAAACTTTGTCTGGTGACGTTATAAACATACCATATTTGTGCTTTTATGTATAATATTGAATTTATGCTCTGAAAAGCAGCCTTAATCCCGGGTTTAAAAAAAACGCCGTGACGTCTGTCTGATAACGTCCGGGATCGCTTATTGATAAACGCCGCGAGTGCTTAAAGTGTAGCAGCCCGAGAGCGGTTTGGAACACTCAACAGGTCTATGTCAGACAACAGTGACTTTTAAACACAATACTGTTCGCAGGTATCTGTTGAATATGGAATTTGCTTTACTTTTTCCGAAAATGCTATAGCCTCCAAGAATCCCATTCGCGAAAATTCAACTTGGCATCCTAGATTGCCGCTAGAAATTAAAATACCCATTAGTTTGCGTGCTATAAAATCATTTAGGGTATACACAAACCCATATATTTCGTCAAAAACATAACAGTATATTTAAAGATGTCTTACATATTAGTTCATGTTACTGTTTACATTTTGTTAGGAAATTCATAAAGAAAAAATAGTTTATTTTCGCAATTCAATTTCTACAGTTATCTGTTTTTTAAACTAAGCAGATTTTTATTTTATATTTTTAATGAACCACTTTATTAATAAGGCTTTAAAGGTTTCAGTATGGGGAAAATTTGTTTAAAAAGTGAGTATTCCAATATGTCAAGAGCTGGATGTTTGTTAAAGCTCAATAGTATTGAAGTGAACATATATGTAATCATAAACGGTTTTATACGATATACAAAAGACCAATGGAATGAAAAGCAATTCCGATGAAGGATTAAGTTAGAAAAAAATCAAGAAATTAAAATATAGAAATGATAACTAAAGATCGTAACAGTTGTTGCGCTAGGATATACTTTTGCAATTAGTTTGTTGTTTTATACTTTTATGCCATATTATCATACATTTAAGCGCAAATTGGCCTTGAAAATTGTTCATTCTGAAGGAATAATATTGATTAATACACCTTCTTGAGGTCGTAACGCACACGGGCTGTAAAACATTTTCACAGGCCCTTGCAGATGGAAACCGCCAAGAAAAGGTGTATTATCGCGATTATTGCAAAAACAATACACACTATAAGTTACTCTTGTGGTTCAAAAAAGTGTTATATGTCATGAAAATTGGAAAAGCATAAAACGATTCATTTTTGCTTCGACGCTTGATTGTCGGGCTTTAGTAAATTAGAAAGTGTTTTTTTAGGGAAATATGCTGGATAGCACACACAAACGCATGCACACACGCACGCACTCACGCACGCACGCATGCACTCACGCACACGTATATATATATATATATATATATACGTATTTGTGTATCTGAATGTGTATGTTTGCGTGCGTTCGTGCGTGCGTGCGTTTGCGTTTGCGTTTGCGTGTGCGTGTGCGTGTTTGTGTGTGTGTGTGTTATGCAGTATATATATGGTTTTTACTGCTTATATATGCGACCACCACGTTTTCACAACCAACCCGCTAATGAGACCGATTATTTTAGAAACGACCTTTTTCCTGCATAATTCAATGGTCGTAAACCCCTTAAAACGTACACCATTTATTCAGTAATACGACCATTCAATACAGTCCCTTTTAATTAATCACAAGTTAAATTGATCCGTTAATGCGACCGCAAGCAGGGCCTCCCGAGAGATGTTATTTCTGCAGATTTGTTTCAGAACAAATTACTAAAATGGATTCCATTACGTCATAAACTATAAACTAAGTCATTTTCAACAAAAAATGAACAAGCAACTTTTATATATATAACTAAAGAACCCTTTGTGAAACCAGGTGTGCGATATAGGGCCATATTGGTATCCTGGCTAAAACTTTGGGTCACATGTTGCCAAAGACAACAATACAAATATTTAAGGAGAGGCACGTGCATCTTATGTTTAAAAATATATGAATTAAATACCGACGTCCAGAAGCATTGTGCTTGCATATATATTCAAGGCCATATTTAAACCAGGGTTTATTTGCTTTTTTGAAGCGTTACATACAGACAATTTATATTCTTTAAGCACATCTGCCTCATAAGCAGCATTGACATTGGATAATTCTGATACAAGCTTATTTATTATCTGACATTGCAATTTATACACCTGCCAGTTGTTTGTTTATTTTCGGATATGCCTTCAGCATAAATTATGTATTCGGGACCGGCAGTTGTGCTCTACTCTTCGACTTATTTAGGTTTCGATGCAGCGATGGTATATTTTATTTCAAAAAATAGAAGGAATAATGATCGGGACTAAGCTTTGACATCGACTAACCGCCGGTTTTCGAACGGCCGTATTTTCGATCGACCGCGGTTTTACTGTATGCGTGTATAAGAGTGCTCCTATGACAAGCCTCAAAAGGGAAGTAATTGTGATCGAAACAATATTTAAAGAAAATCATACTAAGTGCGTAAATGCCAGGCACATGAGACTATTCAGAGCGTTAACAAACTGCATCTGGTGAATGGCTCAAGTTCCGAAGTGTCATTACATTTACGAATGCAATTTAGAATTGAGCACATATGCAGAGTAGCATAAGTATAAATACAGGAAATATGCCACATACAATGCATTTTTATTATACCTGCAGAAACTTCAATAGTATCATGTATTAGTTAATACGTCTAGTTTGTATGTCACAGAATCAATTGCATTTATGTCTATGAAGTTTATTTGAGTCATTATGATTATATTCCTCAGATATTATATACCTCATGTATAACTTAATATTTGTCTTAAACATCAACAGTGTTTAACACATTCAAACCTCAGAATGAGTATTCTATATACAGATGAATATCCGACAACAGTGGCTCAAAATCGAGAATAACAAGCTCATAAATAGTATTTACATATCAAACAATATTAACATATTGCCCTCATTTAAGTGCGAGACTTCATCTTGTCAATCCAATGAAATACTCTCGGCCAAGGTTTCAGCCTTAATCGATAGTGTTTGCCGAGGGTTGCCGAGGGATTACGAGCTACACCGTTTCCACCAAGAAAGTCAATAGAGAATTGCAATGGAAAACATATTAATCACACGCATCATACAAGTTAGTATTTTCTGAGCTGATACTTGACTGGTGCACGTGTAATTGTACATGGCATTATGCGTTACACATAATAGTTACAATAAGGTTTATAATTTCTTTACAAATGTTCAATTTAAACAAGTACATATAGGCTGATTTGTGGTATATAAACCCGTCTTAATATGTACAATGTTTACATTCCTGGATGACATGGAGCACAAAGACAACGGACAAGTATCCGTTCAAGAAATGTTAAAGAAACACGTCTCGATAATTTATGTTATGATACCGAACAAAAATCAGGACTGCTAATTTCAATTAGATAACAAAAAGTTTACAAAACGTATACCATAATCGACACGTGGTGGTTGTTAATAAATGGATTTTCAGGTTTGTTGGTCACAAGGGTGTTAACTCAGATACTTTAGCAAAAACCACTTTGGAATTAAAGACAAGAAAACTGAAAAGTTCCCCTTGACCTCAAAGTCAATATGATCATTAATTTACTGTCCGTTTGTTTTCGATTTTGTTTTTGCAAAACCAAATTAATAAGTGAACTGGGTTTATAGAGTGATATCCTTTATTGTTTAAAGATAACAATAGCCTTGACCTTTGATCTAAATATGAAAATAAATCATTAAGTTAAATTATGTTTCACAAGTTTATTTTTATTTTGTGTGTGGAGCAATATTCGATCCAAGGGAGTTTGCTGTGAACCATTTTGTTAGTGTCGCGAACATCGCGAAATGCCAGATTGTTGCTTTAATAAGAATTAGTTAAATATACAATACATATGAGATTGCTTCTAATGATATACAGGTGTTATATGGTTATCATATGTTTGAGCTATTACTGGTATAATCCTAAGGTTTTACTTTATTACAGTTGCGTGGTTTATGTATAACATTTCATTTGTACATTTGACCTTGTACCTAATCACCATGAATCTACCGGTGCTTTCATTGGTGTCATTAATCAGGCGGTCTCGCACCAATTTCACGTGAATTCGTGCTAAATACCATACTATTGCACTTCATGTTGTATTTGACGGTAATATTATGGTATAAAAGATCTTTGTGAGGCGTTTAGGAACAAGAGTTAAAAAAGTGAGTTGAAAGAGTTTAAAACATCGTACGAGGGTTACATCGGACTAGCAATTAGAAATTAAATATGTGACAAAATGGATTATAGAATTTAGAAAGTGTCAAAGGCATTTTATTCTATTGAGGATATTTTACGGTGAATTGATATTGGAATTAAGATCTTACTTTAAGAGAGTCTTTAACAAACAGACAAAGTCTTTTAAGCTCATTTCCATTATTTGTTTGCAGCAAGTGTACATATTTAAATACAGAGGTTTTATATAACAGCATTTCTTTATATATTTATTCCTAATATCAATTAAAGATGGGCACACACAAACAGAATGAACTTCATCTTCAATATCGTTAAAACTTGGTATAACAACATAGACACTATCTATGATTTCGTACAGTATTACTTCTAGCTAATATACCGGTTTGAATATGAAGCGGGTGCACAGACAATTGTAGTCTAAACACAAAAAGTGTTATAACTTAGTGTTTCAATATATTCACGGAATTCATTTAGAAATATTTTGTTTGATTTATAAGATGACTTACACTTAAACTTAAAATATTTCCCAAACTCTCTAGGTTTTTCTGAACTTTTCAATATCTTCCATTCTCTTTTTGTAATCATTGATTTCCTTTTTATGGTTAATATTTCTTATGAGTTTTTCAATCACATGAAATCTATCTGTTACAAAGATTTATCAAGATTTACAATTCTAATTGCTTCTTAATACAGGTTTCAACAATACAGTCATGGTCAAACCAGCATTTATTACTATTTGTATAATGTTCAAAATAAACGGCATCTGTATTAAACATTCTTTAGAAAACAATGGGTCGGATACACTAAGTATAACATTTGTAAATATAGTAACTATCAATGTAACAATTATATTTATCATGAACAATATAGTCTTTTTATTTCCAACCGTACTGTTCAAAACACCACATACATATAAACGACCAAGAAACTTGTATAAAAACAGATCGTTTTCTTAAATATTAAATCAATCAACATTATACTGTATTGTATATTGGCGAGTCTACAACCACATACCTATCTTCAAGGATGTTAAAAAAAAGGTGATCAAGTTTTAGTCAAATAATTGTATCGAAAAGAATTTTTATCATTTCAAATCTATCACTTAAATACTATTAAAAGCATAATGCTATTCCATCAATATTTCGCTTAGCGTTCCATGTTGAAATTTGATTTAAACATATTTTATTCAACATACAAACAAACTACACAGAATATACACACACACACAAGTTGTCTATAATATTGAAATGGATTGGAACGAAAGCAAAGCTTATAGAGTTCTTCTCAAAAGGAATTAAATTACTCATTTCCAGAAAAATGCGTATGATTGACGATTAGACGATATATATCATTTATGCGAGAAAGGTTGTTTCTAATGCTAAAAAATAAGAATAAGTTTGTTTTATTTTTTAGATATGGATTCAATAGTTCAAACATGATACATAATAGATACAAAATAAGCACAAGTGACAGTATAAAGGATATATAAGTAGGGTGTGGACAGATATGAAGGAAGACAAGAAGTTGGGTACATACCATATTGGGGAAACACATTGTAAGTCAGGTTATGATCAGAAACGTTTCGAGTCTTGTATGAATTTATGAACAGTATCAAATATTTTGGAGTTGTTCTCGTTGTTTAGGGTTGGATTGCCATAGAGAATGAAACCAATGTTAATTTCTGTGATAATTGACATATCACGAAAGAAAGTTTGTCGAGAGTCGGTATATAAAGGACAATGCATAAAATAGTGAGTACTACTTTCAACTTCACCACACTCGCAAAGAGGAGAGCTGATAATATTTTTACAATAAAGGTGATAGTTAAGACCACTGCAACTAGTACGCAGTCGAGTGTGAAGTGCTTGTAATCGGCGGTTACCGTAATAATAGTAAGTCGGGCAGACTGGCAATCGACTACGAAGTGCATATTTAAAGGATGCAATTGAACGACAATCCCGCATATTCTGTGGAAGTTCATTCCATGCACGTATAGTTGAAGGTAAGAATGAGGAAAAGTAAGAATATGTGCGTGACATAACCGTTCTTGTGTTAGATGCATTCCGTAGTGGATAATTCTGTGTACTGACATTTAAAGGTGCAAGGGATGATAGATATTCTGGGGCAAGGCCGTTTTTCATTTTATAGAAGAGACATAGTTTGTGATTAATGCGTCTTTCTGATAGAGTAGGCCAACATAGTTCCGTATGGAGAACATCAATCGAAATTAACTTAGTAGATCCACAAACTATTCTACCGGCTTCATTTTGTATCTTTTGCAGTTCGTTTTTTTCGTAGTCCGTACAATTATCCCAGACAATATCCGCATATTCAAGAATCGGACGGATGTACGAAAAATAAATAGTTTCTAGACATTTTCTGTCCAGACGGAACTTAAGCCTTCGCATGATGCATATTCTTTTAAGTGCTTTACTTCTGATGTACTCAAAGTGTTCATGCCATGTACAGTCACTGGAAAGAACCAAACCAAGATGTTTATGCGAATTGATTTTTGAGATGAGTTGACCATACATAGTCAAATCTGGATAAGTACGCGGTATGCGTTTCCTGGAGAACAGGATTGACTTAGTTTTTGCAGGATTAAAGGTGACTAGCCATTTATCAGCCCATGTACTTATGCTATCAATATCTCTCTGAATTATTTCAGTGGCCCTTAAGGGCTCGTCAACGAGAATATAAAGACTAGTATCGTCTGCAAATAGCCTAACATTACTTCCAATGTTGACAACAATGTCATTTATAAATATCAAAAATAAGAGGTGACCTAGAATAGAACCTTGGGGTACACCAGCCTTGAGAAAGGCCCAACTAGATATGGAGCCAGGGAGAACTACACGTTGCCTACGTTTGCTAAGATAGTCACTAAACTACGAAAGTAAATTGCCATCGACACCAGTTTCTTGTAGCTTCACAATCAAGCCCTTGTGCCAAACTTTATCAAATGCCTTACTGATATCAAAGAATACTGCTCTAACTTCTAGGCCATCATCTAATGCCTTACAAAATGTGTTGTAAAGGTATGCAAGCTGATTAACAGTAGAATCGCCTGGCCGAAAGCCTGACTGGAATGGGGTAAAAAAGTTTATGTCACGAAGGTGGTTAAAGAAGTGTTTATATATTGCCCTTTCCATTGTATTAAGTAGGGAGATAGGACGATAGTTAACAGGAAGTGTGGAATCACCCTTTTTGAAAACTGCACACATATTAGCATCTTTCCATGATTTTGGAAATCTACCGATTGAGAGAGACATATTAAATAGGGAGCACAACGGGCGAGCTAACGCGTTAGAACATTCTTTTAGGATTCGATTGCTTATGCCATCTGGTCCTGAAGCTTTATTAACAGGCAATGATGATATAATGTCAGTTATCTCATTTGGTAGCACTGTGATATTGTCAATTTTGCGGTTACTGTTATGATTACTGGCTGGCGGAACAATGTGGCCGGTATCATCTAATAAAGTTTGATTTTTAAAGTGGGTATTGAGTATTTCAGCTTTACTAGCATCATCTAGGCAGAGGTCGCCATCAGAGGGATCTTGGATTGCATTAATGTTTGGCCTTGGTTGAGGATTAACAAACGACTTCAAAACTGTCCACCATCCTTTAGACTGAGAAGACCCTGAGCAAATTTTTTCTGAGAGATTAGAATAATTTGTTTCTTTTGCGTCACGAATAGCCGAAGTTGTTTCGTTCCGAAGTTTACGAAATTTACCCCATAGTTGGGTTGAGTTTGTATTTTTAGCCTTACTATAGTAACGTTTACGTTTGCGAATAAGATTTTTTACATGTAAAGTCATCCAGGGTACGTCATCTGGTCGAATAACGACTGTTTTAGTCGGGATACATTTTTTTGCGATAGTCAAAATGGCATTGGTAATATTGTCAGTGTATATATTGATATTCAAATTAGAAAGAGAGTCCCAATCAGTTCCCTCGAGAAGATCACGCAACTCATCGTAATTACCCCTATCGTAATACCATATTTCTCTCGAGAAAGAGGAAGACTTACATTTTGCAAACTTAAGAATGCCAAAGATTGGGCAATGGTAGCGAATGTTTGATGGAAGAAAAGGATCTCCGACACCCGATGTTATTAAACTATTAGAGTTAGCAATGAAAATCAGATCTAGTGTTGATGAGGTACTTTCAGTAAAGTGAGTTGGCTCTATTATCACCTGCGATAGACCATATAGTGAACATAAAGTTTGAACACGTCTAGAGTAACTTATATTGCTGGTGTTGTAGTTAAAGTCACCTGTGATGATTATATCTCTTATTCCTGTATCAAAGGCAAGTCCCACAGAATCCTCTATAGAATCGCAAAATGCGGTAGAGGAGTTTGGGGGTCTGTAAAATGAACCAAATAATAACCTTTTACGGTTATTTAGTGTAATCTCGACCCATACGCATTCGAGACATTGGAGCTCTAAATCAGGACGACGCGAGAAATGAATAGAATCTTTGACGAAGACACAAACACCACCATGACTGTCTCCTTGTCTATCGCGTCTCTCAAACGTGTGATAACCATTAAATGATATATCTTCACAGGAAATTGAATCATTAAGCCATGTTTCTGTAAAAGCTATTATATCAAACCCACTCAGTTCCGAGAAAAGTATATCTAATTTGCTTTGTAAGCTTTGTACATTGTAATGGATGAATGAAACATGGTGTTGTGACAAGAGAAGTTTGGATAACTCTGAGCTTGACTCTGATGCTAGTGAAACTGAATCAGGGCCAGGATTGGGGTGAATATCACCCGATAATAAGATAAGCTCAACAATCCAACATTCAACTACAATTGAAGCAAATATTGAAAAAACGAGCACAAACCATAACCCATTACAGCGGCGTTTAGTTGCGTTGGAACGGATGTTTTTACAAGTGATTGGTATTGGGTGCGGATCATGGTATGATTTAAGGGAAATCACAGCTAACACACTGCACATAATTGGAATTGAAAATATAAAAATGATGCTGTTTTTCCAACTTCCCCTGACGTTTAATTTTGTTAAACCAGCGGCCGGGGTCATATTACGAGATGTTTTCATGAAATAGAGTGTATAAGAAACAAGAATAAAATGTCCTCCGGTAACCTGCGATTGACGACAATAAATGTCACTGGTATGTACCCACAAACTTTCATGAAGCGAATAGCATGCAAATTTGAGAACAATAAGAATAGAAAGAAGAAAAAAGAAATCTTGATTAGAATATGAAACATGATATTGTTTTCAAAACAATGTCAAGAGAGAATGTGTAGGAAATGGAGATGGAGGGTTACAATAAAATCAATTTCAATATGTGATGTAGTAATACAATCAGGTATTAAATTGCCTTTTCAAAATATTCATACATAATTATTAAATAATAATTTCAGTAAAACTAGGCAACTATCCATAAAACAAATTGATCCAATTTAAATACAGACAGGTAATGTTAATATTGTTCATATTACACACTACCAGTAAAGCCATTTTAACTTCAAAGTTTGTTAACTATTACCCAAGCATTCTGTGCCTAAATTTAACATTGATATATGCATAGCCTAATATAATTATCTTCTGTAGTCCGGTGAACTATACAGTTGAGTACACAACTCAATTAAGCAAATAAGTAATGCAATAATCTTAATAAATATTAAACAGCACTAATATATATTTTTGGTAACTTCTAAGACTGGTAATTATTATACAAGCAATGAAAATAATAAATTAACAATGATAAAGGTATTAACGCATCAATAATATCATATGTATGCAGTGATGACAAAACACTTTCAGACGAATAATAATGCAGTCAGCTATCATTATATTAAATAGTAAGTACTACTGGTGTAAACTTTTAACTTTAAAAAGAAATAACTTTTACACGAGCAATGAATGTACATTATTACCGTTAAGTAGGTTTAACTTCAACTAAATTGATCATATGCATACCGAATTTTCTATTATGAGAACAATTATGTTTCGGACCAGAAATAGAGGTAGAAAGAAAGAACCTGAAAAAAGCCAAACAATTAGCCAGTTGAATATCAGTATAATCAATGAACAATAAGTTGTCTTTTAGCTATAAGTAACACAATAATTATTTCTTAATTCAAATTAAAAAAAGAAAAATATTTTTAAGAAACATTATGATCTAGATTGCGGTAGTCAAACAATCACAAAATAAAATAACCTGTGATTATCAGTTTTATATAGTACAGTCAATGGGGGGATTAAGTGCGGTATTAAATACAGTAAATGGTGAATAAACACAGGTGTGGTATAAATAAAGGACAAGGATAAATAGCTTTAATTCCTAGGTAATAGATTGACAGGTGTAAAATATCAATACAGTTTTAGGTGAGAGTAATCTACAATGATCAACAAAGATTGCGTACCACGAAAGTTTACTGGACATTGCTATTAAGCACATATGCGTTTGACCTCTGAGAAGTCGGCGATGTCCGTGGTACTGTTACCGACTGGAAGTTGTCAAGTTCGCGTGCCTTTGTAACCCTGTGCAGGTGCATGTCATTATCTCTGATCAAGATGACTCCATCAGAGGTCCAGGCACTGTTTATATTGCCCTTTCGCACTAAAGATCGGGCAAGGTAGAACACGTCACTCCGCGCCTTGCAAAGGTCTTCATTTACCAACACCTTCTTAAGATATGGGCAATGCTTGGCCTGTGAACGTACTGAGTACAGTTTCTGTCTCGCACGGAACGACGTAAATTTTACAATGATATCACGAGGTTTGGCCGGATCATTGCGCCGTGGACGTCCAACACGATGGGAACGGTCGATTTCATCTAGCGATACTGAACTTCCCAAGTCAGACACAAGTTTAGTAACGATATCGTCTGTACTTTCGCCTTCCCGCTCATGAACACCAGAGATTCGTAGGCTATTACGTCTACTGTATTGTTCGAGGTGTTCTAGGCGATCTTCAGATTTTTCAAGAACACTGATGCGAGCTTTAAGATAAACATTTTCCCTCTATAACTTTAGGGATCAGTGCATCGGCAGCATTGTTGATAGAGCTTTGAATCTCAACAGTGAATAGTGACTTTAGTTGTAGCGATATCGCCGTAACATCGTCCTTCGACAAGTGTACGTTTGTTACACATGCAGTATCAGGATGCTTTTCGGTAATTGAAGACAATTCAATCGGGTCATCAGGTCTAGCTTTTTTGCTTTCAGCAACCAAGTATTCATCAGATGGGGTGAGAGAAAGATCGCGCTTATTGCCCATTGGGGCTATAGGCGTTGAAGTTGTTGGAGATGATTTATCCATCTTCACAAAATTTCACAAAATTTCAAATATTTACCGAGATTGACTTTTAATGTTCAGCAGTGTAGAGACGAAATTTCAAAATACAATACCTCGCTAGAAATATACATCAAAGTCATCCTTATGCGTTAATTTCCTACCACAATATTTGAGAACTGTACATCACAAACACTGAACTACCCTTTATCTCCATTTCCATGACACAAATTTACTTTAAAACAGCATAATTGAAGAGTTTCACTAACACTAGAAATAACACGTCCGTCATCGCCGATACGCCTGACTGATGTTGAAATTTACGATATATATTATGTGTTTTTATTTCTTTAATTTAATATAACAAGAAAAATCACACCATGACATAAAAAGGAAAGAAATAATATTTATCTAAAATATTTACAAAGTATTTTCTCTCTTTCTTGTCCATAGTTAAATGTTCAATGTAAGAACCGAGAGTTCACCTCCGGCGTATTCCTATCTCCTCACCGGCTTGCCGTCTACAAACAGGGTGTCGTACAATATCCACGAACGCCTGCCCTCATTCATAGCGTCCATCTTTGGTACTTGTCTGGGGCGCTTGTCCAGTACTTCGGATGGAAACGGCTCGTACATCTGACGGCCCATTCCCGCAAAATATCCACTGTCTATTAACAACCTCCTGGTCCTTGAAAATTACACGAATCATGTAAGTATTATTTCGTTTTTGCCAAACAAACATACGCTAATTTCCCCAAACAATTGATCCCACCACAATCCTCTTAAAATAAAAAAAACACCGTAGGTACCCTGATTACAGTCGTTTAGGTACGGAATCCATGTTCTCAAAAAAAGTTACGCCTACCTACCTACCGTTTTGTTTTTGGAGATGTAATTTTCAGCTCGGTTATTGTTTTCTTTCTTAAATCTATTTGCGCCTGAAAGTAGTAACTCCATGAATATACATTGTAGGGTCAGTGGGAATAGTAGGAATTGAATTTTTCGACGATAGCTTTTATACCTCAGTTTTGACCTAGATATCAGACAAATGGCTTAGATAAAATACTAATGAGATATTGTTATAATGCCAGAGAATAAACGAAATGAAAGTCATGATTGGTCTTAAGTTTAGTCGGTAAGCCTACAAAAGGCACTATTAGATAAAGTTTTGAAATATGATTTTCTTAATATTTACTTCAAATTGCTTTCCTTATCAAATATATTTCTGTGAAAACATATCAAATGTAATATTTAAAGCCAAATTATTAAATTATTCTTTAAATATGACATGTTTTCAGAAGAAACGTATAATCCCATGGCTAGCATCTCGAATTCTCCAGCTATGTGACTTATCCTTCTAACCTAGTTAAATTATTTTCAGGAAACAAACGAGGAACCATATTTCTTCTTTCTAAAATTATCTTCTGAATTTCCCCATTTTGAGGAAAATCCCATACAAAAATGCATTTGTTTTAAATCCTTAACAAAATCGAATAAATTCAATTCTTGGTCATATTTTGTATAAAAACGAAGATATTATTAAATGGACCTTGGATTGATCTTACCTAAATATAACTTTAAAACAAAAACGACTCAGGAATCCGGTCAGTTATAAAACAAGAATGTCTACATTCAAGCCGAGGAAAGAAGAGAGAAATGAAACTTTACTAAACCTTTTTGTCCTTCTTGAGTACTTTTTTTTATAATCGAATGAAACCATATGCACATTTTAAGTACATACTGCTTTCTGTTGACCCCTGCGTAACCTAATATGTATTCAAATATTTCAACCACGATTTTTGCACATAGAGTAGAAAACTTAAAAGCTTATGTCTCCCATTTGTAATTCCTTAAAATTCCTAACAATGACGTTAAGGCTGTCATGTTCAATCGAATATTAACAAAAAATATATGAAAAATATGATGAAGGATATGAGGCATAAAACATGGTAAATTGAGTAAGTGATAATATGGAAATGTAACGATATTGGACGTTAATTACATAATATATGCTGATAGAATGTGTACCATTAGCTATTCTTGAGAAATCAGTGACACAATTAAAATCTTATTTTAAATTGTACTTTAAAAATAATGTGTTTAGGCAAATCCATTCATTCCAGAAATAAATCTAAGAACCATATAAGTTTAACCGTCTATAAGCTTAAAAAGGGCCTATTGTTGCAGATAAATGAAAAAAAATGAGAGTATTACTTAAACGGAAAATCTGTTAGAACATTCTAAAATAATTTAAAATAATTGTTTGCTTAATTTTGGTTAATGAGTGAAACTGCCTAACAGTGTTTCTTTTATATATTCGGTACTCTTTATTATAGGAGATTTGACTTAATCAAATATTTTAAAAAGGGGATGTTTTTGAAGGAAAGCCACTTTAAATCATACATTTTATAATATTTGAAATGCTGATTCAATGATTGGGTTATTCCAATCTTAATCAAACTCTTTACCTTTACATTCATTTTAAAATCGAATGATTTTAGAAGTTGAGCTATGTTTAACCGTCAATTTCCTCATGTGTGTAACAAATTCGTACGAATGTCAAACATATGTGAAATTTCAGTTGGCTACCTTTTCCCAACTGTATACCAAACTTACTTACTTACCAAACAACGAACCAAGACAAAATGCAGAAATCATGTTGGTTTAAACAATATTTATTTCATAAGATACATTCTAAGGAATACACAAGGTTAGAGCATAATCAATAATAAAAGGTTGTATAACATAGAAATACAGGCAAAATAAGCAAGTGATATATGCACATAACAAAATAATCACGACAGAATTGAGAAGGAAGCATATAAGCTTATACTGTGCCTCGCTTCTGTCACACTTTCAAGCTGCTTGTCATGGTGTAATTGTCGTTATGATGTTTATATTTTCGGTACCGTTATAGTTTGATGAGGTGAATTGTGAATGGCAAATGAAGGAATTAGAAAAATGCGTTGAGAGTACGATAGAAGCAAAATAGAGAGAAACGTCAAAAAGCGGGAAGACGGGGTAGGGCATGTAAAGGTCAGGTCAGTTGTAGAATCTGGTTTGTTCTTATTATTTTAAGAAGATCAAAAGCGTTTAGTTTGGCGAATGAAGTGATGAACGTGATTGAATATCGTCGAGTTGGTCAAGTCCATGGCATTTTTAGAACCAAACAGTAGTACTTGATGTGACATAATAGTAGACAGTTGGTCGAGTAGATGATGCCTTTGTGCACGATAAAGGGGACAGGTGAAAAAGAAATGGTAAGTGTCCTCGATTTGACCACATTGACAATTTGGACTATTGATAATGTTTTTAGAGAACAGGTGTTCATTACGACTACCCAAATGCATCCACAGCCTTCCATGTATGACGCTCCTTTTGCGATCGCCCTCAAAGTAAAAGTTTGGAACTGATTTGTTATTCTTGTTAAGATTGTTTTTAAAGGTAGGCAGGGATGTCGAAGAACGAACACTTTCCAGAAGTACATTCCATAAGGATATTGTGGTTTGAAGACATGAATTTAATAACAGCTGAGTTTTACAAGGCATATTACGAAGGTTCAGAGATTTCCGAAGATTGTAAGATCTTGTATCACCAACTCGGGATGGAATAAGTGTAGTGAGATAGCCTGGGAAAGAGAACGAAACATTTTGTAAAAAAGAATGAGTTTATGTTTCCGCCTCCTTTGAGATTCAAGTGCAGTTTCTATATAAATATTTGAAATGGATACAAGTCGCGTTGCTCCGGAAATTATTCCCACTGCCTCATGCTGAACCTTCTCTAAGTCCTCTTCGTCAGCTTGCGTTAGATTGTTCCAAACTACATCTGCGTATTCCAATAGTGGCCGAATAGAATGAGTGATAGATAGATACAAGCTGATTTACAGTGGAGTTATTTGGAACAAACCTTGACTGAAAAGGGCTTAAGAAGTCATTTTGACGGAAGAAGTTAAACATGTATTTATGTAAAATTGTTTCAAGAACCTTACTAATAACACTCAAGAGGGATATTGGACGATAATAACCAAAAGCTAGGGGATCTGATTTCTTAAAAAATCTCACAGACATGAGCCAGTTTCCACTGGTTAAGTACTTTACCAGAACGAACATCAAAGACAGTAGGATGAGGTCTGTTAGGAACAGTCAGAAGGCTCTGAGATTAAAAAAAGTTATTCAGAAGATTTGCCTTGTCAATGTTAGATTGGTATACATTGCCGTTGTGGGTGAGTGGGGAATAAGTTTTGAAGCCGGCGAAGCACTAGAAAAGTGTTTAACAGTTTTCCAAAAATCAGACGAGGAAAAGGTATTTCCCCGGAGTTTCGAAGCAAGTTTTTCATAATGTGATTGTTTGGCAGTTTTTATGAAATGGTTAGCATGATTGCGAATAGTCCTGTAAGCTTGCCAGTGATTTTCATAGTTTGAGCGTCTGGCCCTTTTGTATGCTCTTCGTCTTTGATAGAGTAGTTTACGACTTTCATTATGAAACCTCGGGGGGTCCTGAGTGCGAACCGTAAAAGACTTTGATGGTATACATATTTCACAAATATCATAAGTTGATTGGTAAATTTTTTAGCGTAAATATAAATATTCGTGTGAAAACATGTATTCCAGTCAAAAAATGGCACAAGCGTTTCAATTTGACGTAGTCCTCTTGTGAAAATTTCCAAACTTTTCGATTAAATGTTGATCCGACCATTTTGTTGAATTTAAAAATGCAAACAATAGGGCAGTGATAACGAACTAGCTGATCCAGAAAAGGTTCCCCTACACCACATTTCAGTAAAATATATGGTGATGAAACTAAGAATAAGTCGAGAAGGGTTTCAGACGTTTCGGTTTAAACCAGTATCAACCGCCAGTGACATTGAGTTGGTAATGGATTCCAGAACTTACATATGAAGTGGAATTAGGAGGTCTATAAAAAGCATTAAGCAAAATACGTTTTTATGCGTAATTCAAGCCAAAGACACTCTGCATCGTTTACGTCTAGATCACGTCGCTCTAACACAAATAAGTCAGATTTAATATAGACTAAGACTCCTCCATGGTGGTCAGTAGATCTTTCACTTCTAAATGGAGTATGGAAGGCAGGAAATATAATCTCAGAAGTTAGGCGTGTCCCATGTTTCAGTAAAGGCTAGGATATCAAAGTTATGTAGGTCGGCATACAAAATGTCTTTTTTTTGCCGTAAAAGCTCTGCACATTTAATGTACTATACTTAAGCTACAATCAATCGCAGCTTCAGAAGAGGAGGTTGACAGAGATGATGTAGGACCAGGATTTTCATGAACATCACCGGAAATAATTAGAAGCATAGACAACCAACAAATTAATTCAAAATATGTTAAATGTTTAAAACCTTTTATTTGAGCTTGAAAATAGCAGAACAAACCGACCCTCATTTGATATGTGTCTATTTCAATAGACAGTGTTGGCCGGGGTCATATAGCTCTATTGAATGAGAGATATGTGCCAACTGACTGACGTGTACTACGGAGATATAGGGAACAGAAAGAGAAAGTAGGAGGAAAAAATGTATGGAGGAAGTACCTGAGTAACATAACAAGAACTTGTTCATAGGGAAGTCCCTTAAATAAGTAGGGTTTTGGGTACATTTTATCAATGTATTGCGCGAATGGGAAAATTATATAACGCACTTTTATGCATAATTAGTTACAGAATGTGTTATTATAAAATGCGAGTAGCGGCTGAAAAGCTATATACACAGTAGAATCGACATCTTAAGTATATCTCATGTATATGATGTGTTTACGGAAATGACAGCATTAAATCGACTATTCTACCGGTATAAACGGTTTAATTTTTAAAGAAGTAGCTGCCACAGAAACCTGAGATTGTTGTGTATCAGATCTTATGTGAGAACATATGCAAATGTTTTAGAAGGTTGCTCGTGCAGCATACGAGAAAAGATATTCTTTGACATATACTCGAAACTTTGTGAAACTAGTGCCGCGGAATTATTAAATATGTAATAAAATATTTTAACCGAATATTGCAGAATTTTAGTTCGAACGAGTATGTGCCTTTAATGTGTCAATAGGTGTGCACGCTTTTCTCCAGACAGACGAGGATCAAAATTACGTCAGATCGGCCTACATCTCATTTTATCAATGAAGTTCTTCGCTGGCAGTGTATACGGATTAATTCATGAGATTTAATTATTTTTGTGACATTACGACTATATTAATTTATTGTTAATGTGAATTATGTGATCAGTTGGAATATAAGTGATTCGATTTTTTTTTAAATATGTAAGTTTTTTAAAGTGTTTAATAAGTCCAGTGGCAAACAATAAAGTAAGGATGTACTTCAGTCCTGTAATCTGATATTGATGCTGATGTGCCGACTATGTGAATTTATTTGTAAAATTATTCATTGTATGAATGCATGAGTGTACGCTCACTCATGGAGAGAACAAACAGTGATTTGGTGTTAATAAAACCATTAATGAAACCATGTTCAAAGTGCATTAGTTCAAGGTCATAGTACCATTTAGGGACAAAAACTAATTGCATAAAACTGGTTAATTCTTTTGTTTGATCAAAGTATACCAAATAATTATTCAATTTTGCAAATTGGCCAAAAGATAACCTATGGCGATGCGGGTCCCAGAACTTTATGTTAAAGGAATTGTAACTAAGAGGTGTAACCTTTTGACTTGTGCGCCTCCCTCAGAACCGAAATTAATTAGGTTGAAAGCGTTATAAGACCTAAACGGTGCATTTTGGGCGTATTTTATTACTACATTCCTATGTTAAAAATCAGCATGGGGCGATTACAGGTTGGAGGGGGAGGGGGCGCCGGACCCCCCAACGGGATCAGCGAATTCATATGGACAACCATACCAAGGTTTATAAACTTGGATGCAGGATTCAAGCAAACATCTGACGTAGAGACGATGTTTGACTATAATCACATCGTCGTCGAAGTTAATTTACTTTTTAACCCTTCAGCAGTAATTCTTTCTCAATCATTCTGTTAATAGAGCGACACGACCGTAATCGGAAACAGTCTGTCATATGACGTCATCCTATCGAGACTTGTACGAGAGACCGATGGTGACATTTCAAGTTCAGTAACAGTTCAATATTTCAGTATTTCAAGTTCACGAAATAATGAAATTTTGATGCTGAAATCATTTATTTGTTGACTTAAATTCATAAACCGCGATTTCATGAAGTTAAAAAAACGATATTAGTAGAGGTAGGAGTGCACCTCTATATTTAGAAGTGCCGGTCCAAATATTCAGGTGCATATCTTTATTTCAGAGAGTCAAAAACAGACACACCTTTAAATATAGAGATGCACATATATGTTGTAGTTTAAAAGTTGAGGTTTTAATTTAGGAATCACTTGCAAACTGATATTCACAAAAACGGCAACTGGTAGTTTAAATAAATAAACGAGCGATAATCGAAATGTGAAATGTTGGCTGGTACTAACAGGTGGTGAAAAAAGAGGGTAAGAATATGTCACAACACATATTTGTTATACATTAGAACGGACTTTTCACACACTTGTGAATAATTCGTACACATATATCACTTGTGTAACATATTCGTATAATTGAAAATTATGGTTAAACAGGGCTATATGTCTTATTGTTTATAAAAGAGTGTTTTAGAAAAATTGAAGAACTTGAGAATCCGAAATGTTTGAAATACAGTCATATCTAGTGTAGCATCATTTCGTTCTAGGTAGTGTTAAAATATCTGTTGTGGTACTTTTGTGGGGACAAAGTCTGTCTGACAAGTATGTGGTATATTCAGGATTTGTCACTGTATTGATATGCTGAGAAGTGTGATATTTTTACTTCTGCTTCCGGTGTAAACAATCCCACTTTTTCTGCACCTGAAAGTAAAATGTAAAACAACATCTTCACTGGGTTCCCAAGAGAAATTTTGAAGCAGCTTTTAAAAAATGGGTAAGGGCATCAAACCCAACCTCATATCTCAACCGAACCTTGCCCGAGAAAGCATTCAAAGGCCTACGAATGGGAACAGGAATCAAAAGAGAAAAGTTATCTCCCCTGGTGTCGATCCACAGGCAAGAAATCTAAACACTCCTTAGTGGCTCATACTAAAAGTGTTTACAGTCGAGGCAGTAACTGGGTTGACTATTGTTTAAATCCCAAACCATCAAAATACATGTCAAATATAAACGAGTACTGGAAAGGTACATTGGAAACCGAATCAAACCTCAGTCCAAATACAAAACCTGTCAATATTAGAAATATATCCGCCAACAGCACACATTAGCAACAACACCAGTATATCTACACCGTACACAAATGTCTTAAGTTCCAGTTTACTTGCATTCTCCTTTTCATATAATATAGGCAGTTAGAAAACGAATTCCCTATCACTGACAGTTAATCATTTGATGGCAATGTAAACAGCCACATGGACATGCACAGTTCGGACTCAACTCCCTTTCTTCATGATCTGTGAACTGCCAGTGATTTGAGTAAGCTTCAAACCTACTCGACTTACGTATTTTGCTTGTTATTCATTTGCCAATGAACTAGATTTTCTTGAGGTTTATATTATTGAATAATTAGTACTATAGTAATCTCACCTTATGGTTATAATCCGTGTGATTTTTTGAACATGATTGTTACATTATTACACTTCCATAATATGTAATGTATCTTTTCTTTATATGATTATGTACATGCATACCCAATATGTATGTTAAATTGTCCTTCTAAGCACTTGTTTGGCTGTCCAATATTCTACACTTCTAAGTTACTAATTCCAGAACTCTGGCATGTATATAAGAAGTACTTATTTGCACTCATTTCCAATTTTACTTCCATATATCACTGGATGCATGCATTATAAAGCACCCACACTAAGAATCGCATCTTTTCTTAATTTTATATTGTCAATCATGTACAATTAACATGTCTATATCTGACCTTAAACATGTTTCAACCTTTAAGGTCGTATTCAATGTCATTAGGAGTATTTAGAATATGCTTTTACATTTACTTAGCTATAATTCTTAAACTCTTAGAATGCATGTAATTAATGTCAGAAATACAATACTTTAATTCTATATTTAGCCAATATTAACACTACAATCTTATACTGAAATACAAAAATGAATTTAACTCTTCCATAACTTTGAGTATATCTGTATAATGATATAACTTCAGATACCATTTAAGGTATCATGAAACATTCATTAATGCAATTTCTCCTTACCCCCTAAGTTTTAATTTGGCTAGTTTTAATGTTTGTTCTTCCATGGTATGCTTTTATTTGCTTGTTTGAAAATACCATTTTCAGTTGAAAATACTATATGTGCATTAGTTTGTTCAAGCACTAGATATGACATGTTTAAGTTAGTTAAATTACCTTCTGTCATAACCTAGTGTATTTGGAATTCTTTCCTCCTAATTTTATATTTAGCATGCTTTTTCAATCTGACATTCAAGAAATTACATTATATATTCATTAAAAACTGTTAAAGTACTTATCTTGGTCTCTAAAAAGGTTATTATTAATTATTAAACTATCATACATCTTTAATAAGTCTGACATGATGTATTAGCATATTTCAATGATTAACTTTGTCTTGAAATTAAACCTCAGTAATATAACTACCTGATTCAACCCTTTCTATCATCCTGCGATCCTTCCAAGCTGCTACCACTATCAATTACTTTTTTTTTCTTTGAACATCAGAACTATTTTTTCATCACTTATTTTGGCTTTGTGGCACGTGTTGAGTAAACATTATAATCTTTACGCATTAAAGGACCGATGTACGTGCATTTATAAGTTGTATCTGTTAAAATGAAAGAGTAGACATCTCTTTTACCAAAAATATAATATAAAAAAATGTTTGTTATATCAAACATGTCAAAACGTTATACATTTTTATATCGATTTGCACGATTTTAAGCAAACATGTGAGGCTTGTGTATTTAACACGTTTAAAAATAAATCTGTCATGTGTTTCCTTTCCGGATAGAAATATCCGACCCGAGGGCACCTGCGTTGCCAGGTAACGAGGCTTGCCGAGTTACCGGCCACGCAGCGTGCCCGAGGGTCGGATTTTTCTATCCGAAAAGGAAACATATGATTAATATTTTTTCTAGCACACCTTAAATTACATTCGTTTGTAAAAAACACATGAAAAAGCGCATTTTTGTACATTTCACCAAAAAGCGTGTGCGATGGTGTTTACTAACGTCATGATGCGCAGTAATTTTTATTCACTGCATACGTCAAGAAGTTCCTTCAGTATCACGTCTTTTCAGGGTTATTTTGTTTTGTTTTGAAGGTATATTTTTGTAAAGTTAATGTTTATGGAACTCATCTATTGAAATCTCATAATTATGGTTACATAGAGTGTAAGTTAAAAGAAATGAAAAGTATTACGTCACAGTGACTCATCTGGCATGGGGGGATGCCAGATGAAGTTTTCCAGCACGGCTGAATTCACCGGAAATGCCTATCCGGTGTGCTAGAATATTATTTATAGTACACTTTATTACCAACAATTCTTCAACATTTTACCACATGACTAACGATGTTATATTACTAGATTAAGATTTTCAGCTCATTCAAGAATAATCCACACCGGTTTACATTAAGTTTAAATTACAATATTCCTAAATATAAACGTTGTTGTACTTTTTGCATTTGCAATGATATAGAAGATGATTATCATTTTGTACTTATATGTCCTTGTTGTAATGACCTCAGAAGAAAATACAATAAGAAATACTTAAAAATTTAAGACCAAGAATGTATAACTTAATAGAACTGCTCAGATCTGTAAACAAAATTATTATATCCTTTTATATAGAGGATATTACGTTTAATAAGATAATATGTCTTATGAATTATTGTTTTAATATTTTACTAGGTTATAAATAAAACAACATTGAACGTAACAGTTAGATCTTAAATAAGTGTTAATCAATTAATATTGATACTTATGTTTGAGCTGATATTATATCGTCATGGGCATTCTGGTCATTGTTAATGATGTGTCCATGTTAAATGATTGCTTTCCGTTCGTGTCTTGTGCAGCCTTCAATACGTTATGACATTCAAGTATATGTCTTGTGTTAAAAATAATATAGAACATAAATATTAATAATAGATAACTATTACTACGAATTTGTTTTGTTTCTATTGTTTACTTTTATTCATATCCGTTTTATCATTATGTTGGTGTCGGGAGATAACACTTGTTAATGGATTTAATTATTTCTTGTTATATTTTAATGTGTTTGTGTCTTTACGGCTAAAAAGCGTATTATTTAAATGTGTGTATCTATCTATCTATCTATCTATCTATCTATCTATCTATCTATCTATCTATCTATCTATCTATCTATCTATCTATCTATCTATCTATCTATCTATCCATCCATCCATCCATCCATCCATCCATCCATCCATCCATCCATCCATCCATCCATCCATCCATCCATCCATCCATCCATCCATCCATCCATCCATCCATCCATCCATCCATCCATCCATCCATCCATCCATCCATCCATCCATCCATCCATCCATCCATCCATCCATCCATCCATCCATCCATCCATCCATCCATCCATCCATCCATCCATCCATCCATCCATCCATCCATCCATCCATCCATCCATCCATCCATCCATCCATCCATCCATCCATCCATCCATCCATCCATCCATCCATCCATCCATCCATCCATCCATCCATCCATCCATCCATCCATCCATCCATCCATCCATCCATCCATCCATCCATCCATCCATCCATCCATC